>NC_086260.1:8915918-9594636 GCF_021018805.1 Prinia subflava
GGGCCATGGGAAGGGAGGAAACGCCTGTGTGGGGCTGAATTGTGCCTTGCCTGCCACTAGGGCAGCCCCTCGCCCTGCCAGAAGCATGTGCCCTGTTCTCCCCCCACGTCTGGCGTGTAGGTGACTGTCACACCATGGTACGGCTCCTCAGGGCTGGCTCAGATCTGGCTGAGGGGAGAGAGGTGCAGGGTTGCCAATGCACTGTGGAACACATCCCTTACTGCTCCCAGCAGCTGGAGACGGGCAAACATCTGGTCAAAGAGATGAGGGAATGGCTCCTGCAGGGAGAAGGGTGGCAGCTTGGAGCTGGCCCTGTGGGCATTGCTGCCTGTGCACCCTTGGAGGAGGCGATGGGGGGCCAGCACACTGCTGGCACCGTTCCCCACATGGCTGCCCCTCAAGTGCAGTACAGCTCCAAAAGGACTGCAGGGCCACAAGGCTGCAGGCTGGGACATCTAACTCACCCCCAGGATGTGCACCCGGTTGTAGTAGGAGCTGAAATCCATGCTGAGCTGGATCAGGAACTTGCATACCTGCAAGACAGAGACATTCTCATGGCACAGTGAATTCTGGCTGGTCTTGAGGGTCTCACCCACCCCAAGCACAGCAGGAATACCCCAGGGGCATTGCAATCTATTCTGTCAGCACTAGCCCTGTGTTGCTCACCAATGGGCAGCACCTGCTGGCATGAAGCTTCGCCCTGGGCTGGGACTGCTGGAGCAGCATCCATGGATGCCATGGCACATGGCACTTACTGTCTCTGTGTTGGCAGTGATCCGGATCCCCTTGGAGGGTGGGGGCAGCTGTGCTGCCTGCTGCAGGACTTCAGGGAAGGGCAGGAGATAGTTGAAGAGCAGGAGCCATTCACCCTGTAAAGGGATTACGTGTCTCAGTGTCAGATTCTCCTGGGCCAGCAGCATCTGTCACCAGAGCTGAGGGTGCACAGATGACCCCCATCCCTCCTCTCGGCACTCACCTCTTCTCGGAGGCAGGAGAAGTTCAGTTCAGATGCTGGTGGCAGAGGTGGATATGTGCCTGGAAAGCAGGGAGACTGCTGTGCCCAAAGATGCCCCTGGGGCCCCAGGAGAGGCTGTCAGAGGAGGGTGGTGGGGCTGGTGCTCACCCTGCTCCACAGCCCGCTGGAAGGTGTTGAAGAGCGTGGCCAGTCGGGCACAATTGTACATCACAAAGGCACCACTCTTTGTTCCCTTTGTGGAGATGCTGTTGTTTTCCAGGTCCAGGGTGATCTGAGGGCAGGGAGAAATCACAGTCCAGGCTGCTCAGCACAGATCCACTCTGCTGTTCCCACAACCTGCCAGCCCTGGCTCCATGCAAGCTGCTGTCCTACCTGACTCCGGTGTGCAGTGCTCAGCATCTCAAACCTGATGGCAGCCACTGTCAAGGTATCAATCACCTCTGTCCAGGCCTCATCTGTGGAGAATGTCAGTGCCATCATGCACAGCTTGCTCCATTCCCATGTACTGATACCCCCAGAACACAGGCAGGACACCCCTGCCGGGACCAGGCAGTAGTTGAGGGCCACCACACCGCCAGTCCTGGCTCGCATTGGAAGGAGTTGTTCTGTGCCAGTGCCCTGGATGGTCAGATGCCTTCCCAAAGCCAGGGCAGCATCTAGCTTGATCCTAGAGGGGAGAAGGAGCACCCTGCAGGGGTGCAGCCCTCCCTGGCTATGGACTCATGGGAGCAATGAAGATGGGATGGAGCAGCATCCATGCATGGAGGCTCAGAGCCAACTCTCACCTTGCGCAAGCTCCCCATACTTCATCACAGAGGCTTCATACATCTGGCGCTTTCGGAGCCTGGGAGAAACATGGACAGAGCCACCCACTGTGGCCTGAGCTGGCCCACAGCGAGTCTTAGCAGGACAGAAAGCAGCAGGTGCCTTGCACACCAACTTACTGGAAGTACTGGTCAGCCCCAATGGGCGATGACGGCTTGGTCACTTTCACTGGCCCACAGACAAGGTGTTTCTGAAAGAGGCTGAGGCTGAGGCTGGGAACTGAGTGAAATCCAGCCCTGTTTTAAACCTAGCCATGAGCCAAGGATGCATGCTGGCGGCCACACTGAGGAGGATCAGAGGTTGCTCCTGCTCACCTGCAAAGCTGTGTGGGCTCCTGGATCCAAAATCCTCCAGAGCACATCCAGCTGCTGCTGCTGGAATTCCTCCTCACAGTTCACCACATGCACGATGCTGCAGCAACTGCTCTGGCCTTCGGCCTGCAGCAGAGCACAACAGGGAGCTCAATCCTATTGCCTGGCAGAAGGGCACTTGGGAAACAAGAGGTGGGCGGTGCCATGAGGTCACTCACTGGGCACTGCAGAACAGCTTCCTGCAGCTCAGCCAAGGACCGCAGTGTCCCCTCTGTCACTGAAAGAAGGAGGGACACACAGTGGGACACGGCATTCTGCACCCCCCACCATCCGACACCATCGGGTCTGCCCCAGGCTCAAACCAGACTGAAGGCAAACAAGAAGGGAAAGCCATTTGTGTCTAACCCCCACCTTATTTTTGTTAAAAAACAACTGAAAAGAAATAGGCTCATTCTACCCCTGCTGCCACACCGGAGCTATTGTACATGTGAGGCTCACCAAGAAGCACATCTAGATTGGGGTCGTAGCCCAACAAGCCCTGCTGCTCCACAAAACTCTTCAGGTGCACCTTGCAGATGACACCCTCGGCTGTGCCCTGCCCCTGCTCACAGTCTGTGGCACAGGGGCACCGGCCCAGCGTTGCCTTCAAGGCCGAGACGGCGTCAGTGAGGGACGAGCCACCGGGGCCGGAGGGCCAGCAGATGCGGAGCTGCCGCAGGACATCCCAGCTCTTCTCCTCGCTAAGGGCAGGGACCAGGCAGACGCCGACCCTGCGAGAGAGAGCGAGGCAGGCGCTGGGAGCAGCGGGCCCCGTGGCGAGGGGCCGGGAGCAGGACGGGACGGAGGCACTCACCCCTGGGAACGCAGCAGCTGGGCCAGGTGATCGGCCAGCAGGACGGCGCGCAGGTGGCGGGGCCGCAGGGCAGCGGGGCTGCGCAGGGCCGGGCAGTGCAGCACCACACAGCCCGTCCGCGGCCCCGCCGCGGGGGGGGCCGGGCCGGGCACAGCCCCCAGCAGGCGCTGGAAGGCCTCAGGGCGCCGCACCTGCACCGCCAGCCCCGCCGGCGTCTGCCGGCAAACCCGCAGCGGCAGCACTGCCGGGCCCCGCAGCGACGACACAGCCGACACAGCCTCGGGAGGCACCTGCGGGCGGAGGGCGAGAAGGGGTCCGGGCTGCCCGTGCACAGCACAGCTCCGCTCCCGGCCCCGTCAAACAGTTCCCGCAAATCCCCGCTCCCGACCGAGGCCTGCCCACGCCGCCGCAGCCTACCTGCCCGCCGGGAAAGGCGGCGCTCAGCGCGGCCCGCGGCGCCAGGAAATCCCGGTGGCGCAGGTTGCGGGCGCCGCTCTCCTTCACCCAGAGCGTGGCGGGCCGCCCAAGGGCCTCGTTCAGCGCCCGCAGCGTCGCCGCCACCCCGGGGCGGCCCTCGCCCGTCTCCATGGGAGCCCGGCCGCCGCTTCCGCCACCGCGACCGGAAGTGACATCCCGCCTCGCCCTCACAGTGCCCGCAGACGGCCGCCATGTCCGCGGCGCTCCCGGGCGGCCATCTTGGTAGCGGGCGGGAAGGCCGGGCAGGGCGGCCATCTTGGGAGGACGTGCGCGGAGCCACCATGGTGGGTGTGGCGGGCAGCGCGCGCCGCCATGATGGGTGTGTTAGGTCAGGACGATGGGTGTGTTAGGTGAGGACCGTGGGGCTGTAACCAGGCACCCCGAATGGTCCGAGAGGGTCTTAGTCCCATTCAGCCTCACCCCAGCAGGGCCATGGTGTCACCCTGAGTGGCGTAGGAGTGCTGTCCCCTCTTCTCCCACACTGGGAAGCCCAGATCTAAAACCCTCAGGAACCGAGTGGGAGCAGAAGCTCCCGGCTGAGCCAGCGTGAGAAAGGCCTGGGCAGAAACAGGCTGCGGGCATGGCCCAGCCCAGAGCACAGCCTACTGGTCCCTGGGCTGCTGGGGACAACAAGGGACCCCGGGGACAGGTCCAGCAGCCTGAACTGTGCTGGGAAGGGAGGTTTGGATGGGCTGGAGTGTGTGAGGCAGACCCCAGCTGCGGGCGTGGTGTCACTGGCGGACCCTCGCTGGGCAGTGCAGCCTGTCTACCACAAGCCCCAGGGCTTGGCTGGGCTGTGACACGATGGCTCAGGAACACCAGCAGCACCCACGAGCACTGGCATGGGCTCTGCAGCAGCTGTGGGTGCACACCCTGCCCCAGTGGGCTGCTCTCGTGTCCAGCACACGAGCAGTGTCCCGCTTATCAGCCCCAAAGAAGAAGGAAGTGGAAGTGATTAGATCACACCATGGTGGTCTTGATTACATCTGCAGAGCTGAGCTGCTGCACAGCGATGGTTCGAGCGCAGATCTAACAGAGGGCTCACTCTGCTGTCCACCTGCCCAACAAGTGTGCCAGTGGCTGCTGAGCTGAGGACAGGGCAAGTGCCCAGAACACTCCCAGCCCCATGGCAGCAAGCCTGATTGACGGGGAGGAGGAAGCACCAAACCCCACCACAGAAGGCAGCTAGGGACCTCCCTCTCTACTGTGCCCTTCCTGCCCTCCCCGCAGAGGCAGGGGGGGAGGGAGGGGAGGGACGGCAGGGACCTCTGCCTGCAGGGCCCAAACTGGTTCCTCCAGGGCTTGTGGGGGGGGGGGGGGGGAAAGGGAGGGGGGAGCAGGGCGAGGGCAGATCCTGCTGCATGGGCTTTTCCAGCAATGCAACAACTCGTTTTGGGGCTCCTCAGGCAGCCCTGGAGCTCCTGGGCTGCAGCCCAGAGCCAGTGAGAATCTGCAGCCTCAGGGCAGGAATGGGAACACATCCCCCAGCTGTGCCATGGTGGGGTGCTCCCTGCACCACCCACAGCCAAGAGGTGATCTGAGAATCGCTGCTCACACCAGACCAACTGCTGACTGTCCGCAGAACAGGAGCTGCCCAGGACCCCTGCCCGGCCAGGGGCACTTGGTGGACCTTGTGTTACCACTCAAGATGGGTCCAGGCTGGATCCTCTACATCCCCAGAGCATCCCGCAGGGCCTTGGCAGAGCAGTGGCTTGGTGATGGCTCTCGGAGGCACCGAAAGAGCTTTGGAAAGACACGACATCCCCGATGGCTCTCTGGCTGCCCGCTCAGCGGGAGTGATCGTGTCATTCCAAAGCCATCTCTCTCCAGGGGGGTTGGATCCTGCCCACCCCTGCAGGCACTGGGGTGCTGCGGGGGCCAGGGAGAGCCGGCATGGGCAGGAAGTTTGGCGGTATCACACAGCCTGCACCACCGTGGTGCAGGGGACCACATCCACCCTGTGGCCAAGCAGCCATGCTCCCCATACTCTCCCAGGAAGCCAGCTGTTATTTTTAGCTCTTGAGGGCACAAGAAACAGAAGAGTCCCCAGCCCGCTGCAGGGGCTGAGCCACGATGCTGGACACCGGTGATCCCCCCATGCCGACACCACCCTTCTTCCAGTGTGGCCGCAGGCGCTGCCGCAGCCCCAGGAGGAGTTGGAGTGGGACACGTGGCTCTCGCCCAGCACAGGGTGGTGGGCAGGGGGGGCCGTGCGGGGCGAGGCAGTGGCGGGAGCGCGGGTAACGAAACCCCAGGGCAGCTGGGCACAGCGGGGACAGCTGCTTTTGGGATTCCGTTGCCCGTGCTGGCGCCTCAGAGGGATGGGCACGGGCACCACGGCCATGCCACCCCGACCGTGGGACAGTCGGTGGGCCAAGAGGGGAGAGGGCGACTTACCGGCGGGGACCGGGGTGGAGGAGGTGCGTGGGAGCCGCTGCCGGGCCGTTGTGATCGGGGGTGCCGGCAGAGACCGGGGTTGTGCTGCCGGCTCCCCCCGCGCCGCGGGCCGAGTGCCAAGGGGAGGGCGGCACGGCCGAGCCAAAAGGAAACTGCTCCGAACAAAGCCCCGGTGCGTCTGGAGCAACTGGTGCCAACCCATCAGCCCCCGACGGGGCCCGGAAACACGAGCCGTCCCCGAGGGAGGGCACCTGCCCCGGCACCTGCGCCCAGAGGCGGCACGGCCCGGTCCGGCCCCGCTGCTGCCAGCCCCTCCAGCCCTCGGCACCGCATGGGGGAAATTCAAACCGCGTGGGGAACCCCATGCGGAGCTCTCGCTGTGTCGCCCGGGGATCCCTGGGACCCTGCGCTGGCCAAGGCTGCCGGCTGTGGGAATTCTTGATGCCTCCGGCACGGCACGGTGGCGGGAAATGTTCCGCCGCCACTGCCGGAGAGCTTCCCGGTGGCCCCGCAATGTCAGGCTACGGCTGGCCCCGGGTGGGTGACACAGGTGGGGCCGTGTGTCCCCTGTCCCAGGGCACCTCTGAGCCCGCAGTGCCACCGGCCTTCCCGCGCGCGGCAGGAGGAGGGTGCAGCGGGAGGTCCCGGCGGCGGCTCGATGGGCTTCACCGCGACTGGTAACAGCCGCCCGCAGTGGGGAACCGGGGCGCCGTGCCGAGCCTGGGGCAGCCCCGGCGCACCGGCGGGGCCGGGCCAGGAGCGCAGCCGAGACCCGGGCCCGCTCCCTCCCGCCCGGGGAGCCGCCCGCTCCCCTCTCACCTCCGGCCCCGCAGCGTTCGGCACAGCAGCCCGGGCCGGTCCGCAGCCCCTCCCGGCGGCGGGGTCGGGGAGGCTCCAGCGGGACACCCCGTTCCCGCCGTCCCGCTCCCGCCCCGCCACCGGTTTCGCTCCGGCGCCCACCTGGGCTCTGCAGGTCGGGGCGCGCCCGGGCCCGAGGGCAGCGGGTGTGTGAGTGTCGCTGCCCTCCCGCCCCTCACGACCCGCGGGCAGGGGGACCCCTAGGGCTCCCCGGGAGCCCCGGTGCGACCCCGCTCCCCCGCGGCGCTGTCCCGGCCCCGGCCGCCGGGGGGCGGTAGCGGCGGGGGCGGGGCCGCCCGGCGGTTCCGGCGGTGTCGCGGCCATGGCGGCGGTGGCGGCGCTGCGGCGGCTCGTGCCGGCGGCGGGGCGGGCGGCGGGCAGGTAAGCGGCAACCGGCACCGCGGCTGCCCTGCGACCGGGGGAGGTGCCTGTAGGATGCCGTAGGGTCTCCGGGGGGTGTCCGTGGGTCTCACGTGTCCCAGCTGCTCACTCTGCCCGCAGAGCGCCGTGCCGGGGTCACCGGCTCACGCCGGCGGATGATGAGATGTACCAGCGGACGCGGGTGATGGTGCTGGAGCCGGAGTCCCCCAACATCATGTTCATCGAGGGCTACAGCACTCGCGGCTTCACCATCAGCGGAGACGTGGTGGTGGGGCCCTGCGCCGTCCTGCCCCGCAGCATCCTCCAGTGGAACGTGAGTGCCCGGCGGTGGGGCGGGGGCT
Source organism: Prinia subflava (assembly GCF_021018805.1). Classification (NCBI taxonomy): domain Eukaryota; kingdom Metazoa; phylum Chordata; class Aves; order Passeriformes; family Cisticolidae; genus Prinia; species Prinia subflava. Next base: position 8,923,338 of record NC_086260.1, read on the forward strand.
GCCGGTCCCCGCCGCGCACCGGGGGCAGCCCCCCTCACCGCCCGCCGTGTCCCCGCAGGTTGGCTCTCACCGGGACATCTCGCACGAGAGTCTGTCGCTGTTCCGGCTGCTGGAGCCCCAGATAGGTACGCGGGGCAGGAGGGGCGCGGCTGCCCCCGCTTCGGGCTCCTGTCGGGGTGGCTGTGCGGGAGCCATTAATGTGTCCCTGCAGGAAGGGCAGGTCTGGGCCGAGGCAGCTCGAATGCTGCCCTGCCCACCCTTGTCGTGCCCTGGTTGCAGAGATCCTGGTGCTGGGCACAGGGGACAGAGTGGAGCGGCTCCACCCCGCCATGCTGAAGCAGATGCGGGAGTGCGGGATTGCTGTGGAGGTGCAGGACACGGTAAGGAAGGGTGAGCACCCCACTGAAAGGGAGAGGGGCGTCATGTAGCTCGTGGGGAAGAGCCGTCTCCTTTCTGAGGGCCACTCACTCCCTTTTCTCTTCTCAGGCGAATGCATGTGCAACCTTCAACTTCCTCATGAATGAAAGGCGTGTGGTGGCTGCTGGGCTCATCCCCCCGCGGGGCACCTACGGCATGTAGGCACTGCCTGCCATGCCCATGGCTGAGCGGTTCTTCCCCGGCCTGCCTGAAGCCCCTGAGGATCAACTCCCAGCTGAGCAACGCTCCACGGTGAACTGTGCAGCTGCCGGCTGGGTGATGGCTCTGCACACAGAAGGGCTGTGAAATACATGGCCTTAGCTCTTCTCTGCAGTCCCTGGCTTCTTGGCCCCCCTGCCCAGTCTGGGCTGGGGACTCTGGAGCACAGCACAAGGCTTTGCTGGCGGCACTGCTCCCACAGCCCTGCCAGGGTCGTGCCCCACACTTTGACAGCAAGAAGCCTTGCCTGTGGGAGGGTGAAGGCTGGTAGGGTAAGCTGTACACCCCCAGGCACATCTGGGGCTCCATGAGGAAAATATATGTAAATAGGAAGTACAAGAAATTGTGTGGTGGTTAATGCACAGCACATTGAGGCTGTAATAAATTGATGGGGCATATGCTCACCTTGGGCACTGGGCAGCATGTGTGATGACAGGATGCCATGTGCCAGCAGCTTCCTGAGCACAGCCAGCACCAGCAACCAGTGTGGCCCAGCTGGTGCTGGCTTCCATGGGCTCTCCTGTGGGGCTTTGTACCACCCCAGCACTGATGTCCCTTGGGCAGTGTTGCTCCAAGGGCGCTGCACCCCCTCTCACTGAAGGCTCAGCTCCAACAGGGGACATGGAAAGGGTTCCTGTCCTGTTCCCCTGCTGGTTGGTTCATGGCTGGGGATGTTGCCCCTGGGGAAGAGAGTACATGTACCTAATGGAAGCCTCATGCCCTGAACTCTGGCACCTTGGCAGGCAAAGGCAGGGGACGCAGCTGCAATGTTAGGGTGGCTTTGCTTAGTGTCTCGAGTGTGTGACACTGATGCTGTGGCATTGTAGTCAAGGCTCTGGTTTTAGTATATAAATCAGATTTGACATCCCCAAAACACTGATGGTAAACACACTCTTCAGCAGGAGTGACGTGTGGGACATGTACAACTGATACAGGTGTAAAACACTTCTTGGCTCCTGGCATTGCAAGCACAGGCAAACCTGCCAAGCCAGGGAAGCTTGCACTGCTCAGGCCTGCAGAAATGCTCCTTCATAAGGAGCATTGCCCACCTTCTGGCAAACAATTGCTCTGTTGGAGCCTGAGCAGGTAATCCACAGTGAACAGCCCTAGCGGGTGCAGCCACTGAAGTGTGACAGCTGCACGAGGTTTAGGGGAAGAATGCAGCAGCCAGACCAGGAATGAATCCTGGCTGCTGCCACAGCTGGGTTTGGCAGCTCCCAGCAGGAGATAATGGACTTGTAAAATGGTTTGCTTTCTTGTCCAGCGCTTGTTTTCTGCTTTCAGGCAGGATTTTTAAAGAAGCCATACTGTGTTACCCACTCAGCCCTGTCTCAAGCCTCTCCCCTCCCTGTTGCCCTTCATATGCACAGTCCCTGCTGGGGTTATCAGCTGCCTCTGACAGTGTGGGAAGCAAGGGGCAGAGCCAAGGAAGGAGAGCAAGGGAGGTAAAGACAGAACAGGGACTTCAGGCTGACACCAACTGCACACATTTTCATTTTTTTATTGTAAAACATGGCTAACATGTGCAAGGCTCCAGCCCAGGATCACAGCTCTTGGGTGGAAGGTGGGCCCCGCAGGTGGTCAGAAAGCAGCCAAGGGACAGCGGGAGCTCCAGGCAGCCCAGAATAATGGCACTTCTGCAGCAAGAGCAGCTCCCACGCGGAGCAGCGCAGGGCTGAGTGGCACAAGGACAGACACAGATGGATCTCTTTCAGAAGAGGCGCTTCTCATACCTGCGAGGGAAGCAGCACCAGGGAGCCCCGTTACTGACCCACCTCACTCAGGGCAGGGACAAAGGTGCAGAATGGAATGGATCCTGCCAGCCCAGGGACGGGAACAGCCTCAGCACCATGACAGGCCATGGCCTGTGTGGCGCCAGGGAAGCCAATGAATGGCATAAGCCAAGGGCATGACAACTGAGGTACAGGGTGGCTGTTCCTGACCCCCAACACCCTGCCCAAGGTGACAAGGATCCTGCCAGGAGCACTTACGAGTGGAGACCGTGCACCCCTCCTTCAACCTGGGCAGACGTTGTCCTCTTCTCAAATTTCAGCTCTCCCGAGTACATCATGGCCCTGAGGGGGAAGGACACCTGTCACAAGCCAGGCAGAGTCCAGGGAAGACAGTGCTCTGGCATATGCTCAGCTGGAACAGCTGGGACAAGGGGCACTGGTTTCTCCAGCTGTGGCCAGAATGGTCTTTGCTGTGCTCCCAAGAATCAGGCTGGGTAATGTAACCCCAACATTTTGAGCCCAGCCAGCTGAACATGCCACAGGAGACCCCAGTCCTGCATCCCTGGGGCTGGCAACTCCATGATGCAGTGCCCACTGGAGATGAGGACAGAGAGCTACAAACTACACAGAACACACCACAGCTTGAGTACAGCTGCCCAGAGACCTGACAGCAGCACCATGATCTGACCAGAGTACAGGCACAGGGAAGCACTCACCTGACTTGGGTCAGGCTCTTGGCACCAATATCCTGGCAAGAATGCTGGATCCCAGCAATTAGGTATGGAATGAATTTATGGATAGAGCCCTTGTCTTGCACTGCACCGGAGACCCCCTGGGCCACTTTAATTTTGTCTGTCTCACTGTGTGAAAGCACAAATCAAGGGTATTAGTGAAGCAGAGAAGCCCCAAAAGCTTGATCTGCTGCCCAAAAGCATCATCTCTGACCTGAAATACCGATTCTGGCTGCCCAAGTTCTTGTCCATAGCATCTAGGGAGCCCATGCCGCGGTATTTCTTCAGCCTGATGCCATCCGAGAAGAAGTACTCGCCGGGGGCCTCCGTGGTGGCAGCCAGGAGAGAGCCCATCATCACTGGCACAAGATATCACCAGGAACAGCACATCAGCAGCAGTGGATGCAAAATCCCTCAGGGTTCCTGGGTACGGCACTGGCTGCAGCTCCCACGCCCCCAGCCACGTGCAGGTAAAGCGCCCTCATGCCCACTGTGATGCCACATGGAAACACCTCCTAGGAGATGCCCTACAATGGTGCTCACCTGTGGAGGCGCCAAGTGCCAGGGCCTTGGCGATGTGCCCAACCGTCTGGATCCCGCCGTCGGCAATCACGGGCACTCCGAACCTCCTGGCGTACTCGGACACCTTGTACACCGCTGTGGCCTGGGGGCGGCCGCACGCCAGCACTGCGGACAGAGCACGCGCACGGTCAGCTCCTCGCAGCCGCATGCCCCCGTCCCAGCAGGCTCCTTCAGGCTTCCAGCACACACATGCTCCAGCACTCGGAACACACAAATCCCTGGATACTCCTTCCCCAGGCTGAATTACAAGAGAAGCAGATGCCCAGGAGATGCCTGCTGAGACGTCCTCACAGCCCTTGGCTCCAAAAAGCTGTGAGTGACCTTGGGACTGGGGTCTTTGATCAGATGGCTGGGATCAGACGAGACTCGTGGCTCACTCCTGGTGCACGGCAGATGTGGGGAGCTTGGGAATGAAATAAAGCAAACTCCAAAGGCCCCTCTCCAAAGCAACCCTGGCATGTAGCCATGTCCCATTGCTGGCTCTCTCCTGGAATGGCCAGACCCCTTGTCCATGTACACAGCACCTGTAAGATGTGCCTCTTGAATGGAAAGGCAGTTGTCTGGGAGAGAGCTCATATGCCTGTAAATGGTATAGATATAAATATATCTATACATACAGGTCTGCATACACACACAAACACACATGCAGCAATGGAAAAGGAAACAGGCAGAATGGTTTGGTAATAATTTATGTTCCTGCCCAGCAGTGTAGCAAGGATTCCATCAAGTTTAGCTGCCCCATGAGGAGAGAGTTATTAGCTTTGGATTTACTTGTTCTTCCCATTCAGTAGCAGTTAAGAAACTTTCCATTATGTGACGAAAACCAGCACAAGGCATGTCTTGTAACATGTTTGTCAGCCACAGGCATGCAAGAACACTGAGATAAGCTTCTCTCAGGGAGACGTCCCTTCCTCACCATCAACTGGAAGCCTTTTCTCCAGTTGTGGTTAGTCCCATAAACTGGGTAACATTAAAGCCGTACAGTATTAGTACTTTGGAGTGTGAACTCCAGGTGTGGTTCAGCCTGCATGGCAGCACCTCCCTGGCAGAAGCCTGCTGGGGCCAGGGTGCTACAGTTTCTCTACTCCCAGCACTCAGCAGCAGCTGCTGAGGGAGGGCAGCCAGACTCCAGGCTGAGATTGTGACAGAACTAAATTTAATCAGACCCCAGTGTTCAGCTCAGGCTCAGCCAGCCAGGGAGAGGCTGCCAGCTTAATCATCAATGCCCTTAAAGAGATGGTCTTGCACAGTTCTGCACTGCTGAAGGCCACAGTGCAGCTGCAAAACGCTGCTGTGGAAGAGCTCTGTGGAGAGAAACACCCATTTCTGAAGGGTTTTGAGTCCAGGGTTTGTGCCGTAGACAGTGCAGGGCCTGCAGAAACCTCTCAAGCGCAACCAGAGATCAGCCCTTTTAAGGCACAGCTTGGCTCAGGGCCCCTGGGAGCATCGTGCCTCTCCGACTGTCCCAGTGCCCAGTGCCACAGCCCCGGAGCACAGGCTTCCCCAGCAGGGTTCTGAGCACACACACACACCACACGGTCAGCGTGAGCGTTTGTCCCTTTTAGTGTGTTGGCAAAGGGTGGCCCTACAAAACCATCTGCTAGAGAAAACCTTCCAGGACCTGCAAGAGTAAACCTCTCCCTTTAAGGTGTGTCAGAACTAGGAGAAAGGACAAAGCCTAAGGCTTGCCTTGCAGGGGCTGCTTGGTCAGAGCATCAGAGCATCAGAGAAGAACACTGCACCCTGTGCTGGGCAGGCAAAAGCCCCTTCTCTCCACTCGGTGGGGAAAAGATGGAACGCAGCTGCCAAGCTGGCCATGCGCAGTGAAGTCCCTCCATAACTCAGGGGAGCCAGCTCCATGGGAAGCTTGGTCAGTGCACAACTTCCCCAGAATTACATTTTGAGCATGATTGAGAACTGCTCAGGGATCGCTTCCCAGGCACAGGGAGGCCTAGCAGGAAGCATGCCTGGCTAGGGATCCAGAGTGCAGTCAGGCACCTAACTGGATTTTGGAGTGGAAAGAGGACAGGCCTGAGTTCCCTCAGCTTGGACAGTCCAGATTCTGCTTTACGTAATCAGAAAGGTTTCTCAGATTTCATTTCAGATTCAAAACCAGTATCCAAAGCCACAAAACCCCAAGTGCATCTACAGCTAAATTATTCTCAAACAAGCAGTAGGGCCATGTGCAGCCAAATCAGGGTCCTGCTTCAAGACACATAATTAGGGTTGGGAACAGGGCAAGTGACTTACTATAGGTGCCCGTGACAGTAGAAGGGCATTTGGGGCTGTGGGACTTTAGGTCTGGAGGGATCTTTGGAGCAGCTAAACAAAAACAAACACACACATTTTAGAGACAGAAGAACAGCAACAGAACAAAGGACCCCAGAAGTGACCTGCTACTGGGCAGAGCATACGGTGTGGGACAGAGCTGACTTTGCAGATCCTTCCTAGCCCGAGCCAAGCCAGAGGCCAGATCTAAGGCAGCCAGGCCTGGCTGTGCACAGCGCATGCTCGCCCTACCCCAGCAGCCACCCAGAGGTGACCCCTACCCCAAAAAGCCAGGGTTCTTGCCCTTAACAGAGCCAAAAACCTAAGGAGCTGCAGGCAAGAGTTCTGCAGCCACATCTCCTGTGAAGCGCCATATCATAACTCAGCTCTGCTCCTTTGCACCCAACCCCATCTCCTGGGGCAGCTGGAGCAACCGCTGGGACATTCAGTGCAGATCAGAGCATGCCCTGCCTCAGATCCTGGGTAGGACATGTGTGTCCTGGCTCTGCTCTGGCTAGGGAAGTGTCAGCCTAAGGATACTACTCCCTCCTTAGAAAGCTGACCTGAGACAGACTACCCTGACTGGGAAGCCCCTGCAGCCAGGCAAAGCAGGAACACAGCACAGATCCATGGTTGCTCACAGGCTCCATGCTGGAAAAGGCAGAGCTAATGCAGCTCCTACAGCCAGCAGCTGCTGACTTGCTGCCTCCTGTGGCACAAACCAAGGACCAAAGCAGTGAGGGGCTGTGCTCATGGACTGCAGCACCTTCCTGCACCACCTCTCTTCACCTCACCTGAGGTTCAACACACAAGGACTGAGTCTGTCCTCAAGACAGACTTTCTTCAGGCCCTGGGAATGCCCCTCTTGCCTTTTAGCTAAGGGTGACACAGCCTCTGCCCCATACAAGCTCTGTTTAACTGCAGAGACAAAAGCAAGAAATCCCATTTTGGCCTGGAAATTGCAAAGGCACAGAGCCCAGATCAATACCGCATCATGCACACTGCTGGCCAGAGGGAAAGGGAGCACGGACAGGCCAGTGCACTTCACCCATCAGCATTGGGGATCCAGTAAGCCCCTCTCCCTGAAGAGCTGCCCACCAGCCCCATCCCACACCGAGCCAACAGCTCCCCTCAGGCAAAGCCACCATCTGCCACACCGGCTCTACTCAGTCTCGGTCAGTACTGGGAAATGCCTTTGCTGTTGCTGCCACCCCAAAGGTTGGAAGTCCTGGACAAAGCAGGTGAAAGACATCTGCAGGACACTGCCCTCACAACGGGAGAATTCCATCCCAGCCATGCTGCTTTTCAGCAGGGAATTTCTACTAAGCACATGTCTTCAGCCTATTTAGGAGGCAGCTGATCTGTCTCACCTTCCTGTGTGATGCAGATGGAGCCACTGCCCATCCCAACCCTCAGGGCATCAACCCCCGCGTCAATGAGGTTCTTGGCCTGAGCCGCAGTCACCACTGTGGGGAGCAGAAATCGGTTTGAAAACAGACAAGCACATTTGCAAACAACACTTCTCTGCCCTTGGAGGTTCCCCCACTGCTGCCAACATCCCGCACCCAGGGCAGCAGCCTGTGTAAGAGCCAGGCCCATCTGGGAGGGGCAGCGAGTTTCTGCCCAGCTGTCCCAGCGGGTGAGGTGACACTGCCCCTTTGGGCTATTCTGCAACACACTTCCCCCCAGAGGCTGAGGCAGCAAAGTCATGGCATGGTCCCAAGCACTCTCTGGGCCACATGAGGTAGTGGGGGCAGAGTACAGGGTAACAGCAGCAGCAGGTAAAGACAAGGAGCACTGCACTCTGCTGTCAAGAGGCAGGGAAAATTGCCATTAGATTTCCACATCAAGCAATACTCATTACTATGCAGAATGTTAAACTGGTGTGTAAAATAAATTAATGTGAGATGCGCTACAGAGGACTGTAACACGTTGTGCTGCAGAACAGTTTCTAAGTATCTGCAACAGTAAGGTACTGCCCTGTGTCTACAGTGGTCTTACTCCATTCCACAAATCAGAGGAAACCATACTAAGTTCACAAATTAAGAAATTTGTCAAGATGACCATTTCATTCACATCTCTGCAGCTCCCTCTATGTCTAAGAAACAAATGTAATTTAAAAACAAGAAGAGTCTTCAACACATGCCTACCGTTTCCTCCAATAACTTGTAGGTTGGGATATTTCTCCTTAATGTATTTTATCATATTGATCTGGAAGATGGAATTCCCCTGGGAGGAATCCTGCAACAGAAAAAAAATCGGTTTCAACCAGAATTTCTGCAAATTACAAATGCAGCTTCAGATCTTCACTCTGCTTGGCTCTGTGCTAAGCTGGTAATGGGCAAGATGACTCCCCAAATTGGGCATGGAACCTCAGGAGAAGCTGTTGCCAAGACAGGAATGTGTAAGGCAGTTTATCATAAAGTTTATCGAAAGACATCAGTAACATCCTTCATATTTAATCCTGCAGCTTCTACAGAAGGCAACAAGCAGAACATCTGGCTGTGGATAAGAACCATCTGGCTCTATCAGTAGGACACTGTCAGCCCTGTCTCAAACTACAGGTGAAATGGAGAATGTTCCTTGTGAAACCCAGGAGAGCTGGTGGGGGAATGCAACTCCTCACTGTGCAGCAGAGCAGCTCAAATACCAGATGTCAAGCACTGAGTGCTCAGTCCCTGCCAATCTCTGTGACCCAGTCAAATAATGTCTGTTAAACATTTCCCACTGCTCAGCCATGCCCTCAGAGCACAGCAGACTCACAGGATCACAATCGATGAGAAAACCATGTGCAAATACAGGCAGTGACAACTGTGCCTGAAAGCTTGCAGGTCAGAAAGGGGGCTCACTGATCACTTCTGAACATCAGTAAGGGAGTAGCACAGTAACAAACACCAAAGGGACGAAGGGAAACCATAAGAAGCCAAATATTCGAAATTACTCAGGAACATCAGAGAGGCTGGTGGCAGAGTGCAAGAGGTATTTGTAGAAGATTCTGTATTAACTGACAGTGTTTCTCTTCTCAGCCTTCAGGGCTTCAGTGCACCCTACAAACTCCCTCCAGGTCACACACGTCTCCAGGCAAGCGGAATCCCTCCAATCTGGGGATTCTAATCTGAACAAGACCGAGACGTCAACAACTGCCATATTCTAACACAGGAAGGCCTGTGACAAAGTGAGTGCCACGCTGCTGCTACACTGTCAGAGACGTTCATCCAGCCTGGGGACTCAGCCCCCAGTGTCCCAGGCTGACACGACGCCCATGCCCCCCGTGGGTGCTCACCAGCACGACAGCGTCCACCCCAGCCTGCACCAGCAGGTCCAGCCGGTACTTGTCATCCTCGTGGGTCCCGATGGCAGCACCACACAGCAGCTGCTTCTTGGAGTCCTTAGAAGCCAGAGGGTAGTCCCTGTTCTTCTTGAGATCAGTGCGGGCAATGATAGCCACCAGCTCATCATCTTCATTAACAATTGGCAGCTTGCCTGCAAACAGACAGAAGGAACACTACTGCAGATTTCTACAGGAGACAGACATTAGCTCAGAGCAGTGCAGCAGACCAGGAGCAGCGGGCAGGCAGAAACTGCTACAAGATGGAGACTCAGAGGTGCGTTACCAAATCTTGCTTGGCCACGAATGCCAGCAGCCCTGGCTCGAGAAACAGAGAAAGGAGTTTGTAGGACTGGAGAAGGACTTAGTATTTTTACATCAACCATAGAAAACATGTGCATTTGTAAATAATTAGATGCACAACACCCTATTAAAAGTCAAACTATTAAACCCTAAGAGACTGAACAGTTCACTACTGACCTGAGTACTGAAATGTGAAGGCTAGGACAGAAAATGAAAGACCTGTCGCTGGACAGTCAAACAGTGGGCTGCCAAGAATCCCTCAACTCCAAACACATTTGAGTTGAAGGCATGTGAACTCTGTACCCTGGCAGAGGGCTGTGGGCACTCTCTTCACTGTTGTCTCCCATGTTTCACCTACACAGGGGCTGTGTGCCCACATTCACCCACTGCTGCCCCAGCCCCACGCTCCCACAGCCCTCCCTCACGCCACAGACAGTCACAGGTACCTTTTTTACTCCTCTGAAGAATTTCATTTGCTTCTTTCAGCATTACACCAGCTGGGGCCACGACAAGATCCTCCCGCTTTGTCATAATCTAGTGGGTGGGAGAAGATAAGAAGTCACAAGAACTCCTTCACACTGATCTGAAAATACCAAACCCCTCTGCCCACGTGAAACACTCTGCAGCGGCAATGCAGGAGTGCTCCACAAAAGAGCCCGCAGCACAGCAACACAAAAACACACAGGAAAAGCCTCCAGTGTGCTGTCCCCATGTGGGCAGTGGGCACTGGCATCAGGCCCCAAGCCCATTAGTGCACTGAAAGCTGGGGACAGCAGAAGGCCTCAGAAGACAAGTGAAAGCACTTGGAATCAAGGAACAACTCTCAGATGAATCTTATTTGGATATCATGCTAACAGCTCTCCCTTTCAATGGAGCACACACAAATAAGGGCTGGAGACACCTTCAGAGTCTTATGCTGTTCTGGCAGAAATGGTGCCCTCAATCCTGTTTTCAGGCCACATCTCCAGTGCACAGGCCCCAGAAGGGCTCTGCCCAGAATAACCCACTGCTGTTGCAGGTAAGGTCAGTGGGGCAAAGGAGTTGCATCAATCCAAATATGCTCACCCACACTCACTCTGACAAACAAGCACCAAAATACAGCAAATGGCAGTGCTGGACAGTCAGGAACAGGGGAATATCTGACCTGATATGGTGGCTTTCACCACAACAGTGGTCTCCCACTGACATAATGAATGTCTCCCAGAGACAATGAATCTCCATCCTTGGAGACTTAGACACAGCCCCACAAAACCTCCTCCAGCTCAATGTGCCTCGAGCAGGTGGCTTGGCAAGAGACCTCCAAGTCCCTTTCCAATCACAGCATTCTGTGATCATCAAGTCCCTGTGAAAGGTTATTTGAGAAGGCTGGGCAAAACTAAAAGGGAACATTCTCTAACCCTTCAGGAAGGTAGATCAGTTGCACAAAAAGAAAGAACATTTTAGCTACTTATACAATAAGAGCAGGTATTTTGCATTGGAAAGAGGCTGACCATGCCTGCATCTACCCAAAATGCTGTCTCTGACAGAACCCACATCTCAGGAGAAGCCTCAGGCATCATAGATATATCACAGAATCACTAGGTTTGAAGAGACCTTCAAGATCATCAAGTCCAACCCATGCCTTAACACCTTAACTAAACCATGGCACTGAGTGCCACATACAGTCTATCTGAACACATCCAGGGATGGGGACTCCACCACCTCCCCAGGCAGATCATTCCAGTACTTTATCACTCTTTCCATAAAAAACTTTTTCCTAATATCCAGCCTATATTTCCCTTGGTGCAGCTTGAGACTGTGTCCTCTCGTTCTGTCAGTGCTGCCTGGAGAAAGAGACCAATCCCCACCTGACTACAGCCACCTTTCAGGGAGTTGTAGAGAGTGATGAGGTCACCTCTGAGTCTCCTTTTCTCCAGGCCAAACAAGCCCAGCTCCCTCAGTTGTTCACCAGCCTCGTTGCCTCCTCTGGACATGCTCAAGTGTCTCCATGTCCTTCCTAAACTGAGGGGCCCAGAACTGGACACAGCACTCAGGGTGCAGCCTCACCACTGCCAAGTACAGGGCAAGAATGACCTCCCTGCTCCTGCTGGCCACACCATTCCTGATACAGGCCAGGGTGGCATTGGCCTTCCTGGCCACCAGGGCACACTGCTGGCTCATGTTCAGCTGCTGTCACCAGCACTCCCAGGTCCCCTTCTGCCTGGGCACTGTCCAGCCACACTGTCCCCAGCCTATAGCATTGCAGGGGGTAATTGCAGCCAAAATGCAGGACTTGGCACTTGGATTTATTAAACTTCTTCTTACTGGAGTCTGTCCATCCATCCAACCCTTCCAGGTCTCTCTGCAGAGCCCTCTTCCCTTCCAACACATCGACACACGCTCCCAGCTCAGTGACTCTGCAAATTTGCTGATGAAAGACTCAATCCCCTCATCCATGTCATCAATGAAAATACTGAACAGAGCTGGCCCCAGTACAGACCCCTGAGGGACACCACTGGTGCCTGGTCGCCAGCTGGATGCAGCACCATCACCATCACTCTCTGGGCCCGGCCATACAGGCACTTCTTAACCCAGCAAAGAGTGCTCCTGTCCAAGCCATGGGCTGCCACCTTTTCCCAGAGTGTGCTGAGGGAGACAGTGTCAAAGGCCTTGCTGAAGTCCAAATAGACAACATCCACAGCCTTTCCAGCATCCACCAGGGTCCTCTGGTCATAAAAGGAGATCAGGTTGGTCAAACACCACCTACACCTCCTAAACCCATGCTGGCTGGCTCTGATACCTTGGCCATCCTGTAAACACTGCGTGATGACACTCAGTATGAACTGTTCCATTACTGTACCACGTACTGAGGTCAGACTAACTGGCCTGTAATTACCAGGACCCTCCTTCCCACCCTTTTTGTGACTGGTGTCACATTGCCCAGCTTCCAGCCATTGGGAACCTCACCACTGAGCCAGGACTGTTGGTAGATGATGGAGAGAGGCTTCACAAGCTCATCTGCCAGCTCCCTCGTCACCCTGCGAGCGATCCCATCTGTTCCCATAGATTTCCCATTTTCCCATAGATCCAAGTGGCTCAGCAGTTCTCTTACTGCCTCCTCCTGGATAACAGGGAGACCATTCTGCTCCCTGACACCATCTAGCAACCCAGGAGGGCAGTTGTCCTGAGAACAAGCTGTCTTCCCACTAAACACTGAGGTAAAGAAGGTGTTGAGCACTTCTTCCTTCTCTTCATCTGCAGTTACCAAGTTCCCCCCCTCATCCAATAAGGAACAAAGGTTGGTCTTACCCTTCCTTTGGCCATTAATACATTGGTAAAAACACTTTTTAGTATCCTTTACAAACGTTGCCAATTGAAGTTCAAACTGAGCTTTGGCCTCTCTAATTTTTTTTCCTACATGCCCCAGCAATCCCTTTAAATACTTCCTGAGACACCTGACCCCTTCTCCCAAAGATGATACATCCTCTTTTTATTCCGAAGTTCTTTCAAAACCTCGTTGCCCATCCAGACTGGATGTTTGCCTCATCGACTCATCTTTTGGCACACAGGGACAGTCTGTTCCTGTGGCCTCAAGATCTCTGTTTCGAAGCACACCCACCTTGCCTGGACTCCTTTGTTCTTAAGAACTGCTTCCCAAGGAACTCTCTGAGTAAGTCTCCTAAATAGGCCAAAGTCTGCCCTCCAGAAGTCTAATGTACAAGTGCTATTGATGTTCCTCCTCATTTTACCAAATATTGAGAACTCTACAATTTCATGATCTCTGTGCCCCAAGCAGCCTCCAACCACCACATCTCCCACCAGCCCATCTGTATCTGCAAACAAAAGGTCCAACACAGTCCCTTGCCTGGTGGGCTCACTGGCCAGCTGTTATAAAAAGTAGTCCTCCACACACTCCAAGAACTTCTTGGGCTGCCTCTTTTCTGCTGTGTTAAGTTCCCAGCAGATGTCTGGTAGGTTAAAACCACCAACAAGAAAAAGGGCTGGTGACACTTCCTAAGCCTGTGGGATTCATGTGCTTCCCATGCTACAGGAGACCTGTGTGTGGATGGCAATGAATGGCTCAGTAAAAGGACTGCTGGACTGCAAGTGGAGAGAAGATTGAGGAAACCATTAGTTCCCCTGGCCTTGCCTGGTGATAGGGACAGCACCAGATACTGACACCAACAAGTTTCCTGCTCTGCAGTGCTGAATGACCCATAGAAAGTAAGAGGAAAGATTCTTATCTGGCTCCTCTGAATGGGTAGCATTGCTTCAAAGGGCCACATACAATTTTATAACCTATTCCCGGTTTAAGGCTCTTCTGTCAGGTATTTGTAGTCAATTTCAAACCAAACAGGGATCAGCATGTGACACCAGGTTTGGTCAGCAAGAGCTAAAAATATTTGTGAGCCAAGCGCAAAGCATGGCCAAGAGGCACTGGCGGTGTAACCTGACAGCACCGCAGATCTCAGGTTACAGCTCCTGTAACCGGAATCACAGAACGTTCTCCTGCATGAGGGGAGTCTGACAGCGAAGCATTATGAAGGCCAAACTGCCAGACTACAAGTTCAGGGGGTTATTTGAAAGAGCAAGTAACCCCGATGAGGCATACAGGGAAAGGCAGCCCAGAAAAGGAAGCTCAGCACTTGAAGGGTTTGGTGGGCAGAGGACAGCTGCTACAAAGTTGGCCAGTACCAGCATGTGGGACTACAGCAGCAGCCACCAACACCAGAAATTAATTAGTGAAGCAGGGCAGTATTTCCACACCACTGAAAGATAACCCCCACAACTCACATAAACTGCACAGTCTGCACTGCAGGAGTCACTCAGAGAGTACAAATGAGCAAGACACTCTCCTCTGGAAATACACTCACAGACAGATCTGCAGAGCACAGCTGGAAGTGCTCCCTCCCACTGGCATAACATCCTCACAGCCACACACTCAACCTTGTCCTTATCACAAGCCACACGGCTTCCTAACATAGTGTTCACACCCATCAGGTGTGAGCACTTCTCACCTCACCGAGGGGCAGGTCATGCTCTGACTCTTTCAGGAAATCAATATCTCTGGACGAGATGATCCCAACCAGCTTGCCCCCCATCTTCCCATTGTCCGTGATGGGAATCCCACAAAATCCATGACGAGCTTTTGCTTCAAACACATCTCGCACTCGGTCATTGGGGCTCAGCACCACGGGGTCTGTGATGAATCCTTGCTCGTATTTCTGAAAGGAAGCAGATCCAGCAGCTAGGCTGAGTGGCACTGCCAGGCCAGACAGGAGCGAGGCACATGCCTGCAGGTTACTGCAGCCACTCACACGGGTCTGCAACCGCCCAGCCTAGCCACATGCTCACCAACAGGATGACTCTCAAACCAGCAACGAGCTTCACCCAAATAATGTTAAAATCCAAGAATCTCCAGGCTAACTTCCTCCCTGATATGATGGGGAGTATTCTCCCACCAGGAGGATTCAAGTCCCAGGCTGAACACACAGTGCCTGGCACACAACAAGAGGGCTGTGCCTGCAAACCCTGGCAGCACTACAGCTCTGAAACACCAACATCGGGCATACGTCAGCAATCTCACACAGCTCATTCAGCGAGGCCAGACCCGCTGCCCACCTGCACGGAGAACCCTGTGCCAGCATGGTTTGCTGCTGCCGTTCCAGCCACTCACCTTCACCTTCCGCACTTCGTTGGCCTGGAACTCCGGGGTGCAGTTGTGATGGATGAACCCAATTCCTCCGGTCAGCTGGGGACACAAAGGCGGCTGTGAGTCACTGCAGTCACCGCCCGGCGCTGCACCAGCCGGGGACAGCAACAGGGTCGGCACCGATGGAGCTCCCCGGCCCGGTCTCGCCCCAAGGGGCTGCGGGGACCCCGGGGCAGCCACGCGGGCGCCTCAGACAACGATTCGTGCCCCTCCAGCCCGGTGGCCGCACCGGGGACCTGCCCGCGTGGCGGCACTCACCGCCATGGCGATGGCCATGCTGGCCTCGGTGACCGTGTCCATGGGCGAGGAGACCAGCGGGGTCTTCAGCGTGATTCTCTTGGTCAGCGCCGAGGTCAGGTCCTGGCGGGGAGGCAGGCGGCGGCGGCGGGTGAGCGGCGGCACCGGCGCAACCCCCGGCCCGGCCCCCGGCCCGCTCCCCCGCCCCGGCCACTCACCACCTGGTCCGCCGTGAAGTCGATGTACCCCGGGAGGATGAGGAAATCGCTGCGGGGTAAAGTAACGAGGGGAGACGCGTCAGCGATCGCAGCGGCCCCGCGCCGCGAGTCCCGATCCCACCCCCGTGCCGGCCACACTCACTTGTAGGTGAGCCCATCGCCGCAGCTGAAGAGCTGCTGCGCCGTCAGCCCGTCGTCGGGCACGTAGCCGGTGCCGCCGCTGATCAGATAGTCCGCCATGGCCCCGCCGCGTGCCCGCCCCGCCACACCGAGCGCACGCGCGCCCCGACGGCCGCCGGAAGGGACCCGCTGTGCCCGCCCCGCAACGGCGCGAACGGAGCGACCCCGGCACGCGCCGGCGCCCATAGCGCCCCCTGGCGCCGTGGAGGGCCCTAGAGCGGAGCACAGCCCCGGCCCTCCCCTGGGCTGGGTCGTGCGGCAGCGGGGACACACCGGGCCCGGCTGTCGCTCTCAGCTTCCGGCAGTTCCTCCGGAGCAGCCTCTTAGCACCGAACCCCTACGCGTTCATCCCGGTGACATCGGGGCATCGCGGCTGTTCTTGGGCTCAGGCCGAGCGGCCAGGTCCGTGTACCGGCAGAAGGCAACAAACAGCAGAGAGTGGAACTCCAGTACAGCCCAGCAGGGCCCTTCGTGCCAGGCTCTGGCTTGGCTGACACCAGCTTGTGGCACCAGTACCTGCCAGTGTGATACCTGCTAGAAGACCACCTAAAAAAGCCCAGCTAGGGGTGCCAAGGTGACATGCACAGAGAGATACTGTGGGTTGGGAGCAGAGTCCACCACCAGGTAACTCTGGCAGCTTCAGAAGACAAGAATGGGCTTGTTGGGTGGGTAGTGAATGCGGAGCTGGGACAAACCAGCAGAATCCAAAGCAATTTTGTAAGTCAAAGGGGGCTGCACGAAGGATGAAAGTCAAGAGGTAGCAGCAAGGCCAGTCTTGAACCTCGAGGGGAATGAGAGAGGCAGCAGCCTCAGCAGAGAGGAACTAAGGTGATCCCATGCAGGCATTTAGCCCCCTCTTCCTAAAGCCACCAGGCCAGGCTGTACAAACAAGCAGTGTGAAGAGGATAGCTGCACACTGGGGATGGGCATGTAGCACCTTCAGGTCTCTGCCACAGACTGGGGCTGGAGGGAGGACTTAGGAGAAGAGCAGTAGCATGAAGACTGTGCCTGGAGGAGCGGAGCAGGCACAAACACAGATCTGCCTCAGAGGAGCCTTACAGGACATGCCACTTGGCTTATTCCAGGAGATGTTCCCATCCCTGCAGTTCTGTCTGAGCAGGAAAAGTTCCTCTACTGCAGGTTACAGAACAACTTCCTCCTTTTGGTTTGCCTGTTGAGAAATTCCAGATCCAGCCTCAGAGCGCCAGGACGTGAGACAACCATACCCCTTCTCACCTGCTCCCCGTAACATGCAGTCCAAGGCAGCCCCCTGTCTAACACTAACCAGTTCAGGGACTAAAGAACAGTGCTCTTGTGCCTACAGCTCCCTGCTGCAGAAAGCAAATTCTTTGTTCAAAGATCAGAAAGCAGCCTCAAGAAATGTGTTACTCATGTTACCCTGTAGGACACAGGAAATGTGAACAGAGATCGGAAAGCGCCGCCTGCCAAGGACATGCACTCTCGAGTCAGCATTACCTCTCACAGGATCAGCAGAACAGGAGGGGTGATGCTGGACCAAGATCAGTGTGACAGGTCTCTCTACCCTTACTTAAAAAAAGAACGGGCTAACAAAGGGTTGCTGAGCCTACCTGGGAGGCACACACAGATCTGAGCTGTTGTGCTACGGCACGGGCACAGCAGTAAACAGGCATGTTGGCTTCTGTTCCAACAGAAACATCAGGCAAAGTTTAATGGTTCTCAAACAGACTACAACAAAGGCTGCAGGGAAAAACATTTTATTTCCAAGCAGATTACAAAGAGCAGAGAATATAAGAGTAAAATTAAATTAAAAAAATAGTTGAGTGCATCTCTTTAAAATGATTTGTAGTGTGAGTTACTCACGGGGCAAAGCTACTGGAGAGTTCTGAAGGTCACTTTGCAGGATGCCAATCACATGTGCTGTTTAGACCTGGGTCAACACAGGAGGGACAGACAAGATGTATTTTGCATATAGGCTGCACACTCACTATCAAGCAAGGTTTTGGGCTGCAACTGGACCCTGCCTTTTTGAGACATCCCCTCCGCCTCATTCTCTCCTGCAGTTCCCTCGAGTTCTAGACATGGTTTATTGCTGCTGTAAGTGGGTTTAATCTGCCTTCCCATTCTGATGAGCTCCAACGAGAAAGGAGAAGCAGGCAAACGTGGCTGCCATGCACAAGGTTACAGGGAACGTGACTGCAGTGCTAAGAGCAGAGCTTCAGCCACACAGCAAAAGAAAGCGACAAGTAGGGACACAGCAATCACTTCAGAGATTTGGGGGCAGCATGTCAGCAAGAATTCCGGAAGAATTGAGATGTTCCTTAAGGTAGGAAGAGGTATAAGCGGAGAAGGGCTCTTTCCTTAGCATTGGCACCAATGAAACAGAAGAGGCTGAATCATCAGGATAAGGTGCATTCCCTGTAATGTTTGAGAGGAGCAGCTCCAGCTATAAGATGGGGAGAAAAGCCCCATATAGGGTGGAAGACAGTTGATATCCCACTTCAACAGTGACTTAGGAGTCCAAGCACTAATTCTACATCAGTCAGTATTGAACTTGTGTAAGAATGTGGTTTGGCTGGACAGCTGCACAGCCATGCAGTGTCCAGTAGCACTCAGTCCAGCAAAAGGATTAGCAACTTCAGTACCAGCAGTCCTCCACCCCCTGTACACTCAAGAGGCGCTTTTCTACCATTTCTGGATCTGCTCTTATCACAGCATAAGAGTATTCAAGGCCTCATCCCTTCTACGTATGCCAAGGCAGACAGTAGCCCTGATGCAGCTGAGAACAAGACTGTCAGTTTCTGCCCTAGCAGCAACAGTGCAGAAGAGGATTCTTATTTAGAGATCAGATTAAGTCTTTTTGTATTGTCCAAGGCAGAACTACTTCAGACCTTGTGACGCCTCTGAAGTCCAGACCTGTAGGGCTGAGGCAGCCAACAGATGAGAGTCCTATGAAATTCTCAGACCATTCCCTTTACACACTACTCAAGACAGGAGTGAAGAACCACTCTCTAATCTGCTCTCTGCTGCTTCAGCCATTACCGACTTAAGAGGAAATGCTTGACCTCTTGAAAGCAAATGAAAATCTAATGGTGCTGTGGACACGTGTAAGAGGCTACAAGTTTTCTAAAGAAAGCAACACTGTTAAATGTCAACAGCTTGGACAATACATGAGTCTCATGTCAGAATGTGATGGTCTTTACAAGTCAGTCTCTGCTTTCTATGGTTCCTTTCATAACACAGTGACAAGATGGGCACAGTTCAAAATCAACACCACACGGTCTCTAGCTTGACTTCTCAGCTCTATTTATTTAGAAATCGATGCATTTTCAGCCTGTCTCGTACAAGGCATAGGGCACGGAGAGTTCCTGTCAATATATACACGCATACAAGAGCAGTACAAGCAGTTTGGCACTCTCAGAGCCAAGGGGGAATGCCCTTTAAGCAGCAGTCAAGGTTATAGGAAAGTGTTAAAAAGCTATTTTACATGTTTGACTGGGAACACTTCCCAGAATGTGGACAGCAACCCTAAGCCACAGCAGTCTTCTGTGCTACTCTGTGCACATCTTCCTATGAGCCCCTACAAGGGAGCAGATCATGTTCTTCACTATCAAAGAACATAGTATTTATATTCTAGAAATACTGTACCTTTTAAACTAGTTCCAGAGAGACAGACTAGAAGTCAGATCCAGGAAAATAATCCTTAAGTCACAGTATATCGATTGTCTCTAAAAACAGGGAATGAAGTTAACACAGTGGACATTCTGATGAGACAGTACAGAACAGTGCAGCAGTCCACTTCTGCTTCAGCAGAACCTCTCCTATGTATATGTGGACAATGAGAAAGGAATGGAAACACTCCAGTCCATCAGGACAAAACCAATCATCAGGAGATCTCCACAGCTCACACTGTGCCTAGTCTCCCTGTTCTTAACCAGTATCCTCCAAGGAAAACTCTTCCCCCTACAAAGACTTGAGATCATCTTGCAGTTACGAGATGTAAGGAAAGTGCACAATCTAGAATTTTAAGGTAACATGGAATTTTGTTTCCCCAGAAAGCTCAGCTGAAGTTCCTGTTTCTCCCCAACCTGCAACTGCCCTAAAGTTCTGTCAGGTATTGCAGCTTTTGTCAATTTTCAAGTGTTAAGAGGTGGGTCTGAAGGCTGCCCAGTAAAGCAACTGGTACTGTATCTGACAGATTGTTTAATATCCACTGTATTTCTGATGGAAACAGAAAAGGCAGCAGGCTTTCCAACTCTGTTCTGATGATGGGACAAACTGCCCAAAAGAAAGGGAAAGCCACTCTGTGCATGCCTATTGGGCACACCTTGTGCAGGAGGCACATGCAACGGCTTGGAATAGTGGGAGCCTGTCCCAACCATGTCCTCAAAGACTTAAAATAGGGCCAAAGATGGACATGCCAGTCACTACAATATGGTGAAAAGAATAGAGGCTTCTGGTAGCTGAAGCAGTACTGGTGATCCCAAGAGCCACCCTACAAGGAGGCAACTGCTGGCTCCCAGCAGACAAACTGAGGTCACAGTACCTGCTGCCAGCACTACACCCTCCCTAGGCACCATCTTCCCAGCTTACCCACTGGGATCTGGGCATGGATTCTAGGCTGTTTTCTATGGCCTAGTTCTGAGGGCAGCCACTGAGCTAAGAGTCTAAAACAGAACAACAGTGCATTGCTACTTCACATCTTTGCATGCACTTACTTGAGCACAGTCCTGTAGAGGGAACAAACTGTTCATACTGACAGCTAACTCAAGCACATCTGCTTTCTCAGGAACACCAATGTCAATAAGAAGCATCAGGGGCTTGGGAAGTCTCTCTAAGCTGCACTCCTCAACACTGCTCACAAGCACAAAGACAGGGAACATTGGCTACTCTCATCCATTTACACTCTGCACAATCAACAGAGAGGGCAGACCTTCCTTCTCAACAGATAGGTGCTGGACAACAGAGGCTTCAGGAAAGCTGCTTGCCTGTACACAAGTTTAAGTTCTTTTACTGCAATGTATATTTAAGTATTTATCTGTGTATTTTGGAACAGGGAAGGGACATGTGGTGGAGAAGCAGGGAAGACAAGTTCAAGAAACAGAGTAATTTCTCTGCATCCAAGAAGTTGGTGGCACAAGTAACAAGCCTGGCAAGTGATCTCCCATTTCAAGCAGAGTTGGCTACCTGCTGGCTTCAAAAAAGCAGACTATTTGTTAATCATATAAAATACAGCAACCATTTAAGATGCAGCAAGGCAAGGCTACAGGGCTGGGGATTATGATCATGAACGATGCCAAAAGCTACACAGCTGTGTTGAAAACTATGAAAAGGCTATTAAACAGGAGTTAGCATATGCTGCTCCTGGAAGGCCTTTTCCCTCCACTACCGCTCCATCATGCTGTTGTTGTGATGCATTTGAAAAGGTGGAGAGAGGGGGATTTGCCTGGGGGTAAAGCCACAGAACATTAGGACAGTCTGATCTGGTCTCACAGATCCCATGTTCCTAGCCTGGCACTGAGCTTCCATCAGCAAGCAGACATTCAGGTCCTTCAACAGAAGTGTATGCCCTTCTACCTTCGTAAGTTGTAGGGGTGAAAGAAATCCAGCAGAGCTGAGCTGGAAAGCATGGACAGGGATGAAAACAACCAGTTTGCATACTGATCTTTGTATAATGACCCCCCCACCCTCACAGCTCACTCTTCCCCAAATAAAGACACATTGTTCAATGGCATGTTGAAAAGACGTGCTCGTCATTCTTAATAAACAACTAGAGTAAGAATACATAAGAGAAACAGGGTGGTATCTTTATATGATACACAAGTGTATGTTACAAGAATTCCATCAGGCACAGAAGCCTCAAGGTTTAAGGCCTCAATGTTAGGCCAAAAAAGAAGAGTGTGGTAAAGTTTGTACTTTTAACATCTAAAAATGTCACTTAAAGGTCTGAATAGAAATTGTTGGGTTTTTTTGTATAAATCATAATTTCAGTTCACTCTCTCCTCTTTCTTCCAAGATAACAGCAAATTAACGTCCAAGCACAAGAAAAGAAGATGCCTGCCTCTCCTCCACTGGCTGAGCAGGTCCATCCATCATTCTGTGCCCTCTAGGCTGCACGTGCTCCAAGGAGACAGAGGCCCCAGCCAACCAGGCCAATCCTGTAGTTCATGTTTTCTACATCATAAAAAAAAACCCAGAGTCAACCAGCAGCTTTCCACAGCTCCCAGCTTGCAGGGGATATGCAGCCTCCAATGGTTCCAACAGTTTGGTGTGTTGGGTAGGATACACAATGGGTAGGTTTTCCTTTAGATTCTTTTAAAGAGAAGAAGCCTAAAAGGGCTTCATAACTACACCAATAAAAAACCAAAAACTTAGGCATCTCCTTTAGTGTAAAAGTCTGTACAATTTCTCTTTGCTTGTCCCTCCCCCATCACCCTGCCCCATCCCATCTGAGCCACGAAGGATGCCTTAGTGCATGGTGCTGGCATTAGCCACGGCAAGAGCTTCCTGAATCTCTCGTATCACCAGGATCCGGGTGAGCATCTGCTCCATCTGCTCTCTGCTGATCGGCTGGATGGAATACCAGATTGGGCTGTTGGGGGCCACCACCGGCTCCGGTGTCAAGTAAAATGTGTCATTCCGGCCTTTCACACTCTGGGGGCTGTGTGAGGAAGATCAGAAATAACCAGACTAACAAAATGTCCTGCAAGAGAGACACCACCATTGTCCTCACCCCAGGCTTCACAAATCCTGACAGTGAACATCTGGCTGATGACACATGAAGGTACAGAGATACATCTAGGGGCAACATTCATCCTAAGGTTTTAGGACATGCCAAGGTTAAAAAGCCATGGTGAGGACTACAAGAAAGTTGTTTTTATTTCACACTGGTAAGCCTAACACACACGGCTTTAGGGATCTTTCAGAGTGAAGAAAGGATGGGGTATTTTCACATTCAGGCTACTTGCAGATCCATCTGTGCAGATGAACCATTATATTAAATTTCAAAACCATCATAATTTAGAGATGAGTCCTCTTAGGCACCCTCCAATCTCCATAGCAAGTCCTTATTTTTGTTCAGAAGCTGGTTTGAATAGGACCCTAATCCTATCTTCAGTAGTGGATGCTTCCAGATGACTTGCTACTCACAAGCAGAAGAACAAGTTCATGCCAACACAGCAAATGTCCAAGATTACGAGCAGCCAGTTCACAAATCAGGATTTGTCTCTTAAATATCCCAAAAATTCAATTTACATGCCATCAGAGTTAATCCCACTCTCTCACATCGACACCCCTTTCCATTTAAGTAAATTTATGGAAATATAGAAATTGTGCCAGCAATATCACACAACGCTGAAAACTAGGCCAGGCACAGGGGGCAGCTCCCCAGTCACAGAGGACAAGCACCATACACACAGACAGAGCTCTCACCATTTGAAGAGGTAGAAGTCATACAGCTTTATCGGACACCTCAGGGGGTTCTCTGGATTCTCGGTCTGCTCTGCATACATGTCATCTGTAACTACAAACCAGCCCCCCAGAAGTCTGTCAGACACTCTGTAAGCACAGCACACCGAGCAGCACCATAGAGCCTCAACACTGCAGCACCTTGTCACTGTACAAGCGCTGGCAAGAGACATATGGCTGTTCCAGGGCAGAGGCACCTGGCTATAAATGCTTAAAGCATTATGCAGAGCTTGCTTCATCCTAAGGCTACTGAAGATCACAACCCATCCATACCCTTCTTCTCATTTCTTCTCTACCAGTGCACAAAATGAGGGAAATCTCACTACTGAGACTTCAAAGCCTCAGTTGCATCCTGTGCTTTGAAGAGGACAGATTGTACTTACATAGGAATTCTGTATGAGTTCACATGAATCAAGGTAAGAGAAGCCCTCCCAAAGAATTTTCTCCATCTCTTCATAAGTACTTACACCCAATAGTCTCTTTGCCCATTAAAACAAACAAACAAAACAAAACCACAAAACAAACAAACAAACAAACAAACAAAAACCCCACAAAAAACAAACCACCACCACAAAAAACAAAAGTAACAAAAAATTATCCTTATCTTGATGAGTCCCACATGCCCCAGGTAAGGCATGTCCCCAGGGTTATGACTGTGGTCTATCCTCTCTTGGAGAGAATGCATGGAAAACTCATACTGCCAGGCTGCTGGTAACTGGCAGAGCCCTGGAATCCCTACCTGCAAACATCTCCAGGTCCATCCACTTCTTCAAGCCCAAGTAAGTAAAATATTCCCAAAGAAACCTCCTAGAACTACCTTTCTGTCCTGTCTGGTGCATGCCTGGAGCCTTCATATAGCGGATACTCGTGCTTTTATCCTTGGGATTAGAAGGGTTCTTCTTGGTCTGCCTCAGCACCTTGGAGAAGGCCAGCTTCATGTGCTGGTCTACTGTTTTCAACAGGAAGTATCTGAGCAGCAAGAACAGAACACAGGACATTCAGAGGCAAGCAAGGCACATAGTCACAACAGCAAGGTAGTTATCTTTAGACATCATGAGCAGGCTGAAGCTCAAAGCAACCACTGGGCTAAGGACTGTTACAGCAGCAAAGCATACAAAAGTCAAAGGTTCAGTCTGCCCTCTGCTAGCTCACTCTGATGAAGCTATAAGTGGGCTCAGTGTGCAACCATTTGAAACTCACGATTTTGCCCTACACAGTGCAGCAGTTTCACACCAATCCTGTTAAGGTATCTGAAGTGCTTTTATTGCCCAGGATTCCCTAAGACCTGAGTACTTACTTTGTATTAAAAAACATCAGTGTAGTGAGCAAGGTGGAAGGGGAGTGAGCTCCAAGCTGCTTACACTCCCACAGCATCTCTTCTGTTACATGACTGGAGAGGATGTAACCTGCAATAATCAGAAGTCAGCATCATGCCAGGGGACAGACACAACATGAACACAGGCAGCATTTCACAGTCTGTAAGTACTGGAGAGCATACAAATCTTAACAGAAGGAGGATGAGAAGATTCTCACCAATGTCAAGATTCAGTGCTCTGCAAATAACTTTTTACATAGCAGGTACAGTTAGGAAACACTTGTACATATCCATCAACCTCTAGTTGTGGAGAGTATGCTTGTGTAACATGCCTATACATCCCAGCCCATAGAGAAAGGAATATGCACTTAAACAGCTTTTAACTATTGCCTTGACTCCAGTGCAGATGCTCTTAATCCAATAACATGTGAGAGCAGGAAGGCCAGTGTAACAAATCAGTTCTTGGCCCTGTGCACAGCTTCAGTCAGTACACGGTGCCCAGTGATGTACTTGGACACATGAGTAATCCTTGGATTCTCAGGTTTCCCCGCCCCCCACTCCAAATACAGATAAACAGAAAAACAGACAGCAGTATGAACTCTGGGGCTTGTGGAATGTCAAAGCCCTGATCGAACTCTGGGGCTTGTGGAATGTCAAAGCCCTGATCAAACAGCCAGACTGAAAACAAAAGGATTCCAAAACTCATGGTGCTACTTAGCCACCTAGCCTAGGTAACATCAGCTACTTTTCTGAACACAAGCAATAACTTCTTCACTGATGTCCAAATATATCAAAGGGAAGGACGCAACGAGAAACCAGGTTTCCACGCTCTGAACATGCAATTCTTAGCTAGCTCTCATAGAGTTCTCTGTCAAAATCTGTCTCTTCTGGAACTGCTCCCCCATCCTTGCTGCCATGATCTCCTAAACATGAGGTTAAGCTGCCACTGATTGCAGCACTGGAGGCTTTAATCACTCATTGTTTTTTCCTTTGACACTCAGTTGGTCCTGCAGACAGTATCCATCTGGCTCCATGGCACTATGACAGTGCTGTATTATCTCCAAAAGAAACAATACATGTTAGAGGCAGGATATATTACCACTTCAGATGAGGAAACCTGATTCAAATTAAGGATCAACTGTCTGCCAAATAAGCCAATTCCATGACACTACAAAGTCCCCACAATGTGCCTTCTGACTGGTGACAAGTGACAGACAAATAATGCTCAATGACAGGGTCAGAGCCTGACAACTGCAGTAACCCCAGCATTCACTGCAAACACAGCATTTTTCTCCCTGACTGGCATTAGCTAGCCTAGGGATGTTACACACTTCAAAAGGTTGCTCTTCAGACTACACTCATGCTCTAGGTTCAGTTAAACATTCCAAGCTCTGGAAAGTTTTAAAGTTCTTAAACTATAGCCCTTACCAAGAGGTGAAACACGGGGCTGTATGTCCTTAAGAACTTCATGCAGCCATTCAGTGAACCGAATATAGTAGAGATCTGAGAAGATGTCATCGACTCGGCCATTTTCAAAGAGATACTGTAAGAGATTCACAACACAGGCCAGTACAGTGGGAGCAAGTGTGTTCCTCAGACCTGACCTCATCCTAAGGGCCCACATCTTCAGCTGAGCATTTTACAGCATAGCACTGAAGACTAGTACAGTTTACTTGAGAGTGAGAACTCTGGCATCAAGGTCAATACTGGGTAGGTAATCTCCATTACTGTCACGGAATGCCAAGGCAGAGAAAGGAAAAACAATCTTACAAAGAAAAGCTGATTGGATTTCACCTTTTATTTCTGATGTATTCACTTCAAGTTATTCCATATGACTACTGGACACTACTTTTTCAAGTTAACAACAATACTCAATTGCCCTGTCCAAGTTTAGCTCTATTCCTGCAGATCTCACAGAAAGCTCATACTTCCCATAGCACATAAACCTAAGTTCTTGCCTGTTAAAGCTTCAACCAGATTTAAGTCTTGACATTGACAACTTCTTCAAACATCATCCAATCCTGATCCCCCCACCATAAAAAGCTAAATGGATTATTTTCACTGTGATACTGAACTCAGTAATTCACAAACTTAACTCATGGACAAAAGCATTGCTTGCCCTAAGACAGCCAAGTCATCTGATGTTTTCAAGGCTTTTTTAAGCAAAGAGACTCTTTTCATATGAATGAAACTTAATAGAAGCCACAGTCTCTATTTTTATAACCAAGAATCCCCCTATACGTGCTGACAACATGGACAGTTCTGCAGCACGTAGAGCTGTCCCATCCTACCTTCTGAATACACAGGAAGATGTAATAGAGCACATCTGGATCATAGGGTTCACCATCACCATTCCGAGCTTCTCGTGTCATTAAGCACAGACCATAATTCAGCTCAGCCACAGCTGAAGAGATGAGATCTTCCTGGAACCTCAGCAGCTGGCGCCCTGGAAAAACAAAACAAAGATATATTATTTAAGACACAAAGCCATATTATTTCCTAACATTTCAGGAAAGATTTCCCACTTATCCATTCTATCTGGCAGGTCCAGCACTACCTCATTCTCCCAGTACAGTAAAGCAAGTTGAAATAAATCCAGATCTTAGGCTGTCAGAAATACTAAAAGATAAAACAGGCAAGAGTTTGATATGAAGATCCTCTGCCCTACCAAAGGCATGACTACTGCCCTCTTTTACCACGTCCTCAGTGAAATGCTGCCCTATAGCAACAGGAAAACAGCAACTCCATGACTTTTCTACCAGCTTGGCCAGACAGTTTGTCCATGCACCACAGTCATGCAGTGCCCTTTTCTATTGCTATCAGCCCAAGTGCTCAAGGGGGCTCAGCACAGAGCTAATACATGTCCTACGGCAGTGGGAATACACAATAATTAGTACTGCAGAGTAAATTAAAATTTAAATTTAGGAACAATCACTGATTAAACAAAAGAGTTTTTCAGAGCAGTAAACACCTAACATTTTAGTCATTCCTAATCCTACTTGAAAGGAAACAAAGGCCACGTTGTCACAACACTTACTTCCAATAGGTGCTAGTCTATTTTGGGCTTCTTTTTCCAGCTCTGCATTCTTGGTCTGTGCCCAGCTTTTCCACACTTCAAGACCTTCTTCTGGCTTCAGAGAGTTTGGAAGTAGAAGTTCAGGTGAAGTCTGCGGCTGTGGCTGTGGTTCAACTTCAGCAACCTGAACAGTTTGAGCCTATGAAAGAAAACACTTCAGGTTACATATACACTTCAATATGCAACAGCTGGACAAAAACCAAGAATCCCACAATACCTGTAGCCCCAGGATACCAACATTCTGCAACACTCCCAACAAGAAATTAATCCAAGGAATGCAACTTTTGCTGTCCAACCTGAA
This sequence comes from Prinia subflava, assembly GCF_021018805.1. Classification (NCBI taxonomy): domain Eukaryota; kingdom Metazoa; phylum Chordata; class Aves; order Passeriformes; family Cisticolidae; genus Prinia; species Prinia subflava. The sequence goes on from NC_086260.1 coordinate 8,951,384, forward strand.
TTGCTGCTCACAAAAGAGTATTCTACACTCCAAAAACCTTTTCAGTTTGAATAGCCAGATCTATCTTCAGCTCATTTGTCACTCTGAATTGCCACTGAAGTCTGTCTCACTGCACGAGCAGGGCACAGAGACCACCAGCCCCTGAACAGGAAGGTGCCACCAGCCTTACTCACCACTGTTGCTCCACACCTAGACTGCCCTGAGGAAGGTCCTGGGTACAATCACATGCCATACACCACTGGCATCCCTCCCTATCCAGACTCTCTTTTTAAAGCAGTACATAAAAGGGAGACAGAATAAATACATTCTGTTATCACCAATGATGAGTAAGATTAATTCACTTGTAAAAGGTATAAAGCAGTAAGACTAGAACACAGCATCAAAACATCAATTCAATTTCAGTGCAACACTCTCAAAATACCAAATACTACTAATGGGGACATGCTACTATTGTGTGAAGAGTGACTGCATGACTTAGTACAGACTTAAGGCATCTCCAGACCCTTTGCAAATTTACTTCACAGAGGGATCTTAGGTCACCAAGAATTTCAATCTCAAACTGAAACTTATTTGTCAGACAACCAATAGCACCAATCTAAAGCTTGCAGAAAGCCCTTCAGCTGCACTCACTCTGCATTCTTCACTACAGGTTCTCAATTCCATGCCACAGAGTCTCATAGCTACCTCAATTAACAGCTTTACAGACCTTAGTCAAACTCTCACTGGCACCCTGTAATGTTACAGAAATAGCAATTCTTATATCAAAACAGTCTTGCCTTTTCCTTCCTAAGAGCTACTCCAAAAAGCAGCTTTTCCTTTGATACTGCTAAGTGTCAATATTAGTGGAAGTTGCTCTGACAGTACTAGAGACCACTGCATATGAAAACGGCATAGAGACTTTCAGTACCTGTACTTTACTTAGCATAAAAACCCAACAGCTTAAGAGGCAAAGTATGCCACAGTCTCAGACTGGACCCTTCCAAGTGCCTCTAGTTGTTTTTTTTAGTCTCTGCATCAGCTCTTATTAGCGCTTTGCTTATCAGCCCCTGCAGCATGCAGCACACCTGCAGAGAGACTGAAAAAGCCCAGCTTTAACCAAGGCAGATGGTGACTAAGTTGTGAAGCAAAGCCTCTCTCTGCCTCAGAGTCCAAGGCTGAACTGACACCTTGTCTTTGTAGGAGCCAGGACTGAGTCTCTGCTCCCCAGAGTGCTGCCACATTACTCTCCAGAGAGCTGAAAGCTTTCCAGAGCCAGCTCCCTCCATCAGCCCAATCCAAGGGACAGTCTTCTGCCCTGACCTCACAGACACCTTGTCCAGTGTGAAGGCTGGACCTAGGTTGATGTAAATCTGCTGAACTGGCAGATGCTTCTTAACAAACTTGTATTTTTCACAAATAGAGCAAAACTGCTGTAACTTGCCCAGATCCCCTAGAAGCACAATGCCAGAGGACAGCACAGGGCAGGCAGGCAAATTCCTTCTCAGTTTCACAGTTTTGAGAGGGTCAACTCTGAGAAGTGTGGTATTCACCTCTAGTAGCTTTATTGCTCCCCCTAGAAAGAGAATACATCCCTCCTGGAATTGCCTATGTATTAGGGTATTTTATTTAAAATACTTTATGTACCCTAAAGTACACTTGATCCAGGAAGTTTGCTCACAACTAGTCAGATTTCAATACTTTACCCTGGCACTGGATCTGTTGTGGACTCCGTGTGCATAACACAAAGTAACTGATAATGACTAGTACATATTAGCACACCTTATGTGGCTGCAATTATCCCTGCCTGTCTACTGCAATCCCTGGAACAGCTCAGGAAAATACTGCAGATCTTGGAATACCCACTATGAAAAGTCTGGCAATCAGTGTGTATCTATTAATTTTTAACACTAAGATCAAGACTGTACTTTCTTTTGGAAAGTTTTTAAACCTGTAACTATGTACCAACATTATCACATGAAAGTCTCATACCCATCAGGAGGCAAGTGCCCTATGCCACATTCAGGCTTCTGGGACAGATGCATCTCCGCTTCCCAGACACCAGCTGTCTGTTGGCACGCTCCCTCTCCACAACATTTGTATGTTGTTAATCACAAACTGAGATCAAGAGGCAGTTTTAACTTACTGAGCAAGTGACTTGTAGCTGCTGCTGCTGCCCCTGCTCTTGGGGTGTGGGCTGCTGCTGTTGCTGCTGTGGGTCCCATATGTGCACTGTCTGTGCTGTATTCTGGTATGTCCCTGCCACAGCCTGCACTGCCACTGGAATGTGGATGTTGCCATTCATAAACTGTGCTGGAAAGATCGAATTAGCAAGAGTCTGCACCACTTCCTCATGAGAGTTCTTCACTACTGAAGTACTTCCCACCATTTTATCCTTGTCATCTTCCAGCTTCACTGTGGCCAGTGTTGTGGGCGAGCCACTGACGTGGACGGCATTGTAGGCCTCCTGAGGGATGGCAATGTGGGTTATGTTTTGCTGCTGAAGGTCACCACGTGGCTGAGCGGAGTAAACAGGGATGGTCCACGTCTCTCCAGTGGGGCTAGTAATGGTCCCAGTGGCACTGTACAGATGGGCACTGTCCACTGTTAACAAGTCTGGCCTTAAAGAGACGTAACTTTGCTGCTGGCCCTGAGGAATGGCCAGCACTGTGGCAACTGGCTGCCCTGAAATAGCATATGATACAGTAATAGGCATATCCACTTTACGTTTCTTCACTGGCTGAAGGACACTCGCAGAGCTGATCCGCCTCTCTCCCTCTCGTGGGGAGCCTTGTTGAGAAGGTGGGGGTGACAGTGCCCCGACTGTTTGGATCTGGATCTGCTGGCCACCAGTAATGGCCTGTCCTGCCACAAGCTGGGCCTGGATCTGCTGGTGTTGTATGTGTTCCTCCTGTAGCTCCGCAGCCTGGATCTGTTGGGCAGTCTGCACGTGTTGCACTTGGATCTGAGCTGCCTGCAGCTGCGATGGGCTGGGGCTCTGAAGAGACTGACTCTGTATTGTCTGGGATGCCTGCTGCTGCGCCTGGCCTTGGATCTGCACTTGGACCTGTATCGGCTGCTCCGAAGCCTGATGGACAGAGAGTTGTGGAGAGAGCTGCTGGGCGGAGACCTGCTGTGGCGACTGCTGGACCTGGACCTGAACCTGCAACGACACCAAGCCAGCAGTTAGAGATCAGCAAACATCAGTGATTCAGCAGAGATAGTCTGTCACTCAAGAGCTATGCTTCAGGTCTTTTATGCTCACTTTTGATTCCATGTATTAATCTACTAGCAAAGACTTCAGAAAAATGAAATCGAGTTATTTTATAAGTGCCTGGTTGACAACAGTGATACAGCCGATGTGTTTGCTCAGCATTGCACATGACTCTCAGCACAGAGAGCTACATCTCCACCCTCAAAGCTCTATGGGCTCAAGCCAACAGATTCCATCCTTGGAATCCAAGAGTCTTCAAAGCTATTTGCATTGCTAAAATGTTACTTTAGCACAGGTCTTGCAATATGAAGACTTTAAGGTAATTCACATTACACTCACAGGAGCTCGCCTCATTCTTACCGTGCTCTAAAGACTGTTTTACTGCTGCCCACCCCAGTCCCAAGATGGCCACAGGATCACTTGCTGGTGACAGGCAATAAGAAATATGGGTAAGTCAAAACCAGCACTTGGCTCTTTCCTCATAAAGCATAGGAATATTACATTGAAACCTATCATTAATAGTAACGCTACTCAAGCAGGTGTCAACACAGAATGTAGCAAGTTCAACCTCAATTTTTGTAATGCATTAATGGCCTATGCTGCAGAATGTTTTTTAAACCCTAGAAGAACTTCTTTGACAACGATAATTAAGATCAACCTTTATTTCATTATTTACTTATTCCATTAATACCACTTATTGTCCAAACTACTCAGTTGTATTTTCTAGCTCATGCACTTAGACAATGCTGAATAACACAGACAAAATCTGTTGACCTGATTGTAAACCAGTTCCTTTTATTTTAGAGGAAAAAAAAAAATCACACTGTCTCACATTAATGCTCATTTGTCCAAGGTCTGCCACAACACCTAGCAGCAGTCAAAGGTAGCCCGCAGCACAAATTTCAGGTTTCAATAGCTTCACATCTCTTGTTCAGACACTGCTCCACTTTTCCTCACACTTACACAGACAACTTGTTACATTTTCCTTGTCCTAGAAGCGATATCCCAGGTACTCATGACCATCTGTTTCTCCAGGCTTCATTAAAACTTTATCTTAAGAGAGGGACTTAATTACTGAACACCACTTTCTGGAGCCACCACGGACTTAGTTGCAAGACTACATGTCTTCCTACTCACAGTCTTCTCACCTTTTTCTACCTCACTTCCTGGAGCCAGGCAGACAAATGCAGCATTTGCACAGAGACAGCACACTGGCCAGTGTGACAACACCAAAAAGAACTACAATGCAGGCCTGCTGTGCACAAAATCTCACTTCCCAGCATCCCTGTGTTAAGAAGTCTTGAAAAATATTAAGGACACATTTACAGCCAATTAAAAGCTGCTAAGGAAAAAACTGGGGCAGGAAAATGCCCCACTGGCAGGCCAGATTTATAAGTCACCTCCTGTTAAGAATTAATTTATTTCCAGGAAGAACAGGGAGTTCCCAGTTCCTTCTGGGAACTCTGTGCAGTATACTGTAATCCAGATGACCTGGTGACTCTATAGTCATTTCCTGCAAGGTAACAAGAAGCATGTGACCTAATGCCAGCATGACAGTTTAAAAAGCTGTATCACCGAGAGATTGATCAGGCAGTCAATTGAAAACGATGAACTCACCAAGGGGATGTTTAGTTCTATTTTATTTCATTCTGCCCTGGAGTGTGAGTGAGTACTGCCTTGGGCAAACAGGCCCAAACATGGATCCCAGGTAAGGGTTCAGTTTAAGAAAGCCAGTTGCAATCATACTCCTAAGGCAAGAATTTTCCAAAATATTTCATTTTAAAAATCACTAATATAGTCCTTACTATTAATTTAAGTTTTTGTTCAAAAGATTATCTGCAAGGCAAGGGCCAAATATTGAACATGTTACATGTTTTACTGCACTGATATTTTCAGTTTCACACAAGAAACATTTGCTTTATCTGCTAGGATTCAAAATTATGTTAAGAAGTAAATGTGTCATTTGTCCTGTACTCCTGTAGTGTTTTCAGAATTTGCACATGTTGACTGAGAGGACCTTAAAAGCATCCCCACCTTCTTTCCACACAAAATTTTACATTACAGTTCCTATGAGTGCTGTAACCAATATAAAGGAAAAGACTTTTTTTTTTTGCTAGCAGTAAGAATTCAAAGTCTCCTCCTGCGTTGTGAAACAATTTTACCACACAAGCGCAATTAGATAGGTAATGGAATCGGTTTAATAAAGAGGCGTCGTCAGGAAGAGGCACGGTCTAAGAACAAATGGAACAAGACAGCACTTGCTCCCTTCTGCTCTTGTAAAGAGACTGTTTCAGTTTGAGGGGACCACCACTGATCATCTAGTCCAACTGCCTGACCACTTCAGGGCTGACCATACCCTACGGCATGTCATTCACAGCACTGCCTAATCGCCCCTTAAGTAACAACAGCCGTGGGGCATCAACCACCTCTCAGAAGCCTGCTCCAGTGTTTGACTACTCTCTTGGTAGAGAAATGCTTCCAGAAGTCCAATGTAAACCTCCCCTAGTGCAGCTTTGAACCATTAACCATTTCAAAGCCTGAGCCTACAGTGTTTCAAAGTTAGCAGCAACTTCCATCACTTTCAACAGATAAGCAGTCATGCCCTGAGGCCCTTTGAAATTCCCCCAGGACTAAATCCTAACTCCTACAACAGGGATGTCTTGCTACTGCTTTAGAGTCCACTCTGTTATTGTTAACACCCAAAGAATGAGTCCAGAATATGAATAAACATTATGAAGTCAAATTCCAGAATTACTTGAAGCTTTCTATGTTCCAAACTGCAGGCATCATGCTTCTGACTAGAGAGTGGTCCAATTTAAAAGAATATTGGAGCTCTACCTACCACACATTATGCATCCCTTGTGAATTAAACATCCATTTCTAACAACCGTATCTTGCACTAGATCCATCCCTCTTTTCAAGTAGGTTGTATCCAGGACTGCTAGAAGCATTCATTTTGGATCACAGGCTTGAAGCTGGTCTGACACCAGAGACTTCTTATATTGACCTCACTGTCCTTTTTTCCCCTCAGCAAGTTAGACAAAGAATTACTCTCAGCAGCAGCAGCAGACGACTTTATTAAAGACTCTGTACAAAAGAGAATGTTTTAAATTTACAGGCCAAGACTAACAGGGAGGACTTTAAATCTTCACTTTATGCTGAAGGTTAAAGCAAAAGGATGTTATGCTGGCAATTCCTGGGTTACTGGAGCAAGAAAAGAACACGGCAAGTTATCAGTACTGAGCTACTACTTATTGCCAAAGGTCTGGATCCCACAGCATGAAAGAATCACCTCCCAGCAGGCTATCATGACACAGAGAAAAGCCTTCCCATCATAGTAGCTGGAAGGTGGATCAAGTATTAGCTGCCTAGGAAATCAAAAGTGTCAGAAATCAAACCCTATATCGTAACAGGAGCGCAGAACTCAATTCCCTTAAAGGAAACCCTCTGTCACATCAAGCCCAAAAACATATTCTGCCCTGAACTGAGCTCATGCAAAGAGTAGATAAGTAACCCCAGAACCATGAGAATATCTGAAGCCTGGATGCCCAAACCTTTTTTCCCTAGTGGTTGATAGACAAACTTTCAAGTAGGAGTCATAACATGCCTGCCCTGCGCGGATTCTCTGCCCAAAAAGGAATCAGACTTAGTTGTTTCAGAACTGCAGTTCTGAAACAACTGAGATTTTCTTTGCTTGCTAATTCTTTCATCTGCAGACTGACTGGATTATCTAATATTTCTAAAACCTAACTGTAAATGAGCACACATAGCAACTCTTTCCTACATGGATTTTTCTATATACAGGTTGTCCTAGAGCACCTGATAGGCCCTTAAATGCATCTTTCCACAAAGAGATCTTGGTTTTTGAAGCTGTATTTAAAACAGCAAGTACACACCAAGAGCAGATCTCCAGAGCAAGACTGGAGATGTACTAACATGTCCACACTATACCTTCTTCCAGAAGACTATTTCAGACTTACTTCTAGTCTTGCCCACCAGCCAAGTTTGACACCACCAAAACATAAGATTGCATCTTACAGCTTTGTTTCATCTGGAGGGAACCCCAAATGTCAGGCTCCAGACCTGCAAGAGGTAAGAGGGGGCAGGTGGCCAGCTTGCAGGAAGTATGCTCCAGAAGTAATGTAGGTACACCTCAAACTTCCCAAAAAAAGTCAAATACTTGGGCAAAAAGTTAGAGAGAGCATGAGAAGAGTAATCTCAGGGCTTTTAGCCCAATTTAAGGACAGAATATCTAAAATAGAGTTCCTTCAACAACAGTCCTAAGCTAAAGCAAGTCCAGCACTAAAAACTAACACTGTAAGAGAGTTCTTTCCAAAGTTACACCAGAAAGTGTACATGCAAATGCAAAACAGATGAAAAGTGTAAGTGAAGAGTAAGTGAAAAGACTGATCAGTGAAGTAGCAGGAAACGTCAGAACTTGTTATTTAACTACTTTACAGGAAGTCCTTTGCTATCTAAGTAAACAAGGTCTACGGGAAGGGTACAAGTCAGCTTTTCAGAACAACTGCCAGACTGACTCTCACTCCAGGTTTTTCCTCTGCTCATTCATCAACATCAGAGAGAGAATTCCATCAGCTAAATTAGGCCTTGGGTGTGTTTAAACAGTTACAATATCAAGATTATGCTCTCAAACTGTACAGTGGGGAGGGATTTAGGTCTAAAACAGTTAAAACACATGAACTATGGAAAAATAGCTCATCTCTTCAACAGAATCCAACTTCCATACACAAGTAGATGCTACCTCAAAAACACCACTCTTGACTATAATCACTCTTTGAGGTACCCCACTCAGCCCTGGCAAATGCTAATTAATACCTGCTGCTCCAGTAAAATCGTACTGGCATGTTTTTCAAACTTAAGTAAATACGAATTCTACCTCCAAGCTATATTTCAAAACCAGTAAAGAGGCAAGAGAAAGGTACATCCATCAGAAGCAAAGGAAAGATGCATTCTGTGCAGAGCCAGAGATAACTTTTTTCTAAGCTATTTAAGGGCATCTTTCCCTGCCTTGTGTCATAAATAATGTCTAGCCTTCTACAAAGGTCTGAAGCCACAGAATAGACTGAACAGTAAACACATGAGAAATTAAGCAATTGGAAAGGCACAAGAATTAAATGGAAGATATTTTACACAGGCATTTAACAATTCCCCATACAGTTCTGTGATCTTCCTCAATATATAGCAACTTCCCTTCAAGTCCTGCCCAAGAAAATCTTGCCACCTAGACAGACTGTTCATAAAAAGCTGAAATTGAGGATTTTCTCCACACACACCATAAGCAAAGATATTATCTGTCCTCTGATATTCTTGCAGTTAAAGCTTCTTGTGTAAGAGGTGCAAGAGGTTTGCTGACCTCTGCAAAAGTACCATATTTGGGAAGCAAGCCAGCACTAAACACCTCACTGGCATCATCATTTTGATGGCCTCAATACACAGGACCAACAAGCAACAATGTCACCAAAAGCAGAGCTGATAAAACTCTTAGCTGACTGGAGGAAAACAGAGACCTTCTCCGCCACTCCCTGATGCACAACAAGGTAAGACAACCTGACATACTAAACTCCTTCCTAAGGTCATTTATGACACCCCTGTGATACTGGGCATGGAAGGAGCTCCAGGATACTTGAATTGTAGCAATGACCAGTGTCTATAACCCAACAGTTGCATCCACTCATCTTGTAAAATAAACATTTGATAAGACTTTGTTGAACCTTCTAGGCAAGAAAACCTTAAGGTGATAACTTCAAAGAGAAAACTTATTCTGCCAGAATAAATAAAAGCAGCAAGCAGTCACATTCTGTCTTTAGTTGTTCACAGCAAGTAAAATCCAGGATGAAACCTGAGCACTGGCTGTGTCTATGATCGTAAGATCATCGTCACCACTTGCAACTCTGAGGTCATCTGACTGATCATACTGTTAGTCACCTTCAGCAGCACTGTCACACTGCCAGACATAAGCACAGTCATTCAAAGGGTCTTCCACTGATTTGCAATTGGATTAGCAAGAACTAAACAGATTACCAAGTCAAGTACCAGGATGACAAGTTTAATCAAAAGCTAAGAGGCTTCAGCAGATAACCAAAATTCATCACAACACAACACAAGCAGTATTTCAGCACAGGGAGCCAGCTGGACTGGGTGCACTGCTGGAACGCTGTCACTCCCCAGAGTCACAACAAAATCCAGCTTTATCCAGAAGATGTGCCCTGCCACTGCTGCCACAGTGACAGTGCAGAGATAAGTGAACACTAAAACATGGGTTTAACATAAATTATGCCTCAATAAGAAATCCCGAAAGATAGAAAAACACTCTTGCAAAGGGGTAAAGAAATTGTTCTCCACCCTATTCTTGCTGAAAAACTAGGATAATTCTGAGCTCGCTGCTCAAATACACCAGAGTTCAGCTGCACTGCTGATACACAAAAGCTGCAGCCATGTGTAGTACCAAATGTGCCACCTACAGCGACCAGAAGGGTAGGCAATACAAATAGTAATGATGATCTGAACAGATGGGAAAGCAGGTATGTAAAAGCAGAGGCACATCAAAAACAAGGAGAAAAGAGCAGATGACATTCTTTAGGAAAGTTGCTGAAATCTTCATTTTCATGAGAAGCTTTTCATATTCAGGGTGCAGGTCATTCAGTTAAAAAATCAAGAACCAGCCTCTGGCAGCAACTCTATGCTTATTTACAAGAAGGCCAGGTTATTTTTCTCTGGAGCATATGATATACGACCTCCCTCCCTTATCTCTGTTTCTAAAAGACCTGCAAGTGTCAAGCCTGAACATTGGATAGTTCTGACAGGAGGCAGCAAGAGGGAAAAAATGAAAGGAAAAAAAAAAAAGATTCCTTCTGACTTTTACACATCTTCAAGGCTGAGGCACTTAAAAGCCAACCTCCCAGCTCCTCTATTGAAAAACAAAACTTCTTCCAGAAAACACATTAGGTAGCAAAACCAAACCCACTCTTGATCAGTTGTAATAGCTTCATGCAGAGATCGAAGTCATGCCTGAAAGACTTCAGGTTTTTGTTCTTCAAAAGCCTTTCAACACAAGTTACTGTAGGGCAACAGGTTATAGAAGTCCCAGTTAAGCATTCATTTACTCAAAAGAGAGTAACTGGAGACGAGTCACCAGGGAAGGAGGTGAGTTTGTCTTGGCTGTAGGATAAAAACATGCAAGTGAGCTGTTGGCACAAGTCTGCTGCACTGCAGCAAGTACACAGTACCCTATTTCCAGTCATTTGTGACTCCATACCCTCATTTATTGTTAAAAAAAAAAAAAAAAAAAAAAGAGCTCGCAGCTCGCAGTTTTGCATTCTGCTACAGAAACCAGAAAGATTCATATCTGACATCTTCATATCTCTGTATCACAATTACAGCTATAGCCAGAGCTCAGCTCTTAGGAGACATATCATAGAAAAACCTTAGTAAATGCCCTGCCACCTATCAACTCTTCAAATCACAAAATATATCTGAGGACAAAAGCAGTTTCCTAAGTAATAAAATTGGTTTGTTTTGTTTCTTCTGATTCTGGATTTGCTTACTTAAAATCTAATAAAATATCTAATGTAGTATCTACTAAAAAAAAAAAAAAAAAAAAAAAAAAAAAAAAAGGACAACTCCCTCCACTGTGCAAACAGATAATTTACCTTGATGCATACGCACTCTTTAGAACTCCTTTATTGAAACATATCTTCCCCTGGTTCATATCCTAAAGTTGACTCTCTTGCATTTCTGCCTTAATTAAAAGCCAGTTCAAGAACGACAACTTTTAGAATGTTCAAGTAAAACTATTTTAAAGTTATTGATTTTATTAAGAAAAAAACATCCTTAAGGCAAGCTCCATCCCACAGCCACCCTGAACAATCAGACAGTCAGAGGGGGCTGGTATTTATAGCAGCCTCAGAGCACAAGGCTTCAGGAGTTGTGTACATGCCAGAACTGTCAACCGTTTCTCCAATAGGTGACACCACTCCATTGCTATGTACGCGGCTCCTCCTACAGCAGGGCTTGAGGGAGGCACAGTCAAGAGAGCAAATTTACTACCAAATTCCTTAAACGAAAGGGAAATACTGCAGTTCTATATAAAGTTAATTGGTCCTGCCTCTTAAGTACTTGTCTGAGGCTTAAGGTTAGCAGCTCTGAACACTACTCCATCAGTTAGCAAGCCATATATACATTCATAGATGATTTCAGATGCTTACCTGCACTTGCTGGGGTTGCTGAACCTGTATCTGCTGCTCTGGCTGAGTTTGTTGCTGGATACTGGTTGTCACAGGACAAGCGAGTTCAAGCAAAGACCCAGCCACCTCTGTGCTGTCCGTGTAAATGCAGTTGCCACCCTGCTGATACACCATTGTGGTGGTGGCTGTCTGCTGAAACTCCTGGAGAGCTTCTGGCCCCTTGGAAGCAAGGGAGTCTAGAAACTCCTTCATCCTGTGCTGGGGGATTGTTCGCGCCTTCACACGGATGTATTCTTCAAAGGAAATGGTGTTCTCCAGAGAATTATTCATATTGCAAGGTCTTCAGGGTTCCTTAAGGAAAGAGAAAGTAAAAGTCTTAACTACAGCACTCCCTTGATGCGAGGATATTCTTAACTCCAGTAACTAATCTCTCACACCAAGTACTGTATGAACACTGGCAAACATGCACAGCCAGATGCCCAAGACAGATGCTTTGGTTTTATGAGGCATCTTATGCTACTACACATTTCTCAGATTAACCCTTGGCAGCTCAGGGGAGTCTGAATGATACCCAGGTGTGACTCCTCCTCCCAGAGCTCACTGCCATGTAAACTCTCCTAGCTCTGTACTTCACCCAGCCCAGGCAAATCCTGTACCAGACAAATCCAGTCGCACATTCCATTTGTTTGCAGCATGCACTGTTAGCGAGAGAGGCTCAGAAATCAATATCTGTGGCCCTGCTTTGCAGCCGCAGAGGTGGGAAACTGAGCAGTGTGTTCTATCAGGCCGTGCAGTTCTATTCTAGGCAGCTAATGGGAAGCACAACAGAAGAGCAACAGATGCAGCATTCAGCTCATTGCTATTAGGACTAGGACAGCCTCATCGATTTGAACATAGCAAGCAAAAGGAGAGCGTTGGAATCGAGATGTTTCCTCAAACTAGGAACTACACATATGGAGAAGCAGAGCTCTGGAATCGACAAAGGCAACTGCAGCATCAGCTCTTGATCTTCTTTTAATATAGGAAGAGGTTAACATGAAACATGCCACGTGTGAAGACAAAAGAAAGACAGAAAAAGAAGTTAAGATGATCAGGGCGGAAGTGAAAGCAAAGAAAAAACCACCACCACCAAGGATGACTCCACCTGCAATCAGACAGCTCTAGGGTATACTCTGACAGCATTCTTCTCTTAGTGACTTATCTTGTTTAAACCCACAAATTGTTTTTGCAGTGAGTATACTGGTTGTTTCTAATGCACTAATTAGCTTAGATAGAGCATAAATACATTTGAACTATAACATCACCAGATACTGAGACAGTTGTGAAAACATGTGAAACAACACAAGATCAGGACTAGAAGACGTGATTCAGCACTACTAGATCAAGCTGCATAAAGGAGGAAAAACAGACAGACATCACTATGTACATCACTACTGCACGTCTAAAGAATACAGGTACAAAACCAGAGCTTTATGTGTCATTTCAGTATGATTTAACGAAGTAGAACTGAGACAGGGCTATGGTTGAACATAAGATTGCAAAAGTCTGCCTGTGAGAAAATAGGACTTAATTCTAGGCTTTCACTGGCACGGCAAGCACACTGCACAAGTCCAGTGCCAACTGTCACCAAAACCTGGGAGAGCTGAAACAAATGCTAACTCCTGTTCACTGTTACGTGACAGCAGTCCAAATACACAGATTTTGTTTACATGGAGGTTCATGGCTAGTGCATTGGACCAGGCTCACAGGAGAGAAAAAAACTAATATCAAAGGTAAGGGGAACACACATGAGGCAACTTGTGCTTTATCTATGATTTCTGAAGTCTTTAAGACACATTTGTTGCTGTATGAGATTTCTACAGAAGATATTCTTAAAATATGCAGCATGTTTAGTAAAAAACACCAGATAATGGTGTTCACATAGCAAATCCAACAGCTCTGCAAATATCAGCATACAGAAGCTCCTGTAGAGCCCACACCTGGACAGAAAAAAAGATTTTTTCAGAGACACCAATCTGACATTTTCAAGTCAGCTCTGGGTGATAGAGCCAGTAAGACTACTCACTTCCCCTGGAGCCATCCAAGAATACTCTACACCTCTACAGCACACATTACTAACCCCTTCCCAGGTGACCATATGCCCAGGGCTAAACCAAGGGAGAACAATGATGTTAATGCATCCATAGGGGCTCTGGACGCCGACGAGACCTACAGCAGGCACACTGAAATGTGTTTTGCCTCTAACTGCATGATGCTCCATTATACACTCTGAGGGTGGAAAATAGATTTTGAGCAATTAACTTGTCCCAGTCTTCTACCTGGAATTTTCAAGTATTTGTCTTCAATACTACAGTGAGGCTTTCAGAAGAGCATCATCATTCTCCATGTCCACCATGAGGTACACTAGCAGATACAGCTTTGAGAGGGAGGACTCCTCTGCAGAATAAGCCTCAAGGATGCCATGCTGGGATTCCAGACATGAATGCCACAGATGTTCTTTGACAGCAGGATCCCAGACATAAGTGCCACAGATGCTCTTTCACAGCCAGCTGCTGCTGAATTGGATGAGCCCACCTCTCCCAGGTGCTCCTTCCTGCTCCTGTATTGTTTTTTATTATGTTGTAACAACTCAGGGAATAGCTATCCACCTTCTGGTAATCTTGTCAAAGGAGAGAGTAGAGAGGTCAGCAGGGTCACTGTTCGCCCTCACTTTTACTTTTGAAACTCCAACTCTTCTTTCACAAGCTACACCATTCTCCCACGTAAGAGACCAGAAGCCACAAGAAACTCAGAAGCATAAGCAGCAGAGGTCCACCACCAAACAATCACCAACCTCTTCTGACCACTAGGAAGCAGAACAAAGCAAACACTGATTTCCTAAATACAAATCTTGGATCCTGCTCAGCTGGTCCATTTGAGTTAGTTCTTGTTAGCACCAATATCAAGAGCCTACTAGGCCAGTCCCCCCCTACCAGTAAATCTTCCTTTCTCACAAACTGTCAGAAGAAATCTTTCCTTTCTTCTACCATAAGAAAAAAAAAAGTCCTATACATTTTCTTGAAGTTACTATACAAAGGGCCACTAAGCTGAGCCCCCGTAGTATTCCAAATGCCAAGCATGGACCAGAGCCCCACCACGCCACAAGGCATCTGATTCTGCCCTAGAAGAGCAGCAAAATCTTCCCTGGGTTTTCTCTACAGCTGCAGTTACAGACCCTGTAGGTAACAGTGTCTCCCAGAGTCCTTCATATCAGTTCTAAGGCTGCTTGGGATTAAGTAGAAGCACTGAACCACTCAAAACTGCACTTCACAAGACCCTATGCAGCAGTAGAGGTACCAGGTGCAGAGAAAGATTCAGAAATGTAATGCTGCACCCCCCAAAATTTTACTTATTAAAAGTAAACAAACCTGCATTTACAGCAGAAAAACTCTGTATAGCTCTAGGGTGCATTCAACAGGCTTTTGCAGGGCAACACACACAGCTTGCTACTGCAATCACCACTTTTACTGTTAGTTATTAAAACACACTAATGTGTGCATTCCATTTATCCCACAGACACACACTGGAAACTGCAAATGCCCACCCTCACTGAATCTCAGCAGCATGTTTTTAATATTGCATTTTAAAATTTCAAAAAAGAGCATCCAGGCAATAAGTTTCTCCAATTAAGGAAGATAACTCCTCCCTATGCAGCATAACTGCATTTTTTTCAGGAAGCAAGTTCAAGAAATTCTTTGAAGATTATGAGCACATACGGTTAGTTGATAAAACTTAGACTGAGGTTACTGAAAACACACACACAACTTGCAGCATGTGGACAATCTGGACTCACCAGTCACCATGTTGCATGTATTTCTGCTGCTCTTGTCCTGAGCTCTTAGACTTGTAACGTTCTGGAGAAGACAGAACAAAGAAGCCCTTTCCATCCCCAGTTCCTCTTTCTTTATTAAGCCATTTTATTTTTAATATGTATTCCATTAAGAAAAAAAAAATCAGGAAACAAAGATATGATTATCCACGCAGCTAGCAGCTCCTCCTGAGGAATTGCAAGATGCCCAATTTCTAACCATCGTATCCCTCAGGCTGGTGGTACTGAGAACGACTGTGTGAGCACATCTGTCACAGAGCGCCGTGCAGCGACAGGCGCGGCACGGTGGGTAATACGGGAGTTACTGGCAGACAGAACTTAGAACAAGGCAGCAGCAGCAGTGACCGTATCCACAGCACTCCCCCAACCCCCGCAGGTGTTCCCGGTGCTGTCCCGAGAGACAGCCGGGAACGCTACGGACCGCCCAGCCAAGACGAGGCGAAGCTCCGTATTTAGGCCCTGAGACCATCGGCTGCAGCTCAGCCTCCGTCCTGCCCGAGCGGGGACGCGGAGGCCATGGGGCTTCCCCCGCCCGCGGGCACCCGGCACTACCCCAGCCGCTCCCGCCGCCTTTGTTTGTCGGCGGGGCGGCCGGGCCGGGCCCGCAGGCGGCGCCGTGACACCGCCTCCCCCGCCCCCCCCGGCAGGAGCCATGTCGGGGGCTCCGCGAGGACGGGGCCGCCGAGGGCCGCGCACAGGCCGCGCCTTCCGGTGCCTCGCTGCCCGGGTTTGGGGGGGCGACGGGGACGCGCCCGGTACACGGGGTAAGAGCAGGGGGCGCGCCCGCGCGGGCCAGGAAAGCGCGCGCGCGCGGCAGGCGGGGCCGCCCCCTCCCCCTCCCCGCCGGGCCCGCGCCGCCCCCGGAACCGCCGCCTCCTCCTCCCGTGCCCGAAGGGAGGCCCCACCCGACCCCACCGCCGCCGCGCACTACCCCGGCCCGCCGGCCCGGCTGCGCCGCGGCGTGACCCGGCCCCGCCTCACCCCGGCCCTGTCGCCGCCGCCGCCTCGGCCCCGAGTCTTTTCCCCTCACAGCTCCCTGGGCGCCATCTTACATTCAACCCCCTGCAGCCAATCACCGCGCTGCCCCAGCCTCGCGAGAGCGCGGCTCCCAAGCCCCGCGAGAGCTCAGCCCCTAGGCCCGCCCCGCGCCTTAAAGGGGCCTGGCCACGGCGGGGCGCGGGGAGGGTGCGGCCGCTGGGGGGCGCCCTGCGGGGGGGCGGGGCGTGCACCGCGGTGACACAGAACGCTGTGGGGACATGTGGGGACAGGGACAGACCCCGGGCAGTCGGGATACCCGGGACGCCACCAGCACCGCGTGGCCGTGGGGCGACGCCGGCCGAGGGGCTCCACGCGGCCGCCCCGCTCCTTCGCGGTATGCGTGTGAACCCGCCCCGCGTCCCCACACAGCACCTGGGGCGAGGCTTCGAGTCGCGCCGGGGTGGGGCCAGACCCCGGTGCAGGGGCGCCCCGGGAAGGACGCTGAGGCCTCCGCAGCCTGTACCGGAGGGGGCTGCGCCCTGTCCCGGGTGGCCCCGCGGAGCGAAGGGTCCCCATGGAGGCGGAGGAAGCCCCGCGCCGGGTCTGCTTTAACGTGCCCATGTGCTCGGCGCGGCCTCCTCAGCCCCGGCCCCGCTTAAGGTGGCCCGTGGGGCTGGGCAAGGTCTCCCTCCACATACTTCAGGTCCGGGGCACAGGCACGGGGCTCGGGGCACGGGGTTCATGCCAGCTCCGCGGGGACACGCCTCTGACCCCCAGCCCGGGGCCGAGCAGGGAACACTCCACCCGAGTCCACCTTAAGGGGGGAGGGCGCTCCGGCGGTGTTTGTACACAGTGTGCGCACCCTGCCTGCACCTCCTGTGCCCTGCCTGCACCCTCCCGCACATCCCCTGCACCCGCCTCTCCTGCCTGCACCCCACCTGCACCTCCCGGAGACACTTCTTCCTTCCACCTCAACACCCTTGACCCCAGTCCAAACTTACGGTGCTGGCTGGGGGAGCTGCAGCTTCCGTGGGGTCGCATCAGTGCTACACAGCAGATAGGAGCAGACTCTGTGCCCCCAGAACAAGGGAGACACCCCCCAAAACACACACCCCACCACCCAAGGTTCATCAGGGGGACAAACAGGAGACCACTCCCACCCCAGCACCCCAAGACTGAGCAGGAGAACAGGAGGCAGTGCAGGGACAGGGCTAGGATCTCTGTTTATTGAGGCGATGCTGTGGGGCACCCCAGGAGACTTCACCAAGGCACGGTGGCACTGGGGGTGTGCAAGGACCCCCAATGAAGCAACACCATGGTGGTGTAGAAGCAGCAGGTCCCTCAGGCCTTGCCAGGGTCCTCCTTGAGTGTCACCGTCCGGTTGAACACCATCTGGGGAGAAACAGAGGGTCTGCTCATAGCCCCATGGCAGGCAGGGGGTGCTTGCAGATGTGTGTGTGGGCTGCCTCACTGCCCCACGTCCCACAGGGCTCACCTTCCCCTGCTCACTGTCAGGGTCCACGGAGAAGTAGCCCAGGCGCTCAAACTGGAACTTGTCGAAGGGTCGAGCAGACTGGACAGAGCTGTCGACCAGGGCATTGTGCACCACACGCAGGGAGTCCTGGCAGGAGGGACAGCTCAGCCAGCACCCTTACCCTTCTGTCCTCTCCACCCCTACCCTCTGCCCAGCTCTCCCCAGCTCTTCTTCCCCCCTAGCCACAGTAAGGCCTTGCTCCAAGAGGGGTAGGGTGTACATGGAAATGGGTGCTTCAGGACTGGGTGCAGGAGGTCCCCATTTTCCCCACAGGCCCATAACCTCAGCTGCTGCCACTACTCACAGGGTTGAGGTCACTCAGAAAGCCACCAGGTACCTCCGATGGGTCCTCAGGATTTTTGTGCAAAAACCTGCCATGAGATAAGAGTCTTTTCCCAAAGCTGCCAAATCAGGGGAGGTGGTGCCACTCATGGGACCCCAGCGCAGCATCTTCCCTGCCAAAGGTCTGAGCAGACCCCAGCACGGCTGTGCTGCTGCTCCAGCACTGCTGAGTGTGTGCTGACCCTGGTTGGCAGCCAGGTACTCACAGCCGCTCATAGAGCCGCACTTCACAGGCCAGCGGCACCGACACCCAGTGGATGAAAGCTTTGGGCTTTTCTGCCACATCAGACTTGGTGCAGGTCACCTCCAGCTCAATGACACACCCACTGACATCCTGAGGGAGAGGAGAGGAGATGAGCTAAACTGTCAGGCAGCAGTCTTATCCCATATGGCAGACCTGGTGCTGAACTCTCAGCCCCACAGCTCGGGATACCTTGTTCCCCGCTGTGAGGCACAGGACAGGCAGAGAGCAGCCAGCCAGGCAGCCTGAGCCCTCACTGTGTCCAGAGCATCCAGCACGAGATGACCATCGCTGCTTTTCCCTGCTGGGGCATGGTCATGTCCTGACATTCCACAGCCCAACCTCACGTCACCGGTGCCCACAGCCACGCACCTTGATGACATTCTGGACGGCGATGACGTAGCCAGTGTGGCGCAGCCCCACCGGCTGCCCAGGGGCCAGGCGCTTGTAGCCCTTGTCTGCCTCCTGTAAGAGAGTTCACAGCTGCATGAGGGGTCCCAGCATGGGCAGCAGGTTCCCCCTCCAGCACGTCTCTCTGCCCCCCACTCCTGCCATCCCAGGGATCAGTGACCCCAGGGTTCATGGTTTGAACTTCCATGTTGCTGTGGGATGTTCCCATGGACAGGCCAGGTTGAGCACCATTGGTTGGATGTGTCCTGGCCAGGCTGAGGACAGCATTTGCCCAGTGCCCATCAGAGCTGCTGGTCCATTTTGGAGTCACAGTCAGCTGCTCAACACCTGCTTGTGACCTCTGTGTGCAGCACCCAACACCACTTCCAGTGCTGCCAGGCTCCTGCTGCACAAGCTCCAGGAGTGAGGGTAGTATAGTCCAGTGGGCCTGGCTTACCTCCCTGAAGTCTGTCTCCTCAATGTAGACAATCTGGTGGAAGGGCACTTTGTGAAAACCACGGCTCTCATCGGCTGGAAAGTTGGGCACAAGGACCTCCAGTGCCTGGGGAGAAAGAGGGCGTGAATGCTGATCTCAAGGAACCCCACTCCCACAACAGCCCATGGCAGTCTCACCTTTGGAGAAGGGAAGTTGGTGATGGTGACCTTGAGGGGCTCCAGGACAGCCATGGCACGGGGGGCATGCTCATTCAGCACCTCACGTGCGCAAGCCTCTAGCAGATGCGGCTCCATTGTCGCCTGGGCCACCGTCACACCAACCTGAGGAACAGCATGCTGTGACCATGCTGGCCAGGGGATGCAGCCATCTTCCCTGTCCTATCCTATCCAAAGCCTACCCGTGCACAGAAGTTGTTGATAGCCTCGGGGGGGAAGCCTCGCCGGCGCAGGGCTGTCAGTGTGAAGAGACGCGGGTCATCCCAGTCCCTGAGGAAACACCGCTGTGACAACCAGGCATGCTCTGGGTAAGCCCCATCACGGCAGCTGGCCCTGCTTCCTACCTCACAGCACCTGTCTCCACCAGCCGGATGATCTTTCTCTTGGAAACGACAGTGTAGAGCAGGTTCAGCCGCCCATATTCCCACTGCACAGGGCAGTAAACATCCAGAGCATTGCACAGCCAGAAGTAGGAGGAGCGCCTGCAAGGGAGGTATAGGGCAGCCCAGCTCAGCCGCATGGACACACTGTCCCCCAGCACCCTGGCAGCCACCAGATGCTGTTCCCAGCCCTGGGCCATCCCATGCACGGTGCTCACCTGGCCTGGAACTCCTTGGTGCAGAGGGAGTGCGTGATGTGCTCGATGGAGTCGCAGAGGCAGTGTGTGTAGTCGTACGTGGGGTAGATGCACCTGCAAGACAGACACAGTCAGCTTAGGGCAGAGCATGGTGCTGCTCCACTCCTGACACCTCCTCACTCCCAGAAAATCCAGACCCATCGCCAACACATGTGCCGGACATGGCAGGCCCTCCCTACCACTTGTCCCCAGTGCGGTGGTGTGGAGTGAATTTGACACGGTAGGCAACAGGATCCATCTTCCCATCTTCCATCACCAGCTTCATCCTCAGCGTGGCTTCCCCCTCCCCAAACTTGCCCTTTCTCATGTCCTGTGGAGAGGGAGGAAGCTGTCAGCTGAGCCACAGATCCAGAGTCCACAGGCATGCAGCACCTGCCCCAGCCAAGAATACCTCAAAGAGCAGGAGTGACTCCTCCACAGGCCGGTCCCGCCACGGCGAGGGTGGTGGGTTGTGGCCCTTGATCTCCTCCACCTTCTGATGGCAGACATATGCGTGACCCCTAGAGAAGGGAAATGCCATCACCAGACATGAGTGACCCATCCCCTGGGCAAAGAGGAGCCCCAGCCACGCTGTAGGACATCAGCCCCAGCACATTCCTACTGCCCCACATGCTCACCTGCGGATGAGCTCCAGGGCCCAGGTGTAGAGCTGGTCAAAGTAATCTGATGCATGTGTCACTGCATAGGGCTGGTAGCCTGTGGGGATGGGTGAAATGGAACAGGTTGGAGGAACCCCAAAGGCCCAGCAGCAAGACCTGAATGCAGGGGTGTCCCTGGCAGCTGGATTGATCCTGCCCTCCTCATCCCGAGCCATACCCAGCCACTCCACCATCTCCCGGATGGCTGTGAAGTACTTCTCCTCCTCCTTCTCAGGGTTGGTGTCGTCATAGCGCAAGAAGCACACGCCACCATTGGCCTGGGGATGAAGAAATAGTGAGCAGTTGCCCCTGAGGGACTACAGGGCCTGGCCAAAAGCCAAGTAGCAGAGAAAGGCAAGGGCCAGGGCAGCTTGGTGCTTTATACCTTGGCATAGCCAAAGTTGAAGTTGATGGCCTTGGCATGGCCAATGTGCAGGATCCCATTAGGTTCAGGAGGGAAGCGTGTCCGTACCTGAAGAGGTAAAGGAGGCACTTCTGTCCATCAGCAGGACACTTTTACCTTCCTTGAGAGCAGTGACACGAGCCCCTAGCAATCCCACAGAGCACCCCATGCTGCCTGTGGCTGTGCCCCCTATGAGCTGCTTGTTCCCCACCCACCCCAGCTGTGTCACTCTCACATGGAACCGCTGGGCTGTGGGACATGGCCTCACCTGCCCACCTGTGATTGCCAGGTGCTGCTTCAGCAGGGCCATAGTGTTGGGCGTCACCACGTAGCCCTCAGTCTTGTAGTTTTCTCCTGCAGGCAGAGGATGCTCAGGGCTGCAGCACTGCCCTAACCATGCCAAGCCCAGCAGCCAGCAGGGAAGGACACAGGACCTGTCCAGTCCTCTGCAGCATGGAGAGCTGGGACCTGGCACAGAGCCAGTGCAGTGGCCCCACATATGGCAGTGACTCCTCACACTCACCTGGCTTGTGGAACTTCAGGGCTTCTCCCCGCAGCTGCTCTAGCAGCGACTGTGTCTCTGTACCCATGTCACCTGCAGAGAGATGGGGCTGAGCTCCCTGATCACAGCTCCCAGGGCCCAGCTTGGAAGCAGGTCCAGCAGAAACTAAAGGGCTGGCAAAGAGGACAGTCTCCTACCATTCTCCAACACAGCCACCTTCTGTTTCTCTGCTGGGGCCAGACGGGCCTTTGCCACCTGCAGAGACCAGCACAGCACTCTGAGTGCCCAGCTGTACCACATACCTTCTCCTGGTCCAGCCTGCTGTCCCCAGTGCTCCGTCAGACCTGTATCCATGGTGGCAGCTCCACCCAGAGCAGCTATTTGGGATCCTACCTGGACACTTTGTAAGAAGATACCACCCAAGTCTCCAGCTTCCCCTTCTCCTTACCTTTGGCTTCTTTTCCAGGTCAGCTTCTGTCTTTGGTCCAAGCAAATGCAGCACCTGGAGAAGAATGACACAGTCAGGACACAAAAAGGCTCCCTGTGTCCTAAGGCCTGGAAGTGTCCTGTCCAGTCATCACTCCACTCACTCTGCCTGCACCTAGGTGGGGCAGGCTGTCCCCAGTGCTGGGCCCTCTTAGGGGACTGGCTGACAGGTCCCAGCCAGTCACAGCATGCCCAGGGGACCACAGCAGCCTCTGACACAGTAACCTCACACCCACCTGCAGGTCCACCTCGTTCTTGATGGTCTTCCCGTCTGCCCACCGCAGCTGGTTCCGTGCCTCCCCTGTGGACAGGGCATCCCGTGGGCAAGGGGCAGGGTCCAAGCCCAGCGGGAGCGTCAGCCAGCCACTGATGCAGAATGCCTCACCCTTTGCCCCAGGGCTGTCCCTGGTGCAGGGCACTATGGCCCTGCCTGTGTGGGGGATCTGGCAGGATGACATCTCCCCATGGTAAAGGGCTGGTTCTCAGGATCCAGGGGAGCAGATAGTGGCACTGGCAGTCAGGCACAGGGATGTGACAGCCACCAGCACCAAGCAGGGGCTGCCCTGGTGTCACCACTCACCCATCAGCAGCCCCATGTTGAAGTGGTAGCGCTCTGCCAGCAGCTCTGCTCGGTGCTTGCTGATCACAGCCTCCACCTGGGAGCAGCACAGGGACACCGGGGTGAGCGAGGCAAGACAGGAGCACACCAGGAGCCAGTCCAGTGTCCCCTGTGCTGTCTCCACAGGGTCATAGCCCCACTGACCGCTTCCTCGATCTGCTCAGGGGTGATGCAGACCCCCACACCACAAGCCCGCTCAAAGTCTGCCACATCCAGAGGCTCCAGGGGATGGCTCCTCACGTACTCCAGCGCAGCTGTGGACAGAGCAGGGATGAAGAGCGTGGCCGCGGGGCCGGGGCCGGGCAGGGGCCGGGGCCGCACGGTACCGCTGAGCTGCAGGTCGGTGAGGATCTCCCTGCGAGCGATGTAGCCGACGAGGAAGCCGAGGTGCTTCGGGTCCTTGAGGCGGGCGGCCGTGTTGTACAGAAGCGTCCCGGTGGCCTTGTCCAGCGCCGGGCCCAGCGCGCTCCGAGCCTGTCGCCGCCCGGGGGAGCGTCAGGGCAAGACCGGGGCCCGAGCCCCGGCGAACCAGCGGCACCGGGGGCCGGAGCGGGACAGGGGAGTGCCAAGGGCCCAGACCACTCGGCGAAGCCGGAAGGGTCCTGGGAAGGCTGGGGTCGAGGGAGTGACAGCAGGACCACGGTGCAAATGTAGCCGGGTGATACCGGGGATCGAGGTACCGGGTTCTCGGGGGTGACACTGGTACCGGTATAGCGAGCTCCCAGCGTGGCCGGGTCCCGAGGTGGCATCGGGGTTACGGGGTACTGGGGATCGAGTACCGGGGACCAGGGCGCGGGCCCGCGGCGGACGCACCTGCAGCACAGCCCGGCGCAGCAGCGCGCTGAGGGCCCCGTTGCGTAGCGTCTCGCGCGCCTTGGCCTCGCTCAGGCCGATGCCGGTGAACAACCCCAGCGCCTCCTCCGCCTCCTCCGCCGCCATCGCCGCCGCCGCCGCCGCCATGCTGCCGCTTCCGCCCGGAGGCGGCTCCGTGCGCAGCCAACCGGCGGTGGGAGCGCTCCGCTCTCGCCAATGGAACGGCGGTACCCGCGCCGGCCGGGCCAATGGGCGCGCGGGAGGCGGGCTCAGCGCGCGGGCGGTTGCATCATTTAAAGAGACCGGCGGCGGCGGCGGCCACGTGGGGGGCGGGGCTGGAGGCGGCCCGGGGGCGGTGCGCGGGTCCGATCCCGCCCCCCGCGCCCCCGTCTGTCGGCGCTGCGGGCCCCGCGGCTGGTGCCGTACCTCCGGTGTGCCCTGTGCGTCTCCGTCTGCCCCGACGGCCCCGGCCACCGGCCCTGCGACCGGCCCGTGAGGACGCACGGGCCCAAGGTCCTTGGGTGGAGACTGGTTCGCGGTGGCGGCCTCAGTCCGTTGTACGCGGAGCCAGGCTGGCTCGGTGTTCCCGACTCCCGCCCGATCGTGCGTGGTCTCTTGGCCTCGCCAGCCCAGTTGTCTTCCCTCCTCCCCTGTCCACCTCGCTGTCCTGGTACACCCCTCATCCCAGTATTCCCAGGCTTCCCCAGACCGGTGGAGCTTTGGCTGCCTCAGCCCAGTGTCCTCCTGTCCCTTCTGTCTCATGTCTTGTCCCCAACTCTCACCTTTGCCCCGCCAGCTTCCCCAGCCTGGTATTCTCTAGTTCTTCCGGGCCCTGGGTGCCCCCCCAGCCCGATGACTCCCCCGATCCCGGTGTCTTCCACAACTCCACGTTTTCTGCCTCAGCCCAGGAGTCCCAGCCCGATATCCCTCCCCTCCCAGCTCGGTGTCTCCTCTTAGCTCAGCGCCGCCCCAGCCCAGTGTCCTTTCCATCCTACTCCCACCTCAGCCAGAGTAGCAGCAGACTCTAGTGGTTGGGGAAGGGGGTTTATTGGAAATACTGGGAGGGGGGAGGCACTGGCAGGTCCTGCCAGCCAGAGCTACTAGACACAACCAGACAAGGCATGTCCTGGCTCCTCCATGGGTGGGTGCTGGAGTCAACGCTGGTGTCACAGTGAGTCGCACACCACGGAGGGGACAGCCATTGCTTAGCACCGGCACAGAGCTATAGTTCCATCCTGGTGCCAGGCACTGTGTCTGTCCCCTTGCTGGCTGCCTGCTCCCTGCCCGTAGCTGGCAGTGGCTTTAAGCTATAGCGAGCACTGACATTGGTACCTGAGACGCTGCGGTACTCGCCCATCTCCGTATGAACGTTCTCGTTCTGGGTGATGGTGAGCAGGACGGGGACGGAGAGCGTCACCTCCTTCCGAAGGACCTGGATGCTGAGCGCTGTGCGTGGGGGGATCTTTGCTGGCAGCTGCACCTCCACGCGCTGCCGCCGAGTGCTGGATTCGCTGCGCCCTTTCTGCACCGTAAAGATGTTGGAGGCTTCCACGGTCAGCGTGAAGGAGAGCCCGGCTTTGAGGCTGGTGGCGTTGCTGAAGTGGAAGCTCTGCCAGAGTGTGGTGCCGTACTCCCGGCTGCTGCTGGCTGCCAGCGCCTGCTCCGACTCTGTCTCGTTCACCCCCTCAATCTCATCCACCAGCACCTCCCGCTCCTCCTCCACCCGCTTCTGTTCCCAAAGCAGACGTGCCGAGACCAGGGGCCGCCCGGGCCGTAGCGGGCGCAGGTGGGACAGCCGAGACTGAAAGTTCAGCTCCTGTTTGTAGTCAGCGAGACGCTCGCCAGGCCACGCCAGGCAGTGCCAGCCGCCCCGGCCGGGATGCTGGTAGAGCAGCCAGACGCCTCGCTGCACCACGTGGGAGGCCACCCGGTCGTTGAAGTACCCATACGCCAAGTTGGTCTCCTCTGTCACCACCTTGCAGGCGCCTTGGAAATTGGGGTGCTCGTAGAGGGTGATCTGGGGGTCCCCCAGGTCATGGTGCACGAGGCGCAGTGCTGAGAAGCTGTTGGGCTGATCCACAGAGGGGTACTCGCCCTCCTCAAAGGCGTGCGGCTCCCCCTCGTATTTAGGGTCCGTGTAGGCAATCCATGGCTGCCCCACCACCTTCAGGGAGGCGATGCAGTTCCCAAAATCCAGCTCGTGCAGGTCAGGCACGTCGCAGGTGAACTCTCGGCTCAGCCCCTCAAAGTTGGCACGCTCGTACACTGTGATCCGGTTCATGGTGCTGAGGGTGCCTGCTCCTGAGAGGGCACGACGTGGCTCACGTCCTGTCCCGTGGGGTCACGTTGGTGCCACAGGAGACCCGTGAGGAAAGCCCAGCCAGCAAAGGCAAACCTCAGCACCCCTTTAACCCCTGTCCTCTGCCTTTCCTTTGCCCACCTCCAGCTGGTCCCCGTGCTCTCACCGTCTGTCCTGGCAACACCCCGCTGCTGTGCCTTTTAGGAAGGGGCGCTGGGACCAGGGCGTGCCATGGCACGAAGTGAAGGCGATGACAATGCTCGCCCCCACACACTGCACCCAACCCTGTCCCCACTTCGGTGTTGGGGAGCCAGCCAGGCCCTGCACGGCAGTCGACACACAGGGATGCCGGCCAGTCCCACAGACCAGCCCTGCCGGAAAGTCCTGCCATGCCCCAGGCACGTAAGACTCTGTGCTGAAGAGTCACCACCAATTATCAGTGATGCTTCCGCCCTGCCTGCACTAATTATAGTGTGAATCGCCGGTGGGGCAGGAACTGCTGGCTCACCCCAGTAGGGTGAGAGGGCATCATGGTGGGGCAAGCCACCGCCCCAAAACAAGAGCCTCTGGAACACTGGTGATCCCAGCAATTGGATATGGACATCTGGCATGGTGGCATTCCTCCAGGCCTGTTTCTGAGGATGGCTGGGGCAGATGGGGACACTTCTTCCCCATTGTTGCTTCATGGGGTGGCCAAGGCACTGCTGGCGTAGGATGCAGGGCACAGCAGAATGCTGATGTCAAACCAAGGCATTGGAAGGCAACCACTCCAAGCACAGCATGCTGGTGGTTTCCTCCACGCTCCATGCAGGTTCCCACGGCACAAACTGGAGCTGGCCTCCCCAGGAGCTACTGGTGTGGGGCACAGGGCACGTGCACTGCCCTAGCAGGCACCCCACTGAGACAGGGCTCAGGCAGCTCAAGGGTTCTGGGGCAGGTTAAGCCTTTGACTTTTGGCCACATGCCCAGGGGCTGCCTCATCCACTTGTCCACACAGCCCTCACCAGCCCAGGGCTGTTCCCAAGGCACAGTGCACAAAATGGGAAGCCACAAAGCAGATATGAAAAGCTCCCAGTGAGGTATAGAGGGATCCTGACCCACCCTCTTGGGGGCAGTCAGGACCCCCAAAGCCTCTGGGTTATAATCTGCCTCTTGGGGCTGAGAAGCAAGGCCCGCTCTGGCTGAATGGGGTCCCCCAGACCCCCAGGGGTTTGGTACAGCCTGTGGGCACCCACATCCTGTGGTGGAGGATGGAGACCCCACTGCTCCAACAGCCTGTCCCCCACAAGTCACCCAAGAGAGGACTCGAGGTGTCCCTGAATTTTTGAACCCTATTCTCTTCGAACCTCTGTCCCCCAAAGGCCAGTGCCACCCCACACCTCACCCCTCCGCTGCTAGTGCCCCGCTTCCCCTGCCTGCAGTGCCAGGACTGCCAGGGTCTCCCAGTTTATTGCCAGATGTCGGGGCGGTTGGGGTTACACCAGACAAACGCTACGGGAAGCAGTTAGTGAGTGGGGGGCCATGGGGGCCGCGGGCAGGGGGCAAGGAAGGGCTGTCCCACTCACTCCCCCAGCCTGCGGCCTCCCTGCCATCTCCCCGGGCCGCCACGCTCCCCCGCGCTGGGGACCCCTCCTGTGCCCCGCGGCTGCCCTGGCTCCGTGGCCCCCAGCACCCCCCCTCGCTGTGTTCACGCCCCTGCAGCGAGGCCGGCGGCCAGGGCGGCGCGGGGGGCACGGGCAGCGTGGGTGGGAGGCGGTGCTGGCATTATTGCTATGGCGGGCGGGAGCAGCGCGACCCTCCCCACGCTCAGATCACAGTCTCGAAGAGCGTCGCCTTCTCCTTGGGGGGCTCTGGGGCCAGCAGCTTGGCTTCTGCCTCTGGTGTCAGGTACTCCAGGTGGTGTTGGCCCCAGATTGGAGTGGTCAGGAGCTGCCAGCGCTGTGGGGACATCGTGTCAGCACCCAGGGACAACAGCACTGTGGGACTGCTTGGACCCAGCTTGGCAAATTCCCCATAATGCACAGGAATAGGAAAGGGATGGCATTTGGATGAGGGTGGAGGTGAGACTGACACAAGGAAGGGATTGAAATGGGATTGAGAAAGGGACAGAGATTGCATGGGGACAGGGTTGGGAATGAGACATTAACAAGATTAAGACAGTGATGTCAGCAAGGATGGGTTTTGGGTGAGGCTGGGAGTGGGGATGGGAATCTGATAGGAATGAGAGAAATGAAGACAGGAAGACAGGAACAGGACTTGGATAGGGGTAGGCCTAGGATGGAAAAAGGACTAAATGAGATTAAGAGAAGGATAGGAATTGCAAGGAGACAGTGATAGGGACAAGATTTGCCTGCAATAGGGATAGGACTGAGACAGTGATGTAAGCATAAGTGGGAATCAGGTAAGATTGGGAAGGAGACAGTGATGGGGACAGGGACAGGATTTGGGTGGGAGTGAGACAGTGGGGACAGGCACACGATTTGGGTGAGAATGAGACAGTGATGAAAACAAGGATGGGACCTGGCTGTGGATGGGACTGAGATGACAATGTGGCTGGTGGAATTTGAATAGGGCCGGGACTGGGCCCTGGACAGGACTAAGACACGGACAACCATGGCTGAGAATGAGGTGGGGACAGAGGCAGCAGTGCTCCCACTGCCCGCCCTCACCTCGCGCAAGGAGCCTTTGCAGCGCAGGAACTTGTAGATAACAGTGCAGGGGATGCAGAGCATGGAGGAGAGTGCCAGGACCCAGCCGATGGCTTCCCCCCACCACGGGTACACGTACGTCTTATTGTATGTCAGCGGCTTGTAGTTCACCACGTGGAACACAAAGATGCCCTGCGGGGAGAGAGGAAGGTGAGGTCCCCACCCCCGACGCGTGTCACCGCCGTAGTCCCCGATGTGCACAGCCGCCCCACGGTCGTGACACGTGTGCTCACAGCGGCCGCCGGGGGGCGCTCAGTGCCCGCGGCACAGCCGGGGGCGGTGGCACACGCGTGTCCCCACGCGCGGTGGCCTCGCTCACCACGCAGACCAGCGGTGTCACCACAGCCCAGCACCACTTCATGACTGGCAGGGGCCGGTAGCCGATCATACGGGCCACGTCGTCCATGAAGCGGTCGGCACCTGCAGGGAGGAGGGCTTCAGCTGGGGCACTTGTGTCCCCCCTTGTGTCCCCCTCCCCGTGTCCCCCTTGCCTCACCATAGACCCAGGCAATGACCACGCACTCCCAGAAAGCCTGCCACAGCAGCGTGATCCCGCTGGCCGAGTAGTTGTCAAAGAGCTGGAACACGTACATGCCGCCCTGCCAGGAAGGTGCCCGTGTCACCAGCTGTGTGCTGGCTGTCCGGCACGCCAACACCCCGGCAGTCACAGCCTCACCAGCACCGGTACCCTGCCTGGCATGGGCACCCTGCATGCCATGGCACCTGGCTCCCACAGCACCCCTATGCCACAGAGACCCCCTATGCCAAGGCCAGATCTACTGACACGAGGGCAGCAGCCCCAGTGAGCTCCCACACCACAGTGGGACCTCATGGGAGGCGATGCCTCAGAGACAGGCACAGGTGGCCAGTGTGGGGCTGGCCGGCAGTGTCCCTGCTGTGTCCCCCACCTGTGTGACCATGGAGAGGTCAATGAGGCAGCAGATAACGCAGCAGAGTGCAGCGGTGAGCTCACGGCGCAGCGAGCCAGCCCCCGGCTGGGGAAACAGGTCCAGGATGCCCGTGATGAAACCCTCGACACCGACAAACTGTGGCACAAAGAAGGGTTCAGTGGGGACGTGCCACCCATCCTCTCCCTGTTCCCCATTCCCCTGGTTGCCACAGCACCTGGCTGTCCAGCCCCAGCACGAGGAGCATGATGAAAAAGAGCGTGGCCCACAAGGGGGACAAGGGCATCAGTGTCACAGCTTTGGGGTAGGCGATGAAAGCCAGCCCGGGACCTGCAGGAGACTGGGGTCAGAGATGCCACTCAAGGGGTGACACAGCTGGCACCCATCGTCCATCACTCACCAGACTCGGCCACCATGGAGATGTCCACGCCTTGCTCAGAGGCCATGAAGCCAAGCACGGAGAAGACAACAAAGCCGGCAAAGAAGCTGGTGCAGCTGTTGATCACAGCCAGGATGTAGGCATCCCTGTGGGCACAGCATCTAAGGACGTGCTGGGGAGCACTGGGGGACACACCATAGGAGACTGCCTGCAGCTGGTGGAGCCCTACCTGTAGCAGTTGTTGTGGAAGCGGTTGTAGCTGCCCAGTGCGGTCAGGGCGCCCAGCCCGATGGCATAGGAGAAGAAGACCTGGGTGCCAGCATCAATCCAGACCTGGGGTGTGAGGGAGGGTGTGAGGGGGTGATGGGGGTGCCAGAGGGGTGTCTAGCACCCAACTCCCTGCTGGCTCTCCCCACTGCCCTCACCTGTCCCTCAACCAGCTTGGACCAGTCAGGTTTCAGGTAGTAGATGATGCCACCCAGCGCGCCAGGCAGTGTGACTCCGTGGACCAGCAGCAGGATGAGGACCACATACGGGAAGAGTGCCGTGAAGTAGACAATCTGAAGAGCAGTGGGCAGCCATGAGAACTCCCAGGCCAGGCCTCTATGTCACGTGCCACAGGTGTCCCAGCAGGACCAGAGCTTGGGAATGACCCCAGCAGCTGGTAGCATCCCCTGGAGAGATGCGGGACACGGGCCTCCCACGCCTGTGGGCTGTGGCACAGAAGCGCAGGAGCCAGCAGTGCCACGTGTTGCAGTCCCGTTCTCTCATGCCAGTGGCCCTGATGCATGTTCCCCCTGCCAGCATTACCTTCCCAGTTGACTTGACACCCTTCCAGATGCAGAAGTAGACAATGACCCAGGTGGTAACCAAGCAGAGGATCATCTGCCAGTTCATCTCCCCTGGCTCGCTGAGGCCCCCAGAGATACGCAGCACCTTGTTCCTGCAGAGCGGGGCTGTGCTAAGCACCAGCATGACACCAGCCCCAGATGACACCCTCCTGGTTCCCATACTCACTCCCAAAACTCAATGACAGGTGAGCGCTTATTGGTCATGTCAGTGCAGTTGAAGTTGAAGGTCCAAGTGCTGGCAGTGGCATTAGTGCTGACATTGTGGCACAGGTCCGGGTTGAAGAGCTCCGTGCACTGCTCTGTGTTCCAGGGGTGGCCACAGGTGGCCCAGGGCAAGGTGTCCGTCAGTGAATGCACCAGGTAAAAGAGCCCCCACACTAAGATCATGATGTAGTAGGAGTTGCAGAAGAAGACGATCACCATAGAGGCCAGGCCTAAACCTGTGGCACGGGGAAGATCAGAGCCCGCAGGCACCTGTGGGCATCTGGCAGCAAGCATGGAGTGGGATGTGGGATGTTGTAGGGATGGGGGAGGACAGAGGAGAACTGACAGGGACAGGACAGGGAAAGCTGGCAGCCCTGGACAGGACAGCGGAGAGCTGGTAGGAATGGGACGGGGAAGCTGGCAGCCCCAGGCAGGACAGGACAGGGTGGAGACAGCTGGCAGCATGGCACAGGACCAGCGGGGAGCCGGCAAGATACCTCTGAGATGGGGATCCAGCAGCCGCCCGGGGTCCAGCAGCATGCAGGCAGGGAGCCACAGGGGCAGGCAAGGCAGGCAGGGGAGCACAGGCTGCCATGGGGCACAGGTGCAGGCAGCTGCCATCCTTGGCCGCGGCACAGGGCGGCAGCGGGACACGGGCAAGGTGCAGGGGAGCAGGCAGGGCGTGGGCAGGGTGCTGCCAGCCCCAGCAGGCTGCGGGCAGCCGAGGCACAGTCAGGGTGCAGGCAGGGTGCCGGGGGCCCTGGGCAGGGTGCAGGGGCCGCGGAAAGGGTGCAGGCAGGGCGCGGCATTACCCTTGAAGAGGGGGGCGATGTTCCAGGCAGCGATGCCCCCCTGCTTCATGAACTGTCCCAGGGCCACCTCCAAGAAGAAGATGGGGATGCCGCCCACGAAGACGATGAGCAGGTAGGGGATGAGGAAGACGCCTGGGGCCGGGGGCAGGGGGACGGCTCAGCCGCCGCCGTCCCCCCGGCCCCCCCTTATGCTCCCCGCCTTCTCCGCGCCGCCCGCCCGGACGCAGCGAATGGCAAAGGCGTCTCCGCACCCTCCCCTTGCCGCGCTGTAGGTCAGCACGGGCAGGTAGTGGGGGGCTCCCACGATCCCCCGCCCCGTGACTCCGGACCCACGCGGGGTGGCCCACGAGCCCCTCGAGGGTGAGGGCGAGCCGACCCAGCGAGGGGTGCCCCCAGGCACACACTCTGGGGCGGGAAGGGGGTGCCCCCGCGCCGCGGAGTGCACCCCCGCGGCGTGGGGCGAGCATGAGGCTCACCTCCGCCGTTCTTGTAACACAGGTAGGGGAAGCGCCAGACGTTGCCCAGCCCCACGGCGAAGCCCACGCAG
Organism: Prinia subflava; assembly: GCF_021018805.1. Taxonomy (NCBI): domain Eukaryota; kingdom Metazoa; phylum Chordata; class Aves; order Passeriformes; family Cisticolidae; genus Prinia; species Prinia subflava. Next base: position 8,983,609 of record NC_086260.1, read on the forward strand.
GACATGATGAAATCCATCTGCCGGGTCCATGTCTCCCGTTCGGGGACGGCCTCTTTGGGGGGACCGGGGGGTCGCACCAGTGGTGCCGTCACTGTTCGCTCCTCGCCCGCCGTGGGGGGCTCTGTGCCCTCGGCCCCGCCGGGGCCTTCTGCCGAGACGGGGGGAGTGGGGATGCCCACGCCGCCGTCACGCGCGCCCGTGGGGGCGCGATGGGGGGGGAAGCACCTCCCCCCCCCGCGCGCCCCTCTCCGCGCGTAGGGGCGTGACGTCAGATGTCAGGCCGGCGCGTGACGTCACAATGCAGAGCGGTGACTCACCCCGCGGCGGCGGGAGGGGGCGCGCCGCGGTCGCGCGTGGCCGTGGGGCCCCCTCTCCCCCTCCCCAAGCTCATCCCTTCCCGGCGCTCCCTGCTTACCGGAGCCCGCGGGGGCAGCGGCGGCCGCGGCTGTGGCGGCGGCGGCATCGCGTCGCGGGGCGTCGGGCGGCTGCGGGGCGGCCGTGTCGGTGGGGACGGGGGGCATGTCGCGGGGGGCCGGGGAGCGGGGGCGGGTCGGGGGCGGCTCCGTGGCCGAGGGGGCCTCAGAAGCAATCCACGAAGCACTTGAAGGTGAGTCGGAAGAACCTCATTGAGGGCGGCGGGGCGCGGCGGGGCGGGCCGGGCCGGGCGGGCGGCTCAGAGCCGGGCTGCGGGGCCGGCGCCGCGCGGCCGCTCCGGGGCTCTCTGCGCCGCGGCACCGGGCGGCGGCGAAGGCAGCGACCGGCCGCACCGCCCCCCGAGCCCCATTGGCCGCGCCACCCGCCCGCGGCTTGACGGGACTTGCAGTCCCGACGCACTGGCAACGGCCCCGGGCCAGGCGGGGTGCACGGGGGGACAAGGCACACCCGGCGGGACTCCGGACACTACGGACAGCGGGGGACGGCGTTGGCAACGGGGGATACCGGGCACGAGGGACACAAGGCAATAAGGCATGCCCGGGGACACCAGGGAGCGGAGCGCTAGGGACAGCAGGCGACAATACAGGTGGGGCAGACGAGACACTTCAGCGCTCAACAGGCACTGTAACTCCGGGACTTGCACGTCTCACCCCACCAGAACTAGACCACAGGAGAAGACACAAGGCACTAAAGCGGCAGGATTTGCACCAGGGGACACGAGACAACCGAGTGCAGCCAGCAGCAGAGCACACAGACTGGCTGCAGGCACCAGGGGACTCTGCGTCCCCCCCCCGACTGCTGTGGAGTGCATCCGGCAGCGGCACCAAGAAACACAGGTCTCTGAGGGATATTAGGGGATAGCAAGCACCAAGTCACACCAGGGAACACTGGAGCACGGGGGCACCTGGGGCAGCAGGGTGCTGGGGGTCCCAACAGCACACTGGGGACATGGTCCTGGCTCACCAGGGGGCAGAGGGTCCCACGGGATAGCAGGCAGCAGAAGCGAGTGAAGTTCAGAGAGTTTAATGAGCGCAGGACAAACCCCGATTCCCCCCATCCCCCCACCCCCCAGTGCCCGGCCTGGCCCACAGCCCCAGGCCAGGCCCCCCACAACACCCTAGTCGACTTCTTCCATGCTGCTGTAGGAGGGGGCTGGGCGCTCAGCGGGGCTGGTGAAACGCTCAGGGAGGCCTTCCGCAGCCAGCGGCGGGGCTCCTTCGGGGGGCAGGCCGGATCCGAACGGCACCGGGGGCAGTCCCTGCAAGCAGAAGGTGGGCATGAGAGGGAGACTTGCACTCCGCCCACGCATCTCCCCCCTGCTCATGGGGAGCTGGAGGGGTGCCAGTGGAGGGACACAGCCCCACACTCACAATGTGCAGCCCCTGGGCTTAGAGAGCAGCAGCTGGTGGCAAACCCCACGGCAGGTCAGAGGGAAGCAGCATGCCCAGGGCCCCTGGAGGCAGCCCCTCCAGCCCAGCAGGAGAGCCAGGCCACGGCACACTCCTGCCCCTGGCTACTCAGCCACTGGCGGTCGGAGCAGAGACCTGCACACCAGCACTGGCGGTAGTGACAGGCCATGGGCAGGCTGCCAGTGCCTGCCGGAGGTCTGAGGAACAGAGCAGGGCCAGAGGGGATTTCCAGGGCTGAGAGCACCTTGTCAGGCCTCGCTGCCGACCACCCACCGCTGGTGAGGGCAGGCAGGTGCAGGCAGCAGCTTGTGGGCCCCAGCCCTGGGGTGGCAGCACCGGTTGCACCGGGGCAGAGGTCAGCCCACCGGCGCCCGGCACTGACTCAGACCCACGAGGCCAGCACTGTGGGTGAGCGGGGGAAGCTGCTGAGACCCAGGGCTGTAGACAATGGGGCAACTGTTCCAGGACAGGCACCTCATGACCACGGCACAGCCCTGCCGGGCTCCCCCGGCTGGGACCTGCTTGGGAGGAGTAAACCTCAGCACGTGGAGGAGGGGTGTGGGACAGAGGTAGGGTAGACAAACCCCTTCACTGCCAAGCATCCTTCCCAATCCAGCTGAGGGCACTGCCAGCAAAACAGCAGTGGAGATGGAAAAGAAAATCACAGGGCTCTGAAGTCACCTCTCACACCCCAGTACACCAGAGCTGTCTGAGCCACGCTCAGCCAAGGGCAACACGTCTCAATGTCAGACACAGTTGGAACTGCAGACTGTGCCCCAGCCTCAGGGGACTGCCTGCTCCTGGCCCTGCTGGGCTCCCCACGCCCTCCCTGCACGTGTCACACGAGGCTACCACTCCACAGCTGGGACTGGAGCCCAGCCTGTGCCCCATGGCATGGGCAGGCGGAGCTCTCCCCTGAGCCTGCTGCCACACAGGGTGCACCAGGCACCCAGCAAAGCCCAAGGGATGGTCCTGGTGCCAGCTGGGTCACAGAGTGGCCTCAGGTGACCCCATTGTGGAGTCCTTGCCTCTGTGTGGGAGTTCCAGCACACAGGACAGGAATGCTGCATTTTTTTGGAAAACCTGGCTTTATTAACGCACCACGATCATGCCTGTGCTCTCTGACCCCATGCCTCTCCCACAGTATGGGCAGCTGGTGCCCTTGCAAATGAGGTGCTGCACCACACTGCCCTGAAGAGACCAACTCCCCCAGATGCTGCCAGCACACAGCCCAACAGACTGGTGGGAGACAGTGACCCACAGAGATGAGTGCTCACCATGGGCACCCCAGTCTGAATTGCCAGGCTCTCCAGCAGCTGTCTGGGGCTGAGCAGAGAAGCACATAAGCCCTTGGTGACAAGCCTGTCTAGCCCCAGCACAGAAGCGTGGCACACACAACTCCCAGTGCACAGGCAGCTGGCACCAGAAAGCTCAGCAGAAGGCTAGCAGGGCAGACTGGGCTGGCCAAGGACCATGGGTAGCCCCAGCCCTAGGGAAGCTCAAGGCTCCTGCAGCAGCACAGTTGAGAGAGGTGGCCAGCCAGGGCCTGTGTCAGGACATCCTGCCCTTGCTGCAGCCTCCCAGCAGGTCTCCACTTCCTTCTTGGGAGCCAAGCAGAGATGGTTGATGTGCCCACAGGGCTCTCAGGCCCCAGCTTCACTGCAGCAGCAATGTGTCCCTTCTTGGGCAGCAGGTAGCCTTGAGGTCTGCCCCACTCCCAGTGGGCAGCAAGGAAGGGCAAAGGAGCTTCTGGTTCTGGGCTGTGCCTTGGCAAGGTAGCAGGCTGGCCACACAGGCCTGCCAGCTGGCACAGAAGATGCCAGAGCAGACAGGCAGGAGCCAACAGCCCCATGTTTCCCTTGGCGAATCTTTCCCAGCATTTTCTGTCCTGCTGCCTCATGTCTTCATCTCACAGCGTCCTAGGACGGCGCGTGCCCTGGCGGCCCTGCTCCTGCAGCTGGCCACACGCCTGGGCCTATCTCCAGCGGGGCTGGTAAATGAGCGGGTAGAAGACATTCAGGAAGAGAGCCACAATTGCGGCCGTGGTGGCCAGGACAAAGTATCTGACGCAGCCTTCATCTGGGTGCTGGGGGGTGCCTGGACTCCGCTTCTGGCCACAGGGCCTCCAGGAGTTTCTTGCAGGCCTTTGGGGTGCCTCAAGCTGCAGCTCTTGTTCTTCAGCCTCCAGTTCCTGCCAGATCAGAGAAGCCTGCGATGTGGAAACCTGCGTCAGCACTTGGAGAACACAATGGGCAACACCCCTTGCCATCCCCCGGGGCAGGCGGCTGCCTGCAAGCCCAGCCCCGTGCCCAGCCAGCCCGCCTCCCCATGCAGCACCGTCGCGCCCGCCCCCGTAGCTCTTCAGGGTCTCTGGTGTGTGGGGCTCCGGTGGGTGGCTCTGTGGGAGGGAGCGTGGGCAGCTGCCGGGCAGGGTCTTCGTGGGACTGCAGGGAGTGAAGCCGGCAGCTAGATCCCGATGGAGCAGATGCACTTGCATTGGTGGGTCCAGGAGGCAAGAGAGCAGGCGGCAGCTAATCACAGCCCAGCTTCTGTGATCCCAACAGGATCTTTCAAATGACAGCAAATCCAGAGCCAGCTGGAGCAGCAGCAGCAGGAGGCACGGTGCCAGTACAGCCAGTCACAGCTCTGCTTTGGTGGGTAGGAATGCTCTGACAACCAATTGTAGCCCAGGTTCCAGAAGGATTTTCCACAGGCAGCCAACCACATGGCCCTTCATGGCGGTGATCATGCAGAGCAGCCGGTCAGGGAGCAGGTCTCTGGAGGGCACCTAGTGCCAGGGAGGGTGCAGGTGGTCCAGGGTGCTTGGGGACCTGCTGAGCCACACTGGGATCCAATGCATCCCCGTACTGCAGGGGAACCGGTGCTCCCAAGGGCCCAATGAGCCCCAGTGCCACAGAGCAACCCGATGAACCCCAGTGCCATGGGGCAGACAGGGATCCACAGTGCCGTTAGGTCCCTGAAGGCTCTCACCACCGAAAAGCACTGCAGCTTTCTTGTTGCTCAGGCTGTCCCCAGTGAGTGGAGTTGCTCCGGGACATGCATGCAGGGCAGGAACAGCCCAGGCAGACAGACACCAACACGCCAGACAGCCCCACCAGCCTCAGAGACAAACAGCTTCTGTCCCCAGCTGAGAGGGCAGAGCTGGGATGCCTAACCAGCACCAGGCCAAGGGGAGGATGAGCCAGAAGGGCAGGGAAACCAGGCCAGAAGGACCCCTTGGGGCACACATGTGCAGTCATGCTGGAGATGAACTGAGCATCATCCTCAGACTCTGCGGGCCCACAGAGGTGCTAAGGATGAAGGGATCTGCAGCACAATGGTGCATACAGTCTGACCAGGTGGGCACCAGCCTCAGCCTCCCTGACCTTCACAAGAAGATCAGTGCAGCCGTTTCCTACCACTGCATTCTGAAAGCACCCTGCTGTCTGGCCCACCCCCAGTCCCTCCCTCCCAGGCCACCCAGCAACAGAGCTCGCTCTGGCAGGTTTCTCTACAGCACCCTGTGAAGGCTGCCAGGCCTCTGGCTCAGCACTGGCATTTACCTTTTTTGCACTTGGCTTGGCCCTGAGTTGGGCCCCAGCAGAAAGTGTCCCCCACCCTGCCTTGAAAGTGGCTCTGGAGGGCAAGTTCTTACTGCTCCCTGGCACAACCAGATCCTACTGCACTGCTCACAACCCCTCCTCCAGTGCAGACCGCAGTGAAGCTGTGCCCCTTCTTCCTCTTCCACAGCCCTCCCACCAGCACTTCCACACTGATGATGAAAACCAGCTCTCCTGTGACCCCTCAGGACAGGGACTGTCCCAAGCCCACAGTGAAAACAAGGCAAGACAGGCTCCAATGCCCAGCTGGCGCAAGCTCTTTGGTATCAAAGGCATACAGGCACTGCACCACAGCTGCACCAGGCTCTGTGGGTGCAGCCAAACATGAGTGGGGCCCTGCACGTGGGCCCCTGAGCACATTGCAAGGCTCTGTGGCTCCAACAGTGCCGAAAGGGACGCAAGTGCTCACCTGGCTGGCAGCAGCTTCGGCAGAGGGGGTGCGCTCGGCGCGGTGGTCTGAGGGATGCCCTGGCAGGGGCCTCTCCACAGGAGAGTTCCTCCGGCGGTAGAAGAGGACATACGCGTATCTGGTCACCACCTGGCTCTCATCCACGGTGGTGACTGTGCTGTCATCGAAGAGCCGCCAGCCTGAGAAGGAGGAAGGGTTAAGCAAGCAGACAAGTCACGGCTGCAGGAGCAGAGGGGTGGCGAGGGTGACAGATGCTCACCCGCGTCGCTGCGCTGGCTGTTCTTGTCATTGGGCAGGCGGGCGTACGCTGTGTAGTGCCCTCCAATCATGCCTCCATAGTGGTTGATCACAGCATACAGGTCATACATTGGCAGCTGCTGCTCGCCCTTCCGACCAATGCAGAACTTGCTCAGGTCCAGGCTCCTGTGGAGAGAACACTGACCGTCAAGGGTGATCAGTGTTATACAGGCCGGGCTGCAGGTCAGCAGAGACAGTGCCAAGCCAGGCACATCATCCCCCAGGCTCTCACCGGACGGGGAAGTCCACCATGTCATTGATCTTGTCCCTCCAAATAAAGCTGCGGAAGGAGAAGCGCTTGAGCTGGATAATGAGGACGTTGGGAAGCCGCCACAGCATCAGCTGCTTGGAAGCCTCGCGGTGCTGCTTGCATTTGGGGCAGTACCTGGGGGAAGAGTGTGCTCGTTACTGGCATGGGGAGAGCCTCAGTCCTCGCAGCCCAGCTCAGCCCCAGGGTCCCCACACGCAGGGCTGGCAGAGGGTATGTGGGAGGGTTTAGCCCCTTCTGTCAAGGGCAGGCCAGTACAGTCCTGCAGAGCACTAGCTTTGCTCCCTGCTGGCTTAGCCCTTCCCAGTGCACAGGGAAGGCCAGCCCATCATTCCTGGCTGCCAGTCGAAACAGCGTGCAGGTCCAGGCAGCTCCTGGGAAACCCCTGCTGCTGTCTGGGCCCGTTGGCTGGAACCCACTCTGCTGCCTTCCTCACCACGCTTCCTCCGGGGCCAGGACTTCAGGCTTTGTGAAGAGATTGAGGCACTGCTCCAGGGTGAAGTGGCCGGCCCGGGCTGCTTCACTGGCTGAGCCTGGATCCTCCACACACTCCAACTCCTTGGATTCTACCAAGACGAATTCCTTGAGGCGCTCATTGTTCTTCCACACCAGGGCAAGGGAGCAGTCATCTGTCAGATCCAGGGGCGTGTCACCTGTGAAGGGGCACAGACCTCATATACTTAGCCCACCAGGCTGGACCAGGTCACCTTGCTGGAACAATCTTGCCCATCCCAGTTAGATACAGAGATCAAAAAGTACAGCCAGAAGGGGACAGGTACCCCCTGGCCAGGTTCATCATGCTGAGGCAGCAGAGCCCCTCAGCCTGCAGGGCAAAACACTGGCACAGCACTCTCAGCAGCAGCACCCTCACAACCAGCACTTGGTGTGGGCATCCTATTCAAACAAAGAGGTGACCCAGAGATCACAGATCCTCTGAGAATATTTGAGGTCGGAAGAAATTTGCCTATTTGCTGAGGAGAGCAGGAATGTCATGCCCAGGAGGAAGTTCTAGACAGAGGCTCTGTGCAGTAGAGCCCTTCCCTCCCCTGTCAGATGCAGCTTTTACTGTCCAGTGTGGACACCTGTGCTCAGGCTTGTGCCAGGCAGCCTCTGGCACCCTGGCCACTACCCTGCCAGAGGCTGCAAGGGATGAAAGTGGTGCTTTACAGGGCTCTGACTCACCTTTATCTTCCAGCTTCTGCTCTCGGTTGGCAGCGTCAATCTTATTGATGTAGAACTGTGTGGCGCGGGCGCTCAGTGAGTCTGGAGTGTGTTGGTACCCAGGGATGGCAGCTGTGAATAGGCAGGGACAGATTTGTGGTGGCACTGCCTGTCTGCCCTGCGTAGGGGCCAAGAATTTGCAGCGCCCCCACCCCCACCTCACATGCTACGGCCTTGAAGGGACACAACCACGTGCCCGTGTCCTTGACTATTTTTAGCAGGCGCCTGCCCCTGGCAAGCTGTGCTCCTCTGCCTGCCTTGCCCCTTCACTGCACATTGCTGCCATCCTGAGACGAGTGTCTGGAAACGTGACAGCCAGGCAGCCGAGTGTGAGAGGCTGGTCCCATGCAGCTGAGTCAGAGCGAGCGAAGTGCTTTGCTCACAGCCCCCAGGGGCTCAGCCTGCACCAGCTCTGCCTTGCTCCCACACGACTTCTGCCAGCCCCTGCCTTCCCACCTCTCCCACAACAACACAGCACTCCAGCCTCTCTCCTCATCAGGTCTCTGCTCTACACCCTGGGCTTTGCCAGGGCAGGGCAGAGCGTGGGTAGGTAGGCATTTCAGGTGAGGCAACAGTGCCAAAACGAAGCTCCCAGGGCCTCACCTGTGCTTCCAAGAGTCCCCAGACCAAGCTCACAGGGGAAGAAGAGATGCTGTGCTGGGAAGTCACCCCAAGGAGGGAGAATTGCCTGAGCTCCTGGCACAGACACAGCTACTGCTTCAGCACCTCTTACCTTCTGGCTTGAGGGCTCTTTCATAGGACGGCTCCTTCTCACAACAGCTGTCACCCTGAGACTCCATGTGCTCAGAGAACCCAGAATCCAAGCTCAGCAGGGAACTCCTGGCTGTCAGGACCTTGCTCCGGACAGGGGTAGTATCCCCCATCTCTGGCTGCAGTTCAGGCACAGCTGGTGAGAGCGGGGGCTCCTGCAGGAGGCTGGAAACCCTGTCCCCATCTCCCAGCTCAGGGGCAGAGGTGGCTGCTGCACAGCTGCTCTTGGCCAGGGGCTCCAGCTTGTCTGAGTGCAGAGGCTGCAGTCCCTGCTCCGGCGACATCCGGCCCAACTGGAATGGAGGCTGGAACACGCTGACTGAGTACCTGGATATGGAGGTGGGAGTTAGAGCTGGCCAGACATGGGGCTGAGCTCAGCTCCAGGGCAAAAGCACCTTCTTTCCTTGGACTCTCACCTTGCATAGCCCTCCAGCAGCTGGGCCAGGCGGGCGTAGGTGAGGCGGGACTCGGGCACACTGATGAGGAAGGGGAAACCGATGTTCTCGGGACGGCACGAAGCCTTGTGGTCTGGCCAGTGTGTTTTCTGACATGTCCTGTAACATGTACAGCCCCTGCTGAACCCAGCATCCTTGAACAGCCTGGGAAGGAGCAGTGCAGGGCCAGAGGGGTGTGCTGGGGACAAGGGGAACACCAGGAGTTCAACTGGCTCCACTCCAAAGGGCAGACCCATCCCACCTTCTCCCAGCAGGCAGAGCTCTCCCATCCAGCCCTTCACAGCAGGAGACCCTCCCTCCCTGCCAGGCACTAAGCCAACTCACACATTGCAGTAACCGACGCGATAGCACCTCGTGCAGCGCTTGAGTTTCTCATCCTCTGGCAGCTGCTTCTTCTGGCAGGCCGCACACTTGGCGACAGGGCCGCTGGGCACCTGCGGACGCTGCAGAAGAAAGGACCCATTGGACAGGGAAGGGCACCTGGGCAGGGCAAGGCAGCCTTGGTGGGCATCCCTGCTCACTGTAGATAATCGCCCTTGTGTTCAGCTCTGCCTCTCCTGCTCAGTTCTACTTATGGCTCAGCCTTCCTGCATCCCTCCCAGTATTCCCAATATGCCTTCTTACCTGCTGGACTTGAAGCTCCACCACACGCTCCTTGGCCAGCTCTGGGGACAGCACCTCAAAGCAAAGCAGCAGGTCCGTTGGCGAGACTGTGTCTAGTGAGTTAGATGGCAGGAATATGCGGTGGAAGTGATTCTTGATCACCTGCCAGGAAAACAGTGGAGCATAGCTGTGTGAGGGCTGCCCTGTGTCCTCTCCTCAGACAGCCACAGACCTCAGCCTCACTGTGGGAACTGTGGGAAGAGCAGCAGCTCAAGGACGCTGTGCTCAGCTCACCACCCCATAAGGGAAAGATGGACATCCCCCAGGCCCTACTGTGGTGGCCTAACCCCCCAGAGCAAGTATCTGCCCAGCACTCTCACCTCTGCCAGGCGCAGGTTCTCTGGTTTCACGCGCACGCTGTGGGCCACTGAGTCAAGTACTTCCATGGCACTGGAGTTCTCCTTGCTGATACTCACGAGGAACTGCCAGCGAGAAAGTGCCACATTAGTCACACTACACTAAGCCATGCGGGCCCTTACTTAACACAGGGCTTAGCCTGTTGGCACATGACCAGCTGCCTGGAGCACTTCTGGGAGCTTACCTAGGCTCCCTCCCCAGGGTAGAAGGTATTCTTTACCTTGATGGGTTTCTTGTGTGGCTCCTTTGCAAAGTAGTAGACAGTCAGCACCTTTTGCTTCTGTGGGAGCGGCACGGGGAGGTACAGGAAGGGGTCAAAGGTAATAGACACCTGCAGACACAGAAACACGCTTGGCTTGTGGCTGAGCAGCAGATCCTGTGGACCCAAGATCTAGCTTTGCCCTGTGACTTGTGTTCTCTGAGAGTCAGGAGCCTACTTCTGCACAACCAGCACAGGGACAGAACCTCCGGGGGTGCCCTACCTTGGAGCACACTGGGCACACAAGCTTGGATTTGTACTGGCCCTGGAAGAGGTCTACTATGAATGAGTCGTTCCTCATCTTGTGTCGCTGCCAAGCTTCCTCAGCTACCACCTGCAGGAAGAAAGGGCTTAGCACCTCACTAAACCACTCAGGCTGCTCTTCCAGTGACTTTAGCAGAGAAACACCCTCACCTCATCAGGCCTCCCATCCGAGTCAACAGTCTCTGTGTAGGGCTTGTTCTGGATGCGGTTGAGGTCCTCATGCAGGCCATCAAGCAGGAAGGCCATGAACTCCTGAGCATCATGCTGGGCATAGCCAGTGAACTGGCTGGCCTTGCTGGCCACAATTGCCTGTAGGGAGCACAGTACTCAGGGCTGGTCAGCAGACCTCTGGCAGCACTGCCTGCTCCATGCACAAACCATGGCTGCACCCACCCCCACCCACAGCTCTCTGTGGCATTTTCAGGGCAGCCAGGTGCTCGCAGAGGAATGCTGGGGACCCACAGCAGCTCCTGCTGAGCACCAGTGCCAGGGGCCCTACCTTCAGTTTAGAGGGCTGGAAGGCATGGTGTGTGCCCTTCCATAGTGCTCTGAGCAGCATGGCAAAGCCAATGGCCAGGCGTCCACCCGTCCCCAGCGGGTTGTTATAGTTGATTTCAGACTCAAAGGATCGATCTGTAAGAAATGCAGGAACTCAGGGTGGCTGCTGGCTTCATCATCTGAGTGGCCAAGTTCTGCTGGGCTCCCAGTGTGGGCTCACCATGGAAATAGTCACGCAGCTCCCTGGTGTTCGACAAGGACTGGATGACACTGTTCATGAAGCAGGTGTTGCCCAGGTTCACTAGCCCCGTGAAGCCAGGCAGGCAGACCTTCTTCTTCTCATCCTCATCCTCATCGTCCTCCACGCTCTCAGCACTCACCGGGCTGTGTGTCATAGGTGGCACCATACATGTTGGTTTGGGCTGCCAAAGCAGAGGAAGGTGTGAGGGTGTGGCACTCAGGGAGTCTCTCTGGGAACACCAGAGGAATTCAAAAGCCCAAGAAAACCCCCAGGGAGGGCTGCAGCCATCACACCATCTCCCACTTGGACTGGGACAGACAGGCCAACAGCTGCCCCTAATCCTGCCAACTATGACTGAGGGGCACCGCCTCCTCCTCCAGGAATACTTTGCCAGTCTCCAGAGTGACACTGAGGAGGTGTCCCTCTTTCCCCTATCCAGGTCAGATCCAGTGTGGCCACACTCACCGAAGGAATGTGTGGCTCTTGCTTCACTGCCAAGTGCTCTGGGGGCGTATGGGCTGCCACGCCATCCAGAGCCCCATCTTCCACACGCGGCTTCTCTTTGTCACTGGTTCGGGCCTCTTCCTTGCTGGAGAGGGGGTGCTGGTTACTGCCCGGAGGGTTCTTATCCAGAGGGGTAGGGCCTGTAGGCATGGCAACCTTTGCACCACCCACTGCACCTTAAAAAGGGGGAAGGGTGGGCCTGTGGTTAGCAGCGCCACACGCTGCCCACAGTGGGGCTGAATTGCTCAGTCCATACTTGCATACTCCTACCCTTCCTCCCCGTGAGCAAGGGAAACAGCAGTGCCCTTCCCCTATCACTTGGCTCACACCCTGCTTCACATCCCTCCTACCTGCACCCATTCAGCCCCTCTCCTTCCCCACCATTCCATGCCAGAGGATCCAGCACCAGCTGGCAGCTGGCAGTGGTGAGGAGGGCCCGTGCCCCACTGCGGTGCAGCAGGCAGGCCGGACATGAAGGCAGGGTGCAGACCTCGTGTGGCTGGAGCCTCCAGCCCCCCCCAGCGCTGGCTCTGGCGTTTCTTCAGGCAGACATCAATGCGAGACACCGTGAAGTTGTATGTGCACTGGTCCGGCTCAATAAGGTTCCTGCAAGGCACGCAGCAAGTCAGAGGTGCCCCAGACCCCGTAGCAGCCTCAGACATGCCAAAGCCTTTGCATGGCAGAGCCACGGCCTCCAGGCAGTAGGGACTCTGCTAGCACTGACTCTGAGGTAGCCCTGGCAAAGAAGGGTGCAAACCCTCAAGCCTGGCCACAACTAAGCACATAGGGCACTCCTTTTCTGACAGATCCATTCTGCTTGGCTCTCTCCTGCTACATATCCCACCCAAAGGGCACACAGGCTTTTGTCCTGAGAGCTCTGTCCCGAAGAGCTCTAGAACAGCCTGGGGTGAACTGCAGCCAACGAGACACTGGGACTTCCTCCCCTCCAAGCAAGCACACAGCGAAGGCAGACCAGGCTCAGGGCACTAGTGTAGCATGGTGTAAACGAAACCTCCAGATGCAGACACAAGTACTCCCTGCACAGAAACACCAGCTGGGACTGGTTCTGCTCCAGCTCTGCACTCTCACCTCCCTTGCCCTTAAGGACAAGAATCATACCTGAGCTTCACCTGCCACCGGAACACTGTGTGGGGCCCACAGCCAGGATGGAGACGAAGGAAGTTTGTATCACTGCAGAGAAATTGGGAGTGAGCAAAGGTGAACAAACAAGTAACCCAGCTGCAATCAGGAGCTCTGCAGCAGCCTGGCATCATCCTGTGGCAGACTTGTACCTTGTCTGGAACACTAGTGTGAAGTCTTGCTCCCGGAACAACACCTTGGATGTCTCCTTGTGGATCTCCTTCACATAGACATGCACCACTACCAGATCATTGCCCTTCTCATACGAGTCATTCTTGACAAAGGTCAGGCTTACAAAAGGCTCTGGCTCTGAGTAAGGAAAGCCATGGAGAGAGAGGTTATCTTCCTTGCATGCTGAGGCTACAAGCTGACCCAGGAAAGGTCCTGAGTAGATGGACGTTCCTGACCAGGCTCACCCTGTGGGCTCTGGCCACTCACCATCAGCTGCGGCTTCCAGAGCCACATCTTCCTTGGACCAGTCCCTCTTCTCACCATCTCTGCCCATGGGAGGGGTGGCCACTGGGATGGCCTTAGAGCTCTCTCCCAGGATAGGCAGGCAGTCCCGGCTCCGCAAGGCCTCAGTAGGGCTGCCTGGCTGCAGGACTCTCTTCTCAACACAGGCAGCAACACGGTGGGGAAACACCTCTGTGGTAGCTGCAAGGGGTGGCATCTCCACGGGAACAGTCTCTTTGGCCAAAACCACAGCCTTTCAATACAGAAAGATACAGTGAAACACAGACACTGTCCCCCCTGAGCTGCCCTGGTCCACCTACTGGCTCCTGCCAGCCAGTCAGGCATAGCTCCATACCACCTGCTTCCCCCACACATGCCATGCCAGCTCAGCCCCATTAGCACCACAGGACAGCAACTGCAGGGTCCTCACTTCACCCTCTCCTCCACCACAGATCCTCCTGTCAGCCCCCAGAATCCCAGAGCCCACCTCATCCTCATTGGCAGGGTGGGTCCTGTATCCCCTTCCCAGGGCAGAGGAAGCAGGGGTACCCCGTCCAGCCAGGTCCCCAGGTACCTTCTCGAATGGCAGCGCGAGGTCTGCAAGGGCCGCAGGCGCATCGACCTGGTTGGCTCTGCCGTTGCGGCGGCTGCTGGCCCTCCCGCTGTGCCCTTTGCCAGGCTCCGTGTTCCCGGTGACTCTGGCGTTCGGCTCCTCTTCAGTGGGAGCCACTTTGAGGTATACTGCCCGTTTGGCGCTGGGGCCACTCTGTGTTCCTGGGCTGGCTGGGCTTTTCCCTCCCAGGGCCTCACTTCGTCCTGGGGCACGCTTGGGGTTGGAGGGCTCTCGCCGGGATCTTGGTGGCTCTGTGCCTTCAGCCCTTGGCTCTTCAGGGGTCAGTTCTATAGAAGCAGCCTTCTCCTTCCCGTTCTCCCAGCATGCAGTCCCTTTGGCCAGTTCTTTGGATCCGTCTTTCCTTTTCTTCTGTAAAAAGCAATGCAGCACAGTGGGAAGGTATTCAGATAGTAGCATCTTTCAGGCTACCTATCAACCCCTCACCCTCACTTTCCCTTCCCAGACTGCACCAGGACTCTACTCCAGAATCTGGGAATGCATGGCAGGTAGAAACAGGGGTACGACTCACTGGGACACTGGCACATGGCTCATGCAGCACATGGATGAAGGATGTGCCCCACATTGCTCTCTGGGCAGCTCAACAGCAGGGAGCTCAAAGCTCACCCCAGCTCCCCAAGACTTCACAAGTTCCCTTAAAACACAGATCGTTCCCCCCTTACCAGAAGCGAAGACCAGTGATGGAGTGGGATCTTCTTCTGAAGCACAAGCTGTAGAAAGTTGCCCTTCTTGCACTGGATCTTGCTGCAGGAGCCCTCAATCTCCTCATAGAACTGACAGCTCCACTGGCGCCCGTCTGTAAAGCAGAGGGGAACCAGTACCTCAGGCAGTGCTCCAGACAGCTGTCACCTAACCCACAGCCCCCTTTCACCTGCCCCCAGGATGAAGGAAGCACTCATTCAGAGCCAAGAAGACTGCAGGCAGACTGCCACCATACCCCAGGAGCCTTCCAGGGTTCCAGACAGCTTCCCTGAACTTGCTTTGTACATCTGGCTGGCCTCCTTCCCAGCGGGAAGGCCCTGGGCCTCCCTGCCCTCAGGGGCACAGCCGCTTTTCCAAAGGATACCCAGGATTGACTCAGTCATCCCAGCAAGCAGGGGACAGAGACGCACTGGCGCGGCAGCGGGCACTTGTTCACTTGGCAGAGAGGCCTGCTCCTACCCTCCCCTGCTCTACAATGCTCTCCTATCGGCCCTGTCTGCTGCCTGAGTGTGTGCCAGCTGAGAGCAGGGCATTGCCTCTGAGGGAAAAATTTGATGTCTGCCTGCACAACCCCGTGCTTGGCCCAGAGCTGTGCCAAGTCCCGATGGAGAAATGCTTGCAGCAGTTGCTCCATTCCCATACCTGGTAGTCTGACCACACAGTCCGTGTCAGTGAAATCAGCACGTACATCCTCCACCTTGAGAGCTCCACTGCCCAAGTTCAGCTTGATAATGATCTCATCGGCATTCTGCTTCCAGTCCAGCAGCAGCTCTAGGAAAAAGGAGGGAAGTGTCACCCACTTGCCGGAGAATGACCTTGAAGTGCCCACTCCTTGGCCGCAGAACGCAAGCCTGAACACACACGCAGGAGGTCAGTGCAGGGAACACAGATCATGACAATTAAATGGGACCTGCCCTCATCAGGTAGGCCACAAACAAGAGCACATGTTGCAGCAGGGCAGATGAATCCCAGTGGGAACCAGAGAGATCAGAAAAGCAGCGCTGCTGTTGGCACTGCCACAAGCAGCAGTGGCAGCTAGGAAGAAGGGGTGGCTCCTGCCAAGCAATTACTGCTTTCCCAAGGAACGAGGAAGCCACAGAATTACTCTGGGGGATTTAAGTGGACTCTGACCACAATCAGAAACTGCCACTTCCCCTTTGCATATGCAAACCAAGCAGCCCAGCTGTAACCATCAAAGCACTGTACTCCTGCCAGGTGAGCATGGCTAACATGGATGAAACACGGGCAGGCCAGCTAGCTGGGCAAGTTCACTGTAATGGGTGAGAAAAGAGTGCAGCAGTGAGACTTTGGTGCAGGCAGAACTTCCATTGTGTGCCTGCCAGGCTCCAGGTGTGGCCTTGTGGTGTCCTGAAGTCTTCAAGGCAAAAAAGTGATTTTGATCACCTTGATTTCAATCAGGTTTTTTCTAACCCTGGGAAACGAGGACATCCTACACTGTTCTGAAAGCAGGCCTGGACTGAGACAGAAACCAGCCAGTGCTGCCAACAAGGTGACACAGCTTGGGATGTTCCCAGCCCAGCATCATGTCCTGCTCAGAAAGAAGCAGAGCAGGCATCCCAGGGCTGTGCTCAGTGGCACTGTGACACCTGAGTTGCAAGCAGCCTGCCACACACCCAGGGCCTCTTCCTTGCAGACAGCCCTGCTCCGCCCCTGGGAAGGCCACATACTGTTAAGATAAACACAGAGGCAAGGGAGTGCTCAGGTTAGCTCTGCTCAATGCCAGCGCACTGGACAACAAGGCGAGAGCCTCAGACCCCTTGGTAAGGGCACTCCATGGCCATGCACTGACAGCTGGCACACACCTCAACTTACCCTCCTCTGAGTCCTTCTCCTGGGCAGTCTCAGCCTGCTCAAGCTCAGGGCGAGACACTGGTGGGCAGAGAAGCAGAGCGCAGGCAGGTCTGTCATTCTGTCACCTCACAACATAGGCCAGCAAGCTGATGCCCAAAACTTCACACATCACCTGCTTCTACCCTGAATCTGTGTCCAGGCCTTTCATCCTGCATGTGTTGCTTATCTCCCTCCTCTGCTTGCTCACACTTCTCCTTCCCCAGAGTCCTGCCTGCAGCACGGCAGCAAGTCAGCCCCAGGACAGCTGCTCTGGGCCATACCACCATATCCCAGTCTAAACAGTACCACAGTGGGAGCAACACAACAACACTGCACCATACCAGCAGTGCTTTTTTGAGGCACATCTCATTGTGAGCTTGTGGCATCCAGGCTCAGCTGTGTGACCAGCTCGGTAAACCAGGTCCCAGCTCCCAGTCATATAGAGGAGTCCTGTCTTGATCTGACAGAAAGAACCTGGTGTTTGATCACGCTCAAACCAATTCTGCTGTAACCAGAGAACCATGTGGCCCAGTTGCACTTTAACATTTCCATTCTTGCACAAGCTGCCAACGTCCACATCTGAAAACCTCCTTCCAGATCAGGGTGGGGAACCAAACTGACCTGACACCTAATCCCTGCTCCCCACAGAATTACTTCCAACAGCCAGAAATGTCTCCAGGCCTGCTCAACCCCGACAGGACAGTGAACTCTGGCAGGCAAGGGACACAAAGTGACAGCACCTTCTGCTGGAGCAAAGAAATAGCAGCAACAGGAGCTGTGGTCTCCACTCTGGAACACTCAGAGGGCTGTCACTGCCTCCCTTGACTGGCTACAAATCAGTAGGAAACTTCTGCTGACCACTGCAGTCACTGGTGTGAAGATGCTGGTGGGGCTGGCAGTGAGAGAAGCCTGGAGGATCTACAGCCCCTCACCACCCCTCACAGAGGGGACAGGGGCAGCATGGCTGCCCTCAAGAACGGCCCCATGTCAGAGGATGCAGAGAGTCAAGCCCTACCAGAGGCGTACTCCTCCCATGCGAGAGAAAGCAGCACAGTGCTGCGCTCTGCACTGAGGGATTTCGCATCGGGGACTGCGCCTGGCTGCTCTGGCACAGACCTCACCAAGCACTCAATTACCTTGGCCTATAAAACACCCTGTGATTCTGAGGTTACAATAATCATAACAGAGCGGGCACAGAAATCAAACAGCTTTCCAGAGCCACAGAAACTCTTGCAGGCATTCTCTGCACCTGAAGCAACATTTTTGGATACACAGCAGTTACAGAAGGAATTACTCTACAGCAACTTCACCTGAGCCACACCTTGCCCTGACTCAGAAGCTAAAGCACCAGCCCCACCCGCAGGCCTTGCACACCCGGTCACTGCCTCACAACATCTGGCCTCAGCAAACCGATGGGAAAGAAGCAGCACTGCCTCCAGCTGCAAGAGCACCCACAGGTTTCAGTTCCACTCTCGCTGGATGGGGCAGATCACACCCAGTCCAAAGTAGAGTCTAGAAACAATCACCAAGGCCAGCTCCAGACTTTAGCTAACAAGGCCACAGGCCCAACCTTCCTTAGCATTGTTGGGGCTAAGTAGCGCCCAAAGGAAGGAAGTTACAGGTCCAGGGAGGACACTGTGTCAAAGAAGATCCCACATCACACGAGTTACCATAAGCTGCAGGAAGTGATTAGTCAAATCTGCTTATCCTACAGCAGATGGCTGGGAGGCTCCCAGGCTGCAGGGCTGAGACACCACGGGCCTGCTCACCACAGTGATACTGAGAGGCTCTCACCTTCCTTGCTTTCCTGATTGGCTCGATCCTTCTGCTTCTTCTTGTTGGTGGCATCATCCAAGCCCCGAGACACTCTCCTCTGGCCAGGGACATTTGTGCTGCTGGACATTTTCAGCCGTTTGGAGGACACAAACAGCCCGCCGGGGTCGGTAATGGAGTCTGGGTCAGGGGTGCGACGTTTTCTTCCTGGCCCAGCTATCTTGGCGACTCTCTGTGGTCAAACTCTCTGGCAAGGAAGTAATGGCCTAAAGAGAGGAAACAGCAAGCATGGCAGGAGGAGCAGGTGGAAAAGGCCAAACAGCAGCAGGACCCACTCTTTGCCTCAGGGCCAGTGCCCTTACATGACCTTCACCATGGTGTTTATGGGAAGCCCCATGCAGCTCAGTGAGGAAACCTACCTCATCACAGCTGCTACAATGTTTACTGCCAAAAGCATGGACTTGTCAGAACTCCCGACATAAAACCAGGGGTCTTCAGTATGTGGCACGCATTAAAAACCTGGAAAGCAAGTGTCATGCTCACGGTTCCCACTATAGCAACACTGACCCAGAGGAGCTGCTGGTGCTAACGACACCCAGATACACAGCCAAGGGCAAGGATATGAGGAGGCCTAGATCTGCAAAGCTGAGCCTCCAGAATCAACTGGGGGAGCCTGTCACACAGCTTGGAGCAACAGCTATTTCAGTCAAACAGTGTCCTGTGTAACAGCGCCAGAATAGGAGCCAGTAACACCCTAAGAAGGAAGCAGGCCTGGGACAGTCTCCCATGACAGATGAGAGCAGAGCTCCCTGGCAAAAGGAGAGTTCCTCCCCCTTTGCCCACTAGCTGGGCGCTTAACCAGCATGACTGCACCTGGAATATTTATCTCCCAGCCAGTTTACAGACAGCGTCAGCAGGGCCTGGCCTGGAAATAGGACACCTCTGCTCCTCATGCCCCAGGAAGAAAGTAGGCTGGGCAGGGCATTTAAGTTGCTCACCCCTGCCCCATCAGACATGCCCTCCCTACAAAGCCAGCTCCCCTACAGGGTTCGGGGGCTGCTGGCCCAGGGGTCTGTTGCATTCATCAGTATCACCCTGCAGTGTTCAGAGCTTTGAGAGAGCAGAGCTGAAACAACCCACTGAAAACAGTCCCATTGGAGGTATGTCCATGGAGGCGGTGAGAGCAGAGAGATAGGAAGGTTTCCTCCCTCACTGCCCTGGCTGCACACCCTGACCCTGGCAGTGCTCACCAGCCTGCGGGTGTTTGCAGCAGGGAAACGGGCCCAGCCACACAGATGCCAGGTGCCAGCTGCCTGCCACAGCTCCCACTGCACTGTTTCACACACATCCCACGGCCCGGTTCCCATCTGAGGACATGGAGCCAAGCCCAACAGCACCTTGGCCTCTCCCTCAGTGGGAGGCAGGCTCAGTGGAGCTGGGCTAGGCCAAGGTATCCTTCGGAACACTCTGCTCTGCTTTCACCCGTACAGCAAGCACAGACCCCTTGTTGTGCATGGGCACAGCCAGTGGCACGAGGCACCTCCAAGGGAGGCACTCTTGACAGAGGAAGGACACTGCCAGTTCTGTGCTGCCGGCCCCATGTTGCCACGGCATTTGTATTCTAGAAATGTTCAGGGCAGCAAGTAGCCACAAATGTGGAGCTGTAGCCACAAACTGAGAGGAAACCCAGAGAGCAAAGCAGCCTGGCCTTGCCCTCAGCTCTGGCAAAGCCATCCCCATGACAGGTGTTGCATCCAAACCATTTCTCTTCGGGCCAACCCACCCTCACCACCGAGAGCCACTGAAGCCAAGTGAAAAGCTGAGCCCAGCCCAACTGCCTGGCACAGACAACTGCTGCCACCCATGGTGGAGAGCTCCAAGTGACCTGGAGACTGGGATGCTGAGCAGGGTCCAGCATCAATCCCAAAGAGCTTGAAAGAGATTGGGAGGGCTGCAGCGCCATCCCCATGCTGTTGCACACACTGGGTCTCCCCAGTGTGCAGAAGTACTTCTGGCTCCAGAGGGAATGGGAAGGGTCCCCACAGCAGGGAAAGTGGCAATGATTCACCAGGCTAGGCCTCTGATGCCAGCTGCAGGCTGTCACTCAGTTCCAGTCCCCACCGACACCCAAACAGTTGGTTACAGATGCTTCCTGGTGCTGAAGAAGCTCACCTGGGCTCAGCAAACATGAGAAAGCATTTTTTGTTGTATTTCTTTCACCTCTAGGGTGGAAACTGCAGGAGAAATGGGACTCAATTAGCAGTGACTGCTTCATGCAGGGTCAGGCAAGGCTCTGTTGCCTCCTTCCTGCACCTCCAAAGGGGTGGTAGAGGGTAACTGCTGGGCAGGGTGAAAGCAAGCACTGAGAAGGGTCCTGGAGGGCTGAGAAACGACATGCCTCTGCCCAAGAATGGGTAAGGAAGAGAGAGAGGGCTGCGTGCCTGCTTGTCACTCCTTCAGGAGAAGCCTGCTGCTCTCAGCCTCCCTGAGGCTCAGCTCCCTCGGGTGCTTTGCCGACAGTTATTCTTCACGGGCAGGCAGGAACCAAGGGGTCTGGAGCTCCGCTCATTTCAGCTGCCAGACTGATGGCAGCCTGAGGCTGCAGCAGGCACCTCAAGGTTTTGGAGGAGTGAAGGCAAAGCACAGGTTACTCAGGGATTAGAATAGCCCAGTAGGAGACTTTTGCCTTTCTGCCACAGGAAACAGATACAGGCAGCATGTTCAGCCCCTGGGTGCAGAGGTTTCAGCATCACTCCTGTTGGCATGGCAGGAGCCTCTGCAGGGGAGAGATGGCGAAAGGCCGGCCTGGCTAGGTGCCAGGTGAACCTCTGGGAAGCACCTGATGAGCTGGGCACTCCTATAAAACCTTACTCAATCCCCAGAGCCAGGGAAACCTGGCCATCCTGCTGCTGGGAGCAAAGATGCTTCCCTGTCTTCTGCTCTCCCTGCCTTTGTGCTGTGGTGCATAACAGATCCACAGGCCAGCCAGGGCTTTCTCCTAAGTGTGTCTTCCCCTTAGCAGCATCTCAACCCAGCTCGTGCTGAGACTGCAAATATTTTGACTAGCCAGAGGCAAAGGAGCAAGAGGCCAAGGAGAAGGACCACTCCTCTCCACAGCAGCACCAGACCAGGAACGACAGCAGAAGGTGCTCAATGAGATGCAATTTGTGCCCTGTGTCTGGGGCAGATTTAGCACTCGGCAGGAGGAGCTCCCTGGTTCTTGTCCACAGCACTCCCCATCAATGCCCAAAGGAGTAGCTGCAGAGAATGTTGGTTATCCCAACAGCATCATCTTTCCATGGACTTTTGGATCCTCCATGTCCTAAATGCAGCCAACAGAAAAACATCCCTCGTGCATACAAATACTTTTGTCACCTTCTGTTTCTTATTCCCCTGAGGGACCAGAAATCCCAAGGCTCAAGCTTCACTTTTACTTGAGTTTCTGGGCATACCTGACACGTGGGTGGAGCCAGGGCAAGCACAGAGTCCCCTGCGGCAGTCACTGCCATTCAAAATGTTTTCAACCCATGGAAATCACTGTGCCCCCAAAGCATCGTGATAGCTGTGAGCCCTCTGCTGAGTGGGGAACCTGGCAGGCCTGGCTCCCTCATTCTGGGGACGATGATTGGATCACAGAACGGTTTGTGCTAGAGGCAGACCTTGAGGATGATCTGGATCCAACCCGCCGGCCACGGGCAGGGACAGTGATGAAAGCGTCCAGACAGCAGCCGGCGGCCCCTGGCCTCCCGGGCGCTGCTGCCCGGCCCCAGGCACCGAGAAAGGGGAAAGGGATTGTGAACGGTGCTTGTCTCTGTGAACGGCGTTAGTGTGAACGGCGTTAGTGTGAACGGCGTTAGTGTGAACGGCGTTAGTGTGAACGGCGTTAGTGTGAACGGCGTTACGGGGAACGGCCCCGGCGGGCAGAGCACGAGGTCACCGCGCCGGCTCCTGCCCGGGGCTGCCGTGCTCGGCCCGTCCTACCGAGCCCCGCTCTCAGCCCCCGCGGTCCCAGCTCCTGCCGCCCCGCACGTTCTCTCCACTCGGGCCCGTCACAGGCCGCTGCCACCGCCATCCGCCGCTTGCCTCGCTCTCCGTCGCCCCGGCTCCCGTGCCCACGGGCCGCATCCCGGCCTCCCACCGCCCCCGGGCCCTGCCCGCCGCCGCGGCCCTCACCCCGCGCTGGCCCAGGCGCCGCTCGCCGCCCCCGGGCCCCGCCGCCGCCCCGGCCCGGCCGGCCCGGCCCTCCCCGCACTCACGGCCCCGCCCGCCGCTCCGGTCTGTTTGTGCCGCGCCGAAGTTCCGAGCGGGCCGACAACGGAGACAGGCCCGAGCTCGTGACGCACTTCCGGGAGCCGTCGGGCACGCCCACGTGACCCGGGCGCGGGGGGCGCGTCACGTGACCCGGTAACGGCGGTGGCGCCGGCGCGTTCCCGCGGCAGCGGGAGCCGGGGGTCCCGGTGCTGCCCGCGGAGCTCCGCGGCTGTCCCGGGGAGGACCTGGGTTTGATCCGCGGGAGTGCCGGGCTGGGCTGTGCGAGTCCCGGGTGTGCTATGCCCCCAGCCCCGCTGCCGATTCCCGCCCCACCGCCCGTCCCCAAGCCCAGCTGTGCCCCACGCCCGGTGGCGGCCAGCTCCCACCCTGGGGGACGCCGCTGTGGGCCCCCGGGGCAGACGGCCCACGGCACGGGGCAGAGGTGAGGCGGTCTTGCTCTGTAACTTTATTCACACGGGGGTACCCTGCAGCCCCCACCTCGCCTGCGGTTGCGGGGGCAGGCAGAGAGGCTGGGCAGCAGGAGGCTGGGTGCTCCAGGGGGGTCCAGGCCCCTCCGGGGGATCACTGGCAGGTGTTGTAGATCTGGACCTGCTGGTTGATGGTGGCCAGCACCTCCCTCATTCTGGCCTCCAGCCCACCCAGCTGGGCTGCTTTAGCGTCCAGCACACGCTCGTTCCGCTCGTACTCCTCCTCCAGTGCTGCAGGGATAGGGGGAACGTGAGTCAGCCTGGTCCCCACCACTGTCCCCACTACCGCTCCAGCATCCTCCCTCCGGCCTCACCTCGCAGCCGCTGCAGCTTGCCCTGGGCGTCCTGCAGCAGTTGTGCAGCCTCCTCCCGCAACTGCTGTGCCCGGCTGCCCGCCTGCTGCGCACCCTGCGCCCGGTGCTCCACCAGCTCCTGTGCTGTCCGGTACCGGTCCCGAAGTGGGCCCTCCAGCACCTGCTGGACAATTGAACTGGTCAGCAGGATTGTCGGGGGACCCCTGCTGCCACACTGGTGCCCCCTGATCACCCACCTGCTTGGCCTCGCCGGCCCGGTCCCGCGCGGTGCTGGCTGCCTCCTGGGCACGTGTGGCTGCCAGGCTGTTGTTTGCACGTTTCACCTTCAGGACATCAGTCTGCCTGTCGAGGAGCCCAATCTGCTCCATGGCACCTGCCAGCTGCTGCTCTGCACTTCCTGTCTGGGTCTGCATCTGGGGATCAGTGGCATGGGAGTTTGGTGTGGTCACAGTGACCGCATGGCGGGGATGGGGTCCCATGGTCACAGGGATGGGGCTCTTACCATGCTAAGGGCTCCCTCACTGTGCTGGATGTCACCAGCAGCTTGCTGCAGTGCCTGCTCGGCCATGCCCTGGGCTTGCCGCGCCTCCTCCAGTGCCTGCCGGACTGCCTCGGCTGTGCCCCGCACTCCCTCTGCCCGTGACCTGCGGCCAGATGGCAAGGCCTCAGCATAGCCTGGGCTGGGGGTTCCTCGTGGGATTGCATCTTCATGTCCCTGGTCTCACCTGGCCCGCTGGGCATCCTGCAGCAGCTGCCCAGCCTGATGCACGTCACTGGCTGTCTGCTCCAGGATGGCATCCACGCTGGCCAGGCTGTGCACCCGCTTCTTGATGTCCTCGGCCAGGCGGTGGATCTGGTCCGGTGCAGCAGGCAGTGACAACTCCAGCACCCGACTGGCTACCACCTCAATGCTCTCAGGATCAGCCCCCTCCTCTGCAGGTGGAAGCAGTCAGTGTGTTCCCTACAGCACGGCGGGGTGGAGGGGGCAGGCAAACCAAAGGGCAGAGGGGAACATGGGACAGGGCAGGGGGGCCAAAGATGCTGGAGGGCAAAGAATGGTTGGGGCAGGGCAGGGACCATGCAATGCAGGGTGGGGCAGGGGTGGCACAGCCCACATGCAGTGTTGGGACAATGCAGCGTGGCACAGTGTAGGGTCAGTGCAGTGTGGTGCAGGTGCAGTGCCACAAAGCCCTGCGCAAGGGTGGCCAGCCGTCCTGGCATGCTGGCACTCACGGTTCAGGAAGGCCTTGACATGGCTGATTAGTTCCCTCAGCTCCTTGTTGGAGCTCTCCACACGGGCCTTGGTCTGGTTCGCCTTGTCCAGGGCTGCCTGTGCTCGCAGCCGGGCCTCATCTGCCTTCCCCTTGGCCTCTGCCACCTGAGCATGGGCAGAGACCCTTGATGCCAGCCCCAAGGGCTGCAGAGGGTGGCTGTGCCACCAGATCCCACCAGCACACATGTGCCACGCACCTTGCGGGAGAGCTGGGCCATGTCGCTGGCAGCCTGACGCAGCTCCTCCTGGGCATGGCGTGCCCGGTCCAGAGCACTGTCAGCTTTGGACACGGCTCCACCACAGCTCAGACCACCACAGCGTCGTCCCCCATCCTCATCCCGGCAGCCGGCACCCCCACAAGGGCTCTCGGCACAGGGCACATCATCTGCCACACCGCAGACCTGCAAGGCAGCATGGGATCAGGGCAGCTCTGGGTGCCATTCCCCGTCCCCTCCCTGTGTCCCACCTTCTCATTGAGCGGGTGCAGGCTCAGTGCCTGTGCCCTCGCTGCCAGGTCCGTCAGTGCCCGCCGGCTGGCTGCATTGTGGCGATTGAAGTCATCCCGCTGGCTGGCCAGGAGCTGCTCAGTGTGCTGACGAGTGGCTGCTGAGAGGCTGACAGGGCTGGGCACGGCACGGGTGGAGGCGTCCGCCTGGCGCTCGGCCTCCCGCGACTCCTCATAGAACTGGTGAATACTGTCATAGGCACCTGGGGGGGCAGAGACACTGTCAGACCCCTGGCCATGGCCTGACCACTCTGGCCTGGCTCTGTGGTGTGGCTCACCAAGGAAATTGGAGGTCTTGAGGGTGTGTAGCCGCTGTTCCAAGTCCTGCAGACTGTGGTTGAGGGCGCGGGCACCCCGGTCCACAGTGTTCAGCACGTGGCTGGCATTGAAGTTGGCATCCTGAGCAGCCGTCAGCTCCCCTTCCACCCGTGTCAGCCTCTCAGTTGCCTCCTCGATCTGCTGCCTGCAAGGGAAGGGGATGAAAAGCTGCCCCCACGGCTACCCTGGGAACCGTGTCCTGTGGTTAGTACTCACCGCAGCCCCTCCATGGCGTGTGTCAGGTGGGCAGCGGTAGCAGCAGTGGTGTTGCGGGTGGCCACCACATCACGTACAGTGGCCAGGTTCTCCTCCAGCTGCCGGAAGGTGCCCTCGAAGGCGCCAGCAGCCCCGGTGTGCTGCAGGAGGCTGGCCCGCTGTGCCAGCGCTCGGGCACGGGCGGCCAGATCCTGCACCACACGGTCCCAGTCCCCAAAGCAGGGGTGGCAGGGCTGGCAGGCAGGGAAGGTACCAGCAAAGCCCCGGGCACACTGGTCACAGCGGACTCCAGAGATGCCAGGCTGGCAGTCGCAGTGGCCGCTGCTGCGGTGGCACTGGGCACTGGCTATGCCACGGGGGTCACAGTCGCAGGCTGCAGGGAGATTAGTGTCAGGGCACCACAGGGCCCACTGTGATCCCTCTGCTGGCACTGGCTCTCACCTCGGCACTGCTGCCGTGGGTCACCCCAGTGGTGCTCCTGACAGTCGGTGCAAGTCTGGCCCCCAAAGCCTGGCCGGCAGGAGCACTGCCCTGTGAACTGACAGACATGGCATGTTTGAGGCTGGCACTGCTGCAGCACACCCCTAGTTCCTTCCCATTCCCCTAATCCCTGTCCCTGTCATGTCTCACCTGGTTGCAGGTGGGTGTCAGGGAGTGCTGGGGGTGGCAGGCGCAAGGCTGGCAGCCTTGCCCGCTGGCCAGGTTCCAGTAGTTGGGGCTGCAGCGGTCACAGCTCTGGCCCTCCACATGGGGCAGGCAGTGGCACTGCCCGCTGTGCCTGTCACAGTGGCACTGCTGGGGCCCACAGGTGCTGGGGTCAGTGCCCAGGGGGTTGCAGGAGCAACCTGCAACCAAGAGGCATTGAGCAGAGATAGAGATGAGGGAAGGAGGACAAGGATGGGGATGAGATTGGGATGGAGATGGGATGGAAGTTCTGATGGGGACAGAGCAGGAACAGGATGATGATGGATTAGGGTGGAAGCAGGATGGAGACAGAGATTGGGCAAGGATAGGGTAGGGACTGGATGGAGGTGGGATGGGAGCAGCATGAGGACCACTGGTGGGGATGGGATGGAGATGGAACCAGGGTCAGGACAGAGCTGAAATAAGAACAGGATGGGGACAGATGAATGGCAGTGGGGATGGGATGGCAATGGGGATAAGAATGGTCATTAGAGCAGGACATAGATGGGATGGAATAAGTTGGACATTGGGCAGGGACTGGGCCACAGTGCTGGGCCTGGGCTGAGGAGACAACCCTGTTTCAGAGCACGGTCGCAGGGACTCCACAGCACTGTGCACAAGGAGGGGCAGCCATGGGGGCACATGGTCCCCAAAGACGTGTCAGGCCCTGGAGGCAGGTCTGTCTTGGCATGGCAGTGGGTACTCACGCCTGCAGCTGTGTCGTGTGGCATCTCCATAGAAGCCGGGCTGGCACTCGGCGCAGTGGGGCCCTGCTGTGTTGTAGAGGCAGCGCAGGCACTGCCCTGTGCGCCGGTCACACGCCTCTGGGTCCGTCACATCGATGTTATCGTGGCACTGGCAGGGAAGGCAGCGCCCCCCCTGCAGAGGGTTCCCATAGTAGCCAGGGGCACACTCATCACAGCGGGAACCTGCTGACACAGAGCGCTGGGCAGTGCCCGGGGACAGGGCACCCCAGAAGGCACTGAAAGTGCCGTGGCAGGTACCCACCTGTGTACCCAGGACTGCAGTGGCAGATGACCTGTTGGGAGCGGCTGTCTTGGTAGCAGGAGGCAGCGAAGTGGCGGGGGGTGCTGGGCCCCTCAGGACAGGGGCAGGGCCGGCAGTGCTGCCCAGAGCCAAGCACTGGGTTCCCAAAGTGCCCGGCCGCACACCTGCGGGCAGAAGGTCAGCAGGAACCGCAGCTGCTGGCAGCACCCTGCCCCAGTGTGGGCATGTACCCCACCTACCTCTGGCACCTTTCACCATCTGTGTGGTCACGGCAGCGCAGGCAGCTGCCTGTCCGAGGGTCACAGCTCTCAGCATGCCCATTGCACTGGCAGGGCCGGCAGGCAGGGAAGCCCCAGTGGCCGGGCTGGCAGCGGTCACAACGTGGGCCATGGGTGCCCTCACGGCAGGGGCACTGCCCTGAGGTGCTGTCGCAGATGGTGCTCACTGAGCCCTCACGGCTGCACTGGCAGGCTGGAAAGCACAGCACCCACAGGGTCTGTCCCTCAGCTGTAGAGAGCATCCCTTCCCCACGCTCCCAGCCCTGGGATGCCCAGGTTCCTCTCCCACTGGCACTCACGTCGGCACCCGCCGGGCCCAAAGCCAAAGGTTCCTGGAGAACAGCGGTGACAGCGCCGTCCCATGACATTGGGTTTGCACTGGCACTGCCCACCCTGGGGCTGACACTCGGCACTGAGCGAGCCCTGGGGATCGCAGAGGCAGGCTGCAGGCAGAGAGCAGGGTCAGCATCAGCTGCTGTGGGACAGGGTGCACAATAGGGTGTGGGGCTGTACTCACACAGGGCCCCATCATGCAGGATGGCTGAGAGGCTGTGCAGGAGGCTGGAGCAAGGCTCGGCCACGGGTGAGGGCCCTGCAGTGTGGAAGGGCTGGGCACAGCGGTAGCGCTCAAAGGTCTCCCGGCGCTCCATGGAGCTGGGGTCACCCGCAATGAACATCTCCAGTGAGGAGTAACGGGGCAGGAGCACCAGCTGCAGGGCAGAGTCAGTGGGATGTCATGTCCCTCTCTCCCTGTGTTCCCTATGGCTGCATCCTATCCCCCTGAAGGGTTGCTGTCCCCCATCCCACTGCCCATCTGCCCCTCACCGAATCGATGAGCACACTGGCAGTGGGATCCTGACGAGCAGCAGCACAGCCCAGTTCCAGGCGGAGCGTGTAGGAGATACCCTGCTCCAGACAGATGGGCTGGGACAGCACCACATACCTGGATGGGGACAAAACAGCAAGGGCAGCCATGTGCCTCCAGTGAGCCCCAGTACTGCCCAACCCAACTGATGTGCTTACCTGGCACCGGAGGGGAGGCTGGTGGAGAGCTGGTCATCAGCGGGGATGGTGTTTCCACAAGGGCTGCTGGCAGAGACAGGGCTGGGGCGTAGCACCTTCAGCCCTACCTCCTGCCAGGCCTCTGGGTGCTAGCAGCCAAGAAGGAGCAGTGTCAAAAAGCCTTACCATCTGCACTCCCCATCACTACCTCTCAATCCAGCAATATATCACACTGCTGGCTACAACACCTGATGCTCACCTGGGGCTCATAGCGGATGACCACATCATACTCCATGGAGAAAGGCACGTCGCTCACGTGAAACTCCACCCAGCCACCTTCCAACATGCGGGCAAAGCCTGTCCCTGTCCAGGAAGCTGGATGGTCTGGGGGGGGCTCACGTTCCACCACTGAGCCCTGATGCAAGCAGGTGTCATGAGATGGGACCCTAAAAATTGCCTTGGCCAGCAGGCACTGGTCTGCCCTGAGTAGGGAGGCAGACTACTGTCTGCTGGTTTGAGGACCCTGCAAAGGGGCACCCACTGCCCTGCTCTGCCTGATGTCCTCCCCAAGGACACTTTCACTTCTTACCTGATGCAGCCGTGCATCCTCCGCCTCATAGGTGTAATGATCCAGGTTGATGCGGTAGAAACCAGTCTCCACCTGTTCACACTGTCGTCCTACCACATGGCTGCGGCACTGGCACTGCCCTGTCCCCATGGCACACCTGGTATACCAGCAGCACCATCGGCCCCGATGCCAAGAGGGGTGTCCCTTGCCCTCTGCATCCCCACAAAGACTCACAGGTTGTTGCGAGCACCTCCTACATCACAGTCACAGGGCCGGCAGCCCGGGAGGTCGTGGCTCAGTCCCCAGTGCTCAGGCTGCAGAGGGCAAGGGTGTCAGAGAGTAGCTGTCTGTGTACTTTATTCCTGAGCACTGTGCATGGGCTGTGGCACAGCCCCACTCACCAGGCACTGGTTGCAGCTGCGCCCAGTCACCAGCCGCTTGCAGAAGCACTCCCCGCTGACGGGGTCACACCGGCTGCCATCAACCACTGTGCCACGGGGGTCACATTGGCACCCTGTATGGAGAGCCAGCAGTTTCCAGCAATGCCGAGCCACATGCCTGACCCCAGTAGGTGCCACCCTGGTACCCACTCTTGCAGCCTTGCGGGTTGTCGCTGCTGAGGCTGAAGAAGCCGGGTTTGCAGCGGTCACAGCGGGGACCAGCCACATGCTCCTTGCAGCGGCACTGCCCCGCAATCAGGCCCCTGGCTGGGTCATCAGCACTGTCGCACAGCCCACCATCCAGGGAACCCTCAGGGTCACAGTCGCAGGCTGGGAAGACAGGCAGGGTCAGCACTGTGACCACCAAAGCACCACCCTGGACAGCCTGTCCCATACTGACCTCGGCACACCGCGGGGTCCCGCAGGTCCTTGGTGGGGTCCTTGTAGTAGAAGGGCTTGCAGAGATGACAGCGGCGGCCCATGGTGTTGTGCTGGCAGCCATCACACACAGCCCCACTGGTGTTCCCCGTGGCCAGGAACACGGCCATGTCAAAGTGGCACCGCCGTGAGTGCTCGTTGCAGTCACAGCCTGCAGGGACAGCACCACGGCACGGCATGCGGCACCACAGCCCACACCTGGCAGGCAGCACCCGCAGTGCCAAACTCCCCTGCCGGGGCTCTCCTTGCTCTGATATGCAGCACCACCACCCCAAACCTCCCCAAAGTACAGCCTGCAGCACCTCCAAACATCTCCAGCCAGTCTGCAGGATGCCAGTCACCACCAAACCACATCCCATTGTACAGGACCCCAAAACCCCTGGCACGGCACAGCCTGACAGCTCTGGCACCAGGATCACTGTGCCATGAGCTGGTGCCAGCAGAGGCACTCACGGCGACAGGCGTTGGTGCTGGAGCCCTCGGCCGGGCGCCAGGGCAGATCTTGGTAGAAGTCCTCGCAGCGCTCACAGTTCAGCCCCTGCGTGTGGTGTTTGCAGACACAGCGCCCGTGCACCTGCCAGGATTCCACAGTAAGGGGCTGTGGGACTAGGCGGCACAGCTACCCAGCTCCAGCAGGGCACACAGGCCCGGCCTGCCCTACCATGCCATCGGTGGCGGCAGGAGCCCCACTGAGCGGGGCGCACTCAGAAGCGTGCCCGTAGCAGAAGCAGTTCCCGCGCATCACCAGCTCGTAGAGCGCGTAGTAGTACTTCTCCCGGATCTCCCGCCGTGAGTCCAGCAGGTTGTCCCCCAGCGTGTGCAGCTTGGTGAGGTTCACACGCAGGTTGGTGACACGCAACAGGTCTAGGGCAGGTAGAGACCCCTGTTGGCACAGGGTGGCTGGGCGTGTCTATGCACAGCTCACCTCTGTGGGGCACAGTTGGTCTGGGCTGTGCATGGCACAGGAGGCTGTGGGTGGTTCAGAGGAGCTGGGCATGGCTCTGCTCTGCTGGGCATGGCTGGGATGGGCTGTGCATGGCATGGGGCATCCATGCAGGGCTGCACAGTATCAGGCTGATCTGTTGTGGTTTTCTGTATCACACAGTATTGGCCCAGGGCTGTGAATGATTTGGCTCACAGGCACATGGTGGCGGGAGAGGCAGGAGCAGGCCAGGCAGAAGGCATCAGACACAGGCCAGGCTGGGCTGTATGCAGCTGTGGGGGCTCAGCTCCCACACTCGTAGCTGTGCACAGTCTGGCTGTGCGTGGGCTGGGCTCTGCACTCCCACAGCAGAGACAGGCTGGGACCCCACCGGTGCAGAACAACACCCTTGGCACAGAACTTTTACATGTCTCTGGGCACTCACCACTGGGAGCTGTGCCCAGGAGATGGCTGTGCCTGGTAGGTGCAGTCTAGCGGCCCTGGGAAGATAGGATGGCTTCCCCAGAACTGCAGTTTCCTAGTAGCCCTGCCCTGCAGATTCCTCCCCTCCTGCTCCTAGTCTAAAATTAGCCTTGGGTGATTAACCCACTGTGTCCTGTGCCCAGCCTGACTCCCCATCTTGAACCACAGCTGGTGTTGGGCTCAGCCAAGGTACAGCCATCCTCCTCTACTTAACCCAATGTAGCCCGACCTTTAGCTGCTTTCACAGGGCGGGGTGCAGAGGAGCCCAAGACCCCACAGGCTGGATCAGGTCCTGATCCCTGTGCAGGGCCCAGAGCAGGGAGAGAGCAGCCAAAATAGCAACACCCAAAATAGACCAGCCAAACAGGAGCCCAGATGGCTGGCAACTCACTTTGGATGGCAGGGCTGTAGGGGTCCCGGATGGGGATGGCAGGGTCCAGCACCCGGTAGATGACCTGGAAGGGACAGCAAGGTGATGAGAGCAGCACAGGGGGTCCCGTGACTCTCCTGGGACACTACTGGGGCCTCACCTCCCCCTCAGTGGAGGGCTCGATATCAGAGTAGCGAGACTCGCAGACAACATCATCAATGCGGCGCGGGGGCCCATGGGGCACGTGGGGAAAAGAGGCAGCGCAGTCATAGGCGAAGTAGCGATACACTTTCCAGGTGTGCCCAAAGTCAGCTGAGCGCTCCACCAGCATGGCCGCGGGGCGGAAGGTCTGCAGGACACCCAGGTGGGACAGGGGCTAGCCCACAGTCCCTGAGGGCGTGTGCCATCCTGTCCCGTCCCAGCCTGGGAACCCACACGCTGGGACCCACCTTGAAGGTCATGATGAGATGGGTGAAGTGGAACTCAGCCTCCAGGTCCAGCTGGATGCTGACGTGCTCCACACCTGGGGATGACAAGGGTGACAAGTGGCAGCACCCTCTCACAGATCCCGGGAGCTCGTCCCCCCACCCGGCAGTGGTCCAGGGGCGCGGCCGCAGCCACAAGCTGAGTCACACTTCCTCAGTGTGGGAGGAAGGGAAGGAGAGCCCCCCGGGACAGGACAGGATGCCCCACCACCCCCACCCACTGCTCACCATTCTCCGACTGCCACCAGACTTTCTTGGGGCGGGGGGCAAAGCTGGTGACCACATTCTCGATGCGGTGGCTGTTGGTGTTGGTGCGGGCATCGTAGGGCCGCCGAGAGTCGCAGATGAAGCACTTTTTCTCTTCCTGCAAGTTTGGAGGCTCAATGATGTGTGTCTCCAACCTTGTCCCGTGCCCCTTATCCTCGTCCGGTTCCCCCAGGCTCCGTCCCACTCACCTGGAGGTGGCTAACGATGCAGTAGGGCTGGGGCCGGCGCAGCCCGCAGGTGGAGGTGGCACTGAGGCGGGCTGCTCGCCCCACCAGCAAGTCCCCGGTGGCTGGGTAGCAGCTGCCGCGGGCACAGCCCTGGGGGGAATCGGGAGCCAGGGCCACCCCCAGCCCTGCGGAGCGGCGGGTGGCTGAGGGCGCTGCGGGGCGGGCGGGGGGGGGGCCGGGACCGGGGCTCCCTCTGCCGCGCCCGGGGCCCCTTCCGCGACCGCCCGGAAACAGGACGGCGGGGCCGCGCCAGACCCTGGCGCCCACCGGCCCCACTGCGGCGGGGGGCGCGGACTCACCGGCCAGCAGCGGCAGCAGCAGGAGGTCGGCGGGGCTCCGCTTCGCCGGGCTCCGCATCGCGGGGCGCGACGGGGCGAGACGGGACGGAAAGGGGCGCAAAGGGCGCGCAGAGGGGGCGCTCGGCAGGTGCCCGCCGGTGCCGTCCCGTCCAGTCCTGAGCCGCCGGTTCCCCTTCCCCTTCCCGTTCCCAGTCCCTTCCCCGTCCCCTTCCCGGTCCCTCCCGGCCCCTCCGAACAGGCGGCAGGCGCAGCGCTCGGGGCTGCGCGGAAAGCGCGGGGCGGATCCCGGCTGGAGCGGGGGAGCGGGCCGGCCGAGAGAGGCGGGAGGAGGCAGGAGCAGGCCAGGCAGAAGGCGTCGGACACACAACACACAACAGTTTAGGGCTTTATTTGCAGGCGCGCCCGCACTAAATGCACCTGCAGAGTGGACGGGACTCCAGGGCTCGGGGACCTGCGGGACGGCGGCGCAGGACCGGCCCCCGGTCCGGCCAGTGGTCCCTAGCAGGTGGCGTAAGCGTTGGCCCTCTCTCGGATCTCCTGCAACAGCCCGGTGACCTGCTGCTCCAAAGCCTGCAGTCGTGTCACCTTTGCCGCCATCGTCCGTTCATTGGCCCCAAAACGCTGCTCGAGGTCTGTGGGACGGGCAATATGGTCACAGTGCAGCCTCCCACCATGTCCCGTATCGCCGTCGGGACACCTGGTGGGGATGGGCACAGGGGGACACAGGGAGATGTGTGGGGAGGTAGCAGCAAATGTACCCCACCATGTGCTCCCCCTCACCTTCCAGCTTCCTCTTGCTGTTGCTGGCCTTATCCAGGAGGTCTTGGACCTCTGTCATCAGCTGTGACACACGCTGCAGGGCCCCACCAGACACCCTGTCCAGCGTGCCCACCCGATTCTTCAGCATCACATAACGCTGTGTTACCTGGGCCAGGTCCTGGTGGCAGAAGGGCAAGGTGAGGCTGAGCACCCGCAGCACCCACTACCTGCTTGGTGCCATGCATAACCAGGCAGGGATGGAGCTCACCTGGCTAAGTGTCCCCGAGGTGGTGGTGGCACGCTGTGCCCAGTCCTTGGCTTGCTGAGCCATGTGGTGAGCATCCCGGCTGCGCTCCTGCAGGGCGGCGATGCGCTGTGCCAGTTCCCGCAGCCGCCTCTGCGCCTGCGACTCCTTCCTGTCCAGCACCTGCAGCCTGCGCTCCGCCTGGCAGGTACGGACACGGGCTGCAGCAGGCATAGCAACCACCATGCCAGCGGTGCCAGCCCCACTGCCCTGGCACCTGCCCAGTGCCAGCCGTATTTCCTCAGTGCCAGCCTCCCTACCCATAGTGTGCCCAAGACATCACTCTTCTCTCCACAGCACTGATCCCATTACTCCCAGCAGTGCCAGCTCCACTCCCCCAGTCCATGCCCCTCACCTCCCTGGCTCTGTTCTCGGCCACCTGGATGGCATCCCTGGCGCTCTGCAGAGTGCTCCCTGCTGTCATCGCCTGTGTCCGTGCCACCTCCAGTGCCTGCTGTGTCCCCGCCAGCTCATCCCTTATGCCTTCTGCTCGCTCTCTGCAGCAACACAAGCAGCTCCAGCCCCTGCCAGTGCAGGGGGACTGACCCTGCCCCAGCATGCCCCCACCACTTGCCTGGCCTCCTGTCCCTGTGCCAGCAGATCCCATGCCATAGCCAGCCCCTCTGCTGTGCTGTTGAGAACTGCGTCCACCCCCTCTAGCTGCCTGATGCTCTCCTGCATCTCCTGCATCAGCTTCTGGATCTGTCCAGGACTGCTGGGCAGGGAGATGTTCAGCACCTGCCGGGCCACCAGCTCGATGCTGCCTGGGTCAGCTCCCTCCTCTGCAGGGACAGAGGAGCAGGGTGGGCTCATAGTGGGCTCGCTGGGTCCTGTCACGCCCATGTGCCCACCCAGTGCTGGCACTACCTGCCAGGAAAGCCTTGATCCGGCGGATGAAGTCCCGCAGCTGGGCCGTCGCCTTCTCTGCGCGGCTGCGGGCAGCCTGAGAGCGCTCCAGCGCCTCCTCTGCCCGGCTGCGTGCCCCCCGTGCCAGCTCCTGCACCTCCTGCATCTGAGGGGCACCCGGCTGAGCAGGGGGCACAGGGCTGCCCCGGGAGGGGGCATTGGGCGTGAGCAGGGGGTACGAGGGGACAAGATGTAAGCCTGCAAAGGAGCATGGAAGGGGGGGTGCAAGGGGCCAGAGGGTATAGCAGTGGCCTAAGGGGACACGCACACAGGTGGCACAAAGGGCATCTCTGAATGGGCATATGAGATACATACAGAGCTGACATGCTTGGGGGCATGGAAAGGGAAAAAACAGGACATAGATGGGGGTCATGCAAAGTGGCATGGAAACAGGACATGCAAAGGTGACACAAGGGGCCACAGAAAGTGCCATGGAGCAACTACCCTTACCTTCTGTGCCACAACACCCAGCTGCTCTAATGCCACCTCCAGCTGCTGTGAGGCATTATGGGCACTGCTCAGGGCTCGAGCTGAGATAGGCAGTGCCCCTGCACACCCAGTGCCACCGCAATGCCTTGTCCCCTCACTGTCTCGGCACAAGGCTCCTCCGCAAGGCGCATGCTTGCAGCTCCGGTCTCCGGGTGCCCCACAAATCTGTGATGATGCCAATGGTGGAAATGGCAGCTCAACACTACCTAGGGCATAACACCCATGCCACTTCTGCCAGTCCTGCTCTCACCTTCTCATTGATCCTGGCAATGTTGAGTCCCATCACCCGTTTTTGTGCCTCCCGCAAGGATTTCCAGGCTGCGGCTGTGCCACGGCGGAAAGTATCGCCCCGCTGCCGCAGCGCCCGCTCAGTTGCCCGCTGCGTCATCCGCGCCCTACTTAGCTCGCCAGCTGTGCCATTGGCCACCACCTCCGCCTGCCGCGAGGCCTCCACTGATGCCAGGATGCTGCGGTAAGACTCTGCGGGTGCGGGTGTCAGGGTTTGGCCAGGATGGCTGCCACCAAATCCAAACCTTGCTGGTTGCTCTTACCACTGAATCCAGCTGCTGGTACAGTGCCGAGGAGCATTTGAAGGTGGGAGGCTGTTCGGTTGAGACCTCCCAGCTCGCGGCTCAGCTCAGCTAGCCGGTCATGGTGCTGCATATCCGCCTGCGCCAGCTGGTCTAGATGTTGCTCCAGCTCTTGGAGTTGCTTCCAGAAGTTGTCCAGCTCCATCCTTTGGGTAGGGAAGGGGGCTTCAAGCTTTTGGGGGGGATAAGAGGGGCTCCCTCCACCCCAGCCCTACATGCATACTTGCCTGGTGCCACCCAGCTGCCTGGGCAGTCCATCGAGGAGGGAACCACCAGGGCTGTCCCCCTCTCCCAGCAGCCGTTCCACACGCCCCAGAGCCTCCTCCAGCTCCCGCAGGCGACGGGGGCTGAGTGGGAGTGTGGACCCCCCCTCCCTCAATGCCTGCACCTGTGCCCCAAGGCGCTGCAGCCCTTCCCGCAGGCTGCCCACGGCCAGGTCCCAGCGCCCAAAGCAAGGGTGGCAGGGCGAGCAATGGGGGAAGGGCTCCTGGTAGCCCCGCTGGCAGCGGTCACAGCGCAGCCCCCCGAATCCCAGCCGGCACCGGCACTGCCCGTTGTCCTGCTCGCACTGTGGGCTCTCAGCACCCAGCGGCTCACACTCACAGGCTGCAGAGACAGTTGGTGGTGTGTCCCAGCCTTCCCATGGAGCCCCAGGCCCCCAGACTGCCGTGATGTCCCAGCATCCCACCGTATTCCCCTGTGTCTACAGAATCCAATCCAACCCCAGCATCTTCTATTGTCCCCACAGTTCCACCAGGTACTCTGGGCCCCCTGAGTCCCATGTCCCCAGAGACACACCATGTCCTCAGTGTTCCACCATGTCCCCAGCATCCCACTGTTTCCCCAAGATCTGCCACACCCACAGTGTCCCACCACGTTCCCAAGATCTCCTGAGTCCCTTGTGTCCCCCATGTCCCACTGTCTCCTTAATGTCCCACATTCAGAGTCTCCCACCAGGTCCCCAGGGCCCCCATTTCCTTAGAGTCTCACCATGCACCCAGAGTCCCCCCATATCCCCTGTCCCCAGAGCCCCTGCTCCCCCAGTCCCTGGGTTGTGCTCCCACCTCGGCACTCCTGCTCAGGGTCTCCCCAGTGGTGCTCCTGGCACTGGGAACAGACACGACCCCCGAAGCCAGGCCGGCACTGGCACTGCCCTGTCACCTGCAGCGACAGTGCCATGCTCACTGTGCAGCTCACTGTCCCCCAGGAGGGCAGTGGAGCCATGGCAGGGTGCCAGGGGACTCACTGTGTCACAGGCAGGGTGCAGGGCATGTGTGGGGTGGCAGTCACAGGGCTCACAGCCCCTTGGTCCCCCTAGGCTCCAGAAGTGGGGTGCACAGCGATCACAGCTCTTGCCCACGACGTTGGGCCGGCAGGCACAGGCTCCTGTGCCACGGTCACAATTGCAGGTGCCATCGGTGCAGTGGGAGGCCAGTGTACCCCGTGGGTCACAGCCACAGCCTGCAGGAGGGTGGGTGGCCACGTGGGGCTCAGCCTATACCTGCTCCACAGGCAGTGCGCTGCTGGCCCCAGCACCGCAAATCTGCCTGACCATAATGCCCCCCAGTCTGCCTGGCCTCCAACCCCTGCAACACCTCCAACACCCCCACCAACCCAAATCCCAGCCCCCACATAGGCACAGCCCCATGCCCCTTCTAACAGCCTCAAATCTCTCCTGGCCCTGAATCCTAGCCCTGCAACACCCCAAAATTCTCCCCGACCCAACCCAAATCACTCCACACCCAACCACAGCCCCACACCTCATCTCTGCCTTGAGCTCCTGCATCACTTCAGCCTCCCCATCCCGAACCCCGTGCAGCCCCAGCCCGGCAGCGCCCCCGCCCCGCTCACGCCGGCAGCTGCGCTGCAGGGCATTGCCGTAGTAGCCGGGCTGACACTGGGCGCAGTGTGGCCCAGCGGTGTGGTACAGGCAGCGCAGGCACTGTCCCGTGCGGGGGTCGCAGCCCTCTGGGTCGCTGGCGTCGATGTTGTTGTTGCACTGGCAGGGCCGGCACTCCCCCCCCTCCATCTCCGGAGCCCCGAAGTAACCAGGGGAGCAGCGGTCACAGCGGGGCCCTGCAGGGAGGGGGGCTATAGGTGCTGGGGTCCTGCAGCCCCTGTGCAGGGGGTCCCTGCTGCACTGTGCCCACTCTGCCGCTCACCCGCGTATCCAGGGGCACAGACGCAGACAATGTGGTGTGTCTCATCGTCGGCATGGCAGGTGCTCCCGTGGTAATGCCGTGTGCCAGGGTAGCCGGGACAGGGGCAGGGCCGGCACTGCTGCCCTGAGCCCAGCACAGGGTTCCCATAGTAACCGTCCTGGCACCTGAAACGACAAGGGGGGACCCAATGGATCCCTCCCATCCATCATATACCATTCCACTATCCCATCTCATTCCACTGTATCCCATATCATCCATCATATTTCACCCTATCCTAACCAACTGTATCCATCCCATCCCACACCATGCCATCCCATCCCATTCTACTCCATCCCATCACATCCATGCCACCCCATCTCAACCCATCCCACCATTCCAAGATATCTCACACCATCATCTCATGCTGTCCTATCCATTGTATCTCTCCCATCCTGCGCCCCTCCACTCCACGCCATCCCCTCCTCTTGCTCACCTCTCACAATGCCGTCCGCTCGTATGGTCGCGGCAGCGCAGGCAGGCGCCCGTCCGGGGGTCGCACTCCTCGGCGTGCCCATTGCAGTGGCAGGGCCGGCAGGCAGGGAAGCCCCAGTGGCTGGGCTGGCACTGGTCACACTGCCGGCCCATGGTGCCGGGCTGGCACCGGCACTGCCCGCTCACCTTGTCACACAGCTGGGACACCGAGCCCTCTAGGGAGCAGGAGCAGGCTGCGGGGCGGCACAACTCAGGTCATGCAGGGACACAGGGATGGACAGACAGACAGACAAGGGACCAGCACCCAGAACATGCTCACTCCACGGGCTGTGGCAGAGAAGGGCTCGTGTGGACACACAGGTCCACAAGAAAATGGGTGAACAAACAGATGACTGAGTGCAGGACAGCACAACACTCATAGGTGGCTCATGTGGATGGATAGATGGATGGAGGGAGGGAGGGAGGGATGGATGGATGAATAACTGTGACCCATGGGCTGCAGGACAGCAGGGCTGAGGTGGACACATGCACAGACAGATGGACAGACAGACAAGTGAACAGGGCAGTGAAGAGGGCGCTGATGGCTGGACAGACAGGAGACCGATTCCTGGCAGATGAAGATCCCACTACTCACGGCTGCATCCCAGGGGCCCGAAGCCATAGCTGCCTGGGGCACAGTGGTCGCAGCGTCGGCCGATGACGTGGGACTTGCACTCGCACTGCCCGCCCTGTACCTGGCACTCGCTGCTGCGGGAGCCCTGTGGGTCGCACTGGCAGGCTGCGGGAGCAGGACCAGCATGGGGCTGGGGCCACCTTATCTGCACCCACCCACACCTGCCCATGCCTGTCCCCACCTTCCCTGCCACTGCTCTCCTGCCCACTATGCCGTGGGCATGAGCATAACCTGACCCACTGCCCCAGGCAGGGCTCCACCCCTGTGCACTCCTCGGTCCCATCCCTGCAAGCTCCCCACTCACGCAGTGCCCCGCCATGCATCAGGGCTGAGACGCTGCAGACCAGGCGGGCACAGGCCTGGGCCAGGGGATGAGGGGGGGCCATGCGAAACACCTCCAGGCACTGGTACCGCTCCAGCTCCTCCTGGCGCGCTGCTGCCTCTGCCCCATGGAACCCAGGCAACTCTGACACCCGCGGCAGGAGCACCAACTGTGGGAAGGGGAGTTAGGCCTGGGGGGCATAGCCAGCCTCCACTGTGGGACATACCACTAGGCAGGATGCATGTGCTCCAGGACAGCCTCAGTGCTGCTGGGGTCAACCACCCCAGCTCCATCAACAGCCCCAGCCCCACTGACATCCCCAACCCCATTGATATTCCCATATAAATCGCCATCCCCAGAAGCTTCCTTATCCCCTTCCATGATGACATTCCTAGGGAACCCGAACTCTTATCTAAGTCCCCAATCTCATTGATATCCCCTTCCCCATCAACATCTACTTCTCCTTCCCCATTCCCATTCCCATTCCCATTCCCATTCCCATTCCCATTCCCATTCCCATTCCCATTCCCATTCCCATTCCCATCTTCATCCTCATCTCATCCCCATCCCCATCTCCATCTCCATCTCCATCTCCATCTCCATCTCCATCTCCATCTCCATCTCCATCTCCATCTCCATCTCCATCTCCATCTCCATCTCCATCTCCATCTCCATCTCCATCTCCATCTCCATCTCCATCTCCATCTCCATCTCCATCTCCATCTCCATCCCCATCCCCATCCCCATCCCCATTCCCATCCCCATCCCCATCCCCATCCCCATCTCCATCTCCATCCCATCCTATCTCATCCCACCTTATCCCCATCCTGACATCACATACATCCTCAGAGGGTGTCCAGCCTGTGGTTCCCCATCCCTGCCCATGATCCCACCCGTGCCAAGCCTCAGGCACAAGGTGCAGTAGGACTCCTCTTACCGAGTCGATGAGGATGAAGGCACCAGGGTGGCGCTGGGTGACACCAGCCCGCTGAAGCCGCATGGTCACCTCATAAGGGGTGCTGGGCTCGAAGCAGAAGGGCCGGGACAGCAGCACATACCTGTGCAGAGTCAGGTGTTGGGGCATGGGCACAGCAGGGCCATGGAGACAGCGAAAGGATAGCAGCAGGACCCAACCACCTCCCTTGTTCCCATCCCCAGCCCATCCCATTGCACCTCTGGCTGTGGGGCAGAATCTCACGGTACATCTGCTCGGAGGGTAACAGGTTCCCACAGCGAGAGCTGGTGGGCAGCACCCGGGAGCTGACACTGACCACGGCCTCCCAGTCCTCGGCTGACTGTGGTGACAGGCAAGGCAGTGTCAGGGCTGTGATGTGCCACACACGCCGTGACCGTGGTTATGGCTGTGCTCACCTCAGGCTCATAGCGCAGCAGCAGCTCGTAGTCCATGGGGTAAGGCACGTTGTCCACACGGAAGGTCAGGCCAGCCCCGTCCCGCACCCGGGAGAACCCCAAGCCTGTCCACGTCACCATGCGCCCGGCACTGTCCCGCACCACCTCCTCCACGTCCAGCTGGGCAGGGCATTGGCACAGTTTGGCCTTGACTCCACCCCCAGCCACTTCTGCCATGCAGTGCCTCCCTGTGCCCTCTCCTACCACCCCAGGGCTCACCTTGGGGGGCTGCTGGCGGCTGCGGCGCGAGGGGACAGGGGGCTGGGGAGCACGGGGGGGGCTGCGCTGATGCCGTGAGCGTCCCTTCCGCCCCACCGTCTCCCTGGTGTCATACTCCAGGCAGTCCTGGGGCACCTCTGCCCGAATGGCACCCTGCAGGGATGGGGCCAGGGGATGGTGGCCATGCACAGGGACAGCCGTGCATAAGGACAGCCATGCACAGGACATGGTAATAGCCACATGCAGGAAAGGGTGACAGCCATGCATAGAGCACAGCGGCAGCTATGCATGGAGCATGGTGCACATCGACAGCCATGCACAAGCACAGGGACCCCCAAGGAGACTCACCGGAAGCTGAGGGTGACTGTGGCCATGGCCAGTGGCCTGCTCGGCCTCATAGGTGTAGTAGTCGAGGGGGGCACAGAAGAAGCCGGGTTGTACCTGGTCACACTGCCGCCCCATGATGTGGGGACGGCAGGGACATGCCCCATCCTCCATGGAGCACCTGGGGGTGACCATCATGTCCCTTCATCTGTCCTTCTGTCCGTCTGTGTCTTCATTCATCCCTACTTCCATCTCTGTCCCTATCCCTCCATCTCTGGGGATAGGGACCCCTCTCTTTCTCCCTCCATCCCAGCCCCCATATTTCTCCAGTGTTGTCTCCATCCCTCCCTCCCCCTGTGTACAACTCCCAGCCCTGTCCCCACTCTTGTCCCCACCCCCACCCCTCCGGCACTGTGCTGGGCCCCACCGGTTGTTGTAGGCTCCCCCGAAGTCGCAGGCACAGGGCCGGCAGCCCCCCAAGTCGTAGCTCAGACCCCAGAACTCGGGCTGCAGTGAGGAGGGGACATGTAGGGCAAGTGTGGGGCCAACTCAGCCCTGGGGATTGCCGTGAGGCTGGGGACAGTCAGGCCTACAGGCATGGTGTAGGGCAGGCACTCACCACACACTGGCTGCAAGAGCGCCCAGCCACGAAG
Organism: Prinia subflava; assembly: GCF_021018805.1. NCBI lineage: Eukaryota > Metazoa > Chordata > Aves > Passeriformes > Cisticolidae > Prinia > Prinia subflava. The sequence continues at coordinate 9,025,948 of NC_086260.1, forward strand.
CGTTTGCAGTAGCAGTCTCCACTGATGGGGTCACACGGCGAGCTGCCCGCCACCGTACCCCGTGGGTCACACCTGCATGCTGCCCCACACATGCACATGTGAGGGGATGCCAGTGGGACCACAGTCCACATGCTTCATGGCTCTCCTTCCCCATCCCATATCCATCCATCTTCATCCCTTCCATCTCCATCCCTCCATTCATTCTCATACAACTATGCCACATCCCTCCATCCCACATCCTTTCATCTCCATCCCTCTATCCCAGATCTTTCTATCCTCATCCGTCCATCACCATACCTCTACCTCCATCCCTCCATCTTCATCCATCCCATCCCCATTCCTCCATCAACATCCCTTCATTCCCCATCCCTCCATCCCCACCCCTCCATGCCCATGCCCATGCCCATGCCAATGCCCATGCCCATGCCCATGCCCATGCCCATGCCCATGCCCATGCCCATGCCCATGCCCATGCCCATGCCCATGCCCATCCCTTCTCCCATGCCATCCCTGGCTCCCAGCTCACGCTGGCAGCCCTGTGGGTCGCCCTGGCTGAGGCCGTAGGTGCCGTGCCGGCAGCGGTCGCAGCGGGGACCAGCCACATTCTCCTTGCAGCGGCACTGCCCCGCAATCATGCCCAGCGCCACGTTCGTCTGCCCGTCACAGGCACCTCCGTCCAGCGAGCCTGCTGGGTCACAATCGCACGCTGCCAAGAGAGAGGATCATGAGGAGTTCTGGCTGCTGGCACCAGGAGCTGTGAGGCTGGGGCAGGTGGCACCAGGGAGCCATAGTGCTGGGACAAGCCGCGGGGCTGGGGTCCCAGAACACTCACGGGCACAGGCAGTGGGGGATCGGATGTCGGAGCGAGGGTGCCGGTAGTAGAAGGGCTTGCAGAGATGACAGCGGCGGCCCATGGTGTTGTGCTGGCAGCCATCACACACAGCCCCACTGGTGTTCCCCGTGGCCAGGAACACAGCCATGTCAAAGTGGCACCGCAGTGAGTGCTCGTTGCAGTCACAGCCTGCAGGGACAGCACCACGGCACGGCATGTGGCACCACAGCCCACACGTGGCAGGCAGCACCCGCAGTGGCAAACCTCCCCTGCTGGGGCTCTCCTTGCTCTGATATGCAGCACCACCATCCAAAACCCCCTCAAAGTACAGCCTGCAGCTGTACCCCAAAACCACTGGCACACCACAGCCTGACAGCTCTGGCACTCACGGCGACAGGCGTTGGTGCTGGAGCCCTCGGCCGGGCGCCAGGGCAGGTCGTGATAGAAGTCCTCGCAGCGCTCGCAGTTCAGCCCCTGTGTGTGGTGCTCACAGACACAGCGCCCGTGGATCTGGGGGGAGCACCCAGCTCAGTGCAGCTGCCAGGTCCCACCGGACACCATGCCGTGCTGGTGGGTGTGTGTGCCTCACCATGCCAGGGACAGAGGGTGTCGGGGCACCAGGTGCCGGGGCACAGTGGGCAGCGTGGCCATGGCAGAAGCAGCTCCCGCGCAGCACCAGTTCATCCACAGCGTAGTAGTACTTGTGCAGCACCTCCTGACGTGAGTCCAGCAGGTTGTCCCCCAGCGTGTGCAGCTTGGTGAGGTTCACCCGCAGGTTGGTGACACGAAGCAGGTCTGAGGGCGTGTCACTGTTAGCACCTGCCCTGATGCCAGCCAGCCCTGGATCCCCAGCCACATACCCTGGATGTCTGGGCTGTAGGGATCTGCTACGGGGATGGAGGGGTCCAGCACCTTGAAGATAACCTGTGAGAAGGAAGGAATGGGTGATCCCATTCCACCCAGACCCCTGGCCCTGCTCTGCACTTCCCTATTCCCACGCACCTCCCCATTGCTGGAGGGCTCGATCTCAGAGTAGCGCTGGTCACATAGCACCTCATCCACGAGCCCCAAGGGGTGGTTGGGAATTCCGGGGAAGAGTTTGGAGCAGTTGTAGGCAAAGTAGCGATACACTTTCCAGGTGCGCCCAAAGTCGGCTGAGCGCTCCACCAGCATGGCCGCGGGGCGGAAGGTCTGCAGGACACCCAGATGGGATGGGGCCCAGACCCACAGCCCCTCCACATCCATCCTGTCCCATTCCATTCCATCCCAGGCATCCATGTGCCAGGACCCACTTTAAACTTCATGATGAGATGGGTGAAGTGGAACTCGCCCTCCAGGTCCAGGCGGATGCTGACATGCTCCACACCTGGCAGAGAGAGATAGAGATGGCTGAAGCTGGGGAAGACCCCCATGGCCACACAGCCCCACAGCACATGCACCTGGGGCAACCCCACTGCCACCCTGGCCTCACCATTCTCCGACTGCCACCAGGTCCGTTGGTCATGAGGGCTGCTCAGGTAGATAACATTCTCAATACGGTGGCTCTCAGGCAGGGACGGGTCACGTGAGTCACAGGTGAAACATTTCTCTGAGTCCTGTGCCAGGGAGTGGCACCATCAGGGATAGGTGACTGGAGGCTGCACCAGAGCCTGGCTCTGTGGGTCTATGCTAGAGCCATTCTAGGGCTGGGTGGGCTCACCTGGAGGTGGCTGACGATGCAGTACTCTTGGGGCCCATCCAGCCCACAGGTGGAGGTGGCACTCAGGCGGGTGGCTCGCCCCACCAGCAGGTTCCCAGTAGCTGGGTAGCAGCTGCCACGGGCACAGCCGTGGGTCAGGTCAGGCTCCTGCCAACCCCCTGCCACCAGTCCTCCCACTGCAGAGAGCATGAGGACATGGGCTGGAGGCTGCACTAGGGCATCTGGGCACCCCCCGCTCCCCCATGTACCCACCCCACCCCCAGCCGTCCCATCCTGTCCCATCCCTGCATCCCGACCCACTGATGCAGCACGAAGCTCCATGATCCGGAAAGGTGCTGGCAGCAGCGCCGCGGCCTCGTGACCAGGGGCAGGGAGCAGGGTGAGTGGGGGGCTGGGCTGCCCGTGCTCCTGGGGGCCCGGGCAGCCCCAGGGTGTTGAGAAGTGCCGCAGGGAGTCAGGAGCCAGGTCAGGCGCTTGCTAATCCCGACAGGGCTTAGTGCAGCCTGGATTCCCTGCTGGGTTTTGTGGCAGTCAGGCCACGGCCGCTGCCAGGCAGAGAGCATCGCCATTGCCACCACCTCTGCTGCCCAGCACCCTCCACCCAGACTGGGGTCCCTGGACCACCATAGCTCCCAGCACTGTGCGTATGCAGGGTGCCCCTGAGGCCAACGCTTACCCAGGAGGAGAGCAAGCGCCAAGATGTCCATGGGCAACCACGGGATCTGCCTGGTAGAACACGGAGATGGCACTGCGGTAGGGTGCAGGGTATGGCATGGGGTGCAGGGCGGCTGATGCCTGTCCTCTCCTGGGTCTAGCACAACCGTGCAGTCCAGGATGCACCTCCCCAAACTGGCATGATGGTGCTTTCCGGTGACAACACAAGGAATCAGGGTCAGTTTGGGCAGTTGGGTCTGAAAGTCCTCCGGGATGACATGCAGTGCCCACCTGAGCAGCTCTGGGGGACTGTCACACACACACCCAGGCACACAGCCATGCTATGCCCCACCAGAGCTGGCACAAACTGTGCCATGCCCCATCCTACCTGGCTCGGAATGGATCTATCGTTTTGAGAGTCACTAGTGTCCCTGGGGGGTACCAGCACCGGGCCAGGGCCGGCCTGGGAGGGGAGCCAGGAATGCCGGAGCCTGCTGGGCAAGGGCGTCCCTGACTCTGGCTGGGGTCCCGCTGTTAAATTTAGGTTGGAGCCTCCTTTTGTGTTTCCTTCTCTCCCGGTATTTCCCGCTCCAGTCTCGCAAGTGCTGGATCAAAGCCTGGTCCCGGCTCTGCCCAAACATATCTCTCCTGTCCCCCGCATGGAGCCAGCCCGGGGCAGGGGGGCTCCCGGCAGCGGGGGGAGCCGAGACTCTGTCCTGGCGCCCGCCCCGCTCGAAGCCATGCCAGGGCGATAGGCAAGGTGATGCAGAGCCACGTGCTGGCACGAGGGTCCCCGAGCCCCGCGAACCCCCTGTACCTGGCGTCCTGCGGCGTCCGGCGGGACCAAGGCCAGGAGCAAGGGCGGAGTGGGACCCGCTGCCCCGGGCTGGGCGCGCAGAAATGAGCTGGGGCAAGGGCAGCGATGGGATGGCGGCTGGCCCCCCTTCCCCGTGTACGATTCTTATTCAAATGGGCTGCCCGCTGAAAGGGACGGCGGTCTCCAGGCTACGGGAATGTCACTGCCGATTCCTTCTGCCTGGAGGCCCCCGCCGCCCGCCCGCCCGCGGAGGCCAGGCTGGCCAGGCGTCGGCAGCCCGGGCACGCCCCGGCCCCCGGGCCGCACGGTGGGCCCCGCCGGCAAACAAAAGGGCGCCTCGTGGGCTGGCGAGCCAAAGGCACCGCGTTCCCTGGGCTCCCGGCACGGCGCCGCAGGAACGTGCCTGCTGCCACTGGCAGAGAGGTGTGGGGGCAGCATGGCGGGATGGGTGCCTGATGCTCCAGGAACCGGCGGGTGCAGCTACACAGGGGTCACTGCACCATTCTTTGCACCACCTGGGGTTGTACCATGGCGAAAGCACCTGCAGGGTGGAGCCGTACAGGGCATCTGCTCCACCAGGATCTCACCCGGGCACGGCCACGATGCTGCCGGATGGGAACACGTCCCTCCCAAGGTACCTATCCCTCCCCACTGCCACAGCTCCCTGGGCAAAGTCCGGCACACGTCAGCCACAGGAAACCCATGGCAGGGGTGGGCGTACCCAACCTCTCACTGCCAAGGGACCCTGCAGCCCCTTCCCTTGTGTGCTGCCTCATGCCAGTTGTCAACACCCAGCCCGTGCCATGGGGCTGTGCAGTGTGCCAAGGGCTGTGCCATGCCCCAGACCTGTGCTGTGCCCAGGGTCTCCCCTACAGCACACTGGCTCCTACCTGTGCCCTTGGGAGCCCTGGGTGCTGGGCAGGTGGCTGGTGGCCCGGGTGGGCTGCAGAGTCAGAGACCCGCTGGGCTCCGGCTGGGCTCCGGCTGGGCTCAGGCTGGGCTCAGGCTGGGCTCAGCTGCTGTTCCTGGAGGAGGGCGGCCGGTGCCTGTCTCCTCCTCCGGCAGCCGTGCCAGGCGAGGGGAGGGACCTGCCCGCACCGAGCTTTAGCCAAGGTGAGGCAGAGGAAGGTACACGCTGGCAGTGGCCCACGTGTGACACAGCAGTGTCCCGTGCCTAGGCTGGCCGGGACAAGGCACAGCATTCTCACAGGGCTGCTGTGCCTGGTTGTGCAGCACGGGGGGCTGCTGAGACAGGCAGCCTGGCTGGGACTCGCCCTGCTCTGCATGGGCCTGTGCAGGCTGTGCACAGTCTGTGCAGTGCAGGCACTGCTGTCTGTGCCTCTTCAGGGCACATCTCTAGCAGTGGTACCGGGAGCCCTGCCGAGCACTACCCCAGTACCCATGCCCGATGGATCCTGTTCACACCCACTGCTGGCACTGTGGGCACCACCATGCCCCACTCACCCTGTGCTGGTTGGTGCTGCCCAGGATCCTCTGGACTGGCCGGGCTGGGTGTTGAGCCGACAGCCCTGGAGCCCTGCAGGGAGCACGGCTGTGCACCGGGGCCGGGTTCCACAGAGACCTCACTGTCACGCAGGGATAGCGTCTTTTATTAGCCGAGGCTGAAGGAAGGAAGAGGAGCTGTGTGCTCTCCATGCCAAGGCCATGCTCTGGCCGCCCGCCGGCAAGCAAGGTCATGGGCAGACAAAGAAGCAGCTCTTGGCCATAGGATGCCAAAACTCACTCCTCCAGGGACAGCCTGAGACAGCCAGGCACCTCAGCAGGATAAGAGATGCTGTGGGCAGCCTACCAGCTCCCCATAGCTGTGCAAGGCACTTGGGAGCCTGGAGGGGCTAGACTGTGCCTGGTGAGGCTCCAGCATTGCAGGCTGGTGGTCAGGCACCACCACCACCTTCTGAGCTGGGAGAGCTGGCAGGAGATGAGCTGACAAAGAGCCACTCGCACTGGCCAGTGTGTCTATGACAAGGGATCTTGCCAAGCAAACCCTACCTGCTCTGAGGAGATCCAAAGAGGCCTGATAAAGGCAACTGTTAACAGGAACTCTGGCCTTGAAAAGAGAAGGAAAAGTGGGAGGGAGGGATCCTCAGTGGGATGTGAGGGACAAGAGCGCCATGTCGAGGCACCTCCCTGAAGGCTGCACTGACTTCCCCTGCCAAGCTGCAATCTCCTCGTCTGCCCCAGAGCTGAATGCGTGGGGGTGGCTGGGTCTGCTCGGGAGACAGCCTGTGCTGGGGCAGCTCCACTGACCAGAGATCTGCCAGCAGCTCTGCCCTCCATCACCAGCGTTTCAATGCTGCCGAGCATCCCCCGCTTCCTCGGGTGCCCACAGCCTCGCTCCCCCAGCACCTTTCAGCAGTGATCAGGGCACACTTGCAGCAGCATGGAGCCCACCTCCCCCACCCATCCTCGGCAGAGCCCGGGCTCCAGGGGCAGCCTCTCAGCCTGGCCAGCCCTGCTTGGACCGACTTCCGTGTGCACAGCAGGGAGGCAACACTTTCCTGAACATCCTTAGTGAGCAGAGAATTACTTAACCACTTCCCTTCTCGAGGAATGAGCTCCAGCACAGCACTGGAGCTGCTGTCTGCCCAGGGCCACGGTCCCACCACCATTAGTGCTGGGTCAGTGCACTGACAGCCCTGTGGCACAAACTGGATGCAGATCGCAAACTGTGGAACAATGGTGCTTCTGTTGAATGAGCCGGCCAGAGGGTCTCGGCTGCAGAGTGGGCAGATTTAGAGAGAAGCTGGAGGGTGGGCAGGCAGGCTGGGGCTGGCAGTGCCACCCTGCATATTTCTACGAACTAACCAGGAATGCAGATTTATTCCAGTTCAGCACCTGTGACACACATCCAGGGCATTTCCCTCCCCAAATCAGGCAATCCTTAATGGAGTTTGAGTAATGCCAAACTTCCCTGAGAGAACTGGGGAGAAGAGCTGGGGGTGTGGTTTGCAGCTGAGCATGGCACATGCAGCATGCAGCAGCTGGGCACAGGAGACACCATTCCATGGAGCTGACATAGGTCAGGGAGCAGGAGCCCAGGGAGGAGCAGTCTGTCATAGCCCAAAGAAAAGCCGGACACATTGGGTGGTTCTGAGCACCATTTTACTGAAGGGCTGGACACCTGCTAGGACTTGATAACAAAAAGTTCACTTCATTTAAGAAAAAAGACAGTCTGTTTTTTGTCCCATTCCCTTCCAAAGAGTGGAATAATACTAACGCTGTCTTTTCACTAAGCAATGCCATTCCAAAATATACAACATTGAGTGTGGAACAGCCCAGCTTCATATTAACATTAAATATTATTAGAACTTCAGGAACATTCTACACAAACAAATGAAACGGTAAAAAGTTCACTCAAGAACAAGATGGTCATTTGTAAAATCATCATACAAAGTTTGTTACTCGCCCTCCTGCATGCTGCAGTTGCTGCTCCCCAGCCGTTGCTTGGGATGCCCAAACGCCAGGGAATGCCACAGCAGAGCCCGTGGCGCCGGTCTCAGCCGGAGCAGGTTGGTCATGCTGTGGTGTGGAGACAGCTCTCATGGAGATGCTGGCTGGCAGAGAGTAGTGCAAGTGGCTGGGCACTGCCCACCCAGAGCCCCTGCATCACTCAGAGCAGCTGCTGTACCCCTGCTCAGGAAATGCTACTCCTCAGGAACCAGGAGGAGGGAGGGCATCACATGGTGCCTTCCCTTCCACGAACAAACACCAGTACTCATTTTGTCCCAACACAGGCCTGGCAGTGTGGTGGAGCAGGGGCAGGAGGGGAGGCATTTCTGTGGGTAGCTTCGCAGCACCTTCTCTTTTAAAACAGCACCATGTGCCTGACTGTCTGTGGGAATCACCAGACACTCACAGGGGCTGCCTGTAGCCACAGGAACACAGGAACGGAAAGGGCTAATTAAGACAATAAGGAGAGAGTCCCAGACGGTAATAAGGCCATTAAGGGACTCCCTGGGGAAGGTATTTTGGAGGCCACGTGATTGTGAGTCTGATGAAAGGTGGAAATGAAAGGGTGGGGGGTGCATGATCCAAAACGACTCCCACTCACCTGCAGCACCAGTGTCTGGGTACTCCTGCCAGGCAGGGCAAGGGAGGCTCTGCGGCCAGGCAGGGATTGAAGAAAGACAGTGCTGCAGAACACCACAGCCTTGGCTCCTCTGTTTGCCCATCTCCTGCAGCAGACACAGAAGCCGCAGGCTGCTGGCTATCCAGGTGCTGCTGGCATCTTTAGCTTTCCCTACTCTCAGATTCTCACTTTTTCACCAGATTTCCTTGGTGTTCCTAAGCAAAGGGAGGAGTCTGGCCTCAGCACCACGGCTTTGGAGGCAGCTGCTGGCCTACCTGCAAGTGTCAGCAGTGTCACACCTACAGACAAGCTTCATTTCACACTCAGGGATGACCTGGTGACAAAGGCTGGCCTCTCATATCTTCTGGAACAAGATTCCTCCAAGGCACCTGGCATCTTCCTAACGGCATCCAGCTCCAGGCAAAACAGGCTGCAAGGAGAGGGAAACCCTAGCATGGTGCTCTGTAGCAAAGACCCAAATGTGAGGGCTCAGGAGCATCCTGCCCTGCTGTGGTCTCCACAGGTTGTGCCAGCCCACCCAGCTGGCAAAGCTGAGGGCTGCAGCATAATCAGGAAGGTGCCAGATATCCCCAAACTGCTGTCCTCTCTGTTGGTCATCTTGCCTCCTGGAAGGCCATCCCCATCTGAGCACAGGAGCAAAGAGGCCAGTGCCATTTTGAAGACTGAAAAACAAACTCTCACTTCCACACAAACCAACCAGCCTGGCTGAGCAGCCAGTGTTCCACAGCTCTGCACTGACCCTGCCAACCACGGCCAAATAAAGGCTCCTCCCACGGAAACCTGCCTTCCTGCCTGGGAAGCTGCCCAGCTCGAGTCACCCTGCCCAGCTGGAGCTGAGAGACAAACCTGCTCTCCATACCCAGGGACCCCCTGAGCCATGGCCAAAGGCCCAGCTCCTAGACAGGGCAGGGAACTTAGATCCAAAGGGGAAGAACTGTTGGGGTGGCTGAATACTTCACATGCTGGCAAGTTCTGGTCATGAACACAGCACAAGTCACAATTAAAAGGGCACAAACTCTGTGCTCAATTCCAAAACCCAAGCCTCCCAGCCCTTCCTGCCACAGCTGGAGCTGGGGTGGAAGAGTGCTCCTAGTGTACCAGGGGGGTCTGGAGGACAGGCCACAGAACACAGGCAGCTGTGGAGCAGGACCATGGAGCTACATGTGCAACCATCACCCATCTGTGCCCTTCTGCTGTCGATTTCCTGGCCACGTTCTTAGCTGGCAACTGGCTGAACTCCATTCAAGGAAACACCAGGCAATGGGGGGATCTCAACCCACTAACACCAGCCCTGTTAGTATGAACTAGTATGAGAGGTGTCCAGTGAGGTGAGCACTCCAGAGAGCACACTCCTCCACACACTCCTGGGCTGTCTAGCAGGAGTAACAGAATAATCCTTCCTTATTTTGCAAAAAAAGTGCTTAACAAATTCTGTACAAGGATTGCTGTAGCAGCTGGCTCTGACGAGATGCAAATAGTTTAGAAGCACCATCAGCAAAATGCTACATGGCTTGCAGGGAAGAGGCTGAGGAGAAACTTCTACAACCATAAGCAGTGGCAGATGGTGAAATCTGATCACAGTGGACATGAGCTTCAGAACATTTCTACCAATTAACATTGCGATTTCAACTGGTATCTGATGTCAGCTTCCCCTTCAGCTGCCTGCTGGACAAGCTACTCTCCCCATGGACCTTGCTGACAGACATCTGAAGCATGCAGGAAGCTCAAGGACCTTGTCTGGTGGAGGGGAAGCATAAACTGCTTCTTGGCAGCTGAATAAAAGGAGAAGTTATTTCCAAAAAATCAGTTGGAAGAACAGCCCTTTGACTGCTAGCCGAATTGTTTCTAGAAGTGACAGTGGCACAAATCCATGCGTTAAAAGCATTCTTAAGAGAGTCTCCAAAGCTCTCGGCTGTCACGGTGCCCAGAACAACACAGGCCAGGTTAGGCACTTGGATGAATTCAAAGTGACTAATACAGAAACAGGTCTGAACAAGGTGCATACCACATGCTCAGCAGAGACCACAGTGCTCTGGGCAATGCATTTCTATGGGCCCTGCCAGTTACTGTTGCACAGATCCCTGGAAGTGTTACTAAGCTGCCAGAGAATAACACAGGATGAAAGGGACCTGTGGGGGAGACCTATGGTTAGATCAGGTCTTAGGCAGCTCTGGCTTGATCAAACCCCTCATCTTCCTTTAACAGCACAGTGTAGCACCCACACAGAGCCGCTCTGCAGCCTCGTGCACATCAGTGTTATGTGCCCAGGACACCAGGATCATCCACACCTGGGCACAAGCTGAAGGACGGTGGAGCCAACCTGTGCCAGACTGAGGCACCCCCTCTGCCAGTACTGGCTGATGGGCAGCAGTTGCTGGCACTGGCCAGAGGCTTTAAAGCCTGCAACCCTTTGTCAAGTTCCCGAAGCACCTGCGAGAGGAAGAAGAGACAACAGGAGGGCAGAGAATGGAGGTCCAGCACAGCCCTGTCGCTCAGGGCCCTGTGGTCTGTTAGAGATGTGCAGGAGAGCTGACAGAGACGGGACTGGTGATGAGCAAGTCCCTGAGCACACACCTATGGAGTGCTCGCTTCCCTGGCAGGAGTTTCAGTGACACAGAAGGGTTTCCAAAGCTTGTCTCTCCCTGTGGAGCAGAAAACCTTTTGCTAATAACCTGGGAAGGACACAGGGCAAACTGTCATCACCAAGCATGCAGAGAACTCAGCTCAGTGCTGGGAAAGGCATGGCAGCACTAAGGGTGGATGCTGTGCTGGATGCGTTAAGCAACGGGACAAGTCAAGTCCTTGACTGGCAGAGACCCAAGCTGTGAAAGACAAGAGGTGATGGAAAGAGTGGGGAGACAGGCAGCAGTGCAGCTGGGGGAAGACACAGCGATAAGGAGGGATGTGGCCTGGTAAGTTGGCCTGAGGTGCTCAGCTTCCCGCTCAGGCTGGAGAAAAAGCGACCGCGACCTGGATTCAGCCTTGTTGATGCACGTTGTTTTTCCCAGCGGAGGCCAAGTGCTCAGCTGGGACGTCTGTGCTGGATAAGGAGGCTCCAAAGACAGCTCTCAGTGCCCTTATAAGGGTCTGGGAACAGGGGAAGCTTGTGAGCAGCCTGACAGCAATACTGCAGGCAGGAGTTCAGAGCCCTCCTCGGGAAACAGCCCAAAAGAGAAACACCAGTGCAGGACTTCAAGACCTGGCATTTGAGAGCGTGGGAATGAGAAAGGCCTGCAGGAGTGGGAACAAAAGGAACAAAGCAATTTTTGGCCAGTTGACAGTGATGGAGAGCCCCTGTTCATCCAGCATCAGGTCAGGACAGGGAACCCTCTGCCAGGGCATTTTAAAACACAGAAGCAGAAGAAAGTATTTCTTCCTCCTCGGCAGCCAAGCAGTGGCTTCACAGGTCAGTCTCAAACACTGCAAGTTATGATCTCTGACAGCAACTGAGGTTGGACTTCCCTGGGGAGCTCATCCCTTCAGCAAATGTCCACAGAGATTACTAGGTCAGAAAACTGGTATTTTGAGCTAGTGAGAGAATGAGTGGATTACACTAGTGCTGCAGAGATCTGAGCATACAGCTCAGAGTATATGGAGCCAGGCCCATGTCCAGCCCAATGCCTCTTCCTTTCCCCAGGACACCAGGTTGCTCCTTCCAGGTGACAGCAGCAGCACTAACTGCTCCAACAAGGTGTTTCTCCTGGGATTAGTACCTCCCTCCCTGTGGAGCGCAGAGAGCACAGAGCCGTGTTCTCATCTGACAGCGTGCCCCCAGTGCAAGGAGGTGACTGCAGCCATCTGCAGCGGTTCTGCAGTGCCTCCTGGGGACGGCAGAGCCTGCACTCCTTCCACATAGAGCTCTCACACCTGCCACACACCTTCTCGCAACATCCCTGACAGCACAGCAAGGCTGCCACCCATCTCAACATGGTGCCCATCTCCCCTCCTACTGCTTCATCCCCACAAACCACAGAATTCAACTCTCTATGTTTAAGTGCTGGTTTATGTCCCCTCAAACTTTTTGCTTTTCTGCTTTAACTCAGGCTCAAGTATCCCACTGAGCTCTGGGACTGGCAGGATGTAGCTAATACATTCAAACACAGCCTGTGTCTCTGTTGTGGTTTAACTCCAGCCAAAACCAACAGTCTTCTCAACCGGCACCTGGAATCTGCTCCTGGAACACCCAGCAATAGCCAAGCAGTTACGTGGTAGTCAGGACACTACACAATTCCTGCTAACAATTAAAGCCCTTTGGCTCTAACAGTCATAATTCCTGATCCATAGCTGCACCTGGGTACAGGAGAGCAGAGTAATATTGGGTACTGAGGAGGAATCCTCTTCGGAGGCAAATCCCACCATGAGTTCAAAACTTCTGCTACCCACAAAGGGAGGGAGTGCCTAAAGACATCAGAAAGACTTGCAGCCCTGTGACACTCCCCCACAGTTATACAGAGGTAATACCAAAACCAGGATTAAAACTACCAGCTGGTAATTCTCCAGATTGTTTGGCATTCTGGAGACAAACAAGTGGCTACAACGCTGCTGCCTCTGAGCTGCTCAAGGGAGCTCAGGACAGACTGTCACAACACTGAATCACAAAGGAATCCTGGCACCTTTCAACAAAAGACTAGCTGAAGGGGAAGAGGAACAAAAGCTAGCAAACCAAATCCCAAAGAGATAGAGGAAGTGTATCTTCCCACAATTCCTGGGCCATATGCACAAATATGGATATATAGATATAGAGATAATAAAGTTATAAAATTTGATCAAAATAAAACCGGTAAATGTACAGCTTGAAAAAGAGCAATATCACAGTGCATCAATGTCATGAGAAAGTCCTGTGTCCTCCCCTGCACAAGAGCACAGCCTTCCACGTTCAGGGAGCGTGGTGGGAAGTGAGCTCTCCTGCCTGCTCAGCTTGGTGCTGGCTGGAGTCACCATCCCATACTCCCAAACAGGGGTTTGGATTTCTGCAGCCAGTTCTGCACAGCAGTGGCAGACAGGCAGGAACAGCACGAGAGTGGGCTGCTCTGTCTGCAGGTTAGTGGGCATACTGGCATCAGAGACACAGAGTCACTCCTAAACTTCTCTGTGCTCTGGTGCCAGGCTCGTATTTACTTACTTACAAAAGAAAATGACAAAGTGAAGAAACTCAGGGGACACTATGAGAATGGGACAAAGGCTGAATTTGGATCACAGGGGACAGATTGACCCTAAGAATCTTCTGTGCTCTCCTCCTCACTTCATCATCAGAGGAAGAGTTCCCCACCTTGATGGTCCGGAATTTCAGCAGCTTCAAAGTGCTCTGAGCCTGCCGAGTTTTCTTTCGGACAGGAATGGTATTTGCTTTTTTCCTCTGTGGTGCTTCTTTTGCCTCTGTAGCTCTTCTCTTCTGCCCAGTGCTGTCCTGGTAAGTGCTGCTGTTCTTCCACTCTGTTTTTCCCACCAGAGCCTCCTTATTTTTCATTTTCAAGGTCTTGGGCTGTGGTGCTGTAGTGCAGTCCTGGGACGAGCTGCCTGTGACTCTCCCATTGAGAACTCCAGAGGCTTTGCAGGCGTTGCTCTCCTGCAGCACCCCACCCTTTAGTCCCTTCAGCAGGTTTAAAGCACAGGTGGCAGAATCTGGTGCTTTCTTAACTGAACGCTTGTACCCCTTGCCTTCAGTTATTTTTGTGCTCTTGCCTGAAGCAAACTGCCTTGGTGGACTTGAAGTCTTGAGGAGTTTAAGGTCTGAGGCAGAGATCCCAAGATGCCCTTGTGTGTACTTGGATTCTAAACAGGACGTTGCAGTTTTTAGTGGCACCAGAGCTTCCAGAACCACTGACAGTCTCATAGCTGGATACACGTCAGGATACATGCTTTTAGGGAAGCCCACTGCTGCTCCCTTGGATGTGCCGGATCCTGTCTGCTTCAAGGAGCTCAAGAGGAGATTTGTGGAATCCCCTTTAGAGATTGGCTGACTGGAGAGCTCTTTCAAAGAGCTCACTGGAATGCTGGTGGGCAGAGGCGCCACTTTTGCCACTGAGTTCCTGGCTGGACTCTGAGTGGGCTCAGTGGTGCTGGCACAGTTGTGCTGTGTGTTCTCTTCCGTCTGACTGGGTGCGACTGCTGTGCACGAGCTATACCCGTACACATCCTTACTCCTCAGAATCGTGGGCTGGTAGCCCTCCTCCTTCAGGCCTTGGATGAAGGCCACCAGCTGGGTCTCTGTGTCCGAAAGGTCCTTGGACATCGGGTTGAAGACTCGGAGGGCTTCCTCCAGCACTTTCTGTCCTGCAGAGGAAATTCTTGACCAGGAATGGACAGCTTTCTCTTCCTCATTGTTCACTGCAATATTCATGGCATTAGGCAAGCAGGTGCTTCAAAAAGGTCCAAATTACTGGAAAAACAACCCTTGACACCTCAAAAGGAGAAAGAAGACAGTTAGCTTACAGTAACTGAAATTATCCAAGCTTCTAATATGGGACCTGAAATCATTAAGCCCAGGTGTGGCTGGTCACAAACACTGGGTCAGATCCTGGGCTCAACCTAAGGTAAAAGCATCAAGAAAATCCTGTCACTCATTTATCTCTGAAACAAACCTAAAATATCTCTCACAAAAATATCCTCCAACCTAAACAAAGATTTCAGGAAATCCCGTCCAATCCACCCCAAGATGAAGGACTCCAACAATTAACTCAGCAAAATTGGCAGCTCGTTTCAAGTTTAAGTTTGACCCACCCCAGCTTTGGATAAACAGATCTCATTTTCCCTGGGAAAAACTGAACCCTCATTGAACCCTTTCCCTGTGCACACACTGTGAGCAGCACCATCGAGCCATCTCAACACTAAGAAATGCCTAAGCACTTCAATTGCATCCCAGCACCACCTTCAGCTTCTCAGCTTCTTAACTGATGCTGCTCAAAAATTGTTTCAGAGTCCCTGCTAAAGCTGCAGCTTCCTCCTGGAGACCTGGCAGCAGGGCTGGAGGCTGTTCCAGTTGTGCTTCATTGATGCTGAATGCTATGGCAAGGCAGCATTGCTCCTTGCTGTTCCCTTGTTTGAACAACCGTCCACAACTCGCTGTCACAGCAAACTGGTGTTGATCCAAGGACACTTGCTGCCAAATGAGGAGGAAGCAGGAAATTCAAGCAGGGCGGTATGAAGGAAACACACAACACCAGGGCCAAGTGCACAAAGGCCTGAGGGACAACACTGGGATCACACTCAGGGCACTGCGCAGCTGCCTGCCCAGCATAAAGGCATCAATTATTGCTTTCAGTCAAAAATAGGCACTAAAGGGCAGTCCAGGCAGGACTTTAGGATGCACCCAGGAGAACTCTGATCCTGGTGGCCTCACAGCTCCACAGCTGGATGCTAGACTGACAAGGCATAAAATCTTTAGCTTTATTGATAGCTCTCAAAATACTAATGAAGATTCAGTTAAAAACCCTGATCAGGGAAATGCAGGAGGTGGCACAGACGGAGAGGGCAGTGCACAGGCAAGAAAACCATGACGGAGTAGTGCCTGAGCAGACAGAACAAGGAACTGCTCATGTCCCAGTTCCTCCGAGAACTCCGGTCTCACCACAGCACAGGAGCAGAGCCTGTGCTGCCGCCAGCTGCACAAGCAGGGAAGAGACACAAGCCAAGAGCAGCCACAGGAGGGAAAGCACAGGTCAGTGGGGGAGTAAGAACCTCCACATGACAGACTAATCTCAGTCAAGTGCTCTGCAGACGTCACGGCCAAAGAGGGATTTGGAGGAGGATAATGCAGTTGTTCAGAGGCAGGCGGGGGATCTCCCACGAAGGAGGGGAGGCAGGCAGGGAAGTGATCCCAGAGTCCCAGCCAGCATCACCAGCCAGCTGTGAGAGTCACCACCTCCAAAGTGACCAAGCAGTGCCACGCACAGGAAAGCCAGAGAGGGTGTAATGTTAATTTTGATCTGGTAGTGAGGCAGAGACCAACGAAGAAGCATAAGTAACAACATGGGCTCAACAGGCTGCAAAATGGATCATCTTCAGCAAGCCCAGGAGCAGCTGGGACATCCGAAGGGGTGTTCTGGCTGTGACATTTCATGGGAACAGGACCTTGCAAAATCCATGTGCTTGGTCCTGTTTGGTGCAGTGCCAGCTGTATTGGAGGAAAGGCAGCGACAGCAGTCGCACCCCCTGACAGTCTGTCCTCCCGAGAGCAGGTTCCCTCGTGTGACACACTGCTGGGGGCCAGGGAGCTACGGGAACACAGCACTCCAGGCACGGTGCAAGCACAGCACCGGAAGAGCGATGCTAGCAGAGGTTTAGAGGCCCGGCTGTCCGAGCACGGAAAGGGCTCTCCGGGTGCACCACAGGGGGAAGCGGCTGCCGGCAGGGCCGAGACGCTAGGCGCAGCACTGGGGCAGCCTGCAGAGCTGGGGGCCGGTGCGCAGTCCCAAGGAGGGCTGGACGGGGCCGCCAGGTCCTCGCCAGCCGCTCCTTTTGGGCCGCCCCTCTGCGCCGGTGATGCACCTTCCCGAGCGCCCGTCCCTCGCTCCGGCTGCACCCTCCCCAAGGCTCGGCCCGCCGGCCGGAGGGACCCCGCGGTGGGCAGGCCGCCTGGGCCGGGCCCTCCCTGCAGGGCTACGGAAGGTGATTGGTGCAGACAGGGGGTGCGGCACCCGCGCTCGGCCCGCGGCGGGTCCCGGGACCGGGGGGGAGGGGGCCGGGGCGGGGCCCTCAGCGCCTCGGCTCCGCCTCCAGCGCCGCAAAGCCGCCCCAGCGGGCGGCTCGGCAGCGCCCTCGCCCGGGAGCCGGCGTGGGGCCCGGGCCCGCCGGCCTCAACCTACCGGCTGCCGCCAGACCAGCGCCCGCCGCTGCGCCGCACCCGCCGCTCCAACATGGCCGCCCGCGGGGCGCCGGAAGCGCCGCCCGCTTCCGCTTCCCGTCCCGTTCCGCGGGCCGCGGTCACGCCCACAATCACGGCGCGTGTTCGGTCACGCCCCCGCGTGCGGCCCCGCCCCGCCCCTCGGTGTCCACGGCAACGGCGGCGGGGGCCGCCCCCGGGCCGGCAGGGGGCGCCGCCGGCGGAAGCGGCGCGGACGGAAGCGGCGCCGTCACCAGGTAACGGGGTCGGTGTCGGGGCGATGAGCGGCGGGGCCGGGCCACGGCGCCGCCTGGTTCTGCACGTGGACCTCAACAACACGGTGGTGGTGGCGGACACGGTGACGGGGCAGGCCCCGCGAGCGGCGCTCAACACCTTTCTCAGCACCGTCACCTGGGGCCGCACCGGGGCCGCCGGTGAGCGCCGAGTCCGGGGGTAGGGGGGACCCGGTGTGGCGGTGGCGGGGGCTGAGCTCGTTCCTCTCTTCTAGGCGAGTGGGAGTGGGTGAGCGACCGCCCGTCCCTGCGGCCCCCGTGCCCCGGCGCCCTCAGCTACTACAGCCGCCACGGCCGGGACCCCGCCTTCACCGAGGCCGGCCCGGGCCGGCGCTTCCACGACCTCCACGCCCGCCACCTGCGGCTGCTGGAGTGGCCGGGCCGGCCGCAGGACGCCTTGTCGGTGCCGGGGGAGCCTGGCAAACGCTACCACCTGATCCTGCCCTCCTTCTTCCGCCTGCTGGACACGCTGCACCGGGATGGCAGGGCCTTCGCCGTTGTCTTCAGGACCTTCGGCACCGACCTGCCCCGCACCCTGCAGGCCGTCAGCAGCGCCCTGGCCGGGCAGCACCCGCAGTTCCCTGCCCTGCGGGATGTGGCGGTGAGTGGCGCTCTGAGGGTCCGTGGTGATGGGGAAGGGCAGCTCGATGGTCCAACGGAGCCCTCCCCATGTCAGACTGCTCTCCAACTGCTTGGCCAGACTGCTTTTAAAAGCATCGAGTTCTCTGGATGAAGCTGTTAGCTGTGGGGGAGCATGTGTGTGCAGATCCTATGTGGAATGCTCTCCTCTTGGGGTATCCCCTGTTGGACAGAGCCTTCTCCCGAGGAGGGGCTGCTGCAGCAGAGAAGCGCTCCCTGGCCTAGAGCCGATCGCAGCTATGCTCTCCTCCCACTGGCAGCACACTGGGCAGAAGCACTGTGAATGAGCTTTAGAAGATGCTTTAGTTATTCCTTGGAGTGTTTTCAGGTAGCAGAGATTGAAATGGGGGTAATGTGCAGCTAGGAGGTCATTCCTTTCCATCCTTGGGGAGGGGATGATTTTTGGTTGGATGCATTCCATGCTTCCTCTTGTCATCTTCCCAGCACCATCCTCCCACATTCCCACACCTCCCTGCTGCTTGGTGTCTCTGCCAGTGCATGAAACAACCTGTCTGCTTTGGAAACTTTTCATTCCCCGTTTTCTGTGGTCCTGCAGCTCCCTGTGGACCTTACCCCTGGCCAGATACGCTGCAGCAAGCGAGAGGTGGTGTTAACGCGGGGAGCAGAGCGTCTGGCTACCCGGGAAGACAAAAGAAAGCTTTACAACTACTTCAGCTCCTTTGAGGGAATTGGAGGCTTCCAAGACCACTTTGACTGGTGAGAAAGAGGGCATCAAAGAGGTGGATTGGGCATTATCTTCTTTCTTGTGATTCTCTTAGTTTTTGGGATAGCTCCTAGTTTTGAAGCCTTTGTGTTGTTGGAGTCCTTTTCACTTAGGTGCTCTCCATGTTACCTGTGGGCAGCCTGATGGAACTCTCACACCTTTCCTGAGGTCCCCATCCCCTGGTGTACCTCCTGCTTTTCTCCAAAGACCCCCTGATTTGTCACCTTGATGCAAAATGCCTCATTCCTAGGAGGCCATGGGCAGCAGGACAGGACATTCTCTATCCTGCTTCCCTGGCTCAGAGGTGCCCTGGGCCTGTAGTACAATCTGCTATTACCTGCAAGGTGTCACCCTCTCCCTCCCCTGACTGTTTCTTCTCCCACTTACTGTTTCAGGTGGGCCAGAAATCAATTCTCTTCGCAGGGTGGGAAGCCCCTGTGGATAGACCCCCATGATCCTGACATTCATCACATCTTCATTGATGACAACATCCGGCTGGACGATGGAGACACCATTGTTCACCCCCAGGTAGGTGGCTGGAGGGCCCCTGTGGCACCAGCAGCCTGCAGTAGGGGTGTCCCTGGCAAGGTCAGACATGTTTTGTGCCCTGTGCATGAGGTTGTGAAGGGGAGTCAAGGCACAGCCCTGGTGTCACTGCATCCTGCACCACCAGTCTTGGTGGCAGCGATGCACAGAGAGGGCGAAGTCAGCAATGCAGAGCAGGTGCTGGCTGCCTCTGCTCCCCACTGAGTCAGCCCTGTGCCTGGAGACAGCAGCAGTGAGATCAGGGCTGCCAGCCCCATCACCCATCTGAATGAAAGGGCAGTGTTTGTGGCAAGCACACTTGGGAAACAAATTGTTTATGCAGACAACTGTGCCTGGCTGTTGGACAGCTGTCAATGCTCAAACAAGAGCTGCAGGTCCATGGACAATCCTCAACCCGTGCCTGTTTCCATCCATATGGAGACAGTGCAGGAAAGAAAACACGGCAGCCAGTCTGCAGTGTTTGCCAGGCAGCCTAGGAGTGGCAAGGGGTGGGATGCTCATTGGATATTCCCTTTCATACAAGCTCTCTCAGCTTACACATTTGTAGCTGGTAGCAAGAATTGTTATTGGCAGGACAGACCTGTTAGGAATAGGCTTTGGTCTGTGCTATGCCTGGTTGAGGGAAGCCTCTGCAATGGCTGCTGCATGCAGATCTGCAGCAGCTGAAGCATAGCTACACAGCTCCACTTTCTGTGTTTCAGCCTCAGGCTATTTGTCTGATTAGGAGTTCCTCCTTTGGCATTGGTAGCCTGCGTGGCTGGTCAGTCAGGCTGCTCTGCTAATCTCATGGCAGCCATGCAGCCAGCCCTGAGGCTGCTCCTACACTGGATCACAAAGGTAGGATCCAGTTATGGTAGCAGCAGACCTCGTGGGAGGTCAGCCAAGCATCTTCCCAGCAGGGCACATCGTCACTGCTGAGACCTTGCTGTCCTGCAACCAGGACAGCCATGGTAGTTGCCATTCTCCCCTCCTCTTGCATCACACAGGGCTGTCCCCATGTCAGTGATGGTGACAGAGCAGCACTAGGAGTGAAACAGGTTGCCAGATGGTTTTAAGCAGGCCACACTGAAGATCAGAAGGTGAAGTACCTGTTCTGTCCTGTGGCAGCTGAAGGAAGAGCTGTTGGCAGAGGTTTGCCTGGAGTCAGCTGCTCCTCACAGCCATTATCTTTCAGCTGCATGGGTTGGCCTGTTTCCTTCAGGGAGCACCAGGCACACGAGTGACATGCTGGTTCAGAGTCAAAGGCGCTTTCTGGGAGAGGGGGAAATCTCAAGAAACTTCACCTTCTGCTGTTGCAGTGGCAATAGGATCACCCTGCCCTGTGCCCCCGACACACAGCCAGCATGGAGGTGCCTGGCCGAGGGGAGGGCAGAGTGCACCACGGGGCGTATGCATTGCTGCCAGGCTCTGCTCTCCCTGCAGGTGTTCTCAGAGCAGGGCAGCAGCAGTCCCAGGAGCGTGCCCACCTCAGAGCTGTACAACATTTGCCTGGTGCAAACCAATCTGCTGGAGGCCATTGCTGATGAGGACTATTTCCTGCACTGTGTGAGGAGGTGTGAGGAGAACTACGACCGCTACCTGGCCTGCATGGAGAAGGACACCCCAAGCCAGCAGTGGGATGGACAGTGATACCACCTCATGGGGCTGAGTGGCTCCAGACTGGGACACCACCCACGTCCTGCTGCGTGCAGGCAAAGTCCCAGGCAGGCTCCTGCTTCAAGCTGTTACCTCTTCAATGTGCAATGTGGGTGTTCAGGAGCTTCCATAAGCAAACACAAGCATCCTGGAACTTGTGTGATGGGATTCTTGGAGGAAATGGTTTTCAATTCTTTGGCAACGTTGCCCGTGGTGCCCACTTCTGCATGAGGGCTGGGGCTCACCATCCCCTGGCCTTTGCCAGGCAGGTCCCTTGCACCATACTGTGATGCAGGCAGCCTCACAGTGTTTGCACCTCTCTTCCCTGTCCTGCAGTGGTGGCTGGTGTAGAGCAGGTGCTAGAATGAGTGCAGTGTTATCAGCATCATCCCCAGGTGACATTTGTGGTGTGGTGTTCTCGGCAGATGCCTCATCACTTCTGTCTGTTTTTAAAGCAAACCTTTTTAGCTCATTTCTGTGTGTGTTTCCTGGCTGCCCTTGGCTCTGCCTGTGCTGGTGGGTGGGAAGAGCTTTTCCCAGCGTGTTCATTTGCCTGGCTCAGCCAAGTGGGGACAGAAGTGTTGATGGAGGGTTTGAGACCCATGTACACCTTTCCTGACACTGCTGAGAGACCCCAGCAAGGTCGTGCTCAGAGTAGGGCTGAGCTCATGTTCTGTCCCTGCAGTGGTGAGAGGACAGGGATCCTTTCCAGTGCAGGACGGTGGGATCCCGACTCCTTGAACCCGGCACTGTGTGGCTCTGGCACCGGCAGTGTGCAGCAAGGGAGGGCAGAGCCAGGGTCTCTCCAGTCCCTCTCCCTGTGATGGTTCCTTTGCGACGAGGTGAACGCAGCAGGGGCACGGCGGGGCAGTGGCACCGGGAGGGCCGGGCGGAGGGGAGCGGGGTACGGCGTGGGGGCCGGGACGGACGCGGCGCCGCCCCCACCGGCAGCAGGCGGGCCCGAGGCGGGCGGAGGAGCGGAGCGGCGGGGAGAGCGGCGGAGCAGGCGGAGAGGTGAGCGCGGTTCTAGTCCCAGTCCCTGCCCCTGTCCCGCTCCCGGCGGCGGTGCGGAGCGGAGCGGGCAGTCCGGGCACGGCGGAACGGCCGTCCGCGGTTGCGGACGGGAGTCCGGGGAGCGCTGGGGGCGCGGGCGTTGCAGCGGGAGCCCGGGGTCGCCGATGCCTGCGAGCTGTGGGCGGGAGCCCAGTGGGTGCGGGCTGCGGGGCAGTGCGCCGGAGCCCCGGGGTTGCGGGCTGCGGGCGGGAGTGCAAGCAGCGCCGGCGGTGAGGACGATGCGCCGAGAGCAGGAACCTGGCGGGGTCTGAATTGTGAACGGGAAGCTTCTGCGGGGTACGGACCCGGGGGATGCGGGTAGAGAGCCCCGGGCGCACCAGAGTCCCAGTGAGTGTGGGCTGTCTACCAGCAGCACTGGGTAGTGGGAGCCTGGGGTGCGGGAACCTCGGGAAGCAAGAGCACTGGTACGTGCAGGCAGAGAACCCCAGGGAGTGGGAGCCCGGAGGGAGCGGACAGGGAGCCGTGGGGCGCAATCGGGAGCCCGGAGGGAGTGCGCAGGCAGCCCCGGGGTGCAGTGCGGACCCCCGCGGAGCAGGAGCTGTCGCACCGCCAAGGGGAGCTGGCTGGCTGGAGCTGAGGGAGCGTTGGGTGCCTGGGCTCTGACTCGGATGCTCTCCCCGCAGGAGGCCGTGGGCCAGACCAGTGGCGAGCCGGGCCGGATGGGCGGCACGGCGGGGCCAGAGCCCGGGGACCCCCGGGGCGGCTGAGCTGGCCCATGGCGGCGGGCGCGGGCGCCTTCGCGTGGGCCACCTTCCCCGCCATGCCCACGCGGCGCGTGTACTGCAGCGCCGCGCACCGCGACGGGCAGCTCTTCGTGCTGGGCGGCTGCGGGGGCGGCGGGCGAGCCCTGGGAACTGCTGAGGTGCTCGACCTCACAGCCCAGCGCTGGACCACGCTCCCACCGCTGCCCACGCCGCGGGCTGGCGCTGCCGCTCTCGTCCTGGGCAAGCAGATCTTGGTGGTGGGCGGTGTGGATGCGGCACAGAGCCCCCTCGCCTCCGTTGAAGTCTACCACGTGGATGAGGGCAAGTGGGAGAAGAAGGCGGCATTGGCTCAGCCCTCCATGGGCATCTCAGCTGTGCAGAGAGGTGAGGGATAGGAAAATGTCGTGACTCTTGCATAAAGTTTGCTGAGCATCCTTGGAGTCTTGGCACAACACAGCATGCCAGGAGCCAGGGTTGGTCCCTGTTATGTGGTGCCCATGTTTGCTCCCTGGACAGAGATGCTGTGGCATGGACCAGGCTGCAGTCTGGTGGGCAGGGCAGGAGATGTCAGGACAGTGGTGGGAGCGGGCAGGGATGCCGGCTGCACTAGAAGCCGGAGCAGGATTTGGCAGTGTGGCTGTGTTGCCATGGTGTCTCCAGGGAGATGATACTGCTGAGAATAATTAGAGGATGGCCCTGTGCTCTTCTCTGTGCCTGATGGTTGGGATGGAGAGGGGGGCAAGAGGGTCCCAGTGTGGTCAGGGCATTACCAGGCTCAGGCCACTGTCTCCCAGCTGCCCTGGAGCAGTGTGTGTCTGTGGGGCTGCCTGCCCTGGAGGGCATGGGGGGACTCGCAGCCCTTCGGTGCTGCCCACAGATTCCCCTGCCTCACTGCTGCCTCTTTTCCAGATGGGGCTGTCTATGCGCTGGGGGGAATGGGTGCGGACACCTCTCCCCAGGCACTGGTCCGTGTCTATGAGCCGGCAAAGGACCACTGGCAGCCCCTACCCTCCATGCCCACCCCGTGTTATGGGGCCTCTGCCTTCCTGCAGGGAAACAAGATCTTCGTCCTGGGTAGGTGCTGCTGGGGCAAACCAACCAAGCATCCCCTGTGCCTCTACCCTCCCCTTCCTCTGTTCCCAGGCCAGAGAATGACCTGCTGCACTCCAGGGTGGCCCCGTGCTGCCCAGCACTGCAGCCAGCGGGTCTCATCCTGCTTGCTTAGCACACCAGTAGTGCCAGCTTGGGGCACTGGCAGCTACGTCTCCTCTGTGCACAGGAGGCCGGCAAGGCAAGCTGCCTGTCACCGCTTTCGAGGCCTTTGACCTGGAGACAAGGAGCTGGACACGCTACCCCAGTGTGCCCAGCCGCCGCGCCTTCGCTGCCTGTGCCATGGCTGATGGGGTTGTCTTCAGCCTGGGTGGGCTGCAGCAGCCAGGGCCCCACAACTTTTATTCTCGTCCCCATTTTGTCAACACCGTGGAGATGTTTGATCCTGCGCAGGGTGAGCTCCATGTCTCTGGGTGAGCTGGGAGCATCTTCTGTGGGTCCAGGATGACTCTGTGGGTTGGTAAGAGGTGTCTGTGCTTGAGGGACATGATTATCTGGGCTCTGAACATCAGACCCTTGTACCCATGGTGAATTCTGCCCTGTGCTCCCTGGTCCCAGGGAGTGATTAACCTTGGGGTGTGCTGGTCTTGGTGTGTAGAAGGGAAACGTCAGTGGGTGATGCTCACTCTGTCTCATACCCAGGTGTGTGGAGAAAGCCAAACCGCAACATCCGTATGAAAGAGAAGAGAGCTGACTTCGTGGCTGGATGCCTGGGAGGAAGAGTGGTGGCCATGGGTGGCCTCGGTAATGGTGGGGGTAGGCGTGTGGCCATGTTCCCATCCCCATTCTTTGTGGCACATCAGTGATCTTGCGTGGCAGTAGGGAGATTGGCTGTGCAAAGCCAGGGGTTACTGCAACACTGTCAGCAGCTCTCTGTGCCCTCAGAAGTGCTGGGGAGACCCCACTGCCCTGTCCAACTGGCTGGCCCACTGTGCCCCCCACTCCTTTCACTCTACAATCAGGCTATTCCCAGCTCATGTGCAGCATGCTGGGCTCACACAGCCCGTGGTGGCTCAGCTCTGCCGTGCAGGGTTACAGTGCTGCATCCGTCTCCTGAGAGAGCTGGGGAAAGGTTAGTGCTGTCACTCAGCAGAGGTGATACAGCAGGAAGGGCTGCCTGGGGAGCCTAGTGCCAGCCACAGCACTCCCAACCCTGCAATGGGGGCTGCCAGACCCCCAAGATCACTGTGGGAATAGAGAGTGGTGCTGGCTGCTTCCCTGCAGTGTGGCATTTCTTCTGAGTCCTGCCGCAGCTGGAGCTGCCCTCCCTTATCCCTGCAGAGTGCTGGCACAGGGAGCGGGGGAGGGTGAGGGGGCAGAGCCGGCAAATGTGGCATTAGTGCCAGCAGCCATCTCTATGGGGACTCTGATAATCCTCTTGTGCCCCCACTAATTGCCTCTGGGATCTCAAAGCCTGTGCAGCGCAAGGCTCCTGTTGAGGAATCAAAGGGATGTGGAGGGAGAAAGGCAGAGCCTGGGGCGGGGGGTGGAGAGTTGCACAGGGGCTGATGTCGTTCTATCTTCCACAGGGAACCAGTCCTGCCCACTGGACTCAGTGGAAGGGTTCAGCCTCTCGCAGAAAAAGTGGGAGCCACTGCCCCCCATGCCCACTGGCCGCTGCTCCTGCTCCAGCTGCCCAGCGCCCAGCCTGCTCTTCGTCATCGGTGGTGTGGCCCAGGGTCCCAGTGGCGCTGTTGAGGCTCTGTGCCTGCGTGACGTGCCCTGAGCAGGACCCCGGGGACCAGCCCTGGCCAAGCACCAAGTGCCTGAAGACGGGGACAGGGTGTGTGAGCACCATGTGTTCACCCAGAGTGACCTGGCTCCAAGAAACCTCTGTCCCATGATGCCAGGCACCAGAGCATCTGTGGTTTTGGGAACTCCCAGCTCCTGCAGCGCTGTGGCAATGAAGCCCAGGGCAGACTCCTGCCTGGTGGGATGGCCATCGCCAGCAGTGTGGAGGGAGCAGCGGTGGCAGGACTACCGCTGGCCTCACTGCCCTGTCTGGCCCCATCTGTGCCGCGGCGTATCCGTGCCGTGTGTGTAGCAGTGAGTGCTGTGTCGTCGTAGACCCAGTCGATGTCTCATGTAGCACAGAGGTGCCCTGTAGCTCAGTGCCTGGGAGGTGACATAGCACCTCAAATAAATTAAACGTGGAATTTTATCCCTTTGAAGTCATGTCGTCTCTGGTTATCCTACTCCAGGCAGACACATGCTGCAGCCTGTCAGAAAACCCCTCCCAAGGCAGAGTTCAGTGACCCCATACTGTGGAGTAGTGTAACTGTTGTTCTCCCCACCTCCAGGGTGAGCAAAGCAATGTCATATTGACATCCAGTCCCTGTTTGGAGAGATGGAGCTGAGCAGTGGTGGTCCTGCCTTGGCAGAGTCTTGTTCCTGCTTGGCTTCCTGTGGATGAAGAGGCTGTGGGGGCTGAAGGCAGCAGCAGGAGTGGGACTTTTTTGAAGGAAGCCAGGGTGTGAGAGAGGCAGGGAATGTTGAGGGCTCCCAGGATGCTGAGAAGAAATAAGAGATGCCTAATGTCAGGGCTCATGGACCTTATCCACCACCACAGCCCCATATCAAAGGATGGACCATGGCTGGTGTGGGAGTGAGCTGGGTCCAAATGTGTCCAGCTTCTGTAGGCAGGAGCACTGCAATCTTGCTTACTGGCAGCCAGGAAGGGAATGTAAACTCTGTGCTGATGGTGTCTGTGGATGGTGTTTAGGGGTGCTTAGCAAGATCGACTGGGGTGACACTTGAATTACTCAGTGCTATGGGCTCCCCTGAGCCTTTGCTGCTCTTGGCTCTACAAAATCCCACACCCAAAGCAGAAAGCAGCTGAGGCAATTGATCCTTCTTTGATACATTAGAAAGATCTCACAAGTCCAGGTAAATGTCAAGTACAGATGCCTGACCTTTCAGAGAACGCAGCCAGCTTGAGCCTCGGATGGGCTGCAAGACTGTAGAGACAGGAGATTGAATCCCATCAGAGTGTGGCACTGCTGGGGCAGGCTGTGCTGTGTCCTGGGGGCATCACAGCATGGAAAAAGTTGGAAATGATTCATAAAAGAGCATTCAGAAGACGTTTTCATGTTGCTGCTCCATTGCCTCTGGTGCCCACCTGGCACAGTGACTGCAGGCTCTGTCGTGATGCACTGCCTGACGGTTTGCCTGTGATTTGGGAGGAACAGCTTGGGATACCTAGGCTGGTGGTACCTCAGCTGGAAGCATCCCTGCATCTGCCTCTGGAGTTGCCATAGAAACCACTGTTGTGCCAGAGCCAGCATCAACAGTGAGCCCCAAATTAGAGCCGGGAAGATGCCCTGGCAGCTGGGGAGGAGGTCAGTGGTTTGTGCTGTGGTTGGGGGCTGGACAGGAGGACACCTCCTCTTAGCACAATGTTGAGTATTTCATAGCACTCCCTGGCCTGTGCTCAAACCCTGGTGGGCTTGTCCTTCTCAGGGTCCCGGAAGGTGATAGACCCCCTGCTGCCACTTTGGTACATCTCCCCACCCAGATAGCTCTTTCCAGAAGCCACCAAGGCATGTAATAATTCCACTCCTACTAAACCTTTAGTCATGGGGGACCCTAAATCATGGAGCTGCATTGGAAGCACAGGCCTGATTAATAAGCTTTTCCTGCAGGAGCATCACATGAATGGGATAAATCAAGAAGCTGAGTCACCAGCAAATTGACATCCCTGTGTGCCAACTTCACAAGCTCCCTGCTGCTGATGGGGTGCCCAAGGCTACTTTTCCAAATTCAAGGTGCTGGCAGCTGCAAGAGCCAGAGGATACTGGAGGGGGAGCTGGAGCTCAGGAGCCCCTCACTGCTTCAGTGTTTCCAGCAGAGATGCTGATGATCCCCACCCCACAGGGGTTTGCCCCTCTGTCAGCAGCACTTTGCCTCCCACATACACTTTACTGGCACATTGACCCAGCAGAGTGCTATTTGGCTTGGCTCTTCCACTTGAGTGGAACAGGAATCTGTGACCTCTCATTAAGTGTGGATTTCTCATTGTTTTCTATCTCTGCTTTTGAGCACAAGACTAGAATCCCATTTGAATGAGGGGAGAAAAGTTACCAGGAAAATGTTCAAGGACATCTCAGGAATGGAGAGATGAGGGTTCTGACCACTTTTGCAGACTGACATGTTATTAACTGAAGAGCTCCTGTGAATATCTAATGAAATGTGGTAGGTAGTTAAAAAAGTTGAGGGATATGCCAAGTATATTGCTGTCTATCTCCTGGAAGCTTCTGCTAATTTTTAATAAAGGAAAGACTACAAGTATCTGGCTACCCTCTCTAATGCTAGAAGCCCAGGCTGTTATTTCAGATGTAAGGAGAGCTATGAGCCAGCGCCTGGCAACATGGTTAATATCCCCAGAGCATGTTATGCACGGGGGAGATGGAAATGGAGGTAGCTGTCAGACCTATAATTAAAAAAATGTGTTTCCGTATAGAAATTTCTTTCCCTTGTCAGGAGAGATGGAAATACAAAAATCTCTTTTATCATATTCCACAAACTTGCTAGACACTCATACCAGAAGGCTCCAGCCACATCAGAAATAGGAATAGCTCTTTCTAGGTACCTAAAATATCGTTGAGCCTTATCGCCAATGCGCACAGCACCAGCAATTCCTTTTCTAATGGCAGTGAAAGTACTGCAATTGGGTACAGGACTCTACAGTCTCTTCTGCAGGAAGATCTGGGCCAACTTTTCAATCGTGAGCAATAAAATTGTGAAAAATCACTGTTTATGATGCAGGGCCATATAGGGCCTGGATGCCCAGCAAGGCTTTTGGCAGCAGTGCCATTACTGGCCTGTACAACAGAGCCATTGGCAGTTCAGGAGCAGAACAAGGCTTTTATTTACTTAAAAATCGCAATAAACATCAACCTTTCCATCAGCTTGGAACTCTGGAGGAAGGTTTGTCTTCCAGCCCACGGCTGCCTTGGACAGCCCAGCCACTACCCCATCCCTGAAGTGGGAACATGGTCCAAACTGGAACTCCCTACTCCAGTCCTAGAAAATCAGCCCATCAGAATCTTTTCTCATTTAGCTGGGAGGTATCAAGCTGCCTTGATTAATCCAAGCTATTTAAACCGACTCTAGTGCTGTAATGTCAAGGAAAGAAATGCAGTGAAATCACTCCAGTAAGTTTTTTATGGGTAAAAGGCTAGAATTTTATTTTATCAAAAGCAAAAGCTTTATCTACATGGGATTTGATTAGGAAACCAGAAAAATACATCAAGAAAGCCATTATTTTGACATCCTGATCTCTGAGCTGCCTTTAATACTAAAGGCAAAAGAGAATAAAGGGAAATGTAATTCCCCTGATCTATCCATAAATTTATGTCAACCTTATTTCTGCAGTGGTTTAGTGCTTATGGAGGATCTTCAGAGCCAGGAAAAAACATTTTAACTAGTATTGAAATAGTTTTGAATTAAAGGAGGAAAAAATAGGCAAGAAAGCTTGCCTGTTTTACATTCCTAAGCATGGGGGTTACAGAACCACAGGACAAAAAATCCAGTAAAACCATATTTGAGAATGTTTCTCTAGGGAATGTTTAGATGTTGGTTATTTTTGTCATACTTCTGATGGATGAAATTAAATCCTTCTGCATTTCTGCCAGAGGTATTTAGATGAGAGACCACACAGTCCCTGGAAATGAAGGAAATAGGCGCTATGGCTGCCATGCTCCCATGGGAGCTGGCTTCAGTGTGCCAGGTTACAAGCTTTCAGCTTTCTCTTCCTCCCAATGTCCTGTGATGACCCCCTGTGCCCGGGGCTGTGTTTCCAGGTGAGGGGCAAGGGCTGGCTTGCAGAGAGACTGGAGATGGGGCTGATCCTGTCCACAGTCACAGGGTGAGATCCAGAGACTCCCCAGCCTCAGGGTGAGATCCAGGGACCCTCAGCCCTGAGGTGACCACAGGGACCCTCAGGTCCAGGGAGGGAGCCAGGGACACTCAGTCCCAGGGTGACCCCTGGGACCTCCATAGGACTTTGAGGTATCTCAAGCCTTAGGGTGAGGTCCAGGGGCCTCCAGCCTTGAGGTGAAATCCAGGGACCCTCAGCCCCAAACTGATCCCAAAGACCTGCAGCCTTGAGGTGAAATCCAGGGACCCTCAGCCCCAAACTGATCCCAAGGACCTGCAGCCTTGAGGTGAAATCCAGGGACCCTCAGCCCCAAACTGATCCCAAGGACCTGCAGCCTTGAGGTGAAATCCAGGGACCCTCAGCCCCAAACTGATCCCAAAGACCTGCAGCCTTGAGGTGAAATCCAGGAACCTTCAGGCCTGGGATGAGACCCAGAGACCCCCATAGGCCTCTCAAGGCTCAGAGTGCTTGGGAACTCTCAGTTTGGGGTGACCCCAAGGACCCTCAGGCCTAGATTGACCCCAGGGACCCCCAGCCCTGGGGTGAGGCCCAGGGACTGCCCCAGGGCCCCGAGGCCCCTCAGGCGGGCAGGCCCAGAGGTTGGCTGCAGCCCAGGCCTGTGGAGGGCCTCAGCCCTGGGCCTGCACGGCCGGGTCCCCCTGGGCTGTCCCCACAGCCACAGGACACAGGTCACTCTGCCCTGAGTGGGGCTGGTCATCTTCCATCTCCCTCCTCCCAGCAGGGCACTGTGGCGCCATGGCCGCTGCTGAAAGGCCATGAGGGCTGAGGCCATGGTGTTGTTTGGGGGCTCCCTGCCAGGGTGTCATCCCTGACAACAACATGAATTTCAACGTCTGGAACATCAAGGAGATGCTGAGCACACCGACAGCCCTCGGGTGAGTTTGACTAGGGGGAGATGGAGAGGTGATGGGGTGTAAAACCAAACAGTTGGTTTTACACTTGGTTGATGGCAGTGAGGGGAAACATGTTCAGAACTGATCTGTGGCTAATTAGGGAAATCTAGTGGAATTAACTAGCCTCCCCTAGGATCCTGTTTATGCCCCCAGTCTGCCAGCACTGCTAAAGATCCACCATCAGTGGGAATCAGCATGAGCTGGAATCTGTACCCTTGTCCATTCAGGGTGTATTTGGGGAAGCCCTGTGAGCTGTCCTCATCTAATTAGATGAGTTAAGTGTTCCTCTTGACTGTGCAGAGGGCAGATAGAAAGAATCATGATGAGCAATATTACTGCACATTATGTAACTCAAAATTTATTCCATATCCTGCATTTATACACATGGCTTGTTTTTTTCCCAGCAGAAGCCAAAGAGCAGCTAGAACTCCCCATATCTACAATCTACAGTGAAACAACAAATATTCAGATGTAAACATCTGGAGGGCAAATATGTAAGACAAGCTCCAATTTGTACTTCAGAGCATCCTTTTTGTCACATGGCTAAAAAAGGCAGTGGGACTCATCCCCTGTTTGACTCCAGAAAAACTGGAGTCAAATTGACTGACCCTCTGCTAGTTAAATAACCCACTTATATAACTAACTTGTTCAAATTTACAGTTTCAATCATACTGTCTCTTTGGCCAGATATTACCACAATGATGGATGATAATAAAAACATAATAGTCATTTTCTTGCCCATTACAAAAATGCCTGTCATATAGATACGAATTAATTGAATTTTGCACAGACGCAGAGGGCAAAGGGGACAGAATTCAGGGAAAAATTTATTTATATCTGTCACAGTTTTATCTTTATAATTGAGTATTTCTTTATTATCTTCTTGGTACTTGCAGGTTTATTTTGTTTAGGTTTTGGGGGTTTGTTAGTTTTCAGTAAGTTGGTTTTAAGTTTGAAAACCTGTGACATTCTTTCCTATCAGAGATGGAGGAGGGCAAATTTAGAAAATATATTAAAAAGACAATATTATATATAAAATATATAATTGCATTTTTATATTATATACAAGATATAAACAATATATTTTTTAAAAATATAAATAATTCTGTGGGTTTGTGCCATAGGGAAGGAAATGAGTGGAAGAATTACAGATGTCTGTTTGGAAAGGGTTCACTTGAATTTCTTCCTCCTCCTAAGTTGCCTATCACCTACAATGTCTTCCCTTTTAACTCATTTATTAATGCAGAAAGAAAATATAGGCAAGATTTGAACACCCACTCCTCAGCATTCCACATTTTTTACAAGTGAGTTCAAAAGGGTCAAATAGGGCATAAAATGTCACTGGATATGCAGCTGCATTTTTGGAGGAGGTAAGAAGGGGGAGAAAAATTTCTGTGGACAATTAACTTTTTCTAAAGGAAAGAAAAGTTTCCCACAGGAACATGTGAATGTGTGAGTTCATTTGAAATAGGGGGGAAAAGTGTTGATTACTTTTCCCTGGCTCACTTCTATTACTAGAAAACCTTCCCACCACAGCAGGGTATGCTGTTCAATCCCCAGAAAACTCCTTTAGGGAGTTTTAAAGCTGAAACGTAAAATCAGCGTATAATCTAGGCAGAGTATGACTCACTCTGTGAGCTCTTTGCAAGTTTGAGTCAGGGTGTTACTTCTGAGAGCAGCTGCCACCAGGTCCCCAGGAAATGCAGAGCTCCAGAGATGCATTGCCCTCACAGCCACAGCTCTGCACAAGCCCAAAACTGCCCTGGGTTTTATTTGTTATCTGTCAGACACACAAGTGCTTCTCTGCAACCCTAACAACCTGAGAAACGGTGTGGGGAACCAGAACCACTGTTCCAGTTGGTTTTATGTATGAATATTGACACAGTAGAGATACTAGAAATGAAGCAGAGGGAAGATTATCAGGTTGGACAATAATATTAGGGTGCCAGTTATTTTAGAGGGTGGAAGGGGGCCACATGAGAGCTATACTGGGAGAGCTTAGGCTCAGTTGAAATATATTGACTAAGGACACAGCTTTTATTGATTGAAATGCCAGCCCTCATTAGAGAAAGTGCCACACTTAGAGCAGTGCTGTCACCCACCCCACCAAGAGGGCTGGTGGAGGGAGATTACAGAGAATGCGAGAACAGCAGCCGCAAAAGCAGTGATGCTTCAATCAGCCTTTGATTGACTGGATGAGCATCACAGGGGTGTGATGCTGAAAGTGCATTTTCAGACACCATGCATAGGTATTGATCCCTGCCTTGGCCAGGGAGTTCGCAGGGGAAGAGGCACATCTTGCCTTGGCCCTGAACTGAGTACAAGATCCCTGTTCAGGCTATTCACTCTTACAGTTCTATCATGAGAATGGCAGTAGGGAACTGGAGTTAGTATCTTTGCAGGAGAAGCAGAAGCCAAAAAATCCACTACTGTTAATTAAAAATAAAAAGGCTCTGGAACAGTAATAAGAAAACTCATTAAAAAATAAATTAAGCTGTACAGCCCAAAGGGTTAAAGGCTTGCCCGAGGCAGAAAGATTATTTAGACTTGATTATTTTGATTTGAAATTGAAGTTATGAGAAATTTCTTGTATCATGAGGAAAGAAGTAACTTGCTAAATGCATAAAAGCTAGTAATATACTGACTTCCAAACATATCAGAAAGCCTGCCAGAGACTGTGCAAGGCCAAGAAATTATGAAAATATTAAAGAGGCATTCTAAACAGATGCTTGAAGTTAGGGCCTAATTGGGCCACTACTCTCTATGGTTTATTTCTGCTGTTGAGAATAACTTCGAAGTGTAAAAACCTCATTCAATTCATTATCCCATGAAATTCTGTCCCACATCATAAGGTCACATATTTTGAAAGTTGCATTAAGTTTCGAGAATAAGCAGAAAATGAAGGAGACAGCCAGGACAAAGACCAGGAGAGCAGCTGTAAAATTCCAGAGCCTCACAGGAATGAGAAATCAGGGCTGTAAGTACAGGCTGGAAAATGGCTTCAGGCTAGAGAGGGGATGGAAAAAACTTCCCTGTCTCCAGATGCCTAACTTTTAATATGGCTGGGGATGCATTTCGTGGGAGCAAACAGGGCTACTCTGCAGAAATCCCATTCTCCCCTTAAGGAAAAGGCTCTGTTATAACCAACAACCAGCTCAGGACAAAAGGCTAGCATGGATTCCAAGGTAAGGATGTCTGGGCAGTACTGAATCACAGCTGAATGAATAACGAATAAACTCATAGAAAGTAAAAATGACCTTGAGAAATTAAAATAAGAGGGATTTTGAACCTGAAATCTGGAAACTGGAGGCAGTGTTTGAGCTGAATAACTGAGAGGGATTTCATCATGGTTAATGCATTAGGGCCAGTGCCAGAATCTGTTTGTAGAAATTCCTTTTAGGATGTGGTGAAAAATATTTGCAGCAAGCAGGTCATGCTATTCCAGAGGACAGGAAGCAGAAGAATAATTTTCTGCTGTGACTGTTTCCAGTGAAGAGATAGCAAATGGCTGGAGGCTGCAATAGCAGCTTGAACTCCTTGATTTAAACTCCTCCACCTCCCCTGCACCCAAAGCCAAGGCTGACCCTTGCTCATTTGCTGAGCACTTTGGCACATTGGCAGGCATCTGATAGTGAGGATGAGAGCAGTATAGCAGAGCTAGAGACAGTTCCTATAGATACAGGCTAAAGCCAGAGGAAAAGCAGGTGAATGACAGCTCCCAGAATTTAAATTGGATTTGTTGTGATTCACCTCTGGTACCTAAATGAGGAGGAGCAGAAAGGGCTGTGAGATTTTCTGGAGGGGAACCAGGAGAAGAGACTTTATGGCACTGATCCTACTCAAGACACTGCTACTAGGAGGGAAAGGTCTCTTCTTTGGGAAAGAGGCTTTACTGCACTTCAAAGAAATGTGTCAGAAAGGTGTAAGTGAGCTTCACCCATAGTGCTTGAGAAGAAGAGGGATGTTGGCACAGGTTCAGTGGGCATGACAGAACCAGAGAAAATCACTTACAGCAGCACTGCAGATAAATGTTACATTGCAAATTGTAGAAGTCTCAGTTTGCTTTTTCAAATGACTCTTAAACCTTGGTTTTGGCAGATTAGAAGGGATCCAAACAACAGAATATGAATATCAGTTCTTATAAAAGGATTGATAATGCCTATGGCAATTTGCAGTTATGACACTTTAGTTTGTCAATGTCCCTAGAACATCTAGAAAACATAAGGGGGTATTTATTGCATGCCATGTTTGTTTTGAGGTAAGGCAGAACCTTTGAATTAAACATGCATGTTTGTATGTGATTGTGCTAAAATATTTGGAGTAGAAGTCAGAAAATTAGAAAAATGAAAGAAGCTCCTGAAAGTTCTAACTCCTCCTATAAAGGGGGAGTTTCCACTGACTACAAGGAAACAGAGACTGGAAATATCTAGCTGACCCCCCAGATATGCAGAACTCTGCAGATTTTTTAGATCACGCTCATATCACGAGAAAGGGTTGGAGCTGCCAATATTGCAATACCTTGCATTAAGTTAGGTAGGAAGATGAAATCATTTGACCATCAGTCAGCAGAGCATGATTTACCATTTTTTGGAGCTGTCAAGAGCTTGTTTTACGTATCTAAAGTTGTTTTTGGTTTGGATGCATATGCCTGTGCCAGTACCAAGGGAATGTTATGGGCATCAACACACAATTTGAGCCATGGCTCATGTTAGCAGAAAGCCAGAAGTTCTCCTGAGGTAAACTATTACACTCCTCACTTAGGAGGGATTGCTAAGTGGGATTGCGTATCTGGGATGTTTCCTTGAAGATTATGGGAAAGGGTTTATATTTAGGACAGAGCTTGGATCCCTGCATCTCAGGCATTCTGAAGGGAATGGTCAGCTGGTTAGAAGAGCTGGAGTTGCCTGATCACTGATCTGATCCCACACGTGGTCACAGTTGTTTGACCTCTCCGTCAGGGACAGGCCAGGGCCAAGCATGGTCAGGCTGATGGCTTGCCCAGATGGTCTTGTTAGTAAATTAATTGCCAGCAGTGTTAAGCAAGGGAGAAAGAAATCCATTGCTCAGGGGAATGAGTGTATTCAAAAGAGACATCTGTTTCACCTCCCCCTCTAATTTGCAAAAATGCCATCGTTCCTAAACCAACTGCTGAGGTAGTGGACTTAAGATAAAAAATTTGGCTCCAGAGCAGCCAACAGCTGCCTTTGGTTGTAGTGCAGAGTACACCTAGGAAGTCACTTGGCTCACAAAGTCTTCTCAGCTCAATATTCCTCATAAAATTTTTGTTATAAGAATCCTGTGCTTCAGGTGTTAAATAACACAAAG
This sequence comes from Prinia subflava, assembly GCF_021018805.1. Taxonomy (NCBI): domain Eukaryota; kingdom Metazoa; phylum Chordata; class Aves; order Passeriformes; family Cisticolidae; genus Prinia; species Prinia subflava. The sequence continues at coordinate 9,061,724 of NC_086260.1, forward strand.
CATCTGAGAAAACGAGCATATTGTGGGACTTAATATTCACCAATTGTACTGGACACTTTCAAAAGGAGTTTGTCAAGACTGTAAAGCATCTAAAGGTTATAAAAACCCTTCCTCAGACTAAGAGGGAGCTTTTTTTGGCTGGAAGACCGGAGGATTTAGAAAACTAGTGCAGGGGATGTGCTACTCACATTGCAGGTAGGGGCTCTGCCTGTGTGGGGTCATGGCAGCCCATGTGCACACACCTCCCCCACACACTGCCTGTAGAGCAAGACTTTTTTTTTCTTTTTTTTTTGACAAAGCTCATCTGAGATGGAAACAAGAAGCTGTGTAATTAAAACTATATTCAGATTTTTTTTCTTAGCAGATTTGGGGTCCAGAGAGGGATTAAGGGAGAAGGTTTGAATTCAGACAGACTTATCAGGCTTTTCGAGACTCCAGAAACCCATACCTCATCTATTTTTGCCTGCAGCTCAGTGTACTCAGTGAGCTTAAAGCCAAAAGTATTAACATGATATTGTCAGTGACACTACGCTATAATGGAGACCGAGCAGTTCAAGTACTGCCTCTAAATCTTTTCCCTGTTGTGTCTATGATGTTTGGGCTCCTTCCAAAACAAGGGATTAACCAAACACATCACTGCTAATAAATGTTGGGATGATCATCTCTTGTTATATGCATGAGTTATTCTCCTGGTCCTTCTCCTTTACTTCTATCATTTGATATGGAAGAAAAACCTTGTGTAAAATTTTCATTAATTATTTTCATTTCTTTTACTCTCTACTTCCCAGCTCCAAAGGCAGTAACACATTTCTCCATCTTGGTAGCTCAAAAAAAAACAAGGACTGAGAATATAAACCTGGCACAGTCCTAACCTAAACACTCTGCCAGACCTTGTGGATGCAATAGAGTAGTGATCATTTAGGCTGAAAAGGGTAGATTTAGATGGATGGTTATTAAACAATTCTTTCCCGTGAGGGTGATGAGGCACTGGCACAGGTTGCCCAGAGAGGCTGTAGATGCCCTATTTCTGAAAATGTTCAAGGCCGGAAGGGATGGCATTTTAAGTAAGGTCACATAGTAAAAGGTGTCCCTGTCTGTGGCAAGAGGATTGGAACCAGGTGATCTTTAAGGTCCCTTCTAACCCAAACCATTCTACAACTTTTTGTGAAAAATGGAAGAAGTCTTTTGTATGTATTTTTGCTAACAAAAAAATGAAGAAGCAATGAGAAGCAGTGCAGCTGTGCAGGGAAACCTTTGTCTGAGAGAAGCTGGTCCTATGCCACAATCCTAATCCATAAAGCAGGAGTATGAGAGTGTTTCTGAAGAGGAGCAGAATCAAAGAAACACAGAAGAAAATCAAGGATATCTAGAAAATATTTTTTGAGTAACGCTCAAGGGAAAGAAGAGCACTTTTGAGTAGCATGTTAATATATTTGAAATACTTCCAGCAATTCATATCAGTTCATGCAGCCATATGCTACCTCTATTTATTTGTTGTTCTACTGTGTCAGACTTAAGGCATCTGGTGATTAAATGCCCAAGAAATGTAAACTATTAGTCAGAAAAGTTTATTCTCTTGGAACTGCCTTCCAATTAATCAAAGCAACACCTGAGTTACAACAGAAATTGTTACCCAGAGTAGCTGAAAGGGAGAGCCCAAGGTGTCTCTATCTAAGACTGATTGACAAGGCAGGTAGGGTGAGCTGTGTTAGATGCCCAGGGTTTGGTCTTCTGTCTGCAAGACATGCCGCAGAAACACCTTCACTCTATAAGGTGAATGTTAAACTACCACACCCTGTTTGTGTGGATGTGCTGATTTATCTTATAATTCAACCTTATGCCATTATAGGAACAGCACCTTCCAAGCAGAGAGTAAAAATGAACATGTTGGCATGGGCCATGATTAAACAGTTCCAGCAGGCCATGTAGGGAATTTTGTTTGGTTCTTAATTGCTCCAGACTCATTCACATCCCTCTCTGCACCATTTCAGGCCTAATAAGTTTTCCATTCGGAGCAGCACTGCCAGTGACTACTCGAGCCTGAGTGATTCTCAGCTGCTCTTTGGCTCCCAGTTCTGCCCAGAGAATGTGCAGTCGGCAGCAGCACCGCTGGAGCTGGGCACGCAGCTGGGACAGCAGAACTCCCAGGATGTGAGTCTCGCCCTCAGTCAGCCCTGTACAGACACACAGCCACCGTTCAAAGTCAATGGGAAATGCTGAAATCAGGTGGTAAACTTTGCAAGTGTCAGTAACTGCTGAAATCAAGTTATCTTCTTCCTACATATACATACTTACTTGTGGCAAGACAAGGTAGCAGCCTGGTCAGATGAATGTGGTATTTATTACAGATTGCTATAAATTATTATCAAGATAGCTATTATTTTCTTCAATCACATTTTATAAGTGACTAAAATAATATGAAATTATTCTCAAGCTAATGTCTTTAGACCACCTACCTAGTCAAGTTAGAATATTGCGTCTATTTTTCTTTCAAAAATTTCACTTCCTTAGCTTTCTGGAAAAATGACAGAGCTACTCAGTGTTTGCTTCCCTGCGCTGACAATGACCTTGCTGCTTTGTTGTTATGGTAGATGCTCGAATGATTTTGGATAGAGATGAAGAGTTTCTATCCTTACAATGTTCCTCCTACAGCTCATGGTTTTGGATATTACCAGCCTCTACTAAAATAGTTCCTGCACTGCTAACAGAGAGAACCAGATCTGAATAAACACACCTGGAGGAAAGATTAGGAAAGAGCACTGGTGCCAGCTTGGAGGCCCCAGGGTGTCCTTCAGTTCCAGATGCTATCTGCTGTCCTATGCATTTTGCCTAGGAGCAGTTTTCATCTGACACAAAACAGGAAATTCACTTTTCATTATGAAACAAAATTAATGGAATTTGCATCTTCTTATGTTTTAAGGAGAAGACATTTCCATTTTGGTCACAGAGTGCCTGGAAATTCTGTAGAATGAAGCTTTCATATCAATATTAAATTTCTTGTTCTAAAATGTGTATTGAGGCATGTGAAAAACTCATCTACAGTCTGTCAATGTTGCTAGTTGGCAGCAAAATGATGTCATCCACCATGAAATTCAATAGGAATTTTTTTTAGATTCCTATACCGGGAGATTCTACTGACGACTTGAACTTTTCCACAATTCCAGGAACACTGAAATTCATTTATAGCCTCTGTCTTGAACACAGAAAAAAACCTGCACACCTTATAATTGTAACAAACTGAAAATACTCAAGATGAGAGAAAAGCCTGTTTCTAAAATACTCAAGATGAGAGAAAAGCCTGTTTCTGGAGGAATTTGGGCTAGGTCTCAGTTCCACAGGGAGTTGATCTAACTAGTTGATCTAACACTATATGAGGCATAATCTCACTAAATTCTTAATCTCCTCATCCAATCTAATCTGTCATGTCCAAACACTGTGATGTCTATCTGCAAAGCACTGGATAAACAAATGGTTTCTTCTAATTAATGTTCTGATTATTTTTGTACTTTAGCATTTTTCTTTTGTTTGTGTCACAGAGTGAACCCAGTATTTTTACCAAATACCAGACAAAACCACAGTTATTTGATGAAGAAACAAGAGAAAAAGGGCCTCTTAATTTTGGTGCAGTAAGAGTGAAAAGTGTCTTGGAAAATTTTGAAGTGACTAAGAACAAAATAAAGGACAAACATGACCGGTATGTAGATATCCACTGGAAATTTTTTCTGTTCTGGTGGTTATCACTCCCTGCAGCTCCTTCTTCCCCTTTTACAAATCATACAGGACGTAGGTGCATATTTTGCCAAGAAAAGTATTTTCAGGTTTTAAATCATTTCTAATTGGAAAGAGTCATAAGCTAAGAGAATAGGGTTTATTTGCAATTTATGTAACACATTCAGTTGTAAGCCCCACAGAACAGCAAAACTCTAACTTGAATTTACTTTTGTCTTTCTTTATCTAGTCAGCATTGTTTCTTTTTTCTGTATTGATTCTCTGTTAAAACCCTTATTCTCAAAACTTTATAGGCTATGTGGGGACTGATAAAAGAGACTCTGAGCATGACCTTCACATTTGGGCCAGATGAGGGGATTGCCAAACACACTTGTGTGTAAATTGTGTCTTTATAAACCTGCACATATCTCTAGAATTTTATTTCCATACAAGATTTTTATGTGTTTTTTTTTGGTAACAGACAAGTGTTATTTGCTAATGTAATTTGCATCTGCTCTTTGTCAAGAATTACACATCTCTGTAGGTCCTGAAGGACTTTAAGGAACAAGCCAGCAATTTGCAGCTCAAAAATGAAATATGGCAAACTCCTCAGTGCACCTATAAATAATTCTTAGCACTGTACATTTTGTAATGTAATATCCAAAGTGAAGTGTGTTTTTATTAAAAACCTTTGATCAAGTCTGGCTATGTATCTCTCTTGCCTTTTCAATGGGCGCTACGTTTCTGATAAGACGTTCTCTATTGCCTATTAGAGGAAGATTTTTGTAATGAAATGAGAAAGCAGTTTTAAATGTTTAGGCATCACTCATAATTATTCTTTATTTTTTCTTTAAATGCTTTTCTTTATGCTCCTTCCTACACTCCAGACTTGCTCCCAGCTTAGCAGCCTGTTTTTAGAAATAACTATGCTCTCTTTGCAAAGATAAGTGTATAATTTATCAATTTGTATCCCCCGCAAGTTTGACTAAGAAAATTTGTATCTTCCTTTCCATAAGGCTAGAGAGATTTCAGAAGCACTGCCTAATTCTTGTAACTAGATTCTATCTGGCCTCTGCATATTTTTGGCAGTTGTAATTTAGATCACTCTAATGATTGATTTTAAATGACCTGAATCTTTAGAGGGAAAGGCTATCACTTTGCTTAGCAACCATCCGTGCATTTTGGTGTGGCAGGTTAATCATGAATATAACCTGGTTCCTGATACACTGGCTCAACTTAAAAGGACAGATAACAGAAACCACAGGCATAATCTCAGGAGGAAAGGCTTTGCAGTATTTGTTCTTCCTGGCCTGAGCTTTGTTGATGCTGAAGCTTTTCCCATGTTTTCCCACAGTTATTTTAGTCCAAACACAATACCCGTGTATCGCAGCACCTGGCAGGTCACCACACAGGCTGGGTCCTTCCGGAGCAGATAACATGGTGATCACACCCCAGCAGCTAATGGCCAGTTGTGCAAATGGCAGCTAAAACTTTGAGAGAGAGGCCAAAAATCTGAGAGTAAAAACCCCATAACTTCATGTATAAGACATATATGGGCATGAGTGTATATGCATTTTTTTTTCTTACGTTACATTGCAGAGTTCCTGTTTCCTTAAAACAACTGCGGTAACTTCAAAGGGTTATGACCCCTGAAGTAATCATGTTTCTGTGTTAACACTTCTTACTACACTATGCCTTGCAGTGTTTCCTGTCTCATTTTTACAGTGATCTTTTCCATTTTTGTACCCTTCGGTAACTTACACTTGTGGTTCATACTTGTTGGGTTTTTTCCATTTCAGTGAAGTCCTAAGCTCCTCTATTTCCAACATCAAAGACAGGCTTCAGGAGGTAAGTTACTTCAAATTCACAATGTAACATAATGAAGAGTTAGAAATACTACAGACCAATCAGTGTTCACTTTCTCTCCTTTACTATGCTGATATCTAAAATATTACATTGTGTGTCTTAAGCACACAAATACTTTAAACCAACAGCTGTAAGTTTTTTTGCATATACCATTGCCTTTGTGGCCTTAGGGTGAAGGTCTTTAGGGACTTGCCTCAGAGTCAGTGGTGGAATTTCTTTGGGTCTTTGGAGCAAAACACGCTGTAGTGGCAGCCTGCAAATATCAGTTCTTTTTCCCTGCCTGAAGAAAACAGTCTACTCTCAGGATTAGTCATTGTGGTCTGAAGGTGAAGATCTCTCCCCCAACACTTCTATAATTAATTTTATTAGTCATTATTAATCCTATTTTACAGATCAGTATCTCTTTTTTGAAATCTCCTCAGATTTCATGAGCCTTTTGAGCCATCCCAGATCTTTGCGGTTGCAACAAACAGCTGGACAAATTGTTTCAAGTGACAGATAAACAACCATTTTCAGGCTATTCCATTCCATGAGTTGCAGTCATTGTTCTGTGGCATCTGGGGATATGATTTTGCAAACAAAGAAAATGCAATGTTTTAATTTTCCCATTTACCTTTGTTTTTGCAGCTGCAAGTGTGCTTTGAGAAGTTTGAAGAAATGTTTGATTCCAAACTCAAATCCAATTTGGTTTGCCTAGAAACCCTTTCCAAGACATGTAAGTCCTTCCTGTGTTCCTGTTAACAGCAGAGGGCACAGTCAAACTGCCAAATGTCAGCATGTTGTCTGGAGGCTGGGGTGAACTGGGCAAGTCATGCCACTCACAGCTGTTCATCCTAAGGGAGGAGAGAAAATAAGACTTGTCCATGGTATGGACTTGTCAGTTTTTCCATTCCTACTCTCTCATTTTTTTTCCCCTTTCTATGCTGTCTTGTACTTAGGTGTTGCATGGTTAGATACAGTGCTCAGATAGAAAAACACACCTCTGTTTTTGTGTTTTTTTCTGAAGTACAATCATTTTTAGACTATCTGGAGTACTAATGGAATACACAGTAAAAATAACTTAGATATTTATATCCTGAGTATCCAGTTTCAGTTTTTAGGGCTTTCTCAGATTTTTATACGCTAGTTTGAAGTCTTCCATTGCTCCTTTGTGCTTGAAGTGATTATGTTTTGGATGTAAGCAAAACTAGTACTGCTTATTTCCTGAATAAGAAGCACATAGCAAAGCACACTGTTGCCATGATAAAAGGGTGACCTCCAGAAAAGCTAATAATGTAAAATACTTTTGAACAACTCTGTCTCTGAAGTGGCTAATCACAGAAAACTTTACTGAGGGAAAATACCTCAAGAAATTGTTTCTAATTTAGCTTAGATCTGAGTCTTTGAGAGAGTACATTAACTTTTAATGCTGGTGTGATGCTTTATCAACACCCTGTCAGGACTGCACAGAGTTTGCTCTGCTCTGTACAAGAACAAGAGCCCATTTTCAATATAGACAAGAAATGTGAAGTGAGTTGTATCTTGTGAGATGAAGGCAGCAGACCTTCACAAAAGCATGAGTATCCATTGTGTGGCAAAATGTGGCTTCCACAAAGCACATCTTTGACAGACAGCTTTTAAATCAACAGAGCCCTCTCAGGCAAAAGGAGTGGAGGCCATAATAGGCTGTACGTTTGAAATACCAATCTCATTGTACTAAGAACACTCCTCTGCTGTGCTTGGCAAGTGCTCTTGGTGGGACCCTAATGTAAACAAGAATCTGTCTGCTTTGGCCAGCACAGCAAATTCCTTATTACACATTTTCCCATCTCCTAATTACTTCAGTGCCTCAGCTTGTCCACTCTGCAGCAGGACTTTGCCTAATTTCACATACCTCTTGCACAGAAATTGTTGTCATGGCACTGAAAATCAAATCTATTGTTCATGACTACCCCTCTTCATTCCATACCATTTACTCAACTGTCCTGTTTCCTCTCCCTATCCATTTTAAATGAATAAAATGAGAAGCCTCCCAGAGGTGCATGCTGCTAGATTTTCAAAGCAATTGAAAAGAAAAATTGGCACTTTCTGTAATGCATCATGCTGCAGAATGTTGAATATATAATGAAAATCATCACATGCTGCACAATGTTGTTCTTTTTATATTTCTGGGGGGTTCATCTATCACTGGTTAATTGCAGATAAATACTGTCATTTAACTGATATCACAGTGATGGATAATTAAGTTCCCAGTAAATACATACCTACACTAGTGCCTTGAAAAGAGGCAATTCCTTTGAAAAACTGGTATAAAATTCCAAAACTCAGGTGATAAAGAGCTAAATTCAGTACTAATGAGGTTCAGAATGCCAGTGAATGATGATACAGTGCCTTGGGATGTGGGTGACATGGCAGAGACATGTTAAATCATTGGCAGTGGAGGATTTCACAGGTAGGAGAGGAATGCAGAAGATGAAGAAAACTAGTGAACCAGGGCATTCCAACAGCTCTGAAAAGCAAAGGAAGGTGGAACTTGAAATCAAGTCTGTCTTCATTAAAAGCTTATAAGTAGTATCACAGGTTGCATCTGTAGAAGTGGGTAGCAAGCACATTTGGCATAGTCTGCATAGCCACCAGGCAAGAACAAAACAGAAAATATTTTTCAAAATGTATTTCCAAAGCATTTCCAAATGCTGTTGGTCTGGCATGGTCTGTGCAGGAAGATTTTTTTAAATGTTCTCTTTTGAGTGTCCATATGCTTGCAAACAGTGGATAGAGCTGTGTCTGGCACAGGAGATGAGACAAGGTTTGGCTGAGCAGCTTCCACAGAGGCACAGTGCTCTGTGCCTTGCTCACATCTTGGTGTGCAGTACACAGGGATGTAAGAGGCAGACAGACCCTGTGGCCTCAGTTCCTCCACCTTATATACATACAGGTTCTCTGGTTGACTTGCCACTCATTATTTGCCCTTTATTTCTGGTTTTCACCCCTGTGGATCGTTTCTTTCCATATTTTTCACATTTTAATTTACATATCCATACTTCTATCAAAGCCTTCTATTTTTTATACAAATTTTCACCACTCAGCCCTCTCTGTACTGTTTTGCTCTTCTGGTATCTGGTAGTTCCAGCTGTGACAGCTCAGAACAGCTGAATCCTCCACAACACCTTGTCTGCAATGCACATGAACAGCATCCTCAGCATGCCACAGGCAATCCTCTGACGCACTGCCATCAAGGGTGACAAAGTAAAGTGCCATATGTCACAGAGTATGAGGTGATGCAGTTCTCTGATGAGATCCTGGGCCCAGTGAGCAGTTTTCAAACATGACTTGCTCCCATACTCCCCAGGCCTAGCTGCTGCTAGCCAAGTTTCCAGGGGAAACAGCTGTGTTTAAAATGATGGGATTTGAGCTTGTTTACCTTGAACAGTATGGTTCAGACTGGAACACCCAAATCAGACTCCCTTACCTCTTGGATGGACTTAAAAGTCAAAAAGTTTGAAACTGATTTTAAAAAATATTTTTTCTATGTAGATGCTAACGAGCCATGCAGTAACTAACAAAACTGTTGAGGTAAGAGATTTAACCAGACTTCAAAATGCCTCAGCATGGATGGTGAGAGGAAGTGTGGATGTTCCAGTTGATACTGAAACCCCTCATTGTCACAGTTCAGGGCTTGGAGCACTGTGTGCTGTAGCAGAGGGTGAGATCAGGGGCAGCTCATCCCACAGTCTCCTGATGCAGGTGCTATCTGATGTCTTGTGCAACGGGACCCAGGCTAAGCCAGCACAAACCTGTCAGCTGACTGCTCAGAGTATATCTGAGCAGGATGCAGCCATGACAGCCCAACTGTCTCACCCTCTGGCACAGCTCCATGGCTGCCCAGGGAGAACATGCAGTGCTCTGCTGAGCACCAGAGCTGTCTTCCCTGCCCATGTCTCACTGGGCTTATAGCACCTCCAATTTCTCCTACTGAATCTGGGTGTCAGGAAAACAACTTCCTTCCAAAATCTTATTTAAACCCTCTGTGCTGTTAGTGCCAATCTCAGGATGAGCTGCATAGATGATGATAGAGAGACATCAGAAGCAGTTGCTGTTTAATATTCTAGGCTGGGAGGCTGGTGCTCCCTCCCTTGACTGCTCAGGCTGTAGTTTTCAGCTGCTGGGAGTGCAGCTGCACCTGGGTACAGGCTGATTTGCAGGGATCAGGGTGGCAGGGTGGCAGCCCTACCCCAAGATCCTTCAGCCTTTTATCTCCTGCCAGATTTCATATTCCAAATGTTATTATTGTAAACAGTAGCATCCAAAGACAAGGGTACAGCAAATCAAAACACAGCAATGCTTCAGACTGTAAAAAACCTGTTTTGTTTAAATTACCTCAAGAGAGGCACAAGCCTGTGCATTAGTCACCCATTAACACAGTAAAGATTTTCTGGCTGTGATCAAGTTATTCAATAACTATCTGCTGCAGGGTTTATTTGAAGAAAACTTCTGAAGCAGTCCTTCTTGATCATATTCAAAGACAAGAGACTTGAGTTAACAGGGTCCTTGATCTGATCTAATTTGGTAGTCTCAAGGCCTGTTTTATAGTAAGCCTTTATTAACAATTATTTTTACCTTGTTTATTAGTGTTTGGCAAGTCTGAACACTCCTCTGGGTATGGAAGCAGGGAGGGAAGGAGAGTGCCCCTCCTCTGTACTGAGGGTTTTTTCTGCAGAATACTCCTACACGTACAAATGAAACGCAGTCAAAAGGCTGGCTGCTGGTTGCTTGCCGGCAGCATGCTGTGCTGAGTCAAATGTATGTGCAGATCACAAGCCCAGTGGATGCAGGACTATTTTTAGACTGAGGATACTATGTTAAAGAAGAAGAATAGACAGACTAGGGAAAGCAGAAAGTTTTAAAAATAATTCTGAGCTAAAATTAAGCATAGGGGGAAGAGCAGCAAGATAAGGTAAGCTTGCAGATGCTGCCCTTCCCGTATCTTCACTACATAGACATGAAAGGTGATAAAGTGACATGAAAGGAGTTTCCTCCCTTAGTCACTACTGTTTTCCTTCTTTTTGTAGATTGGCAGGCTCCCCAAAAACCTGCTCTCAGATTGCAGGTAGCCTTTGTGTCTAACCAGGGATATGAAAAGTCTAAAAGGCCTACTCAAACATTCACTCCCCCGTTACAAACCCATTCTGCAAGTTATAGATTTCCAGGTTTTGAAAACAGTCTAAATCTGTCAGACCAAAACAGTAAAAGATTAAAAACAACAACCAAATTGTCTGCAACAGCATATTTTTGAAATATGTGCAGATAATCCTCAGAAATCAGCCAAGCTCCCACAGAGAAAAAGGCACAGCCATGTGGTGAAGTGTGTCCTGAAATTATGGAGAAATTCCCCTCAAGCTCAAGTCTGGGATATGGTTTTAATTCAGTGTGTGTGAGGATGATGCATGGATGAGGCAACTGCAGGGTTCCTTCTCCCAGATGACAGCTGTGTGCACTGTGCCCAAGCAGGGCTCCTTCGGCGAAGGCAAAGTTAAAAACCCATCTGAGCACAGGGGACTCCTGGTGCCTGGAGGTGCCATTTTCTGTGTTCATCCCTGAGCGGCACCTCCAGCCCTGTGCCACCCCACACCTCTGCTTTGCGTGGCTGAATGAGACAAACACTTTCAATCTTCTTTCATAAGAGGAGATTACCATGTAAGCACTTAATTAACTTGTAGCTTTTCTGTGCCTATGTCTTAGTTCAGTCGCTTTGTTTCCTTGCACATAGACAGCTGGGAAGGTGTGGGCTTCCAGACATGCTGGGGTGCATAGGAGTTCTGTCAGCTAGAGCTGGTGCACTGCCATGCACCACACTGCCCTGTCTCACCTGTAGCCTCTGGTGCTGGCATTTGCATCCTTGTGTCACTTGCTAATTAACTGAATGCCTTTGGCTTTTGCATGCAGGTGACTGCAGCAGATTTTAAGCCTGTTTGGCTCATGAAAGGGATTTGATGAGCACTGTTCAGAGCTGCCTTGTCCCCTCATGCCACTCAGCTCAAGAGCTGATGTTTTCCCTTTAGCTGAGGCTTATTTTTTAAGTTTCCCGCCCCCCCTTTTTTTTTGGCCTTTTTTAAAATATTACATGACAACTTCCACTGAAAAGCTTTGTCTGAATCTGCAGAAAAGTCACTGTGTTCTTTATCAAAGAAGTCACCTGCCTTGTCTTAGTGCATTAAATCACAATCCACCTTTTATAAAATTTTGTTCTTATTCCATTTCCCTCCATATCTTTGAGTACTTTTCTCCTCAAAGTATGTTCTAAAACCTTGCACCATGTGAGAACAAATTACTAAGCCCATAATTGCTCTGATTTTTTTTCCTTTCTTAATTCCCCAAATTTTAAAACATCCCTATTTTTTCACAGAAGCAAAGCCTGTACAATCACTTTCTGCCTGTCGCTCCCTAATAGTTTTTATCTCTTTAACCAATTCCATCTGCAGTTTGACAGAAGGGCACAGCTCAATGAGATAATTAAGTCCCTGGAAGCTTAATGAAAATAGCTGAGCAGGAGGAGAAGGGATCCCCAGCGCCCAGCAGCCTGTGAGCACAGCACTGTAGGGCAAGAGGTGCTCACCAAGGAGCTGAGATAAACACTGGTGAGCTGGAACAGCTTCAGATGAGCTCTCAGCTCCTCTGACACCAAAGTCAATCAAACACCTTGGATCAGTAGCAAAAGAAGATTCATTAATTGCAGAGCTCTTGTAGCAACTTGTTGAAATGTAGGCTTTATTCTGATTTTTCTCAGGTATGCAGTGCTCCAGCACTCCAAGGTTTCAGTTATCCTGGCCCATTGGTTTGGCAGTGCTTTACTTTTGCAAGAATGCTTTGGATGCTGTTTTATGCCAACCAGCCAAAATTCCACACCATCTGTACACACCTTCCTGCACCCTTCACAGAAAAGACCAGACATGTTTAGCTCTTTCTCTCCTCACTTTCTCAATTCTTTCTCTCTGTCCTAATTTACAATTGAAAAGTAGACTTCCACGAGATTGCTAAATATTTTTCATCTCCACACACACTGCCATCTATATTCCCATCCTGTAATGTATTAAGCACAGCAGTGGTTCCTATAAGAGTAATTGAAGTTGTATGGGGGGAGTTATGAGTCCAATCATATAACACAAATCCCTGGGGTTTTATCAGTTTTTCAACAAGGCTGACTGAAGCCAAGGGCATCTTGTTTCAATTTAAAACCCTCCCAGGGGTCCTGTGCCTCCATAGAACTCTGCTGGGCCCCCACTACCAAGTGCTGTGCACAGCTGCCTAGTTCAGGTGGTTTCTGACCCCATCTCTTCCCATGACCAGCAAATGGAAATTCCATTTTTTTGCGCACTCATTCATAACTTCCCTCTGTTGCTTCTACCGGTTTTCTTTCAGTTTTCAGTCTTCTGTGCATTTTTGACACAGTTTCTTTGGTTGCACTTCTTAGCCTTTAACCTCTTACACCTCCATCCTGTTCAAGCCCTATTTATCATCACCTGCTTGCATGAGAGTGTTGTTTGTACAGGGGTGGATCAGCTATACTGGGGTCCCCCTGTCTTGGCCATGCCTGTTGTGCACCTGGCAGACCACCAAGCCTCAGCCTTCCCTGCATTCAGCCTACCAAATTCTGCAGCTTTGCACAGCCTCTCTTCTCTAGCTGCCACATTAACAGAGGGCAGTAAATGAGGTTTGACCTATGTGCAGCATCTTATATATTCCAAGTGTCTTGCATTAAAAATCCACCCCATTGATCATTGCTAAGGGTTTGGGGAGGTCACAGCAGGAGAATCGTGTGGTGATCCATGCCAAGCCATGCAGGAAGTAGCAATAGAACTGATAGTACTTTATTCACATTTACAAATGAAAGACCAAATGTGGTTTTTATTGATTGCCCTGTTTAGTGGAAGATGCTCTTCAAAGTCACTGCAGCTTGGTGCTGAAAGCTTTGTCAGATAAAAGCCAAATGGAGCAGGCACTGCTGGAGATGGAGAGGAGACTTGCAGCCGTAAGTGAAGAAATTAATCTTTTATTCTGAATCCTCATTCTGAATTCCCCCTGCTTCTTCAAAATACTGACTGAATATTAAATTGCCTTCAAATGATGGATTATAAAGCAGACTGCTCCTGTTATAATGAAAGGGGAAATACATATTAAAATGCTAATTCTAGGCCAGATAATGACAGAGGCTTACCCAAGTGCTGGCTAACAGTGCTGTAAGCTCTGATGAGGCCCAGGTCAGTAAGAGAAGAAGCCAACAGTGCCTTGTTGTGGCAGGCTGTGATGGAGCACTCACTGCTTCCTCACCTGGCACATGCCTTTACTGGAGGAGATGGTGCAGTGCATGCCTGTGGGAGGGGAGAGCCCCTTGCAGAAGTGCAGCACCTTGTCCCTTCAACCAGGTGTGTCCCAGAGAAACGTGAAAAGAAAACAAGTGGATGTGAGAGACACAAGAATGAACTGTCAGAGACCTCCTGATCAGGTCTGGTTTCTCTAAAGGCCCTGCTGCAAGAATTGCATTTGGCAAGGATGTGTCACACCAGCGTGTGAGAAGGCAGGGATCCTAGGAGAGGGGGCACACAGTGCGATAGGGGATGCTCCAGTCCCACACCTTTGGGGGCTACTTTGAGGATATCTATTACACAGGAAGATACAAATTGCTAATCTTTGGATCAATACCAAACTGACACATGGTACCTAAAACTTTCTTACTACTGTGCCTTTTTGTGTGTTTTTTACTGCTTCTGCTTTGCTTTCTGCTTCCCCAGAAAGATGTAGAGATTTTGGATATGAAATCCAGTATCCAGCTGCTGAAAGAGAGTCTGGAGTCACTGCCAGCCCAGCTGAACGACCAGTTCCTGAAAACATGTAAAGAACTTGGCTTCCTGAAGCTATGCAATACTTCAGCTGAGCAGCACACGCTTGTATCTAGTGCCAGCCTGTCCCCTCACATGACAGATAAGTCTTTCCAGACCTCCCCTGGGCTGTGCCAACACTGTGTCCTGAGTGAGGAGCACCCACACAGGCCATGCTGCCCAGGCAGGGGAGTTTGCAGATGCTCAGGCTGGTCTCATTTCCCCTGTGTGACAGTAGGGCAGCAACACAGAGACTCCCCTGGAAGGAACCAGGCCACCGGAGATGGCACACCTAAGGGTGACCTAAACCCAGCCTCAGAAGACAAAGCCAGCCCCATTGCTACAGCAGCCTGTGGCAGAGCAAACACCTTTTTGCAGGAGGTGAAATGCAGCTTGGAGACACAGAGCTGTGCTGCCCATCCTTGTATGTGCTGGGCTGGTAGACACTTTCTTGGGAGTAGTCAGAAGAAACACTGTCCTGTGCCACTGGAAGTGCCTCTACCAACCCCACTGAGGAAGGCATTCAGGAGAGGCACTCGAGGGTTTAAACCCCTGACACCATCACAGCAGCAACAGCCTCAAGTTTTCCACCATTCTGCACAGAAAGCTACACCTGGGCAAAGACACAGCAACTGGTCCACAGATCATGAGGCGGAGAAGGCAGCTGTAGGGAAAAGAGCAAAACAGAGTCCAGGAAGGATGTCCTGGAAAAAAGAAATAGGCAGAAAGAAAACCTACTCCACTAAAAGGAAAGGCGAACACTCCGGATGTGCTGACAGTGGGCTGAAGCAGAGGAAGGCAAATGGAGTTATTGAATTGGAGAGCTCCAGAAAAAATTTCCTTCCCAGATACTTGGTTGATCTCAATTCAGAAAACTCTGACCTGGGTTTTGCAGCTCCCCATCAGCAGATCCTCAGCAGTGCTCAGCTGGGGCTTACGAAGAGTTTCCCACCAGTGCCACGCTCTGATAAAAGTCTGCAACAACTTGCAAGCAGAAGAAAGAGAAGCCTTGAAACAAAAAAAACAATGAATGTTTCCAGTGTAAAAAGGTATCTCTTGGATTCCTCTCCCGAGGAGCATATACTTTCCCTGTGTAGTACAACAAGTGTAAAGCAAATGAGCTGCTTCAGCCTCCAAACCCCCTCAAGCTCCAAGAAATCACATTCTATCAATCCACAGGACACAGATTGTTGCTCTTTACTGTTTGATGGTGATTCTTCTGATTGAAGGGGTTTGTTCCATGCTTGGAGCCCTTAGTGCAGGATGACCATTTCAGTTGCAGTTGATTCCTCTAGATGTGTTACCTGCTTAGTCAGAGGCAAGACTCAGGCCTTGATGCTTGAAAGTGCTATTGCCCAGTTTGAGATACTGTAAGGGACTACATGGGGTCCAAGCAGGGCTCTCCCCTGGCTTGGAAAGCTGAGGGGATCTCTATTTTGCTTTACTTCCCCGCTCCCCATCAAGATGCCTTGAGCTTGAGTTACCACAGCATTTACCCAACAGCGAAGTACTTGACATTCCCAGGGAGGAGAGGGCTGGCAGAGCAGTCAGCTCAGTCAGATTTGGCACTGAGATCTCCTGGAAACTCCTCAGTTAGATCGATATAATGCTATCTCTGTGGCCAGAGGCTTCACTCTGTTTCTCACTCAAAGTATCTCTGTTAGTTTGTTCTGTAGAAGTTCAGGTTTTTACTAGAGTAGTGTTGTTCTGGTTGATTTTGATTAGGTTCAGATTTGTCTCAGGAGTTGTTCGTGAATTTTGGGCAGGGACAGGTTTAACTGGGGAAAGCCAAAGCCCAGCGTCTCAGATTCATCCACTACTGTACCTCTTCTCCTTACAAGCTGAAATTCCTTGGTTTCAGAGATTCCAGGAAGTTATTTTGTTTCTACTTTGTCATTTGTATCTCTTGGCGGATTAAGGAATTCTCCGACATACCCTTTTCAAGGGCAGTGGTTCTCAGAGACCAAAGATAGGATGGGCAGATCCAGCAGATGCAATGTTGGACAGTCCCAATTCCCATAGAACAAATCTTTTCAGAGTACCCAGGCTATGACTGTGGGCAGGTCCCACTGCTTTGGGCATTTGTGTTAGGTTTGATTTTTGATCTGAAATGTTACCATCAAAAGATACATTTTGGTGTTGACAAAACCATATTGCCACAAATTCAAACTATCCAGCTTTGTCATCCCAAGGGAAATGGCTGGAATCTCTTTTTTTCTGGCTTTAATAAACTCATGTTCACCAAAGCCCAGTGTCTCTATGTTGGAGGGGTTTTTTTTGGGAGAGGCAGAGTCTTGTTCCAGCAGGAGGACAGGCAGCTGCTCTTCAGCTGTTTAACTTCCCGGATTGTGGAATTGGGAGAATTCTTTTTTAGCTCCTCTCTTGTGTTTAAAGATGGAAACCTTCACCCTTCTGGCTTAACATTGGTCCAGTAATGTTAATTAACAAGGCAGGGGGCTGTTAGTCAGCTATGAGGCCCAGAGCCTTGAGACCCCCCTGCCAGCGGAGGGGGTTGGTGATGGCTGTCAGCAGCAGTGGTTGTTCATTTCACATTGCCCTCGTGTACTCACCTCCACAGCAGCCCCAGCATGGCCTTCACTGGGCCTGTTTGGTGGGCTTGCCACCCTGTGCGCTTTGGGATTGGCAGGGACGGGTTCAGGTCTCTGTGCAGCCCCTGGTCTGGACGCAGGGAGCTCGGCAGCACATGGCTGAGCTTGGAGGGACCTCTGGAGGTGTCTGCTGCAAGCCCCTGTGCAGAGGCAGGGCAGGCACTGGCTCCTTGACATGCCAGCATGGAGCATCAGTGCCGTGGAGTGTAATGCAAGGCTGCCCTGGGGACCCTTGCAGCTCCTTGCCACACGCACACACTGGAACACAGTGCAAAACAAAATCCCTGGAGATGGAGGTGTAACCGCAAGAGCAGCCAGCAATGCCTCCCCCTGCATAGGACAACTTCCCTGGTGAATGAGATGAAGCCCCGGGATGCCACCCTGGCCCCCACAATCCCCCTGCTTATTCCCACTCAGGGTCTCCTCCAGGGTTTTAGCTGTCAACAAGAGTGTTTGTCCCAGTATGGCTGTGACGATGGCAGCTCCTCTCCCAGCCGACTGGACAAAAATGGAAGCATGCTTGCTGCGTGGCAGCAGATTTCCCAGACACTGTGCTTGCACCCTCGTGGAGCTGGTCCTGCCTCCCAGCCTGTACTTCCAGCTCACTGTCACAGGCTCCTTGCTGGATCAGCCATACCCCAGGTATGTGTTGTTTCTCCTGACCTTTGCCTCCACAGAGCTGCCAGTACTGGTGTTTGTAGGGGTCTTCTCCCACCCTTCAACTAGGGAAGGTGCCAGGGTGTTACGTTCTGCAACACAGCCAAGAACTGTGGAGGGCATGAAGCAGAACCGTAAAACATATAAAGTGGTCAGAAAAAAAAAAGCAAAGTTGGGTTCCAGTCTGTCTGAGGGCATATAATTGGGGCAATTTTCTCTGAAACGCTGAAACTGGAGTTTTAGAGCTTTCTTGGGGGAGAACCCAGGAGAAGGGGGAGAACAGTGATCAAAAGCCAGGTGGCAATGGGCACAGGGGTTGAGAGGACTGGCTGCATCCTCCATCCGGCATCCCCAGCTGTGAAGGCAGCAGGCGGGTGGCTGCAGCAGCAGCACAGAGCAGGGGGCTCAGCATTTCTTCTGCCAGTGAAGAAATTCTCCTCACTTGGCAGAGGAGGAAACCTCTGACAGCACCGAGGATGTGGAGGTGGCTGCTGTGGCCCTGCCTTGTGCTAAAGGTGCCCTAATGACTGCGGTATACAGGGCACGGCCAGCTCCCTTCCCACAGTCCCACTGCACACTCAGCACTGCAGCTGCACCTTCCTCAGGGTGAGACCATCCAGCTGCAGTGGTGCCCAGTGCTGGCAGCGCATGGTGCAGTGCAGGATCACCTGCATTCTCCCCCTGTGTGGCCTCCCCAGCACTAATCCCCAGACTAGCTGCCTGCCCTGCCTGCTTTCTGGGGCCTAGCATGCCGGCATTGCCCAAATTCCTGGACCCTGCCCTCAACCGGCTGCTGCAGCCTCCTGACCCCACAGAGCAGTGCACTGGGCACCAGAAATGCCTCATGAGCTGGTGGTGAACACAGTGCCCCGGGCATGGAGAGATGGCAAGGCAGCAGGAGTGGGGCACTGCTACTGTCAGCACCTGAGGTGCCACATGTCCCTGCTGGCCTGACGAGAGAAGAGAGATGGTGAAGACAGGACTTTGCCAAGGCTTTGGCGGTGGCTCAAGCACTGCTGAGGTGCAGGCAGGGAGGAGCAGGGGTGCAGGCAGGGAGCTCTGGAGTGCAGGTGTCACCATGCAGGACAGAGTCCTGAGCTGATACGACTTTTTGATGCTGTGGCCATACCATTGCCAGCTCAAGTCCTGGCAGGGTGGGCAGTTTTCCAGCCCGACAATTAAGCAGATTAACTAATTACTTGAGCCTTGGCAGGGTCCACAGCCCAGTGGCTGCCAGGGCACTGCATATCCGAGCCGGGCAGTTGGGAGACAAGTGTAGGGCAGGTGCAGTGTAGGGCCACCCCAGACTTTCCTTAGCTGGTGGGTCCGACTGCCCGCTCCCACTGCCTACCCCTGGTGGCTGTGGGATCAGCCGTGGCCACGGCTCGCTACCACCGCGCTGCTCTCTCCGGCAACCCTGCCTGCCAGGGGGCAGCATCCCCACTCCGCCGCCCCGTCGAGTCCTGGCCCCCGGGAACCTGCCCTGGTGCCCCTCCGGAATGCACGTCCCGGAGGAGCTGTGCCACGGGAAACGCGTCCCCGCGAGTCCACCCCAGCTAAGACCCAAGGACCCGCCCGCCCCCGTGCCCGGCCCTGCGGATCCCGTCCCGGCGGCGGCCTCGCCCGTGCCCCGAGCCCCCCCTCCCGGTGCGGGCGGGCTCCCGTGCGGGTGCCCGCGGCTCGGGGCGGCGCGTGACCGGCTGCCGCCGCCGCCGCCGTCCGCTCCGCCGCAGAGCCCGGCCCGCACCGGCACCGGCACCGGCAGGTCAGCGCAGGGGGCTGCGGCTCCCGGGGCACCAGTACTGGGGCCGCCAGTGCTGCGGCGGGCGGCGGGAGGGGGCACGGCGACACCGCGGCCCGCGCACCGAGCGGCGGAGCCGGCGCGGCGCGCTGCGGGCGGGGTCGGCGGGATGCGGCTGCCGCACCGTCCCCGCTGTGGTCCCGCACCTGCCGCGGCCCGACTCCGCAGCGCAGCCCCGCCGGTAACCGGCACCGCACCACGGAGCCACCGCCGCAGCGCTCTGGCGGTCCCGGCCCCGTTCCCGGCCCGGCGGGTCTGAGCCGTGCGTGCGCCGGCAGCGCGGGGCACCGGGCCGAGCATCCCCACCGGGATGCGGCCGGGACGCACCAAGGTGAACGGTGCGCGGCGGAGCGAAGCCGCCGGCGGCGGGGACATCGGGCGAGGACACTGGGGATGGAGAACCGGGGAGGGGACACCAGGAGGGACGGCAGGATTGAGCACAGGGGAGGGGACATTAGGGATGGAGCACTAGAAAGGGACACCGTGGATGCTGGGGTTCGGGACTACCAAGCATCAAGGACGACCCACACCAGAGACACCGGGATGGAGAACACCAGGGGACACTGGGAAAGGGAAGACTGGGAATGGGGCCACTGGGGACAGGCACAGCTGGGAACAGAGCCCAGGGCTACCCAGAAAGAGACAGCCAAACCACTGTCTCTCTCCCTGGGCAGTGGGTGGCCAAGGGCACAGAAGCCTCACGGCACGAGTTACCTGGGCAGCTGCCATGGATCCTGGCTCACCAGATCCCCCATCCCCACAGGCTCGACTCAGTACTCACCATGGCTGCAGCACAGCTCATCACCTGGGGGATGCTCCTGGCCACCGGGGTCGCTGCCAAGGCCCAGGAGGTGCTGCCGGCAGGGCTGTCCTTAGGTGGGGACACCTTGCACAGCCCTGCCTGGGGACAGCAGTGGCCAGGCTCATCTCCCACCTGGGAGGCATCAGGGGAGCAAAGCGGTGCCGGGGCCCCAAGGAGAGAGCGCTGGGGAATCAAGCACGCCATGCACTGGTCCCCATCGCTGCAGGTGGGGGATGGCACCAGGGCACCCCTGGAGATGGAAACCACTATGACAGGTGCTGATGCCAAGGTCTGGAGGGATGGCAGCACAGTTCTGGCTGTGACAAAGGAGCCACTTGTTGTCTGGCAAGGGCATGAGGCTGAAGGCCAGGACAGCTCCCTGACCCATGGATCTGCACTGGGGACACCAGGCCCTCAAGTGTCCACGGACAGAGGGGCAGACTCTCGAGGGCCACCCTGGGCAGGACAGGGCCTGTCCCTGTCTAGGCAGAGTGTCTCCAAGACTCCTCAGCCAGCCGTATCCACCATTGCTCTGGACCCCTCACTGGCATCGGGGATGAGGACAGCAGACGCTCACACAGCGACAGAGGGACACGCAGCAGCCCCGAGCCTCTCTCAGGATGTGCAACTCACTTCAGCCAGCAGCCAGTCAATCCCACTGGGCACAGCCCCTGCCTCCAATTCCACAGGCGCGGGGCCAACCTGGGGTCCCCGTGCCAGCCCTGGCTCTGCACAGCCGGTGGGCAGCTGGGGGGACACGGGCAGGTCCCCCAGCCCCTCCCCGGCCCAGACCAGCTCTGCCCCACTGCTGCCCCGCACAGCCCTGTCCTGGGGGCTGGCCGAGCCCTGGACTCGAGTGCTCCCGTCCCACCAGCGCAGCACCCGGAGGGCCCCACTCAGCCACGCCACCACCAGCCCTGGGGCTGCATCCCCTCCCACGGACCCTGGGACTACGGGGCAGAGGGGACCCCAGCCCACCCCAAGGTCTGTCCTCAGCACCAGTGCGGTGCCACCTCCCGCCTCCAGCACAGCCACCCCCCGGACCCTGAGCAGAGGTAGGAGCCAGCGCAGTGCAGGGGGACCCCTTGGAGTGGACTAAGCCCCCGCAGGGGTCAGTGTCCTGCTATGCTCTCTCTCGCAGGGTTGCTGCCCGAGGAGGATGTCGGCTCCCCACAGCAGGTCCGGGGTGCCGTGGGCCCTGTGAGCATCCCAAATGCCACCAAGACGACCCTACAGCCTACGGCACATCCCACCACGGGGACTCTCGGGACAAGGCAGCCAGGTGATAGGGTTTCATCCAAGGCCATCCGTTCTGCAGACGCTGTGGGAGCCCATCCCTGGGGCATCGGAACTGATGGGGGGGATGGCAGCTATCTTGGGCTGCCCAGCCGGGACACAGTGACACCTTCAATCAGGATTGCCACCTGACAACAGCTCTAATCTACTCCTGCCCGCAGGGATTAGCGCTAAATGCTGGGTGGGTGGGGGCTTCCCCAAGAGGGTGGGGGATGTTACCGGGGCTGTGCCACTCCCTGAACTGCTCGACCTGACAGAGAACCCCGGGAGGCACCGGTGGGCATAGCCTCAGCCAGCACAGGGCATCCCCCACTGCGGTGTTGGGGCGCCGCAGCTGATGCAGCCCAGTGTGGGGTGGAGATGTGGGCCGAGTGCCACCAAACCCGCCACTTCCCCCTGACCATCCCTCTCCTTCTCACCTGCAGACACGCCAGGGACGGAGACCCCAGCCTCCAGCACTGCGACGCCCTCGGCCACGTGGCGACGGGCAGGAATGACACCTCAGCCACTCCCCCGAGATCCATCATCACCGCAGCCACAGTCCAGCCGTGCCCCGCCGGCGCTGGAGGCTAACGCGACCGGGCAGCGCTGGGCCGAGCTGCAGCACCAGCTGGGCTTCTCCTGGGAGGCCCATGTCTATGGAGTGGCTGCCGTCTTCCTGCTGCTGGCGCTGGGCTGCCTGGCCGGGTTGGTGGGAACAGCTATCCTGCGGCCCCCACACCTTCCCCACGTTGTGGGGGCCCACGGGCTGCTGCTGGCCGCCTGCCTGCTGCGGGCCACCTTCCTGCTGCTGGATCCCTATGGGGCACGGGGCCGCCTGCCCACTCCAGCCCTATTGCTGCTCAACACAGCCCCTTTCCCCCTGCTGCTCGCTGCCTTTGCCCTCCTGCTCCAGCGGCTGCAGCGCCTGGCCCAGTTTCAGCTGCTGCCATCCCGGCTGCGGGGACTGCCAGCGCTGGGGACTGCTGCTGCCCTGCAGAGTGCGGTGATGGGCGCCGCCGACCTGCTGCCGCCTCGGCTGGGCCTCACCGCCGCGCTGGGGCTGCAGGCGCTGGGCTGCGTGGCGGGGGCTCTGCTGCTGCTGGGGGGGCTCTGGGGGTGCTGGCGGATGCTGCGGGCGCCCTGCGAGGGGCCGGGGCCGCAGCCGGGGGCGCGGGCGCTCCTGGCGGCAGCGGTGGCTGGGCTGCCGGTCTGCGGGCTGCAGCTCTACAGCGCTGTGTGGCTGCGAGGGGTCCTGGGGCCCCACGGGCGCTTCTCCCGGCCCGGCTGGGCGGCACAGCTCTGGCTGCGGATCGGCGAGCTGGGCACGGCCGTGGCGCTGCTGGCGGCCGCCGCCCAGCCTGTGTGCTGCCGGTGCCGCCGCCGAAGCCCCGCGGGCCACTCCTGCTGGGCCAAGGCGCTGCGGTACTTCTGCGCCGGCCGCAAAGCCGAAGCGCCCGAATACCCCAACAACTGCTACGACTGGGCCGGTGGCAGCACCGGTGGCACCAGTGTGGAGCGGACACCCGCCAACGACATCTCCAAGAACCTCATCCGCAACCCGGCGGAGCAACTGCCCCTGCGGGCTCTGAAGGACAGCAACGAGGTCTGGGCAGCTGGCACCGGAATGCCGGGGCTCAGCCCCAAGTGCCCCAACATGTTGGCCGCCCGCTCCTGCGCCGCCTTTGAGCAGGGCTCATCCCCCTCCCTGGGGGAGCTAATCTTCCGCCCGCCGTCCCCCATCGACCTGCGCCGCAGCATCGACCAGGCGCTCTGCCGCCGCCACCTCCTGCACGACGGCCTCTTCGGTCGGCCCCGCCGCGGCTCCGGCTCCTCACTGCACGGCTCCCCAGCTCCTGACAAGACCCCCAGCTTGGGGCGCATGGTGCGCTGCAGCTCGCTCACGGAGCTGCCCGGCCCCCGCCAGCTCCCCGGCACCATCACTGTCACCGTCACCGCCTCAGCCAGCTCGCTGGAGAGCAGCTCACTGAAGATCAGCTGGAACCCCTGGCGCCATGGGCTGTCCTCGCCCGACAGCCTACCCCTGGACGAGGCGCCCAGCCGGGCCCCTCTCCTGGTGCCCGCTGGAGCCCCTGGCTGGGAGCGCGAGGGTCCCCGCGCCTTCCCAGCCCTTGGCAAGGCAGGGGACTCCCGCAGCCTCTCCAGCGACACCATTGAGCTCTGAGCCCCGGACAGGCAGACTGGGGCGCAGGAGGACGATGAGCCCAGTGTGAGGGTGCGGGGGTCTGATCCTGCGCCCCTGTAGGGCCGGGCAGGGTCAGTTCCATTTGTGCCAAACAAGCAAAATAAAGAGTTTATGTTGGGAGGAGACGGTCCTGTTGGCATGCGAAAGTGGGGGTGAGCAGCAGCACCCCCAATTCCCACCAGTTCCCATCCTGAGCAGCCAAGCTGGGTGTGCAGAGCTTTATTTCCTGAGATATGGACACACGGACAGATGAGCACACCCCGACGGACAAACCACAGACAAATGCAATGGCCACACTCATGCATCCAGCAGGGCCCCCTCACCAGCACAGCACCCTGCCAGTGGTGAGGGGCCCCTGGCCCCCCAGCCTGGGAGGCGACATGGGCTCTGTCCAGGGAGGGGGGGGGCAGTTCTCCCAGCCACACAGCTCAGGGCACAGGGGGACCCAGCCCCCCACTCTCCCACAGGGAATGGCCTCATGGGAGAGGAGTCCTACAGGGCCAGGAGCCCCAGCCTGGGGGCAGACAGCAGGTTCCCTCCCTCACCTGCCCCTTCACCCCCTCACCTGTCACAATGCCAGGCCTCTCCTCCAGAGCACGAGGAGCTGGGGGCAGCATGCTGTGCCCCCCACACGATGCTGCACTGCCTGGCATCACCCCTCCAGCCAGAGGGGGCTATGTGGGAGCCCCCAGGATCAGGTACTCCTGGCTCATTCTGCAGAACAGGGAAAACAAGACCCTGTGCTAAGGGGGGCTGAGGGATGCATGCAGGGCACAGCATCATGTGCAGGATGCAGCCTTGGCAGCCAGCCCTGCTTGGGGGAGGCCCTGCACCCCAAGCAGAGTCTGCCCCTCTGCTTGCTCCCAGCAGCTCCAGAGCTATCTGCCCTTCATGAAGCCATCGAGGACACGGTCACTGCGGTCAGAGAGCCAGTAGCCGGCCATGGCGGCCACGGCACCGATGAAGATGGCAGTGAAGACCATGTCACCCTTGGCAGCCAGCGTGGCGAGGGCACAGATCATCACACCAAAGAACATCTGCTGCAGCACCACCACCTCGTCATCAGTCACGTCATCAAAGAAGCCCTTCTCTGGGGCATCTGCATGGACAACACTCGTGGGAGGGCACAGCTGACCAGCGAGAGCCCCCCACTATGTCCCACAACCCCTGCCCAATGCCCATGTCCCCCAGCATTGCATTAGGCCATACCAGGGGGCTTGTCCTCAACGCACTGCCCGTCTCGGCGGATGTGGCCTTGGGCACAGACGCAGCGGTAGCTGCCCTCTGTGTTCTCACACACCTCCTGCGCCCCTGTGCACACTGGCTCTTCGGCACTGGCACACTCATCCACGTCTGGGGGCAAGGCAGGGCTCAGACAGGGCTTGGGCAGTGAAGAGGGGGCAGTATGGCCTCCCAGTCCATGGCAGGCACTCACCCAGGCACTTGGCTCCATCCCGCCAGTAGCCCTTGTTGCATTTCTTGCAGCGAGCCGGCCCAGCACCCATACAGCCAATGCAAGCCGTAGAGCAGTCTGCCTCAGGGAAAGGAGCCAGGGTTGCTGCTGGAGCTCCTTCCCAGCCCAGCAGGGTTGGCCCCAAGCAGCGAAGAGCCACCTGCATGAAAAACCCCCACCTCCCCTGACCTCGGCACTCATAGGAGCCCTCTGTGTTGACGCAGTACTGGTTGGCTCGGCAATGTGCCATCTCCGTGCCACACTCATCTATGTCTGCAGAAGAGAGGGGGACAGCCCTGCTGAGCCTCAGGTCCAAGGATGCAGCCCCCACGGCCCTGAGCTCATCCCTGGCCTTCACTCACCAATGCAGCGGTGCTCATGCAGCACCCAGCCTCTCTTGCAGCGGAGACAGCTGGAGTCTTCGGGCCCAGTGCAGCGCCCACATGCCTGATAGCACTCTGTGGGCAAGGAGGGCAATGTGGGCACAGGCAGGGAGGAGCTGCCTGTACCCAGTGCATGGGCAGCACCGACAGAGCCCCCACCTACCAGCACACACGAGGTGGCTCTTGTTCCGTGAGGCCTCATAGTAGCCGTCACCGCACTCGGCACAGAACGGGCCACCGTAGCCCGGGCTGCAGACGCAGAGGCCGGTGCCACGGCGTGTGCCATCACCATCGCATCGCCCGTTGCCACTGCAGGGCTGCTGGGGCCCACCGGCACAGGCTGCACGGGGAGAGACCAGCCGGCTGCGAGCTGGGGCGGGAGGCAGCAGCCAGGGGGGCCCCTCCAGCCCTGCCAGCACCCCACTCATCCCACAGCTACTCACATCGGCAGTCCGGGCCATAGGTGCCAGGCGGGCAGCAAAGCATCAGCCTGTCCACACACAGCCACTGGAAAAAGTCAGGGTGCTGCTGCTGCCTGGGGAGGGGGAGATACAGCACTCAGCCCCCTGCCATCCCTCTGTGGCCCCTGCCATCCCCCTGTTGCTGTCCCCAGACTCACTCATGGAACCACCACTGCTCCACGTGCTCCTCACTCCTCTCCAGCAGCTGGTGGCAGGCGAAGTCTGAGGGGGCACAGACACTCTCCAGCACCTCCAGCAGACGGGTCTCACTGCAGGGACATGAGCCAGTGTAGGATGTGCCATCTGGAGCAGCTAGGCTCCCCCAGGTCCCCCAGCCCCTCACTGGGGTCACTTACCTGTGTTGGTACTTGGACAGCTTCTCCTCCTCCCAGGCTGTGTTACCCCCACCAAAGCCCTCATGCTCTGTCCGCTCCAGGCCCTATGTGCATGGGGGAGTGGCAATGCAGGCATGGGATCCCCCTACCCGTAGCGTTCCACTAGACACATCACCTCCAGGGACCTGCCACCCTCTCCCGTCCCCAGAGTCCAGTCGTGCCCCTGGGAATACTGCAGGAGTGCCGCCACTTCACCACTCTCCCGCCCAAGCCACCCCTCCGCCGGGCCCTGTCACCTGTTACTCCTCCGGCCTGTGATGCCTCTGGGCCCCCCAACCACATCACCCCACCCAGGACCCCCTTCGTCCCTGCTCACTGTCACCCCAAGGCCGTGTCCCCCATGTCTGACACCCATGGGCCCCTCTCGTCACTGTCTCTGGCGCCAGCTCCCCCCCGAAGCAGCGGCTGTGTCACCCCACAGCCCTCGGTGCCGTTACCCCCCGTGTGCCCCCGCGCCGCGGCTCCATCATTCCCGTGTCCCCCCGCCCCGCACCCTGATGAAGCTGTCGGCGAGGCCGCGGCAGGCTCGGCACGGCTCGGCCCCGTCTCGGTGGGAGTCGGGGTCGGCGTGAGCCGCCAGCAGGACCCCCCCGAGGAGGGCGGCCCCCAGGAGGGCGGCCCCGAGCCCGGGCCCCCCGCGCCGGGGCGACCGCGGCAGCAGCGGCAGCGGCCCCATCGTCCGCCCGCCCCGCCCGCACCACGTGGGCCGCACCCGCTGACTCAGCGCCGCCACCTCCGCCAATGGCCGCGCGCCGCCGCCGCCGGCCCTCCGCTCCCAGCCAATCCGCGCCGAGCCCCGGACCCGCCCACCCCCGCCTTAAAGGGGCCGCGGGAAAAGGCCCGGGCCGGGGGTAGCGCGGATGGGCTGCAGTCGGTGACCCCGCACGGAGCGGGGCCGGCAGCCCGGAGCATACCGGCCCCGTCCCCGCATGGCCTGGGAGGGGTCCTCAAACATTCGTCCCCCGCCCCCAGCTAAACCTGGCCGGTTGACCTTCCCCCCCTCCACTCAAACTGGTCCAGTTCCCTCTCACTGTACCCAAATTTGCCCAGTTCCCCCTCATCTCACCCTAAACTGGTCCAATTTCTCCTCACACTTTTGCCCAAACTGTCCCAGTTGCCAATCATCCCCTAATGAGCCAGTCCAGTTCCCCTTTATACCCTTAAACTGGTTCAGTTCCCCATCCACCCTCCAACCAAACACAACCCGTTCCCCTTCTCGCCCGAAACAGCCCAGCCCTCTTCCTGTCCCCACCCCCGTACCTCCCCATCATCCCTCTCCATGGCATCCCAGTCCACCCCATCACCCCTTCCCAACCCATCCCAGTCCCTGCTGGACTCAGAGCTGGACTCACACTCAGCAAAAGCACTGTCACCTCTTTATTCCCCTACCGCCCGCTGCAGAGCCTCGGCCACCGCAGCCACATATGGCTCTGGCCACCGGCCCCTGTGCCGAGCTGGTCCAGCCAGTGCCTGCAAGAACCCCTCCATCTGGCTGGGCAGTGCGAAGGCAGGGGCTGCCCGCAGCGCTGGGGGCACTGCCGGCACCAAGGCCTCCAGCCGGGCCACCACATAGTGCCTGTTGGCCATCGCCAGCACTGGCATGGCACAGGACAGGGCCGCCGCAAACACCTCGCAGGGTGCCACAGTGGGGACATCACCGGGGCCAGGGTTGTGCCGGGCCCCAAGGCTGCTTTCAGTGGCCCCGGACTCTGACACAACCCTGGCCCCTGTATCCCACTGGTGTGCAGCAGCCACGGCTGCCGGAGAGAGGAGGAGGATGATGATGTCGCTGTCACGCAGTGCCCGGTGGTGCTGGGCATGCAGCCAGGGTAGTGGCCCCAAAGCCGCTACCCCACTGCCACCCCCCGGTGCTGCCACCACCGCCAGCCCCAGTGAGTGCAGAGCTGCCATCAGGGCACACGCTGCCTGCTCGGCCACCGGCTCTGCTGCGTGCACCAGCAGTGCCCGCCGGCCCTGCAGGGGACCTGAGGGGGGAGGGCATCATCAGTGCCTGGATCCCTCTAGGCACCCCGTACCCACCCTACAGTGGGAGGCATGCAGGGAAGCACCCACGATGGGGGAGACATGCCTCTGTCGCCCAAGCTCTGCAGCACTCCCTATACCCAAGCTAAAGAAGAGCCACAATGGGAAGCAGCTGAGACCACTGACATGAGTTCCCCAATCCCCTTGCTGAACCCTTTATCTACCCTATGGGACAGACATGGTGGGAGGCAGGTTGCAATCTGTCCCCTCCCACTCCCCATAGGGTTCACCCTCTTCTCTGTTTCCCTACACCCCTACCTACCCTGTCAGGCAGGCAAACATGAACTAATCCGAGTGGAGACCCCCTTACTCTGTCCTCTGACATCTCTAGGATACATATACACTGCCCATTCCCCCCAAGGCCCAGGCTCAACCCACACTCACCCTTGGAGCTGTAGCCAGCCCTCAGGGATTTCAGCCATCCTGCGGGGAGAAGAGGCAGTGAGGTCCCAGGAGGGGCCCCAGGCCAGGCACAGCCCCCAAAAGTGCACAACTCACTTTTCATGTCCTCCTTCTTCATCAAGAGCAGCAGTAGGAGACAGGTGGCCCCCAGCAGCACCCCCATCCACACCAGTGCCCAATGGGTACGCAGGTCTGTAGGGCAGGATCTGCATCCACCAAAGGCCCCCAGCACCCAACAAAGGTCTCCAGTGGCTCCACAGGGGAGTCCCCTCCCTCAGCCCTCTATTATCCCTCCTCTCCCCCACGGTGGCTGTCAACACTCACACTTGTGCAGGGGACAGGCCCAGAGTGCAACCTCAGTGGTGTTCAATGGGTGCCACAGCTGCAGGGGACACAGGGACATGTCAGACACTGCCCAGCCTCTGCCCACTGCCTGCTGGCTGCTCACACTGACCTGCTGGCACTGCCCCACTGCCACATCCTGCTGCAGATCCCGCTCCAGCAGCCCAGGGTGCCCAGCTCCCTGCAACAACACAGCAGGTCAGACAGCGGTGCCACCACTGCCGGGCACAGGGGTCCGTCTGCCACCAGTGCCACTGCTGCCAGGACATGGGGGTCCCTTCCTCTCTACCGTGCTGGTGAAGCTGGCAAGGGGTGTGCAGGAACCTCTCTCCACGACACACAGTGAGGCATTCTCCCCATGCTCCAGCAGCAGGAGGTCATTGGGGCGGCTGGGCAGCGCTCCTGGGAATGTGCCAGGGGGCTGGGTAGGTGGTGAGGGGAGGCCAAGGACCCACAGGCTGCCCCTACCCTCCCACCCCAGCAGTACTCACGGTCCCGCAGGCACTGGGTCAGCTGGACCTGCCCACGGCTCCACACCTGTCCCAGAGAGTGGATTAATTGTGCCTGGGGGTGATGTGGGGCTGCCCACGGGGCAGCTGTAGGGCAGACTGGTGTCCTACCTGCACGCACAGGTTGGGGTGTGGCTGCAGTCCTCCAAACTCCTGGGGTCCCTGTGAGTGGAAGGGATGCTCCGTAACTGTCACCACCATCCTTCACAAAGCCCCCAGTGCCCCACAGAGCCCCACTCACCTGCCCCCTGGCAGGCTGCTGCAGGCCAGGGAGGGCTTGGCAGGGCCTGGAGGGCACTGGCTGCCAGCAGGGCACCAGCTCAGCCAGGAGGTCGCAGGGGGCTGAGAGGGAGCAGGTCAGCACCTGCCCCTCAATGTGCAGGACCAGCTGGCTCTGCGCCCACAGTCGCTTCCAGGCCTCAGCATCTGCAGCGGCACCAGGGGAGGGGTGTCACTCTGTGTGGTGTCCCCTCAGGCCCTCCTGTGTCCCAGCCCCCTAGAGCTGAGCCTCAGAGTGAAGGTACCATGAGAGAAGGGGCACAGGGTGGCCCGTAGTGAGTCCTGGGTTTCTGGCCAGACCTGGGAGTGGGGAGAGAGACAAGAAAAGTATCCATGCTGTGACCATGACCTGGCTGGCTCCCTTGGGATGCCAGAGGGAGATATGTGGAGCTTCGAGCCCCTTTTTAGTGGCATCCTGCCACCCCCACAGTGCCAGGTCGGATGCCTACCTGCAGGCAGAGGCAGGGCAGCACCTCATCGGCGGGTAGGACATAGTTCATGGGACTGCTCTGCTACCAGCAACCAGATGTGGGTCACCCCAGGGCAAATCGCCACCAGCAGGGTCAGCCAGGGGGATCTGCTCCCAGGGGACCCTCTCCCAGCACACTGCCTGTAACACAGACACGGCTTCTCGGGAATGGGGAGGAGGGCAGCAACCGGAGCACAGACAGGGTGAGGGGGTCAGGGAATAGGGTGCATACTCACTGTGGTCACCACACGCCCTGGCCCAGTGGTGCCATGGCTATGGTTGCGGTAGAGCCAGAGTGTGTAGCTGTGCCCTACTGCAGCCCCCTGCACCTCCACAACCACATCCTTCTGCCCAGGAGAGACCCGCAGCCTGGGCACTGTATCAGAGGCAACTCAGGTCACCCAGCTCCTGGCACTGCCCGCCCAGCACCACGGCACCCTCAGGGTCACTCTCACCCCTGGTACCCACTGCCCAGCTCTCCCCACGGGATACAAACCGAGGTGGGGTGACGCCAGCACCTACCTTGGCACTGGGGGACAGCAGCCTGTGCTGCGGGCCACGAACAGTCTGTGGGGACAGTGAATCAGTGGGCAGGAGGGCTGGGGCCACTGCAGGGGACCTGCCGGGGCTCACCTGGCACCCGCTGCTGCTGGCTCAGCCTCTGCCGGCCCCGTGAGTTCATGTACGCCGAGATGTGGAGCTCGGAGCCCAGCGGTGCCTCAAAGCACCGGAAGATCACCCAACCCTAGGCAGGAAAACCACCACCCCACTGCGGTGAGGCACCAGCACTGCCAGCACCCACCTCCCTGGGGCACGGGAACAGGACCCCCATGCCACAGAGATGCGCTGATGCCAGCACCCACATCCCCAGTGCCCAGGGAGTGACAGTGTTGGGACTCCCATCCCCAATGCCCAGCATCTACATACCCCGGTTCGGCCACGCAGCGTGGGGCCCAAGGGTGCCCAGACCTCCACGGCCACACAGCGGGATGAGGCGTATGCATGCCCAGAGAGCAGCAGCAGCCCAGTAACGTTGGGCTGGGACGAGGCAGCCCTGGTCATTGGTGACCACTGTCCCCCATCACCGCTGTCCTCGGTCGCAGAGGTGCCTGGCTGCACGGAGAGGTGGGACACGGCGGCAGTGCTGGCGGTGGGTGGCAAGGCCAGGCGCACTCGAGCCTCCAGGCAGGGCACGCAGGCCGTGGGCTCGATGCAGCGCAGTGCCGGCTCCAGCCGCAGACGAGCCAGGGCCAGCCCGTGCCTGGGCCCCGGGGGCTCTGTCCCGCACAGCACATCGGTGTCTGGGGGGACAGAGAGCGCAGCATGGGGGTGGAGTCCCCATGCCCTGGGTGGGGTGGGGGGCATGGCACGGTCATGGCACTTACCCAAGAGGCGGCAGGTGAGGCCCTGGGGGAGGCAGGGGTGAAGCCGGTGGTGGTGCCAGGTGCCCGACGCCTGCGCGTTGGTGACACCAACCCACCTGGGAGCAGGCCAGGGTGTCGCGGGGGTCCCCATGGCTGCCCGCCGACCTCACCACCAGCACCAGCAGAAGCTGCCCCAGTGCGTGCATGGTGGGGCCGGGGCCTTGGGGTGCCCCGGCCCCACGCTGGCTGCTCCCCAGCAGCCTCTCTCCTGGCTCCACGGGCCCCACCGCCGCCGCCGGCTCCTGCTTCCTGCTCTGATCCCGGACACCCGGGTCCTTGCGTGGCGTCAGCAACCGCCCTGGGGTGGGGCCTCCTGTTCCCGCACCGGCCATGGAGGGCTCCGTGCTCCGGCACCCTTGGGGAGGGACTGGGGCCCCACAGAGTTGGCTCCATGGCACGGGCATGGTGCCAGGCTGGCCCCAGGCAGCCGCAGCGGCTGTGGGACATGGTGTGGCACCCGTGCCGGTACAGGCTGTGCCCAGCCGGGTGTGTCGTCTCTCCGTGCTGCAGAGGAGTAGTAGGCAGCCCCCAACCCTCCAGGGCACCAACAAATCCCCCCGTTACACCAGAGAGACAACAGAGCAGGGTGAAATGACACCTTTATTGCTTCCACCCCAGACCAAGTCCTGCTGGCAATGTCAAGACAAAGAGCAGGGCCAGGCTATGCTCAGCACCTGCCCCTCTAGCCACCTGTGCCTGGGCAGGGCAGGGAGCCTCCCCATCTCTCAGCTTTTTCCTGCACAACCCCAACCCCTTGCTTGGCTGTGGTGTCCAAAGGGGCTTCTATGGGCTCTCCTCTGGAGCAGGTCCTTGTATGGGAATAAAGCTGCCCCTGCTCAGGACAGCATCTCTACTCCTGACCACAGATGACCAGCTGGCTGCTCACTCTGGCCCCAGCAGCACGCTCCATGACTGAGGCCAGTCCTGGTTGGACCAGCCCCTTCCTGGGGCACCCATGGGTATCCCTGCTGCTGCCGCAGTGGGCACACGTTCACCTGAGCCCTGCCTTTTCCTAGCAGAACTCCTACCCTCACTGAGGGGCTGCACCCAGCCCTGCACTCCCTGCAGCCATGCCCAGCTCAGGCCCAGCCTGGGCACTCAGGTGCCAGAAGCTGCCCCAGGGGGCCGGGGCGGAGAACTGCCCTTCCCAGCCCCCATCTCCAGCAGCCGATGCAGGAGGCCCCCCACCCTGCCCCGACGGCAGCGGCGAGGGGCCGGGGGGCTGCCCCGCAGGGCACCCAGCAGACCGGGCAGCTGCCGGGGCAGGCGGTAGGTGGGCAGGGGCCGGAGGGGGCGGGGGACATCGCGGGGGCTGCAGAGCCGGCTGAAGTATGCCAGGACCCACCCGCCGCCGCGGCCCGCCGCACCCAGCTCCCCGTGCAGGCAGGCCATGGCTGCCCCAAAAATGTCATGGGCATCCCCGGGCGTCCCGTCAGCCATCCCGACCTGCCACCGATGAAAGAGCCGGGCACTGCCCCGGCTCCAGAGCAGGAGGACAGTGCCACGCTGGCGGCCCACGCGGCCCCGCTGAGCATAGAGCCATGGCAGGGCGCCCGCCCGACCCAGGCCACCCGCTTCCCACAGGTCCAGGCGCACGTCGCAGCCCAGCCCTGCGCGCAGCCGCTCGGCCAGGGCACACACCAGCCCCAGGTGCTCCTCTGAATCTGGTGAGTACAGCAGCAGCACGGGGCGCCCGCCAGGGCCACCTGCAGGATGGAGGGGACAGCAGTGACAGCTCAGCTCCGAGTTCTACTGGCATCCCCTGGGGACACCTTGGCATCCAACAGCATCTGCCATCCACCACCCTGGGATCCCCTGCAGCCCAGGAACCGGCACCCACTGGCAGTCCAGCCCCTCTTGTCACC
This sequence comes from Prinia subflava, assembly GCF_021018805.1. NCBI lineage: Eukaryota > Metazoa > Chordata > Aves > Passeriformes > Cisticolidae > Prinia > Prinia subflava. Next base: position 9,095,525 of record NC_086260.1, read on the forward strand.
CCTCCTGCAGCCCCCTCGAGTGCTTCTCACCATCATCTGGCCTCCAGGCACCACGGCAGTTGAGGAGCAGCACAGTCGCCACCAGTCCCAGTGCCAGCACCAGCCCCAGCAGCCCGAAGTGCCTGCGGGAGACTGGGAGAGGGGCAGTAAAGGGGGTATCTGCCCATTTCCACTGCCCCGAGTCCCCTCCAGGACCCCCTCTCACCATCAGGACAGAGCAGCTGCTTCCGAGCAAATTGTACATCCGAGCGCCATACCTGGGGAAGGGGCTGGGTAAGAGGGGGGATCATGTTGGGTCCTCCATAGCAGAGATGACAGCACAAGGGTCACCTTACCAGCACGCAGCTACCCAGGATCTGCACTGGCAGCAGCAGCGCCAACTCCCCTGGAGCAGAGCCCTCTGGCTGCAAAGCACAAGGGCAGGGTCAGTGTGGGTCTGTCCCCACCATGTCCCCCCAGCCCTGCACCACTCACCTGTGTGACAGTGTAGAGTGGAGCCTCGGGTTCACACTGCCCACCCTGGCGCTGGCACAGGGCTGCGCTGAAGGCTGCAGGGATGCGGGAGGTGAGGTGCAGGTGCAGCTGGAGCCCCCAGACACTCACTGAGACATTCCAGGCAGTCTCTGCAGCCAGCAGAGAGAGAGGGGAGGTTGCAGGATGCCCAATAGGGTGAGGGGTGCAAGAGACCCCGGGGAAGGGCTGTGCTTAGCCCAGGGCTGCCTCCTGCCCATAGTGCTCACCTGGCTGGTGGGGACACTCCACATGGCTGCTGTTCTTGTAGGAGAACTGAGAGGAGGTGGGATCAACAAAGGGCAAGGTCAGCTGCCCTCACCCACCCCCCAACCCTTCTGAGATGGTGCCCACCCACCCACATGGGCTTACTCGGAAGCAGAGCTGGGGGTGCACGTCCACCTTGTCCAGTATGTACATCTGGAAAAAAGGGAGAGTGTGTCACGGTTGCCATCTCTGACCCACACAGCCCACAGGCACCCCAGTGCCCACCCACTGCCTTACAGGGAACCTGAGATCCAGTAGATGCCCCAGCCAGTGGCATGGTTCCACATCCTATGGCACCTCAAGATCAGAAGCCCTCACCTGCTCATCCTCACTGGCTGTGGAATTGGGGATGTCGTGACAGGGTGCAGCCTCATCTGCTGCCTCCCTCCAGCAAAGGGTGGCCTGTGGGTGCAGGGGGCAGCTGGCACTCAGTTCCATCACCATCTGGTCCTTGCTGCTGGTGCTGAAGTCATGGAAGCGCACCGAGGACCATAGCTCGGGACCATCTGTGGGGCACCACATCGGTGGGGTGGGGAGACACCGAGGGACACCCCTGGGACTCAGCTCCCCTCCCCACAGCCACCAGGCACTCACAGGCATCTGGCCGGTCACGGAAGGGGCAGTGTTTGCTCCGTGGGCTGTCATGGTGGGAGTAGGAGGCCTGGGGCAGCAGAACAGGATGGTCAGGGCAGGATATGCCCCACCCCTCATGTGAAGGCAGAGGAAGGGGCTCTGGTGGCTTTAGGGGTGGGTAACCCACCTCAATGCACAGGCAGGGCACCAAGAACTCATATGGCAGTGAGATGTGGTGGCCTCCCGGCACCAGCACCTGCAACATGGAGGGAGTATCAGCTGGCAGGGACTGTGTCCCCCAGTCTGGGATGGGGGTGTCAGGGGGCAGAGCTGTTACCTGCTGGTGGAAGGGCCGGGGCAGCTCCTCACACTCTAGGGCCAGCTGGTGGCACAGCCGCACCATAAGGGCAGGACCCGCAGGCACCCACACCTCAATGGCTCGCATCTCAGGGATCCAAGCATGGGTAAAGACAGGCCCTGCAGAGCAGGCAGGGCGTCAGCTGGTACCAGCGTCCCCCCGGACACCTCCCAACCTCTGCAGTCTCACCAGGCGGCTCAGCGCTGACCAGATGGCTGCAGTTTAGGGAGAAGCCCCGATCTGGGATGGTGTGAAGAGAGACGAGGACTTGCCGCCCGCTCTCTGCCGGGAAGCAGTCGAACTGCACCTGCCACTGCGGGAAGCAGAGGGTCAGTGAGGGTACTCCGGGCCTTGGTGTCCCCCTGCTCCACCGCCCACAGCAGACTCACCGCTGAGCGGCCCAATGCCCGGGGTCGCCGCCAAACCTGCAGCCAGCCAGCTCGATTGGAGCCCAGCTCCAGGAAGGTGAGCTGCAGTCCCCGGACACCGCCGAGCTCTGCGAGAAACCGGCTGACATGGGGTGCTGACAGGGTTGGGGGGACAAGGTGTGTGTCCCCTGCCGCGGGGATGCCCGGCCCCGCCGCCCCCGCCCGTACCTGAGGTGGGGAGGGCCAGGCGCACCCGCAGGCAGGGCTGGCAGGGCTGCGCGGGCAGGCACAGCCGGGCACGGCTCAGCGACAGGGCGGGCGGCTCCAGCGGCAGCCCGGGGCGGGAAGGGCGGCGGCAGCGGGGGCGGCTCAGCGTCCTGTCGGCTGCAGGGGGAGAGCAGACGGGGGGCGGCCGTGCGCTGCGGGTCCCGCAGGCAGCAGCAGCCCGGCACACCGGGAGTGCTTGGAAGGGGGAGAGCCCCGGAGAGTCCCGGGGAGGTGTACTCGGAAAGGAGGTGCCCCGGGAATCCAGAGTTCTGGCAAACCGGGAGCCTCGGTGATTCGGAGTCCTCGGAAGCGGGAATCCCTGGGGATCGGGAGTCCCTCGGAAAGAGGGAGCCCCGGGGATCCGGAGTCTTAAGAAGCGGGGAGCCCCAGGGACCAGGAAGTTTCGGGGATCAGGACTCCTAGGAAGCGGGGAGCCCGGTGCCCCGGAAACCGGGAGCGCCCGCACGCCCCATCCTCCAGGACCCAGTGGCCGCGGGCAGGGGAAGCCACACCATCCCGCCGCACCCCGGAGCCGGTATCGCCGGGCAGGAGCAGCCCCGCGCTGACAGCCCTGCCCCGCCGCTACTCACCGGTGGCGCGGCACTCCTGCAAGCAAAGACACGGCAGTGAGCGCGGCGCGCCCGGCCCCCGCCTTCCCCCGCCACCTCCCTTCCCCGGCGCTCACGAAGTTGGCGGAGACCCGGAGGCGGGTCACTGCGGGCCCGGTCCCGGACGGCAGCAGCAGCAGCAGCGCGGCGGCGGCGAGCAGCACCGGGCGCCCCATGGCCGGGCGCCGCCGCTCTCCTCCCCGCCCCGCCCCGGGCCGGCCCCGCCGCATTCCTGCACCGGCACGTGCGGCCCCGCCGCCGCCACCCTCCCCTCCGCTGCCAGGTGGCGCTTCCTGCGGCGCAGACACGCGTGGGAGAGCGGACGGTGCTTTATTTCCACAGAGCAACACGCGGAGGAACGGGCACGCACCCCAGGGACCCTCCACGGCCCCGGCCCTAGGGAGTCTCCCCCTTGCATGAGAGCCCGGGGCCGTGATGGGGCTCAGCCCACCCCATTCTCCCCTAGGATCCCCCACCCACCGGAGCTGCGCCAGCGCTGCCCCACAGGACTGAGCTGCAGAGCTTCAGCACCTCACGGAGCCCACCTATCCCCACTCATTTCTTCTTCTTCTCCTGCGTGCTAGTGAACCAGGAGTCCAGCAGCTTCTTGCTGTAGTAGAGTTGCCAGCCATGCACCTGCGCGGCCACCACCACCACCAGGTACATGACAGAGACGGCCGAGAAGCCGAAGATGAAGCGGTAAGCTTTGCCGTGGCGGTACAGCTGCTGTGCCATGGGGAACATCTCCATGGCCCCGTAGATGAGGGGAGCCACCGAGAAGAGGCCGGTGCTGATCATGGAGAGTACCAGGTAGCTGATGTTGTTGCGGGGGAAGGACAGGAGGCCCAGGAGGGAGGGCAGGATGCTGAGCAGGTAGGGATACTCCCACTGGTAGGGCATGGCCACCTGGTCGTGGGGCAGCAGCTTGAGGTGCCCCACGACCATCTGGGCCAGGAGCAGCAGCCAGATGACCACATGCGCGTAGATCAGCTTCTTGATCTCCGACTTGAGGGTCACGCTGGGAAGAGAGTGTGAGGCCATCAGGGCCTGCCGGGGTCGCGTGTCCCCTCCGGAACCCCGGGAAAGGGGACACCTACCTCATTTGGTAGTGCGAGGCCACGCGCTCCCGGTGCTGGAAGTCGCTGCCGTCGGTGCCGGCGGCGCGGGGACCCCCTCGGGAGGCCATGGTGCTGTCCTGGGGAGACACAGCGTCAGGCGGGGCCGCCTCCCTGCCCGCCTCCCCAGCGCAGCCCCGGCACAAGCCCCCCGGGCCTCCTTCCCACAGCGACAGCCCCGGGGATTCCTCCCGGTGACCGCCCGGCCCTCCGGGACATCCCTGGGGTGACCCCCCCCGCGGGGGACACCCCCGGCCCGCCGCTCCCCGCCGTGCCGCACCTGCGGGCGGGACCCGCTGCCCGCGCTTCCGCCGCTCTATGGCCGCGGCCGCCGGCTCCGGATGCCGGGGGAGCCGCTCGGCGCAGGCGCGGCGCCGCCGCCATGGCGGGCACCGGGAGCGCCGCCGCCGCCCGCGGGCTGGCGCGCCCGGGGCCGGGAGCGCGGGGAGGGAGTGGCGCATACACGGGGTGCGTTTATGGGTGGAGTGCGTGTGTACAGAGGGTGCGTGTGTACATGGGGTGCAGGCCCGGGGTGTGCTGCCACCGGGAGATGCGCACGCGTGGGGGCTGGTGGGAGTCCATGGGGAACGCACACGCGTGGGTACAGAGGGGTTATGAGGTTGGGGTTATGGGGGGGTTGGGGGATTGGGGACATATCGGTGGGGTTTCGGAGGTGTGAGGACAGGGGCTGGGGAAGCATGAGGGTTCAGAGACACATGGAGAGGAGGGCGGACAGTGGTGGGTGAGATTTATGGACACGCAGAGTGGGGTGCAGGATAGGTGGCTAAGGGAAGGCCCACCCGTGGCCCCCTGCCCACTCCATCCCCTGCAGGTGGAGGCGGCTGCTGGGCCCCAAGGAGACGCTGAGGCTGTTGGAGGGCTCCGTGGTGCACCGGGAAGGTACCTGCGACAGGGGACAATGGGGGCAAGGGAGACACAGTGAGGGAGGTACATCCTGACCAGACTTCCCTGCACTAGGAGCCCTGCTGGCGCTGAGCAAGCCCCCAGGCCTCCCCATTCTGGGTGAGTAGAGGACAGCAACGGGGGTTCTGCAGGGGTGGGGGTATCTGCGTGGGGGCCCAGTAGTGCTGACCCAGCAGCATCTCCCCAGGACGCCCTGGGGACCTGAGCCTGGATGCGCTGCTGCCAGCACTGAGACAACGCCTGGGCCTCGCTGCTGACCTTCACGTGGTGAAGGCTCCTGCCAGGTGTGGTAGGAGGTTCTGGGCTGGAGGTCCTGGGGTGGAGCTGGGGCTGCTTTTCCCCCTCCAGGTCTCAAGCAGCTGTGTCCCACAGGGAGTATTCTGGTCTTGTCCTCCTGTCCAGCTGCTACCACACCACTAAGAAGCTCCAGCAGTTCTTCACCAATGCTCGCCAGAGAGGCCAGTACCCTGCCACATATCGGTGAGTCCTTGGGACCCCACCGTGCTGGCATGGGGGTCCTGTCCCCTTCTCACCACCTTACCCTGCAGTGCCATCACTGTGGGAGTCCCGGCGGAGGTGGAGGGTGAGATCTGCACGGGGCTACGCTGGCAGCAGCAGGGGGACAGAGCCATGGTAAGGGGGTGCCGGTGGGCTGGGAGCACTGGGTGTACCCCAGAGAGTGCTGAGGCTGTGCAGTGCAGGTGGTGCCAGTGCCAGCCCCGGGACGCCGCAGCCTGGCCAGGAAGGATGTGAAGATCACCCTGACACGCTACCGGGTGCTGAACGCCGCGGGGGGCTGTGGCCTCCTCCAGCTCCAGCCCAGGACGGGTGAATGGCCTCCCAACCCCTCCAGCACCTCAGCCGTGCTTCCTGACCCCTGCAATCTCACCTTCTCCCTGTTCCTCCCCAGCCTTCCCAGAACAGCTCCAGGTGCACTTGACACTGCTGCTGTGTCCGGCCCTGGGCGACCATGAGCACTCTTCCCACGTGGGCAGGGTGCTGGGAGTGCCCTTCTTTCTGACCCCTGAGACCGCCCCGACCCACACACAGGTACGGGGCCAAGGTGGATGCTGGGTGGGGCATTCAGCACAGCCCTCGGTGATCCCACTGAGCTGCCCACTCACATTGCAGATACTGGACGAGGAGTTGCTGTCCCAGCTGGGCCTTTCTCCACGGCAGCTCCATCACCTCCCACTGCACATCCACCTGCAGGAGCTAGTGCTGCCCGAGGGCCCCCTCTGTGCGCCCCCCCCACCTTATTTCATGCACACTCTGCGCTGTCTGGGGCTGCCTGAGCACTAGGAGCCCTAGTCCTGCAGGGGGATACCCACTCCACCTTTCTGTCTCTGCTACCCCATTAAAATCCGCCCTGCTGCCTGGGTTTAGCACTCAGTTATTTTCTTGGTGCACAGAGGATGCATTTCTCCTGGCTGTTCCTCTGGCATTGCTGGGGGCACCAGCCCTGCCACCACTCTCTGCCTTCCCTGGTTCCAAGTGCTAGAATGCAACAGTGTCATCACCCACTGCAGCTGTATCTGGCAGGGGTGACCACAGGCAGGAGCAGAGGCAGCTTTTCCTGTCTGCTCTCTGCCCTGGCAGCCCCAGTTCCCACCCACAGCCCCATCCCAGGGGCAGTCCTAGCCCTCTCCACAGCTGTCACACACAGAAGGTCTGAGACAGACTCCTTATCAACAAATTATTTTAAAGCACGCCTGAGGGAGGAGGTGGGTACCACGGCACAGCATGGGAGCTTTTGGAAATGAGAGGTAGCCACGTGCTGCTGTGTTGAGTCAGCAACGACAGGCAGAGTGCTGTCCACTCCTGGGGGGGTCTCAGTTTTCTGCATACCATTGGGAGCTGCTGTGTGCTTCTGCTCCAGGCACAGGGTCCTGGTGCTCTGTGCAGATAGAGGTTGTTGCAGGGGCTTGGCAGGAGAGAAGGAGCGTGCATAACCCTGAGATAGCCAGGGGTTGCTGGGGGTTCCCCGGGGTGGTGGCACAGGCACCCACTCCTGGGAACAGCCACTGATCCGGGGCTTTGCAGGCTGGGGCTGCCCAGGCAGCAGACCGAGCCATGGCAGCCCCTGGCTCCCAGCAGATGAGGCCCGAGGCTTTGGTGGTGCTGAGGCATCAGAGCTAGGGGAAGAGTAGTGGCTCTGGAGCGGTTGCTCCAGAGGAGGCAGCTTCCCTGTTGCTGTTCGGGGCTGGGTCACCTGGGTGGTTCTAGCCCATGGGGACACAGATGACTTGGAAGAACTCAGCACCTTTGGAGGAAATCGAGGCCATACTCTCTGAGGCACCTGGGTGGTTCTGCCTCCTGCTGACAGGGAGAGCTTGGGGGCACAAGGCACAACGGTGAGGGATTGACGCTGTGCTCGCCTGGGTACATGGGTGGCTCTGGCCCCTGGGGACACAAGGTAGTGGAGGGCATTGGCCACAGGGGTGGGTGGTTGGTCCTGGGCTTGCTGTGGATTCTTCAAGGAACAGCCTTTGACCATCAGCTTCACACGCACTGACAGAGGCTTGGGCACAGCTGCCTGTAGGGAGACGGCAGGGAGTGTGGGCTCAGGGTGCGTGGGGGGTGTCTGCCCCCATCACCCCAGCCTACCTCCTTGTAGATGAGCTCAAAGGCTCCAATGGAACAGGTGGGATTGTCCTTGCGGTCGAGCACGAGGCACAGCGTGTCCCGCTGGACGTTGGCACAGAGCTGTCGGGTCACTGCCGAGGAGGGGCTCATGGTGGGGCAGGAGTTGATCTCCAGCAGCCAGGGTTGGAAGTCTTCCCCAACAAGAAAGTCAGCCCCGTAGAGCTCGAAGCTGCCCTTGTGGAAGCGCACCTGCTCCTGGGCACTGCGCAGAGCGCTCAGGATCGCTGCCTTCATGCCAGGCACCAACACCTGGTGCCAGGCATCTGCCTGCCCGAGCTGTGCCAGGTATTCCTGGAATTGCTTGTTTGACCAGATCTTGTCGTGGGGCACACGAATGTCCTGGTCTGGTGATGTCTTGTACCACTTCTGGACAGAGACGTTGCAGAGGTGCCTGGCACTGGAGCAGGGAGAGTGGGGCTGGGTCAGGGCGTGCCAGGGTGCTGGGGTGTGGGGAGCCGGGGTGAGGGGCACTCACCGCTCCAGGTGACACAGGGAGAAGGGTCGGGAGCAGAAGCGCAGGTAGCAGTCTTGGTAGAACCACACGGTCAGTGGCTTCCAGTCAGTCACAACAAACCATTGCCGGATATCAAATTTGGTGCCAAAAATGGTCAGCGGCCGCTCCATGTACTTCTGCACCACCCATCTGCCCACCTGCACCGAGGGTGCTTTGCAGCCCCATGCCCGCTGCAGCACCTCCTCCAGCCGCGTTGTGCAGATGATGCCTGGGGAACACAGTGATAGTGGGACCCCTCCTAAATGGGGAGCGCCTGTATGCTACTACTCACTTCCCTCAGCCTTACCCCTGCCTTGGGATTTAGCACCAGGCTTGAGGATCCAGACGTTGAGCTTGCCCTCCATGTCAAGCTGGGGCAGCTGCTCTGCCAGGTGCCGCAGCAGGTTCTGGCACTGCTTCTGCTGCTGGTTGGTCAGTACTAGCCTTGCCCCCTCACTGTGGGGTGAAGGGGGCCTCAGCATTAGCTCTGTCATGGTGTCCCCCGTCCCCCCATCCCACCCAGCACTCACTGTGCCACACGGTAGTATTGCTGCAGGAAGCGGTCCCAGTCGATGCATGTCCTGCAGGGCGACGGGGTGCTCCTGTCGATGTCCTGGTGCTGCAGAACGCCCAGGTGCTGCTTACAGACCTCCAGGGCTTCCTCCACCAGCTCAGGGTACGGGGGGGAGCCTGGCCGTGCTGTGGAATGCTTGGGGTGAGAGACGTGACCCCTATGCCAGCCTTGGGGCCAGAGCCTCCCTGTGGGATGGGTGGCTTTGGGTGCGTGGGGATGGGGTGGGGAGCAGAGCACCCATAAGGTGGGCCATTAGAAAGGAGTGGGGAATCCCAGACCACAGCCATCAGCAGAGGCTGTGCCTCCAAGCTCAGCCATCAGTTGTCCCTAACTCTACTCTCTGCCACCACCCCCAGGCCCAGCTCCATCTACTTACCTCCCCACTTGGCTGAGTTTGGGACCTGCTGAGTCCTCACTGGCCTGTTCCCAGCCTCCTCCAGGGCCAGTTTGAGCAGGCTGCGTGCTGCTGTCAGGTGGAAATCCTCTGCAAGAAGGAGGCATCATCCCCAGCCAGTCCTGCACAGGACATTGGAGGAGTGGGAGCACAAGGAGGGTCAGGAGGGCAACAGCCTTCAGCTCACCAATGAAAGCTTCTCGCTCTTCCATGATCCCCAACCGGTAGCACCGGGGGAAGAAGGTGTTGGGGTCAGCTTGCTCAATCCATGGCAGCTTTTGTAGGCTGAGGCACAGCCCCTCCTGTTCAGAGGAGGTTGTCAGTCCCTACTGGACCCCATCCCCCTCCCCAAGGGCTGCAGCCCCCCACCTTGGTGGTGAACGCATCCACCCCGGCATAGTGGTTCACGACGTTGTCCTGCTGCAGCAGCTCAGGATCAGTGGCGTCAAGGAAGTTGGTCCAGATAAAGTTTGGCAACCGATTCCGCACCAGGTAGGACTGGTGGAGGGAGGAAGCCAGGGTAGGACACAGAGCCCCCATCCTGCCCTCATCCCATGCCTGGGCGCAGGGGAACGGTGCTGGGGGCAGCGGCAGAGCTCAGCCCCAGCCCTCTCTGCTAACCATGAGGTCATGGATGCTGTTGGGGTCCTCCTCACACTGCTCTTCCTCCTCAGCAGGTAGCCATGGGTAGTGCAGGGGGTCTGTAGTCCCCAGAAAAGGCTGTGCCCCACCATGTGGGTTCAGCAGTGCCTGCCTCTGCTCACCACCACAATTACTTGGCCCTGTCTCCAGCTGCTGCTTGTTTTGGTCACCACGATGCTGCTCCAGCTGTCTGCCCATGCCATGGAGCTTCCTCTCCACCCAGCCCCGGGCTCGCAGCTCACGGCGAATGATGGGGTAGGGGCCCTGTACTGTGAAGATTTTCTTCTCCTGTGCAGAGACCAGTGGGCTCAGCTTGCCCCAGTCCTGGTTCCTCTGGCTCAGCTCTCCTAAGCCAGAAATGCAATTAATGCAAGCAGGTGGTGTTTGAGGGGTGTGAAATCAGGTCCCTCACCTTAATGGCCATCTCCACGTGCAGCCTGGCCTTCTTGAGCTGTTCAAGGCTAAGTGAGTGCTGGCAGCCAACCTGCTGGCTGGTGGTGGTGGCTGCTGAGGACAGCCCTGTCTGAGCTCACTGTCCCCACATCCTGAGGTCCACAGGGCAAGCACAGAGAGGTAGAAAGCACTGACCTGCCTGGCTCTGCCTGACCGACCTTGGAGCCCTTGAAAGGGCAGTCTCCGACCTGGTGAGCCTCTTGCCAGTGTCCCTGCTGCACTGCACAGTCCCAGGATGCTTCGCTGTGCCCTTGTCCTGGTGGGCCTTGGGGTGGCTGGAGTATACCCTGTTCAAGTGCTGGCCCCATCTGGGGGGCTGTGTGCCTGCAGTGCTGCTCTCTGTGTCACACTGTCCCATGATAGCCGGAGGGACAGGGGAGCTGTGGGTGGCTCTTCCTCCTCTGTGCCAAGCGGGTTGTCCTATTCCCCTGTCCTGCTGAGGACTGAAGTCGGAATCCAGCACAGAACATGGCCTCTAAACCCCAGTACCACTGATGTCGGAATGCAGGATGTAGCTCCCCCAACCTCAACATTGCTGTGATGTCACAGCCCCAGCTACAGTGGCTCCACTGCACAGAAGGGGGGACACAAACAGCCCCCTATGCCCACAGCCAGCCAGCCTCCACTCAAACCTCGCCACCTGAAATCCTGTTGTGCCCCACACCCCAAGCCCCTTGCTGCCCTCAGGCCGACTTCAAGTCCTTTCATACTCTCCTGACACCCCCCATGGCCCCTCACACACCATCAGGGCTGACCCCACTGTTTGCTGTTGCCACACTGTGCCCCTCCAGTTCCATGATCTGCCCTGAAGCCCACAGTGCCCGCCCCCATCCCCCGGTGTGGCCCAGAGCGGCGGCAGGGAGGAGACAGAGGCAGTGGATACAGCAAACAAGACCGTTTAAAAAACAAGACAAGACAGGGGCAGCGGCCAGGGCCGCGCTGCCACGAGCGGGGGCTGCTCCCGCCCAGCCCAGAGGGGCAGGCAGGGCCCGGCCCCGCCCAGTGGTCCTCAAGAAACGGGAGCAGGCACAGGCACAGTGCCCGGTGGGCACAAGCACAAGGGAGCCACGGGGTCCTGCACCACGGCCTAAAACTGGAGAGAAAACACACGGCTGTTAGTCCCTGCTTGCAGCACTCCGAGAACTCTCACCACCTTCCCGGCACCTGGGATGGGGGCTGAGGGTGGCCACTGCTCCCAGGGATCCATGCTCAGCTTCTCCCGCTGCCTCCCCAGGAACTGCACATCCATCTCAGCACCCACCAAAAGGGTCTCACCCCCCAAGGCTGCTGCTGCCACTGAGCAAGCTCTGGGGGTCTCACAAGCTGGGACTTCATGAGCAAAGGGGATACAAGCACCTTTGGCATCCTTTCCTCTCTGTCCCCAAGAGGTTCCTTGGGCAGCATGTCACCCTTCCTCACTAATAGGACTGGGGGGCTCTGGGCACAACGGCTACAGTGGCTTTGACCCCACACCCCACTCCCAAAATCAGAGACCCCCTCCTCCCATTTCAAAGTCTCACATTCTTAAGGAACTCCTCTGCCACGATGCGGGCCCTCGCATTGACAGAGAGTTTCATCTCACTGATTTCCTTGTCGATCTCCTCCATGAAGTGGATGACAAAGTCCACCAGCTTGTGCTTGTACATCTGCTCCGTGTGGAAGTTTGTGATCAAGAAGCTGATGTCATAACCCTGCACGAGAGAGAAGCACCCTCGGGCTTAGCACCCAAACCGCTGGCCATGCAAGCTCACATCCAGTGCCAGGATGGGGCCAGGAGTTGCTTTGTCCCCTCCCTGTCACCTCACCTCAACGGGCTTCCTGCGCAGGATAAAGAAGTTCTCAGCCCTCATCATCATAAAGCGCATGAATTTGTGGCACAAGATCTTCTCGATCTCATCAGCCTAGAGAGAGAAAAGGGAAGTGAGGCTTCCCCACAGGCTGAGCTGCCAGCCCCCTGCCCAACCCCCCCCTCACCTGCTTCACGGCGATGCTGACACGCACTGAGTTAATGGAGCCCTCAATGAGGACCTTCTCCTTCTCATTCCTGCTGATGATCACCGGCTGCAACAGCAGCTCTTTGCTGCTCCTGTGAACAGAGGGAGGGAGGGCAGGAGTGACTCAGAAGGAAGCACTTGCTGGTGGGAAACAGGGAAGGGGAGCCGCAGGGATCACGGGGATATGGGGGCATTGCTACAGCATACTCCCGCGTCCCGAAGAGGTTCCTCCGCAGGGCAGACGCTCCCTCGGTCCCAAGGAAGACCCCCTTCCTCCTCCCCGCAGCTCCCCGGCTCCCTGCCGCCACCAGCCCTGTGCCTAAGGGCTGGGGGGTGCCCAGCGCACGGGCAGGAACGGGGCAGCGGCCCCCAGGGCTTCGCAGGGCTCCCCCGGTGTCCCCTCCCGCCCCCGTACCTGACTTCCACCTCAGGCTTGTTGTGCCGCTCCACCACCTGAGAGGAGAAGTTTTCCAGGCACAGCGCGGCCTGCAGCGTGGCGCGCACCGCGTTCAGGTACGGGCGCAGCGTGGCAGTCTGCGGGGACACGGCGGCGGCGTCAGACCACCGACCGCAGCCCGGGGGTCGGGTCTCGCCCCCTGCCCCAGCCCCCCACCAGCAGCCCGCAGCCCCCTTAGCTCCGGTCACTCCGCCGGCCCCGGGTCCGACCCTCCCCAACCTCCCCGCTGCCACCGCCCCTCACGGGGCGCCCCCCGCCCTACCATGGTGGCAGCGGCGCTCCGGTCCGGGCAGGCGGAAGTGGCTGATCACCTCTTCCGGGATGCGCGGCACCTCCCACTGCGGCGGGAGGGAGGGGGGGCGGCGGGAGGCTCCCGCCCTGCGGCCTGACCCCCCCGCTGCACGGAGCCGGGTGGCGGCGGCGAGACTTCGCGTGGCTCCCCCCGCGCCCTGTCGCGCTTGGTACGGGCCTGTCAGCGCTTCCATATTAGGGAAGGGAGATGGAGGGCGGGCTGGGCCAATGAGCGGCTGCGCGGGGCGCGGCGCGGCCAATGGGGAGCGCGGGGCGGGGCGCCCGCGGGGCCGGAAGGGGCGCCCGGCCCAGACCCGGCCCCGCGGCCTCCGCTGCGCCCTGGGGCCGCCCCCGCCTCCTCCCCGCACCCCCTGGTGATCTCCCTCCGGTTCCCCTCGGTGATCCCCCCCACCGGGTTCCTCGGCGCCTCGGTGATCCCCCCCGCCTTGTTCCCTCAGCACCCCGGTGATTCTCCCCACGTTCCTCTCAGCGCCCCCGTGATCCCCCACCCCGGGTTCCACAGAGCCTCGATGCCCCCCGAATCCCCGTAGTCCCCCACTCCACTCCCTTCCCTGCCGGCTTCCCCTGTCCCCGGCTCGCCCGTGAGCCCGTCGGTCCCCCAGAGCCCACTCGGTGCCTGGTCCCCACCGCCATGAGCGAGCTGAAGGACTGCCCGCTGCAGTTCCATGACTTCAAGTCGGTGGACCACGTGAAAGTGTGCCCCCGGTACACGGCCGTGCTGGCCCGCTCGGAGGACGATGGCATCGGCATCGAGGAGCTGGACACGCTGCAGCTGGAGCTTGAGACGCTGCTGTCCTCTGCCAGCCGCCGCCTTCGTGTCTTGGAGGCCGAGACACAGGTGCTGGGGTCACGTTGGGTCAGGGACAGACTGTCTGGCTTCTTCCCACCAAGGGGCTGCCTCTGGTCTGCCCCTGCCCAGCACTGGGCACGAGACCTTACGGGACCTTATCATTCTTTTCCAGATCCTGACGGACTGGCAGGATAAGAAGGGCGACCGGCGGTTCCTGAAGCTGAGCAAAGACCACGATGTGGGCACATCTGTAAAACATGGGAAGCCCAAGAAGCAGAAGCTGGACGGCAAAGGAGGCCATGGGACAGGGCCTGGGCCTGGCCGGCCCAAGTCCAAGAACCTGCAGCCCAAGATCCAGGAATATGAGTTCCAGGATGATCCCATTGATGTGCCCCGCATCCCCAAAAATGATGCTCCAAACAGGTGTGTGGGTGTTGGGAGGCATTGGGATCATCTTTCTCCTTCCTTGGAGCTCATGGCACAAGTGCTGCCTCTAGCCTGAGAGAAGAGGGGCCACAGGGGGAAAGGGGATATGTGTCACCTTCCATGCTGCCCTGCAGCTCCCTCTCACAGTTCATCCATCCTCGCAGGTTCTGGGCATCGGTGGAGCCATACTGTGCCGATCTCACCAATGAGGAGGTCAGAGTCCTGGAGGAGCTGCTCAAGCCGCCAGAGGATGAGGCTGAACATTACAAGGTGAAAATCTCCTAAGCCACTTCCTCTGCCTTCTCTCCCCATCCCCTCTGGCACCTCACAGTGACTGTTCCTGCCTATGACGCTGCTGTGGCACTGGGAAGGTGGGAGGCAAGGCAGAGGTTCCAGGAGCTGTGCTGAGCCTTGCTGTTGCAGATTCCACCACTGGGGAAGCATTATTCCCAGCGCTGGGCACAAGAAGACCTGCTGGAAGAGCAGAAGGATGGAGCCCGGGCAGCAGCTGCTGCTGACAAGAAGAAAGGTGTCCTGGGGCCACTGACTGAGCTGGACACTAAAGGTGCCCCAATCCCACCCCTGCCTTTGCCCAGAGGCTGGGAGTGCTTGTACCCAGTGTAGCCAAGCCCAAGAAAGGCTGAGGCTGCCCTGCCCCACTGCTTATCTCTGTGCTTTTGGGGTTGTTTTTTCCCTCTCCCGCTTCCTCCCAGATGTTGATGCCCTCCTGAAGAAGTCAGAAGCCCAGCATGAGCAGCCAGAGGATGGGTGTCCCTTTGGTCCCCTGACACAACGTCTCCTGCAGGCCCTTGTGGAGGTGAGTGACACCATGCCATGGTGGCCTGGCACTGTGGGGCATTGCTGCCAAGACCCGGCACTGTAACCCTTCCCTCATGCTCCCTTTGCTAGGAGAACATCATCTCCCCTGTTGAGGACTCCCCCATCCCTGAGATCACTGGTAAGGACTCAGGAGCTGACGGTGCTGGCACATCTCCCCGCAGCCAGAACAAGCCCTTCAGGTGAGCAGCTGAGGTGGGCGGGGAGCTCAGCGCTGCCCATGGGTGCACCGAGCACGCTGCTGGCTCCCTGCCACTGTGAGTCCCAGGGAGCAAAGGGCGTGTGGTGGGCAGCAGCCACTCTCCACCCTGGCAGTGTCCCCCACACCAAGTCACTGGAGGGGCGGATCAAGGAGGAGCTGGTGGCCCAGGGCCTGCTGGAGTCAGAGGACCGTCCGGCTGAGGACTCGGAGGATGAGGTGTTGGCTGAGTTACGCAAGAGGCAGGCAGAGCTGAAAGCGCTCAGCGCACACAACCGCACCAAGAAGCACGAGCTGTTGCGGTGAGAGCGGGCAGGGATGGGAGCGGGCAGGGATGGGAGCAGGCAGAGGGCTGCCCGGCGGGGCCTGACACCGCCCTGTGCCCCCCAGGCTGGCAAAGGAGGAACTGCACCGGCAGGAGCTGCGGCAGCGTGTCCGCATGGCTGACAACGAGGTGATGGATGCATTCCGCAAGATCATGGCTGCCCGGCAGAAGAAGCGCACACCCACCAAAAAGGAGAAGGACCAGGCCTGGAAAACCCTGAAGGAGCGGGAGAGCATCCTCAAGCTGCTGGATGGGTAGCAGGGACCAAGGACCCCCCACTCTGTGTGGACCTCACCCGCAGGGGGCTGCCCTGTCTGAGCCCTGCCACCACAGGATGGAACTGGCCTCCCCCGCACCCTGAGTCTGCTCAGCCTTCCTACCTGAATGAAGGAGGCCGTCTGCTGTCCCCTCCCTGTGTGGGGCTGTCACTGACCCAAGCTGGGCACTCTGTGGAGTTGTGGAGGTCCCTCCCTTGAACATCCTCCTCCCACTTGGTGGCTTCCACTCTCATGTCCCCCCTGCACTCCCCTGTTACTCGGGTGACATCAGCCAGGTCACTGCAGGGGCTAGGTGTGATGGTGCAGTTCCTACGGCCCCCTGTCCCTCTCTGTGATGCGGGGCAGGGGGAGATCCCAGCCCCCACGGGTGGACTTGGGGCAGTGGGGAGGGGAAGGGGCTGGAGGGGTGGGGGCCCGGTGGGTGGGTGGCCGAGCTCTCCATGTACCGGTGGTGGCTTCCACTCCCATGTCCCCCCTGCACTCCCGGAGCAACGAGGGCAATAAAGGCAGCCGTGTGCAGGTGATGGTGTGGTGACAATTGGGGATGTCATGGGGGACAGCCCTACCCGTCTATGGGGGTGGGTCCTGCTGGTGCTGAGCTCAGTCTGGGGAGGCGGGCGAGGAGTGGCGGGGCTGCGCCTGTCCTGCAACTCCACGCGTGTCCCCGTCTCGTGTCTACCCCAGGAATGCCCTCGCATCCCCACAACAGATGCACGGGGGCAGTGTGTGCGTGATGCCGCGCCGCGCTTGCCGCCCTCCCCGCGCCTTTCCCGCGTGTCCACGCGCACCCGCGGTCACGCGTGTCCCCCCCTTCCCTCCGCGGCCAAACCCCCCCTCCCATTGGCAGCGGCCGAGCGCTCGCCCGCCCCTCGCCGTGACGTCAGCGCTGTCCGGCGGCGCCGCGCCGGGAGGAGTCGCCGCTGCTCCGCCGCGGGCCCGGGGCCGGGGCCGTCGGTAAGGGCGGGGCGGGGCGGGGGCGGCGTGCCCACGCGCGGTGGTCGTGCCCACGCGTGACACCGAGTAGCGGCGGTGGAGCTGCGCATCACCCGCGCCATGCAGCTCTTCTCCTGCTCGTGTCCCGCCCGGCGCGGCGGTGCCAGCTGGCGGGCGTGGGGAATGGCGGTGGGGACCCCCCTGTGCACCCACGCGTGTGTCTGGAGCCCTCCTGCTGCCTGCCCCCGCCCCGCACCCGCCCCATGGGCGGGCATCGGGAGGGTCCCGGCATGTTTCCCCGCTGGGGCAATCTACGCCAAAAGTCCTGCGTCGACACAGCTTGTTCCCATCACCCTATGCTGACCCACCTCCCCGTAGCACCCTGTCACCCCCGTGTCCCCGTGCCATCCCAGCACGCTGATAGCCTGTCCCCACGCGTGTCACAGGTGGGAGTGTGTGGCCCCACAGGACACCATGCCGCTAGGGCAGGATAGGCCCAGCTGGAAGAAGAGGATCGAGGATATTCAGCGGATCTATGATTTCCGAGATGTCCTGGGCACGTGAGTTGCAGATTGGGGTGACACACCAGTGACAGCCTACTCGTGGTGACGGGTCCGGCCCCTCGGGCTTTGCCATGTGGCAGTGACCTGCCATGTGGAACCAACTCAAATCCTGGCCCAAGGTGGGACTTGCATATGAGGGGACACGCTGTGGGGCACAGGTGCCACCTCCCTGTGGCGTTGGCTGGTTCCCTCTGCTGTACTGAGGATACCTGAGGGTGGTCCCCTGGCTGGCAGAGAGGTTCCTGGTGATGCCCACGGCACCGTAAGGCTCTTAGGCTGGATTAACAGGTTAATTACGTCAAGGCTTAGGGCCCGGCACAGTGCAAACACACTGCCCGTCACTCCTGTCTCTTCCCCACCTGGGCACTGCCAATGGTTCTGGCTGGCTCTTGGATGGCCCTGGGTGCTACAGGATGGCACAGCAGAGGACTGCTGCAACTCACATGGGGGCTCAGCCCCAGCACAGCTTGACCTCGGCAACACCACAGCCTTATCCTGTCTGATATGGGGATGGTGCAGCCACACTGGGAGGGCGGAGGGTGCCAGGCATCCTAATGCTGGCAGGGTCCATGTCCGGCCATCCCAGCGGGCGGCTCCTGCTTGCTTTTCTCCTATAAATAGCTGGACTTTCTGCCTGTCGCCATGACAATCATGGCATGGCGACATCGGCAGCTCCAGCTGGTGGCTCCTGTGCCCTGCTCATCCCTCACCCCTCCCAGGGGGGCCTTCTCCGAGGTGGTCCTGGCGGAGGAGAAGGCGACGCGGAAGCTCGTGGCCATCAAGTGCATTGCCAAGAAGGCCCTGGAGGGAAAGGAGACCAGCATAGAGAATGAGATTGTCGTCCTCCACAAGTAAGGGCCGTCCCAGTGCCAGGGTGGGGGTTTCACTCTGTGCCCCCCCACACCCGGCACAGCCCCCCACTGCCAGCACTCATTGCCAGTGCCCAAAATAGCCAGCGGCGCATGATGCCCTGCGGTGCGGAGCCTGGCCGCTTCCTGTCCCCGGGGGACTGGGGTGGGGGCAGCTCGGTGCCTTCTTACCACCCCCGTGTGCCTTCCCCCGCAGAATCAAGCACCCCAATATTGTGGCCTTGGATGACATTTACGAGAGTGGCACCCACCTCTACCTCATCATGCAGCTGTGAGTGACGCTGGGGGGCTCCAGGGGGGCGGGGGGCCATGCTGACGGGTGCTGCCCATCCCTGCAGGGTCTCGGGGGGGGAACTCTTTGACCGCATTGTGGAGAAGGGCTTCTACACTGAACGGGACGCCAGCGCCCTGATCCGGCAGATCCTCGATGCTGTTAAGTACCTGCATGACATGGGTATCGTCCACCGTGACCTGAAGGTGAGCAGTTGAGGGGGGACACTCACAGCACTGTCGTGGTGGTGGCGGGAGGAGAGCCCAGTGTCACTCCTCCTTCTACCCTCCTCTTCTTGCAGCCCGAGAACCTGCTCTATTACAGCATGGATGAGGACTCCAAGATCATGATCAGCGACTTCGGGCTGTCGAAGATCGAGGGCTGTGGCAGTGTCATGTCCACAGCCTGCGGCACCCCTGGCTATGTGGGTGAGCGCCTACGATAGGCTGCCACCACCCTAGGTGTGGGGTTGGGATACCCCCACAGGTTGGGGTCCTCTCTCACCGCTGCCATCCCCCCCAGCCCCTGAGGTGCTGGCACAGAAGCCCTATAGCAAAGCAGTGGATTGCTGGTCTATCGGAGTCATCGCCTACATCTTGTATGTATACCCTCTCCCACTCCCTTCCCCTCCTCGGGGCCTGACACCTTGGGGCTGCTTGGGACCAGCAGCCTCCTCCCCACTGCCCCTCTAGGCTCTGTGGTTACCCCCCTTTCTATGATGAAAACGATGCCAAGCTCTTTGAGCAAATCCTGCGGGCCGAGTATGAGTTTGACTCACCCTACTGGGATGATATCTCAGACTCAGGTGAGCTGGGACCACCAGGGCAGTGGGGCCTTTGAGCCTGGCACAGCTTCACTGTACCCAGAGGAATGGTAGACAAAGGCACTCAGAGCTGCTCCATGCTTTGTCCCAGCCAAGGATTTTATCCAGCACCTGATGGAGAAGGACCCTGGCAAGCGATTCACCTGTGAGCAAGCCCTGCAGCATCCCTGGTAATGGGGAGACCTTTTGCTGTCTGCCTCCCTCTCCAGCTCACCCCACAGCAGCCATGGGATAGGAGATTCCCTGCTGACTTCTGTCTTGCTCTAGGATTGCTGGGGACACAGCCCTGGACAAGAACATCCACCAGTCAGTGAGTGAACAGATAAAGAAGAATTTTGCAAAGAGCAAGTGGAAGGTGAGTGTGGGGTGCTGGTGGGTGTTAGGGGGTGCAGCAGCCCCTCAGGCACCCCACAGCAGCTGATGGACACTGTGGGGTCAGTAGCAAGCTTTCAATGCCACGGCGGTGGTGAGACACATGAGAAAGCTGCAGCTGGGAACCAGCCAGGATGTCCCTGGGCAGACAACCCCCACCAGCCCCAGCGAACGGTTGGTCGGGGGGACCAGCAATGGTGAGCCCCAAACCCCTCTATCCCTATCCCACATCCCTTGGGGCTGCCACCAGAATCTCACCCTGTTCCTCCCTGCAGGGTCAGAGTGTGGGCGCCTACCCACAGGCAGAGCTCAGCGTCTCCCACCAGACTGAGCACGGCCCCACATAGCTGCCTCCAAGAGGGCCCAGGGGAATCCAGCCCCCCATGGGCACCATGTGGGGTGTGGGGCTGTGCAGTGCAGGAGCAGGGGAGATAGTGTGGAGGCAACCTGCTCAGCTTGTCCTGGTTATGTGGAGCTGCCCCCACTGCAGCCTCACAGCAGAGTTCTGCATTGGGGCAGGAGCACACCACAGAGCCCCCCAGCTTGGGGCTCTGTCCCAGGCCCCTTCCCACACCCCTTCCCTCCCTCCACGCCTGGCCTGGCACTGTCCCACACCCCCAACCCCAGCATGTTCAAGGAAAATTTTCCAAATGGATGTTTCTATTTTATTGCTTGTAATAAAGGCAAGAGGCCAAAGGTGCTTGGCTCAGCTCTGCACTGAGGGAGCTGGAAACAGCCCTGACCCCCCCCAGCTTCACTGCCCAGGGCAGCAGCTTCCCCCATGCACACAGTGGGCAGGCGACAGGCAGCTGCCCACACCCATCCATCCCAGGCTGGCAGCAGGTGCAGTGTCCCTCTCCAGTCACTGTTCTTCCTGGGGTGTCCCTAGAGGAGCCCACCCCCATAGCTGTCCCCAGCCTCAGCTCTCCCAGGCCTGCTGCTGGCTGCAGGCTGGCTTCTGGCCCTTGCGGAGGTCAGCACAGAACAGGACCTGGAGTGGGCAGATAACGGGGTGGGCATGGCAAGGGCATGGGGTGGGGGGCAAGGGTGGCAGGAAGGGAGGTACTCACTGCCTGTGCCCAGCCAGCATGAGGGCCCCACAGCCCCCGGAAGAAGTCACCTGTGGAGAGAGGGTGAACGCCAGTGTGGGGGTACACTTGCATCATCCACCATCCCTGAGGGTCCCACGTCAGGATCCAGCCCTGCCCTCACCGATCTCCTGGTAGGCCCGGGGGGTGAGGCTCTTGCCGCCCAGCGCCACGCCGTAGCGCTGCCGTGCGATGTGCCAGACGTGGGTGTCCACCGGCACCGCCTCCGCCTTGTCCAGGGACAACAGGCACACACAGTCTGCCACCTGCCACCAGCAGCACCCAGTCAGCTCCCAACGCTGCTCTCTGCTCCCTGTCCCACCCCTGTCCTGGCACCCACCTTGGCACCTACGCCAGGCAGGGCACACAGCACCCTCCTGGCCTCGGCATAGGGCGCGGTGCGGAGCTGGCACAGCCCCTCAGGGCCGAGCCCCTCGGCGATGGCCCGAGCACTTCCGCTGACAAACTTGGCCCGGTACCCGAAGCCCAGCGCCCGCAACCGGGTCTCGGCATCAGCACCTGCGGGGGCACAGCAGAGGGACTTGAGTGGGCGCAGGTGAGGCCGTGGCAAGGTGACAGTGGCAGCAGCGGGGCGGAGGTGGACCTGCGAGTGCCGAGAGGGACGGAAAGGCATGGAAGGGCCGGGAATCGAGGCAGCAGAGGCGGCGGCCGAAGGCCTGGCAGAGACGCTCGATCATGCCAGTGATGCGGGAAATGTGGTTGTTGGAGGTGCAGATGAAGGAGAAGAGGCACTCGACTGGGTCCTGCCGCAGCACCCGCACCCCTGCAGGGAGGATGCTGTGAGGGGGCGCCGGGCAGGTCTATGGCCATCCCTTGTAGCTCCATGGGGCTGCCTCACCTGGGAAATCATTGGCCACCTTGCGGAACAGGGGGTCGGCCACCGCCCAGGCACGGTACAGGGCCGATAGCCCCACGTCCAGCTGGAAGTAGTCGCGCAGGATCCGGTCCGTCTCGGCGACGTCCAAGTTCGCTGCTTTGGCGGGGCACCCATCCCGCTCCTCCTCCTCCTTGTGCTCATCCTCCTCGCCGTACACCGTGTACCAGAGCCGGTCGCCGTCCTGCCGTAGTGTCCAGACGCGGCCCCCCAGCACACCCGTCCAGGCCCCCGGGCTGCTCTCCCACCACCTGCCGCACACGGGGGGGTCGGGGCCGGCTCGGACGCGCCGGGTTGGGCCGGGGAACGCCCGAGACCCCCGGGCTGGCTCACCGGAAGCTCTGTCCCGAGGAGAGCACCAGGTCCAGGCGCAGCTCGGCGGGCGGGCACGGCAGGTACCGCCACAGGGACGGGCAGGCGGACGGGGCGTCCCGCAGCTTCATGGGGCTCGGGGAGCAACAGCGTGCCCCTGCCCGCGAGGGCAGCAGGGTCAAGGCACCGCCCGGCGCTACACCCTCGGCTGTCCCACCGCCCTGGCCCGGCTCCACACGTCCCCACAGCCCCTAGCCCGTGCCCCCGGCCCCGCACCTCCTTGCCCGAGCCCGGCAACCCCCAGCACAGAGAAACCGCGCGGGCGCAGCGCCCGCCGGTGCCCGCCCCGGCTTCCGCTCGCGGCCGGAAGCGGCGCCAGAGCCGCCGCGCATTGCCCGCCCCGCTCCCGCTCCCGCTCCCGCTCCCGCTCCCGCTCCCTCCCCGCCCGCAGCGGCCGCGGCTCCGCAGCGGAGGTTTATTTTCTAAGAATCAATAGATTTTTCTTCCTTCAAAATAAATACAAACAACGTCCGAGCGCGGGGCCGCCCAGGGGCTGGGCCCAGGGGTGGGAGGCAGCACGGGGGTGCGGGGCGCGGGGAGCCGCCCTGGGGCACGGCGGCGGCCAGAACAGCATCCCGGGGAGCGGCGGGCTGGGGGGAGCGGGCACCGGGAATGGGAGAGTGGGGGGGGCACGGGGGAACCGGCCCCACCCCTCCCGGTCCCCCGGTCCCCCTTGGGTGCAGGCCAGCTGCACGGGGTGGGGGTCACCGAGCCCCGTTTGCCCTGAGATTCGGTGGGGGAGCGGCCGGCGGCACCGGCTCAGTCGCTCTCGCTGGAGTCGCTGCTCTGCTCGCCCTGCACCTTGTTGCGGTGCTGCATGGCGCGGTGGTAGGCGATCTGCACCGACTTGCGGATGTTGGACTTGCGGCCCTCCAGCATCTTCTCTTTGTCCAGGTCCTGGTTCACCCCCAGAGGCACCAGCTTCGTCCGGGGCAACCACTGCCTGCGGAGAGCGGGGGGCCACCTCGTTTGAGGGTTACAATCGTCTCTGGGGACCCCCCCCAAAGCCCTCGGCACCCTGGCCTTACCAAGTGCGCTTGTTGTCGAAGAAGAGGACAAGGTAGAGGTGCTCGCGTGCTTCCTGAGTCATCTGCTCCCCCAGCTTCAGCACCTCCAAGGGGGGCACGGGGATGGGGACACCATGGTGGAACATGCCTTCCCGTGGCATCTTGGGGTCAATGATCTGCAAAGCGAGCAGGAGAGGGCTGAGAGGAGCACAGGGACCCCAAGAGCCAGTCTGCAGGGAGGGGACATGGATTTCGGAGGCCTCGGTGACAGGCAGTACTCACCAACGCCGGGTAGGAGGGGTAACCCCGGCACTTAGCCCACACCAGGTCCAGGGCATCCAGGGAAGAATCCTCATCCTCAGACAGCCACCCCGCGCCACGCCCCATGCCCTTACGCACCACTGTACAGGAGGAGAAGTGAGTCAGCTGTGTCCCACCAGGTGATGGTGCCAGCCAGGCACATGGCTGCACAGGTTTAGTACTTACTGCCGTGCCCCACACCTCGTCCCGTGCCCACGGAGTAGGACTCGTTCTCCGTCCCTGATGTGTCCTCACTGCTGTCCTCTGGGAAGTTCACTCGGGAGAAGGAGGGTTTCCCTCTGCCCTGCTTGGAGGGTGTTGTGCTACAGAGGCAAGGAGCAGAACCATCAACAGGAGTCATGTTAAGCTTCCAGAAACTGTTTTCCAGAGGCCAGGCTGGTGGGACACCAGAGCTTGTGGCCTCCAACTGCCAGCCTTGGCACCAGGAAGGACTTGGCAGGCATATCAAGCAGAAAGGTGGGATGGTGCTTCTGCCAGGGTGCAAGCCAGACCCTCACTCAGTTCCACCTGGGAGGTCCAGAAGATGTGCCCTGATTCAAATTAGAGGCGCAGGCAGGAACTGGCTGACTGCTGGAAGGGCCAATGACAGAGCAGCCACTGTGCCAATAGGGAATTCCCTAGTTCATGCTTCCTACTAGCCCTTTGCTGCACACTTGGACCTTTAGGTCTTACACTAAAAAAAGCACAAGCCCTACAGACTTCTAGGGATTAGCAGCTGAGCTGCAGGATGAACGAGACGGGCAACACCAAACAGGGTGCTCGACCACAAGCTCAAGGCTGAGAGCTGCACACTGCCACCCTGGGCAGCGCCGCTGTCAGCAGAGCTGAGCCAGGGGCAGTACCTGGTGCGGTCTGAGGCAGCGCTGCTGCTGCTGCTGCTGCTGGACTCCGAGTCAGAGCTGCTCCGGGGAAGATTGCAGTCATTGCGGTACACCAGGAAGCTCTTCTTCACAGGCTGGTTCCCGCTGCTGAAACCGTTGGCTGGCAGGTCTGAAAAACACCCCAACAAAGAGCATTACCACTGCACCAGAGCCTGCCACGTGCTGCCAGTGGGGCCACAGCTGCCCAGCTGCACCCACCCATGGTAGCATCCTCCGTGGACTTGTCACTGTCACTGTCTGAACTGGAGCTGGGGCGTGGGCTTCGCCCTCGTTTCCTCTGCCGCTGGGAGGACCCCATTATTGGCAGCTGGGGGGGCCCAATGGGGCTGCTCCCATGCCCAGGAGTGATCTGGCTGTCTCGATTCTTTGGGGGTCGTCCTGGACGTTTTGGAGGGCCTGCAGTTTTAGGGTTCTTCTTGGAGAAGAGCACAGAGGTCCTCCTGCCAACTTCATGTGCTGGGGTAGAAGAAGAATTGGGACCCAGACCTGGAAGAGGGAGAAGGTGTCAGCTGCAGCCCTGATGGCAGAGACTGCATGGCAGTGGTGTCACAAAACATTTCGTTTCTGAGGAACATTATCTCAGAAGATCCTCCCTCACTGCAGGAAGAAACTGCTTTTCCCATTGATTAGGGGACAGGACTGGGATGCAGAGGTGACAAACCCCCAGGGACACATGGTAGCTCTGCCTGGAGCTTTTGCTGTGCACCCCACAGAGCCCAGCTCAGCATCTCCATCCAGGGAGCTGGCAGCTGACCTGTTTGACTCTTAGTCCTGGGAAAGCATTTGGAACTCAGCAGTCACTGCTCCTGCAACTCCCTCCCATGCCCTCCAGCAGGAAGGGACACCGAAGGCAGCCTGTTCCTTAATGCCCCTAGAAACCAAGGAGCAACTCCTCCAAGGCAACCAGGCCAACCTGGCAGGTTCTGTCAGGAGGAAACAATCCACCTCATGCCCCACATCACATGGCTGGAACTGACAGTCTCTGGAACAACATCCAATTCCTCGGCTGACAAGGAGATGGACGAGTTCTAACCACAGCCAACCCTTCCCAGGGGCAAACACACACCAGATTGTGGGTGTTCCAGACACAGGACATGGCCTCCTTCATCCAGTCCCCACTGCTTGGCTGGCACAGCTCACTTACAAACTATCCAGTGAGCACACTGGGAGGGAGTCTGGGGGGGCACACACATCGTACTTGGCACCTGCCCCTAAGGGAGGCACTACAGAAATCCCCGCAGAGGGATGCAGGATAAAGAAATCTTGTCCCACAAGAGGCCACCTGCCTCGTTCCCATGGAGGAGTAAAGAGCGAGGTCTGTGTGGGGAGCTGCCCACACAGTTGTCCTGCCTCAGAAGACACCTGCCAGGGCAGCCTCTCCCCAGACAGGCCTGTCCAGAAGCAGCTCCACATGGCTTCCCAGACTGGCAGTTCTGGAGGGAGCATTACCTTTGCCAGTCTCCTGGCTGCTGCTCTCCTCTGCAGCACTGTCTGTCTGCAGGTCCTTCTCGCAGGGGTTGTGGGATTGCAGGACTCCCCTGGCAGAGGAGCTGTGCCGCTCCAGCCCGTCCCGGCCCAGGTCCCGCGGGTGTGCGAGCTTCCGCCGTAGGACTGTGATCTCCTTCTTGATCATCTTGGCTCGGCGGGACCGTCCTATGCTCTGCTTGCCAGCGTTGACCTCGTCCAGCCGTTCCAGCAGGATCTTCAGCTGCTCCTCCAAGGGCAGGTGCTTCTGATTCTCCGAGAGCAGCAGCCGCACATCTTCTAGGGAAACAAAGAGGAGACAGATGAAAGAAACTGGGAACTCGATGGAGCTCCTCTGTCTGAAAGGGCATGAGGCAATCCAGGAGCTGACATGGCACTAAACACCTGTGAACCCTTTAGGAAAGTTACCCTAAAAGACCAAGAGAAGGAGCCCTGTGGGAAGTCAGCCAGTTGGGATTACTGGGGAAAGCAGGCTGATCAGTAGTTTGAAGAATACCAGGGTTCACATTGTCTGGAACAAGGATGCAACAAGAAAGAAAGGACACACTGCCTAGAACCAACCTAATGGGGCTGATAAGTACGTGGCTAGCAAAACCACCAACTCTCCAGGGAGTGCGGACCACGGCCCAGAATTCGACTTAATCTCCCAGAAGAGGCAGCTCAGACTCTTGGGTGTCTTGAGGCTGCCCAGGCTTTACTTCTGAGTAGCCCTCATACCCCATGACAGGGAACGAGTACCCACCGTCCTCAATGTCTTGGATCTGAGCCTCTTCCACTGTTACACAGTGGGGGAAGTGCATGCCTGTCTCGAAGTCAATGCCCATCTTCTCTGCCTGCCGACGAGCGTGCCGGAGCACGGCACCTCCCTGCTCCCGCAGACGGATGGCTGCCCGGTAGAAGATCGTGTCTTTGGCATTGTATTTTAGACAGTTGTTAATAATCAGGTTGAAATCCTCCTCAAAGTCATCGAAATTCAGATAGCGATAGGCTTCTAGATTTTGTTTCATTGTCTGAAAATCCATTGGCTTCTTGATGTGATCCAGGTAGTCTGGGACCTGCATGTGGAAAGAGTCAGAGCTAAGAGCCCAGGAGCCACAGTTAGCAGTACCTGCTCCAAGAAAACAGTTGTTAGAGGAATCAGGGATCACTCCCTGTGCTCTGCCCAAATGCACATCGGGGAATGCCGTCTGCTTTTGCAGCTTGAGGAACAGCAACGCCTCCGGACTAGGAAGCCCATGTGCTGCGCTCAACCTGTTAGAGCGGATATGCACTCCAAAGCATTTTTATGGCTCCAGCACACACGCCAGCATCCTGTCCTCAACTCCTGCCTGCAGGCAGCTGGGATCCAGTGTGCTACACGTTATTCCTTGGAGAGGGAGCTGCAAGTGCAGCCCCAGAGGTGAGGGTGAGTGCAGAAAGGTAAAACAGAGCCATCCAGGTGACAGCACTGGCTGCAGGTGAGATGGTGCAGCCTTCCTCCCCATCTGCTAAGATGCCTCCATGCTGACCTGCTGCCAGAACCTTGCAGAGACCATGTGGACTTTTACCATGTTCCCAAGCAGGGACTCTGTGACAGTCTCAGGAATTATCTCCCCTGCCTGCAGCAGTGACAGTCTAAGGGTCAAACCCATCTCTGTGCTGTGCTCAGTCATCTAGCAGAGGGCTTCACAAGAGGATAGGTAAGAGCATGCCAGCTGCTAAGGGCTGGCACTTTGCCTTTCCCAGTGGGAATCCCCAACTGCTCACAGACCCTGGAGTGTCATCAGTAACACACGCAGAGGAAGAGCTAAGTGCTGTGCCCCAGCTGTCACCAGCTCAGCTGTTCTGCATTCGGCTCACCCAGGAGGGGCACTGTTGCACACCCTCCTTGGGTGAGGGAGTGGTGCTGGGATGCATGAGCCAACACCAGGCTGCTCAGGGATCTTCTGTACCACAGCACACCCTGGGCAGCCCTTGGCACGAGCAAGGGACAGGTTTGAGTGAAGTAGAAATCTGGGGAAGGGGTTCTTACTTCGTAGATTTCTGTTACCTCAGACAGAGGGACCGGCTCACTGAAGATGTTGCCTGTGTCTTTCTCCTGCAGCTGCTCAAGCGTCTTGCGGAGGAGGATGAGGAAGGGGGTCAGCTGCATTTCCAGTGCCACCTGCTGCACTTTGATCTGAAACAAAGGAACAGGTGGGGTTGAGCCCCTGGCCCCAGCCAGGCAGTGGAGACTGTCCCCAGAGAGCAGCAGTGCAGCCCTGCAGGACAGCAACCCTTCCCCTCTCCTTGCTGAGGGGTAGAGACCACCCTTCATTCTGGGGAGCAGAGGTGTAACACTGGCTCCAGCACCTGTGTGTCCCACCTGTGCCTTGCAGAGCAGCCACCTTTGCTCGGAGCCATCGGAGCTGAGCCCGGCACACCTCCAGCACTCTAAGGAGCCCCTGCTGATGCCCACCCCAGCGGCTCCCCAAGGAGGGGCAATCGTTACCGTCTCTCTCTTGAGCTTCTCCCGCTTGCGTATCAGTTCCACCAGCAAGCGTGCACGCTCGAGGTCATGGCGCAGGCGCTGCCACGACTTCAGCTGTTCCTTCAGGGCCCAGTTCTTATCCTCAGTGTCTCTCTGTGGGAACATCAGAGACTAAGAGCTGATAGAAGATGTGCTCCCATCTTCACCTTCCTGACTGCATGCTGGCGCTCTTCCCTGGCAAAGGGAACCAGCATGCCTGACCCACTAGTGCAACAAAGGTCACAGAGCTCATTTCTTGTAACCTAGGTAGGTGATTCAGGACCAGTCTCACCTCTGGCGAGAGCTAAATACCTGCCCTTTGGTAGCTTGGTCACCAAGCCCTTAGGAGGTGCCCACCCTGAACCTCTGGAAACACTCTTCCTAACATGACTGACTGACTGCCTGCAGCTACCCAAGGGGTCTGTGCTGCTGATCACAGCTCCAACAGAGTGCAACAGGTTAAAAAAGGAACATAGCTCTGGTTGCTTTCATTTCTGGAGCACCAAAATTAAAGCTTTTATCCTGCCATAGCCAAAACTATGTAAGAGTGGACAAAGGCAGGAGAAACCCCTGCCCAGTCAGTCATCAAAGGGCTCAGAAAGGAAAATTTACAGTTCAGATGGGGAGCCAAAAGAAAAATCTTCCTCTGTGGTACCAGACTTCACATCTGTGAAGTGCTGACTGTGGGCTGGAGGGAGCACTCCTGGAGCAGTATCAGAAAGGGGAAGCAAGGCCTTGGTTCATTCCAGATTGTTTCTGGAGATCCCTGGCCAACTCTCTCAACACTGCCTGACACAGCAGTCTCATACTAGAGCCAATTCTGACAGGTTTGCCATCACCACTGGCTAAATGCAGGCACAAGAAAGGAACTACCTTCAGTGTGGCAGCCTGAGAGGGCAGGGTTCCCTCCTCGTGGCAGGCTGCCAGTGGCATCACTGCCTGGCAATTCTCTGAACGGTGAGAGCACAGGAGAAGGTGAAGCAGCAAAAGCAGCTGGGGCTGCCCTTTCCTCATCTGAAAGCTCATACCCCTGATCCCCATTCTGCACCTGCAGGCATCACATGCGGCAAAGGCTCCGAGCCCACAGCTCCAAAGGTGCAGGAAGCACGCACACAGCCAGGATTCCCTGCAGCCCCCCTGCAAGCAGCCCTTACCTGGTCGCAGTTTCTCTGTGACTGCAAGTGTGTCTGAAGGCGGCGGAGCAGGGGGACACCATTGCGGGACTGTCTCTTCAGAGTCCAGTAGCTATGCAGCCTCTGCATGAACTGGCTCTTCCTCTGGATGGTTAAACGGTTTGTAATCTTACTGAGCCTGAGGAAAGGAGAGGAACCACAGAGTCCATCAACGAGACAAGCCTGGCTGCTACAGAAGCTCCTGCTAGGAAGCAGCTGAGAAGCTCCTCAGGCAGACAATATCCTTTTCCATGGCAGGACTTTCTGTAGCACCAAGTCACACAGGGTAGGCACAACAGAGGATATCAGGAAATACACCTCTCCATAACACATTTTTCCTTTCTACTTCCTGTCAAATTTTGGGCAAAGCCTAGGGCAAGTTGGGGTGCAAGACAGCCACACTGGGGGCTGGACCTTTAACAGCTCCCACAGTCCCTGAGACCATGACTGTAATGGTGCTACTACCCCAAAACCTGGCTGGGGGCCACTTGCTGTGACAGGGGGGTCTGGCTAAATGTTACCAGAGAAATTCAAACCCTGCCAAAGCACGAGGAGAGAGCAAGAGGCAGGAGTACAACAGAGGTCCCATCCAAGACTATCCTAAACAGCCCAAAACACCACAGAAGGGATTGCTTACTTCCTACAACAGCAGATAGTCTGGAGGGGCTGGGACAGCCTCGTTCAGCAGAGCTGGACAGAGATGCCCTGCTAGTAGAGAGACAAAGGGAAACCTCAGCATCTCCCCACCTCCCGGGGCCAGCTCTTCCCAGGGGATGACCCAACAGCCTCATCAGCCTCAGCTGAAGAGACTGGGGACAGCAGCCTCATATACCATCACTGGCCAAGCACAGCTCCCACAGGAAGACATGTGGCATTCTGGCAACAGCCCCTGAAGAATAATTAATCCCAGCAGGAAGGCTTGGGGAGAGGTTAACAGCTTCTAGCTCAGTGTGGGTTTCACTATGAGTGTGATTAGCAGCAAGACCATACAAACTGCCTGCCAACATGTCCACACATAAGAAAATAGGTTCTTGCTATGGAGCAAGCCCTGAGTGAGCAAAAACATAAGTCTGGGATACAAACAGACTGTGGCAAAAGCCAGCAGCCTTGTGCCAGACCTGCTCACCAGAAGGGTGCCCAGAGAGCATAGCCCATGGCTTCCATGTGCTACTTTCCAACTGCATACGAGATAAGTCTTCAGAGTCTGAGGGTCTTGACAGTGTCCTACGGTCACAGCATCAGCACAGCTCCTGCCACAGGAAGGAGGAGAGCTCAGCAGCTCAGGATTGGTGGCTCACCACCACAAAGGCAAATGCTTCCATGCCCAACCTGTGCTTCAACTGGGTGTCGCCTGCTGCAGGGTGACAATGAGATCCAAAAACATCCTAGGATGCCCTTATGTGCTTTTACATGCTGCTGAGGACATCCGGAGTTATAAACTACACTGACAAATTCTGGCAAGGCTTTTAGATGCTCTTGTTTGGGGATCTGCAGGTCAGCGCAACAATCTAACAAGGCGCAAAGCAGTTGCAACTGTAACTACAAGGTGTTTGCAGCTTCCCATGAAACCACAGGTTTGGAATGTGACAGAAACACAACCCCGGGCGAGGCCTCCTGCTGGGGAGTCAGCCTTAGGACCACAGAGTTCCTTGGCAGGCAGGGTGCCCTCCAGCCACCCCTCCTCACAGACAGCTTTCAGCACCCGTGGCTGCCCGGCCCTGCTCCAACAGGCAGCGCCGAGAAGCAGCAGCTGCTGCTGTGCCTGGCAGAGAGCACTGAGGAAGCCCAGCAAGGAGTACATGGCTGCTGGGATGGTTGAGCTCTGCTCAGCAGAGCACAGGGATGCCGATCCCAGACCTCTCTGCTCCAGAGCCAAAATAATCCTGGGATTAGCCCATTTCCCAGGCCTGAATAATTCCCACACTTCTGTCTTTTGCCTGACACATCCTCAGGAGAAAACATATCTCGGCAGAAAGGAGAGCAGTTCCCTTCTCCCTGCCTCATTTACTCCAGTGCCTGAGGTCAGCACAACAGGAAAGGAGTGCTGGGAACCTCCAGCTGCTCCCTCATGCATCCGGCCAAGTTCATTCTCTACTCTTAAACTAACAGCAGCTATTTCCTGCCCTGCCGAGGGCCCGGACACCTTTGTGGGACAGTGAATGGCCCTGCCTCTCTGCAGGACTCCCAGAGGAAACCACCACAGCCCTTTGCGGCAACGAAGTGAGAAGTACCTGTGCAAAAAGCTAAGGAGAGGAACAGAATAATGCCTACATGGAAAGCAGGACACAAAGCATGGAGAAAAGGAGAAATTTCTCCCCAGTCCATGGAGGGCAGCAGGTCATACCTGTGTGGAGGGATGCAGGGCACAGAAACCACAGGCGCTGCAGCTCGTTTCTCCGCCAGGATCTTCCGCGCCTTCTTCATCTTGATCCTAGACTTGGCCTTTGCTTTTTTGACTTTCTCAGAACTCCAGCCCTTCCCGTCCTCCTCTTCCTCCTCATCCTCCTCCTCGCCCTCACTGTGGGAGAGGGCGGGAAGCCTGCGCACGGAGCCTGGCGGTGTGTGGATGTCGCAGTAGGCGGTTTTGCGCACGCTGAAGGAGGTACCATTGGCACCCGTCTCCCGGACGGGCTCCATCTTCATGTACAGCCCGGCCTGCTGGGCGCAGGTGACATGGAAGGCAGTGTAGCAATTGGCTTTGTGACACTGGATGCAAGCCCCAGAGCCACGCTGCTTGCAAATGTAACAGGTCAGCTTCCAGCGTGCGGGTGGGATGTGCTCGATGCTGTCGATGGGCTCCAGGAAGACGGTGTTGGCAAAGCACACCTCGGGGATCCAGAGGGCACAGACCACGTGTGCCCAGCGCCCATCGTCCGTCTGCTTGAAGGCCCCTCCCTTGTTTGGGCAGAGGGCGCAGTCCACAGCGCGCGACGGTGACTGCAGGCACCGTCTGCAGAGCCACTGTCCCTCGGGGATGTAGGGCACCCCATAGCACTCCTGGTGCACAGCCAGGTTGCACATGTCGCAGAAGAGGATGACGTTGCTGTTCTGACACTCGCCGTCGTTGCAGATGCAGCAGACGGCATCCTCATCCACCAAGGCGTTTGGGTCCCCCTTGTTGTGGCTCTCGAAGTAGGACTCCTTCTCCAGCCGGTCCATCAGGTACTCAAAGATCTCCTGGGGAATAGGACTCACGCCTTCGTTCTTCCGCCTCTCGTTCATGATGTCCAGCCAGATGTAATCCTCCTCATCCATGTCGTACTCCACCTCCTCATCCAGCTCCTCTGCTGACTTCTCAATGTACCTGGAAGGACAGCATGGGAAAGTAAGGGCATGTTTAACACCGCTGGAGCTGCTGAGCCCCAACTCCAGGATTTGTCTGTGACTTACGGAATGTTCAAACGCTCTAGCTGAGCCGTAAGTCAAAATAAAGAAACATGAACAAGGCAGGAATGTGCAGAAGCGGGAGGTGCTGCTGCACCCTGACTAGCACAGTGGCACAACAGCATCTTGGAGACAAAACAATAGTGGTCTAAGGAGCAAAGTCAGGCCTTGGAGACTCATCAGTGCACGGAGGGGACTGCATGTGCCACCCAGCAAGTGCCAGCCTCATGACCAAGACATGATAACCATGCATGGAGTCACCATGTTTCATTAATTCTGGAGGCCCTGTTAACTCCTGCCTAAGGAATTAACTGGGGCCACTGCATCCACCAAATCTCTCACAGAGTACTGTAGGATAACAAGATTTATGCCCACAAACAGACAGATCCTTCAGGTATACCTTAGTGCTGAGAGGCTCTGAAAATATCCTAGCATACCTCCAAAGAACAGAATGAGAGGCAAAAGGACACATTTGGGTTTTGTTTTGATTTTATGTGCTGTTCCAGCATGGAAAGAGCTCAGCAATCAAACTGCTTGCAATGATCTAAGCAGCAACTGAGTGCTCTGTAGATGCACAGACCCCTCAGAACTGTGATGTGACACCAGACAGAGCACCAGGAGCCTGAAGCTATGGAACAGCCAGTTCTGTGAGACCTGGGAGAGGCACACAGAGGCCATTTCCAGGAGCCACGGGCAAACCACTTCAACAGAATGGAGCCAATTCCACCTCCAAACCCCGGGCATGAGCCTAGGAGTCTCCTTGTACCCAGCCACGGACAATACCTGTAGTACGAGGTGGGACGAGGCGGGGCGTCAGGGGTGTCCTGCTCCAGCTCTCGGTACACCACCTCAGGCAGCTTGGGGGTAGTGCTGGCCGAGGCGTTGTGGTGATGGTGGTTGGAGTCCTTGCGTTTCTCCTTGTTCTTGTGCTTCCCAGATTTGGGCGGGACGCTCTGCGTCTCCGTGTTCTCCTTATTGCTCCCATTCTCGGGCACCTCCTCGGGAACATCCTCGTCCTCGGACACCACGTCGAGATTATCGAAGATGCTGATGCGGTGGACGCGGCCATGCAGGTCCACCTCTACCATGCGCTGGGCCTGGGCGTAGGTCATGACCTCTCTGCCGGGTGACTGAGAGGTCTCGGAGGGGCTGGGCGACTGCTTGTTGGCGGCGCGGGCCTGGCGCCCCTTCTTCTTGTGCTTGCGCAGGGGGGTGTGCTGGGGCAGGGGCGGGTTGTCGTGGTCATAGTGGTACAGGTGGTACTCGATCCCGCTGTAGCTCTTGTAGATCTTGCGGCAGGTACCCACCGGGCATTCGTAGGGCGGCTTGGTGGCCCGCAGGTTGTGGCAGAAGGTCTTCACGTCGAAGTCTACGCCCATGGCGGGGCCGCGGGGGGCCGAGGCCGGGCCGGGCCCCCCGCCCCGCCGCCCCCTCCCCGGGCCCCGGCCGCCCTGCCCTGGCTGCCCGCTGCCCGCTCCCTCCCTGCGGCGGCGCTCCCCGGCACGGGGCCGCGCTCAGCGGGCGGGCGGCTCCATGGGCGGCGGCGGCGGCGGCGGCGGCGGGCCCAGGCCGGCCCCAACAATGGAGCTGCGGCGGCGCCTGGCGCGGGGCGGCCGCTGGGTAAAGCGCCGCGCCGCCCTTAGCAACCGCACTTTCGGCACGGCACCGCCGGGCACCAGCACCGGGCGGCGGCGGCAGAAGCGAGGACAGAGGGGACAGGGAAGGCGGCGGCGGCGGCGACGACGGGGCGGGGAGGCCACGTGGGAGCGGCGGGGCCGGGCCGGGTCGCGCCGCGATGGCGGCGGCGAATCTGCCGCGTCGAATCACAGACCCCGCTGCCACCGCCCGGCTCCGCCCCAAGCCGGCCCACCTCGCCCCCATCGCCCCCCTCACCCCTTCGATCCTCCCGGTCCCTCTGGACACCTCGGTCCCCCAGGTCACCCCAATCTCCAAGATCCTCCCGGTTTTCCCGGCCCGGCTACACGCCCCCCAGTATCTTCGGCCCCCTGGCCTCCCCCGCCCCACCGGTCCTCTTGTCCCCCCTGGCCTCCCCGCTCCCCCCGCCCCAGCACGGCAGCAGACCCGGTTGAGCAGTTTATTTACAGTCAGTAACGCAGCAGAGACCCGCCGCCCTCCGCCCCGGCAGCCCCCAGCGGCGGGAGCCCCGGCCGTGGGGCAGGGCATGAGGCAGGCGGCCAGCCCGGGTTGGCAGAGGCGGAGGAGAGAGCACAGGCAGGAGCGGGGTACAGGCAGGAACGGGGCGCAGGCAGGAGCAGGGCGAGGCCGCTGCCCCAGGGAGCAGCGGGGTTGAGACCTCCGGCAGGTACTCAGGGTCAGCCTTCCCCTGGGGCAGGCGCCAGGCTGCTCTCCCGGGACACACGCACGCACACACTGTGTCCCCCTCGGCGCTGGCCCTGCTCGCACTGCCACGGACGAAGGACAGTCCCGCCTTGCTGCTGCACATCGGGCAGTAGGAAGGGGCAGCCGAGGATGTCCAGCCCTTGGTCTCACTGCCATAAGTGGGTCCCAGCCCTGTTTTGACCAACCATAGCAGCCGATTATTTCCCTAACGGGGCGACATCTCCATGGTTAAGCCCTGGCCGCCGGCAGAAAAAAGATGACATATCCTTGCCCCACCAGCCTGTCCCATGGCTCATGGAAGAGCTACTCGGAATCTGCCCGGCGAGGCTTGATGTCACGGGTCTTCATGTAAGAGAGCAGCTGCTCAGGGATCTCAGCCAGCACATCCTTGGCCAGGCGGGCCATGCTCAGCACCTGGTTGCCTGAGTCGTCCACATAATCCCGAAATGGCACAAACTTTGAGGGCAAGAATTTTGCAGTCAGATTGGAAACAACTCTGTTGCTGTGGGGTTCAGCAAGGGGGACCGAGCATCTCTCACCCGTGGTGGGTCTGGATTCAATGCCAGAGTTACCTGTACAATGTCTCTCTCGGCATATCGTCCCCGGGAAGACAACCGTACCTCGTCACCGTCCAGCTCCTCCATGGCTGGGGGTGACAGCTGGTGTCACCAAGCCTCGGTGGGGTGAGCACCGGGGATGGAAACACCGACCCTTTGGATGCCTTTGGCATCCCAGAGGAAGGCATGGTGTTTCCATCCCTCTTCCCTGGTGTTCCCAAGTCCTAACTCACCCTCAAATTCAGCTGGACCTACTCCCACGATGATGATGGACATGGGCAGGGAGGATGCCTGCGGAGCAGAGGCAGGGTATCAGCCAGGGTAGTGCCCATGTAAAGTGAACTCAGAGCAACAAGGGTGTACTCACAGTGACAATGGCTTCCTTGGTCTGCAGCATGTCAGAGATGACACCATCAGTGATGATGAGGAGGACGTGGTATTGTGAGCCATCGGTCACCTGGGCGGCTGTCCTATGGGGAAAAGGGATGGGGTCCCTCAAGCACCCCACCTGGTGCTTGACTGGTGGGGGGCAGTCAACCCTGCTGTGGGACAGAGGGCATTTGGGAATGGCAAAGGGGGCAATGCCCCAGTGCTCACCCAGCCACCTGGTTGATGACGGGAGCAAAGTTGGTAGGACCATAGAGCTGGACGGTGCGCAGGCTTTGGAGGTAGGACTCCAGCACGCCTTCAATGCCGGCACAGCTGGGGTTCTCCACATTGTTGTTCTGGGGGACAGAGATGGGCACTTTGAGGGGGACCACAGCTCCTAGTGTCCCCCAGGCTGTGGGATGCTGGGCAGAATGTGGCCAGGGTGGTTCTCCTCCCTGCCAAGCTGCTGTGGGCACCCCAAGACCAGCTCTGCCCCACAGCCAGGGGGTCTGGGTTCTCTCTCAGCCCTGTCCCACAGGGAGAGCGCACCAGAGGAAACTGGTGGGAGATCTTGCCATCAGGTGGGACTTTGGCACCAAAGCCGTAGGCAGGGAAGAGCTTGTCACTGTCGTAGTCCTGGATGATTTCCCCCACTGCCTTCAGTGCCAGGGCATAGGCGCTCAGCTGGTAGGGGCTCGCGTAGTGCAGTGAGGTGGGCTGTGATGGCAACCCTGCAGCACAGTGCCCATTGCACCCACCCCATGGCCAGCCCCAGGGTGATGGGGACCCCCCAGACACCAGGTGCACTCACCATTGGAGGCCGTGAAGTCAATGGCAACAGTGAAATTCAGCTGTGTCCTTTAGGGGGAGAGCGAGGGAGGCTGCCGGCCCCATGGCACAGGGATACCATCTTCCAGCCCCATAGTGTTTTTTCCCTGTCCAGACCCATTGCCTGGGCCCCCC
The DNA here is from genome assembly GCF_021018805.1 of Prinia subflava. Taxonomy (NCBI): domain Eukaryota; kingdom Metazoa; phylum Chordata; class Aves; order Passeriformes; family Cisticolidae; genus Prinia; species Prinia subflava. The sequence goes on from NC_086260.1 coordinate 9,132,509, forward strand.
TTCCCCAGCCAGCACCCCACAGCCCCATGCCACCATTCGTGTCTACTTCCCAGCCCCACTGCTCTCTTGTGATCCCCAGGCTGAACCTGCACTGTCATCACTGTCCTTGCCCCGAGACCCTCAGCCATGGGGGATCTTGAGGAGCTGGGGGACTCCTGGCCCCCCACTCACCCGCCCCGTATGTAGTCAACGAATGTGAACTCAGACTCAACGGAGAAGGAGAGCAGTGTCACCTGTGGGCACAGGGGATCAGAACTGGAGCACGCCCAACCTGGCACACACAGCAGGTGGAGCAGCACCAGCCCCTGGAAGGCAGGAGGACCAGGAACTCCCCAGCCCCACTCACAGTGCCAGAATTCACATATTTCTTCTTCTTGCATTTCTTCCTGGGATTCAGCACCTGCAGGCACAGGGGTGGGTCAGTCCCAGCATGGAGTGCACCCTGCTCTCACCCCGACTCACCACCCTACCTCATACACTGTGAACTGACTCTGTGCTCGAGAGAGCTCCCGGTAGCTGGTGGCAAATTCCCCAATGAAGTCGTGGCTGCAGGAGGAACACAGGGTGAGTACAGCCAGGCACCTGGGTGAGAGGTGTCCTGGGAAGCTTCAGCAGCACCCTGATGTCCCTTTCCTCACCTCCCATCCCGGTCCCAGTCGTACACATCTATCTTCACTGTCCTGAAAGTGAAGGCACATAGCGGGTGAGCCACCAGCCAGGCTGGCACAGCCCCTCCAGCCTCTGATTTGGGGACACCCAGCCCCACAGCCCTATCCACAGTGAGCACCCTGCCCACCAGCTTCCAGCAGAGCCGCCCTGCCTGCCCAGCCTGCGGCTCTGCCAGGAGGGAGCAGGAAATTTGGGTCACGGTGGGGGCCTTGGAAAGGAGGGGGATGCCTTTATATAATTTGGGTTGCAAAAGAAAAAAACCCAATTGGGACTCAGTTCTGAGCTGCTTGCCACTGCGGGGCCAAGCCCACAAAGATCTGCTCATCCTCTGCTCTGGCCCTATGGCTGCCCCTGTCCCTGTCCCCATCCCCATTCCCATTCCTGTACCGGTCGTAGTCGCCATTGCAGAGGGCACGCACGGGGATGGTGAAGGGCTGCCACACGGGGTTGAGGGTGTTCTTCACCACCTCTGTCTTATGGCAGATAGTAAAGCTGGGGGGACAGGGCAGGGTTGGGCCATGTTGTCTGGTGACATTGGCACCCTGTCTGCCCCACTGGGTCCCTGTGCTCACGTGCCATCCTCATTGCTACGATAGAAGACAAGGAAAGGATCGGATTTTCCAAAGAAGTCCTTCTTATCCAGCTTGTTGGCACACAGCTGCATCGTGACGATGTCCTGGGAACAGAGACTGTCACTGCCAGGACTGTCACCTCCTTACCCCTGGCACCAGCAGCTTCTGTACCGATGGACCATGCAGCCCTCTCCACACTGCAGCCAGTACACAGGTACTCACCCGGCAGTTGCTCAGCTCCTCAGCCAGCAGCAGGATAGTCCCACACCGCTTCCCTGGGACACCCCTGGAACCAGAGGGCACACAGTCAACTTGGGGACAAGGAGGACAGTTCAGGGGCAAGAGGTGAGGTCAGGTTGGTTCAGGGGCTTCTGTCTCACAGCAGGTGATGTTTGGCAGTGTGACCAGAATCCCCAGCACAGGACATGCAGGGAGGGGTCCAGTGGGGCAGGTGGTGGAGACATAGTGTGGGACCCTCCCACCTCACCACAGGGTGTGACTCACGTTAGGGGTCTCTCCAGGCGACCCCGCTGGGACCCAATCACCTCTCCCAGTGCCACAAATGCTTGCCCCAGGAAGTCCTGTGCCCCAAACAAAGCACTCTGAGACCCTGGAGGGCTGTTGCCCCAGTCCCCCACCACTTTCTCTCCCAATGAACCCATGGGACCTACCACCACTTGACTCTGGGCCACCCCAAGTTTCCTGAACCTAAAGGTGACCCACGAGCCACATTGCAGCCCAGGACCCATTGTGCATCCCCAGGACTACCCAGGTGCCTGCTCCATGTGCCTTACATTCATTCTGTGCCCCCAGGGCCAGCCCACATCCCAGGATCCATCCTGTGTCCCCCCTCAAACTGCTCTGCATGCCCTGAGCTGTCTTGGACCCCTTGGGCCACCCAAGACCCACCTACCCCTTGAAAGCCAACCCTATGGAATGTCCTTGCCCCATTCTCCCCCACCAGGCATTCCCATGAGGGCTGGGTTCCCACGGCAGAGCAGGGGCTGGTGTGGCAGGCACTTACCTTCTGCCAGTCCCCATGGGGCACGGAGAGATGGAGAGCAGGTTAGAGCCCTCTGAGGGGCACTTGTCCCCCCCTGGCAGCACCCACACAGGGCACAGCCTCGGGGTGTCCCACCATGGCGTCACACCAGGGTGTCACTACGCGTCCCCCCAGCACAGGCTGTGCTCACCTGCTTTAAAACTGAGCAGCTCTTGGAGTCCACGTTGTAGCTGGTGTGGGAGAGCAGAGCCCTGAGCTGGTGCCTGCAGGGATGCTCCAGTACACAGCCCCGCTTCCCCACCCATCCGGGCTATTCGACACTGTATTCTCATTTATTATCCTTATTACTGACTCAGTGCTTTGCTCCACCCTCTGTGGGGCCAAGCCCTTCCCGGCCACCTTACTCACACATCGAAGCGGAGGTTCTGCTTCTCCTCGAAGTAGTAGTCGAGGACAAACTTGCGGACAAAGTCGGGGTTCAGGGTGTTGTCGATCACCTCGGTGCGTCCGAACTGCAGGGAGAGGGTTGAGGGTGGCCCCCCGCAGGACCCGTCCCCATCGCAGCTGCCTCGGCGCTAATCCCGGTGGGGGATTAACGCTGCTGGCGGGGCCGGATCATTAGCGTGGACAGGGAGGGATCATTAGCGTGGACACGGGTGGCCATATGGGCCCGTTTAACCCAGCCGGGGATTAGCCAGGAGAGGGGGCCACGCTCACCTCCTTCCACTCGCTGCTCCCCGAGACCTGCACAAAGAGGACCACCACTGCGGAGAGAGGAGCAGAGCCAGGCTGCCGTGCCGTGTCTGTGCCATGCCGTGCCCCCTGCCCGACTCTGCCACCCACCTGGGTCGGACTTGGAGAAGGTGTCCATGTCCAGCAGGTTCCTGGGGGAAGAGCCAGGCGTGAGCCACCCTGAGCACCACCCACCTGGCCCAGCAACGGGTCCCCATATCCATCTCCCTGATCCTAGGTCAGCACCATGCCAGAAGGCCGTGCTGGCACCCATGGATAAAAGCATCGGTACTCCCAAGGAAACATGCTGGCCCCCTGGCAAGGTTCGGTGGGGCAGCAGGGCGAGCGGCGAGCAGCGTCTCCAGCGCTGATGATGATTGAACATGACAGGGAACCCATTTACAGGATGAAATCTTCCCCGGTGCCGCCGGCTCCGGCTGAGTGCCTGCCGCGCCCCGGCAGCAGGAGCTTGGCTAATGGCAGTGTGCAGAAGTGAGAAGAAAGGAGACACTTGGAGCAGGGGCTGAGTAGCCAGTGGGCATCCCCCGACACACCTACCGGCAGAGGGATTGATCGTCGTCCTGTGCACGGTTTGACACCGGAAAGTGCCGGGGGATGCTACCGGCTCTGCTGGGACACTTCCCGCACCCCCGGGGTGGCAGCACAGGGTGGGCTGGGGCACGGCCGGGGGCTGCGGGGTTAAGTCAGCTCCCCTGGACCCAGCACGCGCGGGGGGGGAGACCCCACTCTGATCTGGGTCCTGCAGTTGCGAAGCAGAAGGCTGCCCCTGTCCTGGGTTATCTCCAGGTGTGACCCCCGGTTCCTGCCTGGAGCTGCCCGGTCCCACGGCCCCACAGTCCCTCTGCCTGCTGTCCGAGAAACTGGCAGCGGGGACCAGGGCTCAGCCGCGGAGAGAGGGCGCGACAGCCTCCGGCCCGGCCCGGAGTTTGCATAGCTCGGGGATGTGCTGGAGATACCCACCCTGGTCGGGGCGCTCCTTGCCACAGGACCCACGGCAAGGGGACGCTACCCCCCAGCAGGACGCTGGTGCCTGTCCCTGCGAGCAGGACCCCCGGCCGCAAACGGCGGTGCCTCCGACGGGCTATATTTAGACCGGCTCAGCCGCCGCCGCTTGACCGGCGGACCCTGGCTAGAAGCTGGGGCACAGAGCAGCCCCGCTCCCGCAGTCCCCATCCCGCTGCCACGTTCCCGGTCCCGTTGCCTTGCACCGAGCTCGCCGAGTCGGGCAGCCGCTCGCACCAGTGCCGGCACCCTGCGCCCTGCCGGCATCACCCACCTCCCACAAGCATCGCCCCGCGGGGACCGTCCCGCACCCCAGCCCCGGGTGAGGGCATCGGGTCGCTTCACGCAGCCGTGCCCGGTGACAGCATCCCATGGGACCCCAGGAAGGGAACGGGACGGGTAGCAGCAGGGCAGAGGGACGCTGGGCATACGCCCTGGCACCGAGAGCTACCCGGGGAGACAGGACGCGCAGCTCGCAACGCCTCGAACCAGGGTCTGAGCGGCGGGCAGCGGGAAGCAGCGACCAGCCCCGCAGCGCATCCCGGTGCATTTCGCACCCACCCGTGCCCACGAACGAGCCACCACCCTCCCGCTCCCTCGCCCGGCTCCCGGCTCACCGGCAGGACACGGTGAGCTCCACCTTGGTGCCCGGCACGCTGCCGGCCGCCGGCTCCAGCGCTCCCGGAGCCGCCATCCCCGCCCGGGTGCCGCCGATGCTCCGCGCCGCCTCCTCCCGCGCCGCCGAGGAGGCGCGCCCGGGGGCGGGTACGGCACGGGCACGGCGCGGCACAGGCACGGCTCAGCACAGCTCTAGCACGACGGCCCGTCCCTGCCGGCAGCGGGGGCACCAACCCGGGCACCAGGGGGCTCGGCTCCTGGGGCTCGGCTCCACCGGAACGTCCCACCTGCGATTCCCAGCCAGCGGCACAGGGGCTCAGCCCTCATCCCGCCCCGCCCGGGGTTTCCTCCCGGGTTCGGCTCGGTGTTATTTCGGTGCCGACGCTCGCGAAGAGTGGGCCGGGCTATTTATAGTGAGCGGCGCCCCCGGCAGCGCGGCTCCCCCGTGCCGCCCCCCGCCCGGCCCCGCTGCCCCCGCCCGCAGCCCAGAGAGGAGGCAGGAGAGGGCACAGCTCGGGTCATTTACTGCAGAGACTCGCCGAAGACCCCGCACCCCCCAGCCCCAGGCAGGGGAGGCTGGCGGCAGGCGCTGGGTGCAGCAGGTGCCCGCACCAAGAAGAGGGTCCCAGGACTCTGCTGGGGGACGCGCCAGCCCCAGTCTTCCAGGCAGTGGTCTGGGAGCGCCGTGTTCAGAGGGTGCTGCTGCCTCTCAGTCCCACACCCCGCACGAACTGCTCGAGGAGGCCACCGATGGCCCCTGAGGGGCTGGCGGGCACGGCCTTTAGGCCGATGGTCCGGCTGTAGCTTGCCAGAAAGGCAGAACGCACTTCCTCCAGACGGGACTCACGGTCACTTGCTGACACCAGTCTAGGAGAGAGAAGGGGAGGTCAGTGACTGCAACCCTCCCTCTCCACATCCCAGCTCTCACTCCTAACATAGGGCTATGGTGCTCAACGGGCTACAGTGGCTAAGGCAGTGCAAGCCCCAAAAGGCTGTCCACAGAGCTAGTGGCAGCTGGTACCACTGCCTCCTCATCCAACCCACGGAGCCACTTGCAGCCTGTCTCCTGCTCCCCACGGAGTTTCTTCCTTTATACACTCCACTGTCCCCTGTTTCTCCCACCACCGTGGTACCCATAAGGCTGCAGTTCATAAACAAAGTGGTGCTTTGGCCAAGTGGGTGCTGACATGAGTCCCTGTGCCAGCTCCCTCCCCCCACACAGGTGAAGCCTGTCCACCTGTGCTGTGCCTGGATAGTCGCTTCCAACCTATTTTCAACCATCCCTCCCTTGCAGCAGCCTCAGCCTCGTGTGCTTGTGGCAGCACAGACAGCTCTGTGGAAGGAGGGATGAAAGGGAGCAGACAAGGTGACAAAAGCCCCAAGGAACACCCCAGCCACAGGAAGAGGAGAGCTGAGCTGTGCTTTACTTCTGCTCCCCAGCATGGCTGCTCTCGGCAAACAGGAGCAGAGTAGGGCATGACTTCCCATGGGACCTGCTCTCCTCTCTGCCTGATCCACACACCTGGTTAGGGACAGGGGCAAAACAGCAGAAGGAAGGCGAGACTTCAGCTGAGGAAGCAGGGGAATGCAAGGCTGGGGCCCAGAGGCAGCTGTTCCAAGCTCTCCAGCCTAACACGATCCTTGCTGTGGTGCCTCTGCAATATGCCAGTGGTTCCCAGAGAGATTAAGACATTCCTCAAAGGTCACTCCAAGGGCACAGTGCGAACCTTCCCCATAAAAAATTCTCTTTAATCTTCCAGCGCCTGGGCTGGCTATAAATTGGCACAGCTCATCTGAATGGAAGTGTTAACCACCCACAGCCAACAGCTTCGGTCCGGAAACAGCAGCAAGAGGATATGGTGGGAGGCCTATAAACAGCAAGCGATGCCGAGGCAGCCAACCAGGCCGCTGTTTACTGTGTCTGATAATAAAGAGAAGCCAGAGGGCAAAAAAAGGCAACAACATATCTAAACACATTAGCAATGCTTTTTGGCAACCTAATTAGGACGTGGAACTCGCAAACCTGCTAACATTTAAAATAAACTCCGTGAAGGCAGGACTTACTTGCACCCGAGTACAGGGATCTCAGATGTCACATGCAGAGGTAAGCGAGGGCGTGCAGCAGTCAGATCCCATGGCTTGTAGCTCTCACACCTCTTTACAGGGCAGATTTTGTATTTGGATTTTTCAGTTTGTTTCATGGAGTGAGACACTCAAAGACACAGGGTCAAGCAGCCAGCCACTGCTCCACGCCAAGCCCTGCAGACTGGCTGCAGCATTCCACCCCTGAACTATTCACCGTGGAGGCAGGTCGTGCTTCCTTGCCAAATCCACAGCACTCTGCCCTGCTACACTTCCTACAGCCTGCCCGCTTGCCTGCAGCTTGGGGTGCGGGATGAGAGGAGGCTGTCAAAGCCCCAGCTCGAAGTAAGCCCTGACAAGCCCCACACAAGCACAAGAAGTAGGCTGTGAAAAGCATACCTTCATCGAGCTGCTGCCAGTGAAGATGCAAAGTGGGAACTTAAATGGAATTAAAAAAAAAAAAATCACTGTGTCGGGCTGCAAAAACTGGGATGAAACCACAATGGAGTCCTGAGCAAACAGGGCTGATGCAGAGCAGAGACAGGGTGAAGGCTCTGGGTTAAGCTCAACACAACACTGCCAGGATCTCTTCATCGTTTTAATGCAGTGCCTGGTCCCAGCACCTTCAGCTGAGCAGTCTCCAGCCCCCAAGCAACCCACAGCTTTAGTGAATAGCTGGACAGGGCAGAGTACCCACAAGAGAAGCACCACCACTCTTCTCCCTTTGAATCCACTGCTCCAGGCAGTCACTCTCCAAACTGCATAAGCATATCAACTTTGACTCCTGTTTCTCTACTAATTCCCTATTCTGACATCAGATCCAACTCCAAGGGCACCAACAACTTGCTGGTGATCAGCAGTGACCAAGCACAATCAGGGTCAGACACAGTAAAGCAGTCACTATTCATAGAAGCCCATCCTTCAGTCCCTCTTCCCTTGCCCATCTCCAGACTACTGCAGGAGCAGCTCAGTGTGTCCTCAGGAAGGGAGAAGAACAAATCCTGGCCAGGCCATGTCCGACATCTCTTGCAATGTTTTGATCTGTCAATTCATGGATCTTGTAGTGTCACTGTAACTTGAAGGCAGCTGCTCTGCTCTGTTCAGCAGCACAGCATGCAGCCACAGGAGACACAGAGCCAGGGCAGGCAGCCTGTCTCACAGGAGCCATGGATTTTCATGTTGCTTGCCCTCTGCCTCCAAAGCACGTACTCAGATCTCAGTAAGGGACCGAGCATCTGGCAGCACATCTCTACCATTGCTTGCTAGCAGCAGCCCCTGATTTGCCATTTCAGTTTCTTGATGGAGAGTTTGCAGCCTGAAGGCACAAACCATGGTTCTCTTCTAACAGCAATTAAAGTGCATCTCCAGTCTTTCAAGTTTCCAGAGGTGGATTTCTATTTGGGGAGGAACATTTGCCTCCCAGCTGTTTCACATGGCAGGATGTGGCAGGACACGGGGTCTCTGTGGCTCTGCACTGGCCAGGCACAGCAACTGCAAATGATACTGCACAACGCTAGACAAAATTTGGGTTACAGAAGGAAAGATCTTCTCTTACTCCAGCAAAGATCTGACCTCAGTGGGGAGATAAAGGTGAGCAAAATCAAAAAGCAAGAAATCTGGGTTACCAGTCCTGTCCTGACAAACATGAATCCTGAACTGCACTCAATTATGCCCAAATTCAGCATCTTCTTCCTACAGAAAGCAAAGAGCTCCCCCATCATTAGGCAGAGAAAGTTGTTTTCTTTCCGTGTTCAGCATAAGCAAAGAGTGCTCAGGGACTGAGTTTGTGGATAGAAAACATCGAGGCAGAGAAGATGGAACAGTTTGTTATGGGCTCCCAGGCTTCTCTGAAAGTGCCAGAGCGATAAAGTTGCAGGCTCGCAGGCAGCCAAGAGACCCAAGGAGAGATCCTGCATTTGAGACACTTACAGGCAAGTGCTAGAGAACTCATCCGGGAAGCTGCAAGGGAGAGAGGCGTCTGCGTTCAGGATTGCCTGCTCCCGAATACTGCCACACCCTGTCACCATCTGCCAGCTGCCAAAGTCTGTGGAAACGGAAGATCCGGGCAGAGAATGGTCCGCCGATCTGGGGCAGAGAGAGAGGGAGACGGCGCGATCAGTCAGATCATTGAGGCACACGCTTTTCGCTGGCGCCGCTGCAGGGACCTGCCGGGCGGGCGGCCAGCAGCGCCTGTGCCAGCTCTGCTGACACTCAGGGACCAGGGTGCAACATGCAGCTTGGGCTGGGCCCCAGACCAAGCCTTTCCTTTGAAAGTGAAGGGAGAGCCAAACTGGCTGGGGCCAACAAAGCAGCAGGAGCACACCAGGAGCTGGACTGGAGAGAGCCAGCACGAAGCAGATGGCCATGCAGAACTGAGAAACCCATTAGTGAGATGGAACAGCTCATCCCGCCCTGAACCCTTCACAGATGTGAAAGCTGTGCTGTACAAAGGACATTCCCCTGTTGCTTGTTGTAGCTGTTAGCACATCCCAGGGCAGCAGGGCAAGTCAAGGTTGTGACTTGGTTAGTGCTGGGAAAGACTTGCAGATCATTGTCCTGGCAGCAGTTAGAAAGCAAATCACTCCTGAGCCATTACCACCAGATCTGAACAGAGCAACGCTCAAGGCATACCCAGGACACCTACACCCAGCACCTAACCTCTTCATTTCTGTGTTAAAGAAAGGGCTGTGCCAGAAATGAGGTGACAAAACATCTTTAGACAGGCTAAATTGCCAAGGAAGGATAATTGTTTGATGCATGCAATCTCCCACCAGGAAAGAAAGAAGCATGAAACATAGAAAGTGAATCTGAGGAGTCCCTCCAAAATCTCAGAAAAGAGGGCACAATCACTTGAGACAAACCCACAGCTCTTGGCTTCCAAGGGAGCAAGCAATTATTAAGCCTTGCTGCACAGCAGAGTGTACATAGCTGGAAGCACAGCCTGTGGCAGAGCTGCTCAATTACACACTACCAAGATCTTCTGGATAATTTATCTGAGTTCTGCTGGGCAGAGAGAAGTGCTCCAGCTCCAGCTCTGCTGGGCCAGGTACTTGCACGCTGTCTTCACAGCTAAGAATAGCAGTGGCGCACTGCAGCTGCTCCCCAAGGGACCAGGAGAACAGCCAGAAAGACAGGCTCTCCCACAGCAAGAAGGACCTGAGCTAGACTGGAAGGCAAGGGTGGGAAGAGATGCACAGCAGGGAACCTATTTGCAACCTCGGTCTAATTCCAGGCCTGCCATTTAATTAGTCTGATCAATACAGCTAAGTTTGAGCAGTGTGAAATGTGGTCCTGAGCTGGCTGCGAAAGCACAGAAAGGGAACCACACAATTCCCTGCCTATCAGCTTCCCATCATGGCTGCAGTTTGGGGGTAATACCCTGTCAGGCTCTGAAAGGACATGACAGCAGAAATCAGGAAGAGCAGAGCTTCACCTGTCTCACACAGATCTTGTTCTTTGGCTGCTCAGTGAACGGAGGAGTGAGGGTCAGAGTATTGGGAGAATCCTGTCTTGCAAAATGGTGCTTTTCCTGGGGTACATAATGCCAAAGTAAGAATGAGGGCACTTCACTGAAAGCAAAAGCGAAGCATATAATATTAGAAAGACCTTCAGGAGATCAGACAGGGATAACCTTCCCTGGAAAGCAAGGAATTTGTAAGGGAAAGGGAACAGCTGTTCAGTGACATCTACTTCTCTCCACGCTTTTGGAAGATGAGGTGGAAGAAGTCAGTGTGAAGGAGAGCAGGCAGAGTGTTTGGGCCCACAGCAACAGTGCCATGATGGAAGCACAGTGGGAAAAGTGCAGGATGCCAGGGAGAAGCATGGAGGAACGCTGCTTCAGTGCAGAGTGAAGAGGAAGATGTCACCTCCCTGAGAGCACAGCACAGCCAGACAGGACAAACAGGAGTGTCATACGTAGTGACAAGAAATTGAGCTAAAGGAGTAAAGAGATCTGCAGGCAACAGGCTCAGGCTGAAAGTAGGCAGAGACAGGATTCTGCCAGAAAAAGCAATGAGATGCTGAACAGAGGACAGGTTTGTGGCCAGATAGAAACAAAGGTTTTGGAGAGGGCAAACATGAATGGCAGAGGAGGGCCTGGACTATAGCAGGATCTCCACGTGAAGAGTTCTGAGAGCAGAGTTTTGCAGCTCTTGCAAAGGGAGAGTAGTATCTGGAGCTTGCTCAGGAGACTCTGCTAACATGGCAAGCCATGATCCATGGCATCAGGAACAGCAAAAATGTCCCTCTGCCCAATATCATCAATCACACCAGTCAGAGAAGTCTGTGCTAAAGAAAATGATTTTTGCTTTGGGTTATGGCCCCAGCTTCCAGCTGCTGGTCATCTTCCATGGTTGTCAGCTAAGATTATACTGATCTTACACCACTTCTTGGAGGTGGATCAAGTTATCTCTTGAATTCTGGCATGGACAGGCTGATAAAAGCACTGTGCATCTCCTGCAAGATGACTCAGTGACTCTCTAGTCCTCCAGCCCTTCCTGGAGTCCCCAACCCTGTCAAGCAGCTGTGCAAACCTAGTAAGATTTCATCTAATGCAACAACACTGGGGTCTAGGAGTTCAAGGCAGTCACTTCGGTGTCTTGCCTCCAGGCATCAGAATAAACACTTGTTGATTAATTGAATAAACTGATTGACTCTGCAATGAGTCCAGGTAATTTCTTTCCTGGCCCAGAGATCTGAGCCTTGCCAGCAAAGCTAAGATATTGTGGCAGACCTTCCCCTCTATCCCCCCAAAGCCTTCTCAAGAGAGGCTCCTGAGGAAACATCACAATCAATAAGCATCTTGAAGAGCCTGAAGAGACAGCAGGGGCAAAGCCTGGGAAGACAGAGCATGGGAAATTTTGTGTCCTCACTGCAACAGCAGCAGAGTTGAGCTTGGCTTGAGCCAAAGATGTCTGGGGTGACTGCACCCCAATGCAATCCAGTCAGTACTGGAGGTGAAAGCCTTCCTGTAATTTCTACCCTGAATACTTCTTGTAAAGCCTTACTGCAGAGGCCCCAAAAGAGGGGCCCTGGGGAACAAGCTGGAACTGCTGGGACATCAGAACCAGTTTCCAAGTCTTTAAGAACAGCATGCCTGCAATACATGACAGCCATGCCAGAGGCTGGCTAGGAGTGAGGACAGCATGGAGTCTTGGGAAGCAGCTGGACAACAACAGCAAAGCTGACATGGTTAATGGAGATGAGATACAGCCAGTCTTCAAGTCGCTGTCTCTGCCACAGACATCTAATGGCAGACAGAAAAAGAATCAAAGTGAGCTTCACACACCCACCTCTTCAGGTTCACGAGTGGGAAGAAACTCCCTCAAAAGTGCAAGATTAACTAAATTAGATTAGCAAAACAGAGATGAGCTGCAAGCTGTTCCTTCACACAAGAAGGGACCTCTCGCAGGCCATAAACTGGCAGCTCCTAACCTGGAATGGTTCCTTTTAATTAGGTCAGTGCTTCCCATGCAACATGCTGCAGAAGACAGAGTATTTCAGAGCACATGGACACTCACCTGCCTGCCAGAAAAGAGTCGATACTGGAGGCAGAGCAACAGTCAGGGATCCTTCCCTTTCTTAATACGTAACTGAGATGAGTGCCAAGTGCCAACAGCTAGGCTCCCATCCTGTCCCCACTCACCTGACGTATTTCCACACACCTAGGACTATTTGGGAAGCAGCTCATTTGCCAGCATATGCTCTTGCTTCAAACCCAAGCATTAAGTAGGTTCTGTATGTACAAGCAGACTGTGGCAACCTGGAGTAAAGGGCAGCCCTTCCCACCTTTGCGTGGGAACTGTTGGCAAGGAGTATGGCACCCTGCCAAGAACTGTGAGCCCTGGCTGAATCCCAGACAGTTATCTACAGGCTGGGATAGTGCCCGAGCAGCCTGTTCTCTATCAGCACCATTTCTGATTGCAGCACAGTCATGTACAAGCCAGCAAGCCCATTTTGTGGTATGGTCATGCAATAATTCCAGAAAACATTCCTGTAAACAATTCCTCTCCGGCTGTGGTCACTACCCCAAACTGTCACACTGCAGGTACATCTTCTGAGTGAGATGGCCATAAGGAGTAAGACACCGTGCATACACAGTCTTCTCACCATCAACAAAACACCCAAAGCCAAGAGGCAGCAGCTTCTCTGTGGCACTCTGTTCTCACTGTGCTCCCACCAGCCCCACAGCTGAGCCACCTGCGGTCCTTAAGTAAGGGAGTTCTCTGTGACTGCTGGTCAAAGCAAATTGCAATTTAACTCCTCCAGATCTCGACTCTCTAGATCACAGTACTCTGGGTTTTGTTTAATTGACTTAGCAAAAGCACATTCAACCAAAGATTATCCAGCTGCTAATCCACATTAGTGCTATGTAGACACACACTAAATCCCTGACACAGATACAGAATTTTTCTGCAGTGTCATGGGACGCTTAAACTGCTAATGTCAAATGCAAATACAGGAAAAGGTTTGCAAAGTGCAGCCTCACCGCATGCAGGGGGTTCAATCTGAGGCACATTGAGTGACATACTCAGAGCTCTCTGTAGAACAAGCAGCACCTTATCCTGCTCTGCAAACAGTCTATGCAATATCCTCCTGTGTGTTTGCCCTCCGCAGATGTGATCTTACCATCATGTTGGAATAAGCTAGAAAGACTGATAGGAATTGCCTTTGTACTGCTTTGCTTAGCAAGAACCATCCTGGGATTTACAGGTACCCAGGACCTCTGGATCAGAGCAAGATTCACAATATGGGCTGGTAATGTGACAGCAGCAGCCTGTTGACATTGCCTGGCCAGGAGAGGGGCTTGGCTCCTAATGTCTGACTGAGCATTTGTGATCTCTTCTTTTAGGACAGCCCAGTTCCCCACTCCCAGGCCCTGCCCATGTCTCCTGCTGACTCGCCTTTCTGTTCCCTCCAGAGCTCCCCTGCCTGCCAGCACCTGGACTGAGCTGTTGACCTGAACTACCTGAAGGATACCTGCTGGCATTTTACAAGCAACCATTTTAACCACTGCAGCAGCAGTTGAGGAAAGTGTTTTGTTGCTATGGCCACACAAACAGAGGATTGGGAAGTCAAATACAGTGTTTTTTTCACCCCAAGAGCCTTGGGTGTTGACCTACGAGCACCACTGCAGGAATGAAGGGATTTCTGGCATCCTGATCAGCCTCTGTGCTTCTGCTTTTCCATCTCAGTACCACAATTTTTCAGGAGATGAAGAGACAGAATTTACCTCTTCCTTCCACCACAGTCCTCCACCCAAAATGGGACTCATTGTTTCCTGCAGAGTAGAAAATGGTGGCTGAAGGTGTTATCTGCCAGACCAATTCAGACCACCACAGCTGACCTAGGGAGACCAAAGGCCAAGTGGAATGACAGAATCTCTTTCAGGAGAAAACATACCATGCTTAGAACCCAGAAACTGCAACCCATGCCAGTGTCTGATAAGACAACCCTAACCCTCTATGGTGCTCTTCCACCTATTCCTGTTTCTCCTCTTTGCTCTTGCAGAGCACTCTGGCTGAAGCATTACAAGCTGCTTCATCCTGAGCACTGCTGCACCAGCAAGCACTGAACAGCCTGTCAGGCCTTGGGAATGGCATGGGACCACACACAGGAATTGTGGCACTACCATTGTGAACAAAGTCGCTCCCAAGACAAGCTGTTTTCTTTCCAGTATTTTCTTCTTTTCTTGGGAGAGTCTTTTCATCATACAGAAAATGCAGAGGTGGGCCCCAGCAACAATTCAAATCCTTCCTATTCATGTCTTTCCCTGGAGAGAACAGTTAGCATCATTTATGAAAACTCTGAGACACTAGGGTTTTCCTCTGGAATTGAGAGACACTTGTTAAGAAAGTCTTATAAATTTTCAATGCTTTACTTGTTTGTCATTTTATTTTCCATATGATTAGAGAGTACTCAGATTTGGCTGGTGGCTGATTCAGAATCAGTAGAAAAAGACTCATCAGAAAACCTCCAGAGGCTACACAAGCATTTGAAGCTGTTAACAGCAACCTCTTATCTCAGTCTCTTTATTCCACGTTGGCCTAAACACATGGTGTTTGCTCCACAGGCTATGTTCTTTCTTCCCTAGGCCAGCTCACCGCTCGACTCTGCCCTATCGCAGTGTCAGACTCCAGAAGGGCGCCTTTGTTATGGTGTGAGACTAGGCTCAGGTCCAGGCTCCCCATTCCCCAGCAGGAACACACAGCCTTCCAGGCTGATTCCAGGCAGAATCCTTTGTGCTGGCACAATGCTCACAGCTTGCTCCCAGCAGTTTCGTACCTCTGCTTGCCACCAGCACTCATTTGCTTCCAACCTGCATCATCAGGAGGGTCAGCAGGTGAAAAGGAGGACAGGATAGATGCAGAGTGAGGTCTGCTTGGTTTGAAAAGCTTCCTTCCCAAACACCACAGCCATTTCAAATCCTGGTGGACGTGTTAGACAGAGAAAGTGCCGTGAGCTGCAAGCATGCAGGATGCAGAGATGCCAGAGCTCAGAGTTGAAGCATGCGCTGAGGACAGGCATAAGACAGCTGGCTGCTATCAGCACAGTTCCTCGCTCTTCTATGGGCTCAGGCAGGAGTGTCTGTTTAACAGCCAGCACTTCACACAAAGTCAGACTAGAGAGGAACAGGCCTCCCAAGGTTTGTCCGTAGATACACTGGTGCTCCAGTGTTTCCAGAGCCAGACAAGTGCAGCCCTGCACTCCCTTTACCAGACACTCATTTTTCTGAGAAATGCCCTGCTCTGTCCCATCTCACCTGGATCTGGGCACTTCTAGTGGGCTGCTTCCAATCCTCAGGAAGTTATCAGAATGAGTTGATGACGAGGAGCTGGAGGACTTGACTTCAACCATCCCTGTGGAAGGCAGCCTGTCTTCAGACTGCTGTGCTCTGCTCCACAGCACGGCTTGCGGTGATGATGCACAGCTCTTCCTCCTGAGGGATAGGGGAAGGGGGTGAGAAAACTGACTTTCCTATGTACTCCAGCTAGGAAGCCTTTTCACCACAGGCTGCAGTTTAGCCCAGCAGCTACAAGCTCTTGTTTCCACTGAACCCACCCTCCTCCCTCCCAAGGAACCATGAGTCACGGGTAAACGCTCAGGGAGGGGGTACACTGAGCTCAACCCATCTTAGCCCATTCTTTTATAGATCACCATCCACGTGACCTGGAAATCAGAGACGGGAGAATGCATCAGCTCACACACACACAGCAATTGCTTTGTTTAGTCTAGCAGCAAAAATGCCTTGAGCAAGGGGCCTCCCAGCAGGGAAAGACCATTTCAATCTGCTCGAACTCCACAGTGCGTATCAGCCCAGGTGGGCGTTTCCGCACACCGAGGGTGACAGGGACACACCACAGTGTTATTCTCCCTTTTAGCAATTCCCTCTGGGCACCACTGACCACGCTTCTGACCATGTGTTTACACCTGACAGTCACTCCAGATGTAGGTACACTTCAGCGCTCTCTCTGTCTATGCTGACAGCCCAAACTGCTCTGGCTTATTTCCTAGCCAGCACATTCAGGCTTAGTCATGATTCACTGTCCATTGTTGCATCAGGCCTTAGCTCGTGGCACCATCTAACTATATGCCAAACAAGTACACATTTGGGACTAATTCACACCACTGCTGCTCCACGTTTAGAATTTTCCTTCTTATGTCAGTTGTTCGGTTTTGTTTTTTTCCCCTGGAAGAGTCCCAAGAATTTCTCCCCTTCTGAGACCATACTGAACTGGACAAAGACATCCCTATGTACAAAAGGAAAAAAGAAAAGCTCTAAAGCAAACAACTCAAGGGGTAAAGATGCTATTCTTCCTAAAACATGGAAGAGCATCTCAGCTTTGAGATGCAAGCACTGTCACCAAGTGCAGCTAAAGACAGGCTCATTGTACAGTGGAAAGTGCGATATCCTCTCTTCATTTCTTGAAGGGTGTCCACCCTCAAACATCACACCACAGCCTCTCTTAAGCTTTATTCATCTCATGTTATCATAGCTGCCAACATCTCCAAGTACAGCCTGCAGAAACAGGTTTGAACAGCTAAAAATCAAATGCCTCTCCCTGCACAGAGACTGTGAGGCCACTTGTTTTCAGGGCAACACAACAAAGTACATCCCCTCATGTTACGCACAGCCCAGCTCATCCAGCTTGTAGCAAGCCCTACGTATTCTCCAGACTACAGAGCCACAACAGCCTACAGTAAAACATCCGTGACCAGTCTGCTCACTGAGCACTCAAGGCAAGGCTCACAACCTTCCCCTTTCCCAAGCTCATGCGCCCCAGCGTGGCCCAAACCATCCCTGTGGAGCAACTGCTAGCCCCAACACAGCCTGATGTCTCCCACAGAAATAAAAGCAACCCAGAGTTAAGAAACACATTGCAAAATCAAGCCCTGATCCACACAAATGCAGCTATCTCCTCCAGCATGCTCTGGTCTATGTGTAAAAAGCACACACAGGTTCTGTGCAGCAGAATTGAGTCTGTGTGTCCTGTGCACTCAGTGCAATATGAAGGCTTCCAGTTCACTATCCTGAAGCTCTGCAAGTGGAAAGTTGTTCTCTACTTGATGCAGTTGCTTTGACATGGATAGGTAGGCTCTGTGTGTTAGAGGACTCCATGTTGTTCACTTAGCAAAGAGTTTGAGACTCTTCATCTCCATTTTGTGATTCTGCAGGGATAGTCTCCTTTCCCTTATCAGCACTTTAAATTGAATATACAATGTGCTTTAGAAAGGCTGCTGCCACTAGCATGGCTGCAGAAGTCCCAGAGGACTTCAAATGCCTCCGGCACAACCCAGATTTAATTTAAAATAATTGCAATATAAAATAGTGTCTTCACATGTGCTGAGGGAGAGGAGAGAAAAATTAAACTGAGAGGGGCAACCCTACAGCAAGGCTCTGAAATCCCCAAATAGCACCAGAAACTCCACAAGCAAGTCCAACACCAGTCCCAGAGCAGCAGAGTTGCCAGACACCTTCCCTGCTTCCAGACAGCCACCTGCATCCCCAGGCAAGTCCTGTATGATCCTCTGTCAAGAGGCAGTACTGAAAGTTCTGTATTCTCCCCTGGAAATGTCTCTAAGCAGTGCTGCAGGCAGGAACCTGCTTTCAGCTCACATGCCTCATGCCGGTAGAGGGGCTAAAATTTAGAAGGAATTCTTGGCCATCCAGCCCAACTCCCACTAATTGCAGACACTTTCTGTGTATAATGTCTTTCCTAAACTCTGATTAAGCTTCATTTTAGGGCAGCCAAACTATCTCCACTTTTCCCTGGAGAGGCTGCTGTCAAATGTAATTTTTCTGGTAGTTTGGAACCATCTTTTAAAAATAATGAAATCCTTTGTGGATGAAGTTTAACAGTGAAACTGGTGAAAATGAAATAAATGTGTTTTACTCTCATCAATGTACAAACTTAGGAGCATCCCTGCAGAAGCCTGACAGCTGTTTAACATGGAGTGGCCTCCAATTTTTGGTGCAGAAGCTCTGGAGTACAAGTTGCAGCAAAGCTTCTGACAGCTAGATTCTTCCCCCCCCCCACTGTAAGAAATCCATGCTACAGAGCGCAGACCTGGAGGACAAGACACTTCAGAAATGCATTTTCTATCAGGCCCAGAGCCTTTTGTTCAGCCCACCAAGTGGTTATCTTCTCACCATGCTGCTTGAGCCTGTGCTCCTGCTGGCATCAGTTCCACTGCTTCATAAGTAAAGCTCCCAGCTGCTCCAGGGGAACTTTCCATCCCCAGAGAAAAGTCACTGCTCAGGCTTGTGGTGCTGCCTCGGTCTTTCTGCTCTGGAGAGAAGAAAACAGAGTTACCTGAAGACCAGCTTGGTTTCACTCATTTCTCTCCCTTTAAGCAATACACTTCCCCTTGCCCTGTGTTCTTGCAAGGCCCCACAGGCAGCTTGCCCATTTGGGGCCATCCTGAAGCTGGGAGCCCAAATGGGCAAGCAATGAACCATTAGCAGCACCCAGGGACACTGATGCTTGACAGCAGCACTCACTGAGCATGCAGATCTCTTCCAGGGTGAAGCCAGGTGGCAAACTCTTCCTTCTGGAGAAAGAAAGACACTGTTACCTCAGGTACACTTCAGGGCAGCATGGAGGCTGGCCATGGCCAGGTCTCTGTCACACACAGCAGATCAGAGTAGTGGGGAATTAGCTATGCAGGGGCAGAGGGGAGAGGATGGGCCAGAGTGCACTAACTCCTGTCCCAACCCAAACTCCCTATGCTTTGAGAAGGTGGCAACAGGCAACACTGCACACGATGTGCTTATTCAGAGCACTCAGGGTGGGCTTTGGTTCTTTCTGTCCCTCCTGAAATAAGAATGGTTTATGCTGGACAGTCCATTAAAAACCAGCCACCCCTCTGTCCCCACCAGGGCCTGATGGAGCTTGCTGTGCAGCCTGCTTGAGCCAGAGCTCACATCTCTGGCTTCATCCGTGCTAATGCAGCCACGGACAGTCATTAAGCTGAGAGCACGTTTCAGCATGGACAGTTTTTCAGAGCACAGCATAGCACCTCACAAGCCTCGGCCCCGTTTTGCAGCCTTCAGAGTGCAGAATAAATTAAAGAAAACTGGGCCAGGACACCAGGGCTTCCATCTCCCCAAAGAAGCAGCACTAACAAGCTCCCTGGCTCTGTAGCCCATGCAGCAGCAAGCACAGGCTCCTTACCTCTGTGACTTCAGAGCAGAGAACTCCTCAGAGGTGATGTGCTTCAGAAAATTGAAGCAGAAAAAGAAAATCTGAGCAAAGGGAAAGAGAAGAGCGGTTCAGGAATAAACCCGAGGCTCCATGCAGCCACTTATCTCGGTGAGGAGGTGCTGGCAGAAAGGATATGGCAAAAAATCTGAAGCTACCAGCCTCCAGTGCGCCATGAGCTGCCCACCATCCTATCCTGGGCCTTCTCTTCCGTGTAAACTGCCCCTCTGCTCCCTGCCATGGGGAGGCCCAGAAAGGAAGGGGAACAAGAAGTCTCCTTATCAATGCCTTGCACACATGCTGCAAGCTCACAGCAGGTACTTATGCCATCAGTGCAGAATGGAACAGAGATGGCTTCAGCTGCTTATACACCCAGGTAAGCAGCAAATGCAGCAGGATTTGCACGGTTAGAGCCACATGCTCCACCTCAGCAGCAGACCAGTACCACATCGGGAAGCATGAGGTACTTACAGAATTTGTGGCCCCAAACTTGTGCCCTGCCTCACCCCAGTCTGCTCTGCATCATTCACCCACTGTGCCCTCTGTCACCTCACCCACCTGTGCCCTTCTCTTGGGAGAAGTGGGGAGCAGGGCGTGCCAGAGGCAGCCAGGCACCCCCTCTCCTGCTGCAGCTACTGACTCCACCCATGACCAAGCAGGCACCAGAGCAGAGCTCTCAGGCTTGAGCCAGTAGAACTCCAGGAAAGGAATAAATAGGATGAATGATACTAAATCTTTCAGGGGATTCTGTACCCCTGAAAGATGGAAAATAGGCCAGGGCCCTGTCTCTGCTATTTGAAGGCAGAAGATTCCTTAGTAAGGTGAGAGTTCAAGGAGCAGGAGAACAGCAACAAGGTTAAACACGCATCCCACCTCCTTTCTATTCAAAAATGATAGTGCACCATACTGCAGCTATAGTCAGAGCAACCTTTTTTTTTGCTGTTAAACAGTGCAAGATTTTGAAGAGAATTTCTTCCATTAATTTTAAGTGTGTCCCAGACCCATATGTGCACCCACAGACACATCCCAACAAATTAACCAAATTAACACTGGAAACAGCACAAGCTGCTCCATGAGCCTGTGATGACATGCAAGCCACATGCAGCTGCAGCACCCAGGCAGGAGGGCTGGCACTTAGGATAAGCACACAAGACTATCCAGCTTTATCATCAACGAGTCACACACCTTAAGCATCCTTCTCACTGCTGAGCTGAACAGCAAGTCCTAGCACCCTCTGATGTGGACCCTGAACACTAATGGCACAGGAGAGAAACTAGCAGGAGTGACACCTCCCAACAAAACTGTAGCCTGAGAGAGACGTAACCCCATAACTTATGCATCACAAAGTGACAGGGCAAGGCTCTTACCTTGTATTTCCAGCACCCAAACAATCTTTTTAGAGCCAAGCCACACCACTGATACTACCAGGAGCAGGCAGTGAATACTGCTACCATAAACGGATATCCTGAGAACACAAAGCAGTGCTCAGCCACTGCCTCAGACCCAACACTCACCTCTTCTCCTTTACTGAGTCGATCGACTAACATGTGCCTGTAAAGAGAGCAAGGGAAGCTCAGTCACATGCCAGAATCAGCAGAAGAGTACAAGCTGTCAAGATTAGCCAGATGCCTGAGCCCCCAGGTAAAAAAATGGCACCAGTCCCTCTTGTCCCAGCTCACTGGGTGCTGCTCAAACATCAACCTTTGGCTGTGAACAAACATCAAAGATGACTCCTCAAGGCTTCTCTCCTGTTGCACAGGGATGCACATGTGAGTAAAAGTTATCATGCCTACCCAAAGAGAAACCAGTCATAGGCCACTGTCAGGTAGAGAATCTCAGATGGCTCCAGGGACGTGTGGATCAGCCCATCCTGCAAAGAAAACAACACAGCCTTCAGGCAGCAGCCCTGGAGACTAGAACTTGGGAATTCATGATCTGCTGAAAACTGTCACAGTGATCCAGGGTGCCCAGCTTCCTCTACCTGCCTGTGATAGCATGTCCAAAGGAACATTAGGAACATTAACAGCTCCACCACCATGTCCTGGTGACAGTCACTCACCCTCCAAGCAATCAGCCCCAGAAACAGAGGTCAGCCAGGTACTCACAGCCCATAAGGAGAGGCGCAATAAGGAGATGAAGAGAGGTGTTCGATCCCAGCCAGATATGCAGTGCACCAGGAGCCCGCTGTCATCTGTTCCAGGGGTAGGAAGGAGAAGGAAAAAAAAGGATGTTGCAATGACAGCAATGACTTCTTTATGGCAAATCTGTAGAGACAAGCTACTCTTTGTACCCACAACCCAAGCTCAAGAGCAGAGCTCAGCCAGAACATTCTGTCTTAAATATAGCAGCCAACAAATTGCTCAGAGTGTCCTGGGTTGTCAGCAGCACCAGCTGATGTGCTGTCCTGGTCCTGACAGCTGCTCAGGACACAGAGTCATTAGGTATGAACATCACTTTACTACCCTGAACATACACCTACCCAGCTTATACCCACAATCTATTCCTACACTGGTGAGAAAACAGCTCCAACTGAACATTTTTTTAGTCTCACTAACCTTCCTGCTGCACACTGAGCAGAGGCACACACAAAGGCACAAATCCTACACCCTACAGAAAACCTGCAGTGTGTCCCAACACAGCTACTGCAGGAGAGTATAGCTGGCCATGCTGTCAGAGCCAGCCATGGCTCCACCATCAGTGCTAGGTCACAGTGCCCAGAGGGAATGGGATGACACACAGGGCAACAGACACTCTTCCAAGAGTTTGGGGTGTCTGTGATGAAAGGGGTTGGAAGGGGTCTTAAATAGGCATCAAATGAGATCCTTGGGGAGACAAAACATAGGTAATCAGCAAAACAAAAGCAAGGGTCAAAAAGCAAAGACACAGTGTTCCTTCTCTTCATGTTTAATGTAGTAAAATAATTGGCTAAGTTTTCAGATATCCTTCCATGTTCAGGAAGAAAGGGTTTTCAGGGAATCAGCAAGTCCCTCTCTAGAGGGGAGCTGGAGTTCTGAGATGGTAGGACCATCATCCTCTTTTGAAGGGAGAGAATTAAAAGTGACTTCTGTATTGGGAATTGATCCACAGTGGCACTAATACCATCAGCTGTTCTTCCAGGGACAGTGACTGCTCCAGTTACACTGCTGTGAGCAAAGAGTTTGTCTTACCATCACTATTGATAATGGAGATCAGCAGCTTCAGGTAGTTCTGTGTCTGTTGTACCAGGTCCCAGCTCTGCAGAAAGAGGAATGTTGATGGTAAGGATCTGCCCACAGCAAAAGGCTGCTCTGCAGCTCAGAGCTGCTCTATCCAGAACAGCAGCAAAGCAGAAATAACCACGTGGCCTTTCCTCAAAGTGACAGACAATCAATCCCTCCATCCTCTGCAAAAGGCACTCTGGGACAAGATACCAGGCAGGCAAATAAAACAATGGAAGGGTATCTCTACTGTCTACCTGGCTGGCAGAAGAGCTGCTTTGCCTGCAGCCCCAAAGCTCCAAGCAGTCCATGCTCAGAGAGGCATCAAACACCTGCAGAGCCGTGACCCAGTTCTGCACACGTGCACTTTACCAAGGGGCTGAGCCACATTGCACCCATGTGTGCAACGCAGCAGCACGATGGGATGTGCAGGCCAAGGCCAGCAGCCTGTTCCCACAATCCAAGCACTTTGCTCAAAACTCTGTGGTGCTTGAAAATGTCCCCAGCAGGCTGCTGGCAGAGGGCTGACCCTCAAGCACCCTCCAGACAGGCACTGGACTTCTTCAGTAACCCCCAAATAGCAGCAGAACCACAGAAGGGCTCTGAACTCAGAGAACTCCAGTACTACCGAACATACAGGTGAAGAATTTCAGAACAAGCTCAGCTTGTCGCCTGACCATCACGTCATGAGCACATGCAGGGAATTTCAGAGGTTTCATCACAATCAGGACTAGCTCAAGGGAAATAAGATAGCACTGGCAAGGAAAAAGCAGAGTGGGACACATTTAATGGCAGAAGTGTTAGTGGTATAAGTGACATGTGACCAGCAACAACAGAACCCTTGCTGTGTGCTTGCATTTGTGCATATCTGTGTGTAACCACACTGAAGACTAGTGTCAGACAAAGAACATATTGCTCAGTCATGAAGCATGCAGAGCCACAAAACAGTAGGGAAACAGGAAACACAGTCAGCCTGCAGCAGAAATACACATAATTACAAAATCTTTTATCTGCCCAATTCAATCCATCTTCTGCTTATTTTAGAAGGCATCATCCAATTATCTAGTCTGATCTCTCTATATCACAAACAAGAAAGTTTTCTTCAGTTGCCCCATGTACAGCCTGAAGCTTGCACTTGGCAATATCTTTGCCCAGAGAAGCATCTCAAATAGGGGTGACAGCTCATTACTCCTTTGGCAGCATGTTCCAGCAGATTATCCTCAAAAATAATATGCAAGTCTGCTTTTCCTTATTTGAAGCCCTGATTTCAAATGCAGATACTGTTTCCTATGCAGCTCTTCTTCCCCAGATTGAAGAGTGCTTCAGAATTACTCTTTTCTCCCTACAAATGTACTTACACATTAATCAAGTCAACCCCCCATCACCTTAGTGATTAGCCAAACAGACTGAGAACTTCAGTTTTGAGTGAAGCATGTTCTCCAGGCTTCAAATCATTTCTGCATCTATTTATTACTCCATCTTCAATTTTTAATATCCTTTTAAAAATACTGGCTGCTCAGTATTCTAGTGAACAAGTTTCTAGTCATACACAAGCTGTAATTCTATTAGTTCTGCTTCAACTTTTCTGTGATTCTGCTTATGCTGGCACTTGAACAGTATTTACTGACAACAAACACTGGCCCAGCACAGCAAGCTCTGCTGGTTCTGTGGTGCTTCCAGCCACAGGGTACACTAATGTGACATGCTCCAACAGTCAACCCCCACAAAACCTGGTAGACCCACTGATGTGTGAAATGAAGCATATTAATCCGTGGTATAAGGTGATACTCCCTGGTGTGAACAAAGGTAGACTTTGAAGCTTGAGCGAACAGAAGAGTTCAATTGCTGTTTGCTGTGCTGTCCATAATACAGAGTGGAGACCTGCCAGGGCCAGTTACAATTCTGTACTCCTCTCTACAGGAAGGCACTTTGCATACCCATGAAGAAGGTGTCCAGCCCCTTGGCTCTGCTCACAGAGGAGAAGGCTGACCTCTCTCAAGACTTCCCACAGCCAGGGAAGCTGGAACCTTCCTCCCAGGGCAGGTCCATGTCAAACTGACACTCAGAACAAGTAACACTGCTTTCTGTTTCCTTACCTTTGTTAGCAACCTATCTCCCTAATGGATTGCAAATTTTTGAATGCTACAGAAAAAAGGTTTGACTTTACAGTCAGCTGCCTTGGGGCACAGCAAGCCAAGGAGCTGTTGGGTACAGGATTTCCACTGCTGTTCTGAACTGTCAAGCAGCCTCGCCCCCACTGGGATGCTATGAAATGAGCCAGATTACAGCAATGGGAGCAAGTCAGATTTCAAATCTCTCCTGATCCTTCCTGAATACATCCCTGACCTCCCACAGAGACATCCACTTTGCTCACCTGGTACTCGCTCCAATCAATATTCAGAGATTGGGTCAGAGAGACTGGGATACTTAATGGAGCATCTACATAGTCCTGTAAAAAACCCAAACACAGTTGGTCAGAGAAAAGTCATGACTTGAAGGGAGTGAGTTCCAGAAAAAAACAAGACAACAAATGCTAAATGGTGCATGAGAAGAAAACATCTCAGCAAAGGATCTTTGGACGCAAAATCCTGAAGGTGTAAGAATAAACTCAGACTCTTGGAAGGACTAATGGACAAGAGGAGCTTTTATGTGCTCCCAGCAGTGAAAGCTGGGCAAGTTAGTCTCTGAAATTCTGTAAGACTGCCCTATTCAAACATCCCCTCAGAGGACAGAATATGAAGAAGGAACTGAGAACCAAGGCTATCAAAAAGGTCAAAATTCAAAACTGGGAGTAAAACTCATACCTTCCATGAGAGGTCAAGCATCCTAGACTTCAGGATAATGATTCATTTATTTTACCTATGAATTTTACAATCAATAATTTAGGACATTCCCTATCTGTTTTGTTTGTCCTGTTGATTTCCTCCTTGTGATCGGAAATATACACATGACATACACACCATCACCAAGGAACTGGGAGGCAGGATTTAAGCCCAGTAAAACACACAGCTCTCCATTTTATAACATCCATGTACCTGTTTCCAGTTAAATATGAGACCTTCAGCTGTATAATCCCGGTCTTTGTAGTCCTTAAAAAATTCACAGCCTGCAAGAAAAGGAGATAATGAACAACGACTCAGCTAACTGAGTATCTAACAAGTGAAGTGCCCTGTGGGACCAGGAGTGCTGGCAGCCCCAGGCTCCAGAAATCCAAACCAATCTAAACTGCTGCCTGTGGGAAGAGAAGAGCAGTAATCCTCAGTACACTGTGCAGCACGGCCTCCAGCAACAACAGCCCAGGGCACTTAGCAGTACAGACACTCACACAGCAAAGGGCAAACTACAAATACAGCAAACAGGGAGCTTGAGGGACTGATTTAATTTGTTCCTGAACAAAAGGTTTCACCTTTCACAAGGAGCTATGTTTTGCAGGGCCATGGACTTTTGCACAGATCTAAGGCATCAGCTTGACATGCTGAGTGAGAAGGAACCACCAAAAGAAGGTGTTGGCAGAGCCCTGGAGAAAGCCAACTTTCACAGGGCATCTGCTGCAGGTAACAAGAAAGGGCTCTGTCAGAGGTGGCTGTGATTTCTCTCACATTTAAGTCTTCTCTTTCAAGCATGAGATTTACCACACCTGAAGGAAGCGGGTACGTAACCACTTCCAAACTGTCCCCCAAGCCCTCCCCTCCTGAATTGTGCCCTTTGGCTCAGCTTTTCTCAAACAACTATTTGAAGTCTCTGGTGCAACCTGCAGTCACTTAGTCACAGCTGAGCAGTGCCATTAGCACTGCAGCTGCCTGCAGGCTACACAAAACACCTCTCCCAGTGTGCTGTGCACACCTCAGCAGTGCCACCGTGCCCATGCCACCCAGACACCTCTGTGCCAGGCACAGAACACGGAGAGTGATTCCCACCCTGCAAGTCACAAATAACTTCAATGGGGAAAAAACAAACAAGAAAAGAATCTTTGTGCAACTACAGGACTAATCCTCAAATATGTAGTCAGGACACAGTCTGTCAGCTGAGATTTAACTCCAAATAAACAATAACTTCATGCAAAAATGGGGGATTATGGCATAAGTGCTGGCATCCACAAATAGCAAAAGCTTCCACAGATACCCCATTTTAACTCAAGTCTTTTCACTCAAGTCTTTCAGAGACAGTCCTTACTCCTCACTTGGTAAAATGTGTCTGGATGGCTGAGCTCAAAGAGTGGTAGTGAATGGTGTTAAATCCAGTTTGTGTCTGGTCCCCAAGCTTTGTGGTGTTACCCAGGGTTCAGTATTGGGTCCAGGCCTGTTTACTATCTTTACTGATCAAGTGCACCCTCAGCAAGGAGTGGAATCACCACCCCTGGGAGCATCTAAAAGACAGGTAGATGTGGCACTCAGGGACATGGTTTAGTGGGGGACTGGGCAGCGCTGAGTTAACGATTAATGATCTAGACTCAATGATCTTAAAGGTGTTTTCCAACCAAAACAATTTTATGACTGTGTTTGGACACTGCCTTGCTCACCTATGGCGACAGAATCTCAGAATAACTTCAGAAACAAATTACAAACCAAAAATTCTTTCAGTGCAACCCTGGAAACATCAATAAGAACGCATCATGGCATTTGGCCAGTCACTAGAGGGGTTGCTGATCCTTAGATGTGTATGCCTTAGACTTAACAGAATGACAACATTCCCCCATGGACCAGCACTGCTGAAATCAGGCAACATCTGCAGAGAGTATTTGCAGTTTTATAAGGTTTATCTCTAGCGTGACAGTGAAGAGCTGCTAAAAGAAAGCAGCTGTCCCAGAGGGCAAAAGAGGAAGGACCATCACTGAATAATACTGCTTACCATATGCAGATCCCCATACAGAAACAACTCTGCAACTTAACTCTATAGAGTCACTTCTTCTTCATTCTTTATAGCCCTACGGAAGACCTGTGTACACAGCCTTCATCATGTTCTAAGTCTGGTGATGTGTGCAGCAGCAACATATATGTGTGCTCTGTACTACAGACACTAGTAATACTCTTATTTCCATACATTTTGGCAACCTGCATGGCAAACTCGATAGAAATCTTCATGCAGCTTCTTTGAATTGTCACTAATTTCTGTATGAAAGGAAATACACCTTTAAAAAATTGTTTACGAGCAACAATTAGCAATCAAGGAAAAGTCTGGGTCTGGATCATCCACCAGAGTTTTGCTGGGTTTCGTTTTTTCCCCTCTCCCTTTCTTTGTGCACAAGGGACAAAGAAGACTCTGCAGGCAGACCTCAAGCACAGCAGCCTCGCATCTGATCCTGTCGCCAAGCCTGACATCAGCAGGCAGGCAGGAATATTCAGTTCATCTGTGAGAGTGCAAGTGACCCAGCAGCGGTTGCTAGGCACAGGGATGGATATAGCCACGGAGACAGGCTGCAAAGGGCTGCCTCTGTCATACACTGCAGGCTCAGGTGAACTGTTCTGCAAGCACTGAGGATTTCTTACAATGGAGCTCTGGAACACTAGACTAGAAATTACCCTTAAGAATTGGGTTTTTACATAACAGAGAACAAGATATATATTTTGCATCAAGCAGTAGCCTGGAGTTGTGGAGATGTCAAAGGCCGTCTTAACCAGCTCCACCACTGGGACTTTTCCTCTGTGCCTGAATTAATAAGGACTGATGAGAAATTATTTTGCTGCCTCAAAGAGTGCCTAATGCTGACTCACACTGCCAGAGCATCCAGGTTCATTGCACTGTTCTCAGTTTAAAGGAGTTTTTCTCCAGAGGGAACATAGCATTCAGCAAGTCATGGTCATTTACATATACACACAGAGAGTTATTTCCCAGTCCCCAGAAACAGATTGTCACCTGCCCCTTGTGAATCCCTCTAGACATCATTCCTGTACCTGGATATGGGATGGAGAGAAGTGTGAAATCAGCATAACGTTGAGCTTTGTCCACCTTCTCAGAAGATGTCACACTGCACAGGACAAGAGGAGAACAGCAGATATTTACAGAGTGTTTTTCACACAAACACCAGCACCCAAAAAACTACCTGTTGCATCTCCCTTTACTTGACTCAGTTGTGAGCAGGGGTAGAACTTACTCAACACATCCACATAAATAGGTACAGCCCAAAATCACTACAGCTTTTCTCTGAGATAAGTAGGAGAAACATCTCCCTCTGTTCCTATGCACAGAGGGCTTCTTTGCCATCTCCCTTCTGAAGGGGTGACTGTCTCGTGACTATAAGCTCTACAGGGAAAAAGCCACTCAGACTGCAGAAGATAGATGAAAGCAGCTATACTGCTCATTCATACAGTTTTCTGTGGCCTAAAACCTTGGGGGCTTCTTGACAGCATCAACTAACCTATCCTGCTGTAAAATTCTTCCAGGGACTGCTCCCAGGGTGCTGAGTGCACACCTGGTAGCAATTCACATGTAAGGGCTACACTAGCTGCAAACCAAAGCCTGCACAAAAACAAATGAACCCAGACTCACTTCAAGCCGAATTTCACCTTCTTGTTTTCCACCATCAGGTCACAGATGTATCGGACAGACAGGTATCGAAGCAGCTTGATGTCATGCCCTCTGACCTTGTCAAACAGCTGGGAATCTGCATTTCTGCAAGACAGAACAAGGCTAGCAAGGTGAACATGGAAGACTGACCAAGTTGAGTCTGATTCTTCCCAGCCGAGCCACAGTTCTTCCCTGAATCACTTCTAGCCATAAGCAGCATAGCACGAGCCTTGTCTCCACAGGTCTGAGTCAGACTCTGCAAACTGAAACTGCAAGCTTTGTGCTCATGGTCCCTTCCCACATCTCACTCTGTTCTGCAACAAACACATAAGATACAACACAATTTCTACAGCCCGGAGATGTACTTTTTGATGAAGTAAACACAGCCGTGCCCTTCAAATACCATTTTTAATGGCTCTACATATTCCTGTCTCCAGCCCTTCCCTCTGGCAATAGATTTGCAGCCTTCAGCTACACTAGTTTCAGCCAGCCATTAATACCCAAGACACTTTTCCAAAAGCAAGGAAAGTAAGACCCTGAGCCTGGTGATGGGTCTCAAGCCTATGCCCAAAACCCAAACTAGAAAAGCACAGAACTGAGTGGCTGAGCCTGTCAGCTCATGTCCAAACTCCCTTTTCCTCTTTCCAATGATGCGTACAAACCTAAGCGCAGAGTCTTCCTCAGAAATGTCTTCTGCATCTGCCCAAGCATCATCAGAACCTCCTGCAAGAAAGGCATTAAGAACTGAAGCTTTTGTAAACCAACTTGATCCCCAATCTGACAAGATGCATACACAAACAAAAAGGTCATGGTTTGGTGTTCTGTTCACATTTAAGTTTGATTCCCCAAATTTCTTCTTCCTGAAAATCTTGTTTTCTAATGTAGCCCACTCATTCCTTGTCATTGCAAAGTATCTGGGCAGGTCATACCCATGACTGACAGCCAGAGGACATCTCAAAAATGGTATGCAGTGCTTTTTAAAGCTAAGCTTCAGCTCCCACACTATGGACACCCACTACTCCCCTGAAGAGCTTTCCCTGGAGTCCAGTATATCTCACCATTAGCAGCACGGATTTCCAATGATTAGTCAAGCAACAGCGAGTTCTAATCCTCTTTCCTCCATTATTCCCATCCCCAGTGTTTGGGAATTGGTACCCTGAATCCTTTGGGATGCCTTTATTTGCCTACATGTTTCCTGTAACTCACTCTTCAACCTCAAGTTCTTTTGTCACACCATTGAGGTTCTTACAAGCTGTGGCCTTACAAGCTGTGGTTCTTACAAGCTTGGAGATAGGACATGGGGTTTTAGTCTTCAGTCTGTTATGCTAAGCCTGATACAAGCAGCCCATGCTAGAGCTCTCACTGCTCTTGAGAAGAGCTTGGCCTCATGCACAGGTCTCTGTCCCAGCACTGACCAGCCTCACCATGCAGACAGTGACAAATAGTTCCTCACTCACCAGAGAAGATATAGTTGTAGCCAGTGCGCCCATAGAGCTCTCCCCAGCCAGCCAGTGTTGCTGATCTGCAAATATGCTGGAGGAAGATTTTTTTAATTAATCACACAGGCTCCATGAGTCTTTCCCTTGTCATGCCTATTTGCTGTCAGGTTACATAGAAAGGGTTGGTACCTACAGCTATCACCTCTCAGCTCTCTGCTCTGCAACCCTGGTCCAGACTGAGTTCTCCAAACACAGCAAACTCCCAAGTGCCTTTATCTGTAGCTAGTTTTTAAATCATATTTTCATCTCCAGTTCTCCAATGCATTAATACAGTCAGTTCCTGCCAAGTTAGCAACACATGCTCTGTCAATACCCTGCTTGAGCCTTATTTTCACATTCTTCTGGATAAGATTATGGATGGTCCCAAGATGAGTCTGGGCAGTTCACTCCTGCAGAAAAAGGTCAGCAGATGCAGCCCACAATAGCTTCAGTCAAGCTAGATTAAAATTGTCACAGGTATGATTTTGCTATTCATACAGTGTTTCTAAATTCAACTCAGAAAACTGAATTAAGCTAAATTCTAAATGAGACTATTCCTACCGGGCTTCAACACAGTTTAAGTAATTCACATAAAAATGAATCTAATTTCACTTTCTTACAGATCCCCTTGCAGACATGCCCACACATTCATAAGACCATTTATGCAATCTTGCATCCCGAGGGAACAAAGGAAGCTTCTCTGAAGAGAGGAAAGTTACTCAAAGGGAGCTGCTGGGAAGAGTAAGGGACAAACAGTGACAATAATTATCTTTCCCCTCTGAAACACCAAATATCTTAAGGACTTCAGAAAGGACACACATAGGAGAAAAAGAAAAAGAAAAAAAGTTAGCTCTTTGGTGCAAGGCTCATGACTTGGTGGGGGAGAACAGCCTGAAGTGCCCACAACTTATGCAGCCTAGACAGCAAATGCCACCTGCTACTACAGCTGCCTGCTGGTACCTAAGCACAGATTTTTATACCATTTGGAAAAGTGACAAATGACTGAAGATGTGCACAGTTCAAATGGCAGAGAGAAAGGTCATTTTCTCAGTCAAGAGAGGTAACCCATGAAGCTTTACCTTTCCCTTGTACAGAATGACTGGGCAAACAAAGCGTCCTCTGCACCTGGCCATCTTACTCCGGTTGATGAGGTCCTGCAGTTTGCCAACCTGCACAGTGCTCTCATACCTAGTGGGCAGAGACTGAGGTCAGTACACAGAGCATCTTCTCACACGTCTTTCAGCAAAGCTGCCACAGACACCCTGGGCTGCAATCCCATCCCTTTCCCTAGAAGTCAGCTCTGAAGTTAGTAAGCATGAAAACACTTTTTTGAGAGTTGTTTCTGCTGCTGTACAACACATTTGGACACTTTTCTGACTACTTTTCCTTATTTTGAAAGACCAATGCACAGTACATGACAGCATCATCAGGAACTGGCAGTATGAGCACCATCGGTAGGGTCTGCCACAGACTGACATGTGGACTACTAGGGAAGGACAGCCAGTGCCTACAAAAATACATGGTCTGTTTTCCTCACTATCACCTTTCCATTCAAAAGCAGCTCAGCACTACCATCACAGTGAATTCACTATCAGAGTGATAGTTTTATAAGAAAAAAAGAAATATAATAGAAAATCAAATCTTGAACACTCCATGATTCTCAAGCATTTGTGTTGCCAGGTAATTAAACAACTCAATCAGCTAGTGGGTTGAGTAGGGTACTTAGATTAATGTCAGCTCCATCTGCAGAACTACATTTTGTTTGGTTTTCTTGCTGAAATTAAAACAAAACTGTGTTTCATACCAGGAGACATTTTGGAAACATGTTAAAATTGCTACAGTTTGTCCAAGTATCAGGCCACACTTGATAATCCAAACTCACTTCTGAACTACACAGACCTCTAGGAGGAACTGTCAATGCAGAGAGGCCTAGAGTTGGAATTGAAGAAGCATCCAGAGTGATATTTTAGAAACCAGGTGAAGTCTGGACGTACAAAACTGCATGGCAATGCACCTGGAGATGAGTAACAAGAATTTCCAGTCAGTCCTTTCCAGTAATGGAGTATGGTACAAGAGCCAGATGAACTGCCACATCCCTGGATGTTAATACATTATCAACATGGTAAATCTGAAAAAGGGGAACAATAAGATCATGGGAAATTACCTAGAGAGACGTAGAAGTACCAGCATTACCGTGCAGAGCACAGTCCTGCAGCTGAGAGAAAGCATCTGATTGTAGTGACCCACCCCTGCCTGAAAAGGCACAGGAAGATGAGTAGGATGGCCAAAGGACAGTCTATGCTGCAAGAGAAACCACCAGGGTCTGAAGGGAAGAGCAGATGAAGATGAGCAGATGCACAGCAATATGTGCATCACGGTGAAGGAGAGTTCAACAGAGGAGGAGGAGAACTCAAACATGAAGGACAACACTGGCCAAAGAACAAATAATTATCTTTAAAATGAGAGTTAACAAAGTTGCTAAACTTCAGAATCACTGAGAGTGTGGAGCAATGTACCAACAGCTGCCATATTGGGAAACATTAAAAAAATAATCTATTATTAAAATGGAAATCGATCTGTTTATGGAAAATATTGTACAAGGTGGTAGCAGTGGAAGCAGGAAAGCAGGAAAACAGAAAACAAGACCTTCAAACCCTTTTTTTTTTTTTTTGAAGAAAGATTTGGTTCTCAAAATTCATGGTGGTGGTTTAAGTTTTTCCTGCATATACAACTATTTTGCTGTCCAGCTCCAAAAACCTTTGACATATATCAGAATTTAAAGAACAAAACCTCCAGTTAATCTTTTTTAAACAATGTGAACATGAGGGTGCTAACTGGAAATGCAGGAATATGTGAGCAAGTGTGAGAAAAGATGCCTTTGTGTATAATTCCCAACACCAAACTATTTTGAAACTCAGAAGATTCTGATGTACAGATCTGGTTGTGGAGCTGTTGTTAAACAAATGCATGCAATTAAGAAATATATCATATCTGCACTCTGTTCCAGTACCCCTTTGCAAAAGCAAATATGGAGGGAAACAAGAATTTAATGCAGTGTTACCAAAATAGCTCCACGGCACTGCTTCCAAGTCAAGAAGAACAGAGTCAGCAAAAATGAAATACCTGAAAGATCAGAAATTATAAGAGAAGCACCTCTCCAGGAGTTGAGACAAGACAACAGGTTTCACTCTGCACATCCCTGGAGAGGTTTCTGCAGCACCTGGGAATGAGATTGAGCAGCTTGGCAGGAGCCCAGGACATGGAGTGAGCAGGAAGCCCAGCACCCCACGGGGGATATGGAAGGAAAAGCCCCTCTCCCAGGCACACCACGCCTGTTCCTTGGGAAGCCTGCACACACACTGGAGAGATCCTCTCTGCTATCAGTCATGGTTGTGCTACAAATAAAGCTCTCACATCTTCTCATCTCATTAACCACCCTCAGTAATGCAAGAGATGAACGTGGTAAACAAACACAGTTGTATCAAGGCTCCTGTAGCAAGGGAGAAGCTGCTCTGAAGAACAGATGTAATGCTTTTACAGGAACTAGTTGCAGCATACATAGGAGTAAAATCTACAGAAAAAGGTTAAAAACACAGAGAATTCCTCCTGCACTTGCCTGGATTTCAGAGTACTGTAAGCAAACTTTGATCAAGCAAAGTCCTTTCTTCCCCCAGCTGCCCAGATACAGAATGGACTGATTTGGGTTAAAAATACCATTTTTTGCTGTTTCCCCACATGGCTCCAGAAGCAGCTGTACTGGCAGAAATGATGGTACAGCAAAGAATTTGTACATGTGAAAACTGCTTCCAAAGCACCTCAGTATTCTCAGAGGTGTGAAGCTTCATGTAGATCTTACCAGCTGACTAAAAACATTACAACGATAAAAAGAGAAGTGTTCAAGGCCAGGTTGGATGGGGCCCTCAGCAACCTGCTCTAGTGGAAGGTGTCCCTGCCCATGGCAGTGGGGGTCAGAACTGGATGATCTTTAAGGTCCCCTCCAACTCAAACCATTCTGTGGTTCCACAAGCAGCAGCCAAAGGGACTCGGTCCTAGATGGAGTGTCCTGCTCACTGGAAGAGGTTCTTGCCTTCCACAATACAAGATGTGCAATGGTCAATATTTTATAATTATTCCACAAGAGTAAAATGATTAAACTAAAAGCTGCAGTTGTCTAAAATTCACTTGGTGGCTATTACAAAAATAATCACTCTGAAATCAGGAGAGTGATGATGAAGTGTAGTCTGTTTTTGTGACTCCCTTTGAGACAGTAAATCAAAACTTGCCAAGAATCAGTATAAATACAGTTAAATGTCACTGCTGGCTTGCAAAAGTCACAGACGGCACACCAAGTGTAAGTACTCTTGTTTTGAATACTTGTCAGAAAAATTAAGCATCCTTTCCTCTTGCAAGAGCAGGAAAAGCAGAAGCATTCAGTTTCTCTTCCCTAAAGCTTCCCCTAGTTACATTTAAAAGCTTTAAACTTCAGTTTCCTGTTTTTTGCAGCAAGGGGTTTAATCTTTTCTAATCTCAACCAACTGTTAGGCAGAAACTCTCCCACCTGGCAATCAGTTATGGCTGGTTTCCAAAGACCCCCTCCTACAGCACCCAGCCTACATGCCAGCATGGCAGCTGATGGTTTTCCTTCCTCAGGCAAAGCAGCTGGACATGTGAGAAGGACTTGTTGACCCTCCTTTTGAACACATTGCTCTTGTCATGGACACACAGACAAGACTGCAAAACTGCATTATGTTTTGTTGAAAGAAAAAAAAAAAACGAGAGGCTGTGGTTGAAGCTGGAAGGAGCAGCTCATACTCGGCCAGAAGTGAGACCAACGTGATCCTGAGCTTGTGGGTCAAAGTCCAGAGATGTGTTAGCTCAGATGTGCACCAAACTGAACAGGCGTTTCCCATTAGCTCACTAACCTGTTCACCACGGTGGGGAGAGACAAAATAACCTGGAACCTTGTCTGGAATGACAGAAATATCTATCTAGACTGTCTTGTCTCCCTAGCCCCTATCAGACCCCTGCCCTTAGACGATTTGCAGACTAACATTTCCCACATCAGAGGCCTTGCTGCAAGGCCACAGGCACTTCATCAAGACAGGGAGAGCATCACGCAGGCTTGCTCCGAACCCTCAGCCTTCGGGCGAGCTGCAACACAACAATCACCAGGAACCAACGCTGTGCTCAGGTCTACCCCAGGGCCACATGCAGCGGAGCTGGCGCTGCCCCGTTTCCTTCACATCCCTAGAGTAACCAGCTCAGCTTGGCAGCTTACACCAAGGCGGCCCCAGAGCCCCGGGAGGAGCCCCACGGGACTCGGCAGCCCCGGCAGGCAGCGAGGGGAGTCCCGGGAGCGGCTGACACCACCGGCTATAATTAGCGCAGCGCAGCCCGCAGGGCTTCCCCCGGCCGGCGGGAGCCTCGGAGCGCCAGGAGCGGAAGCTCCCCGAGACAACAACTCCGCCGGGCGTCAGCTGCACGGGACGGGACACGGGAACCGGGGCCCTTACGAGTCACGGCTGGCGCCGGCGTCGCGCTCCAGGAGGACGATGTGCCGCGGGTAGTGGGCGCAGACCTCGCCGTGCACGTTGGGGATCACGCTGTAGCGATAATCGCGGCCGAAGAGCTCCAGGCACCGCCGCTCGATCCGCTCCACCTGCGCACAGCCACCGCTCAGTGCCCGCCGTGCCAGTCCCCGCTCCCCGCGCCCCCCGAGCCCCGGTGCCCTCACCTTGGCAGCGGCGGCACCGCCGCCGTCCTTGGCGCGGTACTGTACCCGGGAGAACTCCAGCAGCAGCTCGGCCAGGGCGCGGTCCCCGGAGCCCGCCGGGGGGCAGCCGCGGGCCGCCGCCGCCGCCATGCCCGTGCCGCTCACCGCCGCCTCGGGCCCATCGTCCCGCCCGCCGCTTCCGCCCGCCCGCGACGCGCCCCTTCCGCCCGCTCCCGGCGTCATCGGGGCGCGCCGCGCTTCGCCCCGGGGTACCGAGCCCCGCTCCGGGGGTACCGGGCTCTACTCCCGCCCGCGTTAAGCCCTGCAGACAGACCCGGCAAACGCGGTCAGGTCTTGCCGAGTGGGTCCCACCGTGGCGCTGGCCGGCGTGCCCAGGGAGCTGCCCTAAAGAAAGAACTCCGAGGCGGGTTTTAATGAAAGAAGCCCCTCCCGGAGTGTGGTCGCATGCACTGAGCTCGCGGCAGAGGAGCTGCGGGGTGAGCGGTACCGGAACACGGCTGAGGGCGGCACTGGCTCGGGCTGTCCGTGCGCAGAGTGACGGGCACTGCCCTTGCCCAGCCGGAGGCACACGGCTCTTTGGCTCTTGCGGGGGAACACAATGTTTTTCATCTGCATTCGCCTAATTTGCAAATCCGCTGTGAATCTTCACAAGCATCTAATGACAGCCGAGTTCACTGCAGCTAACGCGATCCATCTCGCTGCCTGAGAATGAAACTGGCCCGACATGGTCTGCTCTCTGCTGGGTTTGGGACCGGTGTGAGGCTGACGAGGCGGTGGCAGGATTTCGCAAGGGCACCTGCCCGCATACGAGTGCTGACAGCCTGTGTAACACTACCGGCATAGCCCTTCACCCCAGCCCAGTCATCCACCACACCTAGCCTGGCTCACGTTGTGTACCGCAGCCCTGACACCACATCTGACCTGGCACAGCCGTGTACCTGGCCTCGCTCTGTCAGAGGTTTTGGGTCGCCTCCTGCTGTCCCACAGCGGGCGCAGCCACAGTGGCGGCAACTTACTTGCTCCGTCCCCGCCAAGAGGGTGGGGATGGTCTGCTGCCCGTCCGGGGAGCTACGGCCGCAACCCGCGGGCCTCCCCCGGCCTGGTGAAGGGTGCGGGAGGACGGACGCTCTCCCTCCGGCCAAAGGCACCCACGCGGGGACCTTCCAGCACTTATCGGAGCCATGCCCCGGCGCTGCCCCGGGCGGGGTCAGCCCGGGGAACGGTCCTGCCGGAGCAGGGGAGAGGAATGGGCCCAGCGACCCGACCCGAGCCAGGCCGAGTGGATCCGAGCCTAACCGAGACGAGCCCGTTGCGAGGCGACCCGAGCCCAACCGAGCCCTAGGCGAATGCAGCCAAAGGCGGAGCGGTCCGATCCCCGAGGGGCGGGCTCGGAGGATCTCGGTTCGGTTCGGGCTCGGCTGGGCTCTGCCCGGGCTGGGCCGGACGGGACGGGGCTGGGCTCGGCTGGGCTCGAGTCCGGGCTCGGCTGGGCTCGGCTGGGCTCGGCTCCGCAGTGGCGGGGGGGCGCGCGGCCGCGCGCGCGCGGCGGGAGCGCGCGGGGCGCAGAGGCGGCAGCCAAGATGGCGGCGCGGGTGTCGCAGGGCCCGGCAGCCCGCGGGCGCTCTTAGGCCGCGGCCCCCCCGCCCCGCCGACCCCGGCCGGGCTCCCCGCCGCCCCGGCCCCTCCCGCCCTCCGGCAGCGGCGGCCGGCAGGATGCTGCCCTCGCAGGAAGCCTCCAAGCTGTACCATGACAACTACGTGCGGAACTCCCGCGCCATCGGCGTGCTCTGGGCCATCTTCACCATCTGCTTCGCCATCATCAACGTGGTGGTCTTCATCCAGCCCTACTGGGTGGGCGACAGCGTTAACACGCCCAAGCCCGGGTACTTCGGGCTGTTCCACTACTGTGTGGGCAGCGGGCTGGCGGGCCGGGAGCTGTCGTGCCGCGGCTCCTTCACCGACTTCAGCACCATCCCCTCGGGCGCCTTTCAGGCGGCTGCGTTCTTCGTGCTGCTCTCCATGGTGCTGACGCTGGGCTGCATCACCTGCTTCGCCCTGTTCTTCTTCTGCAACACCGCCACAGTCTACAAGATCTGCGCCTGGATGCAGCTGCTGGCAGGTACACACCGGCACCGGGAGCCACGGGCACTGGGAACACCGGTCTGCCCCGGGCCTGGCGGCGGGGGACGGGTGGGGAGAATGTGGGCAGCACTGAGCGTGCGGCACCCCGGGAGCCCCCGGCAGTGGTAGTGGGGTCCCTGGCCACAGGGAACACCAAGGTTGCTCAAGGAAGCTGGGCTGAGTCCCAACACTGCAGGGCCGTGGTCCCAGGATCCAGCCCTGCAGTTTCTTGGGACACCCAGGCCAGGTGCTAGTGCTGACAGATTAGCAGGAATGGACACCAGTTTGGGACACTGGCACCCAGGCGTCCCTGGTATCCCCTGGCCTCAAGGAACACAAGGAATGCTTAGGAAAGCTGGGCTGGGTATAGGTACTGTGTATGCACAGGGCATCCCAGCCAGGAGCTGGCCCTAGGACATGCCAGGACTTCCTGGGACAAGCAGGGCAGGCACTGGCATTGACAGAGCACCACAAACAGGTTCTGGCTCTAGGCACTGGCACCTGGGTCTCCCCAGGCAGAGGTTGGCCACAGGGAACATTGAGATTGCTCAAGGAAGCTGGACAGGTACCAACACTGTAGGGCCATGGGTCTCCTCAGCCAATAAATGTCCTCAGGGTGCTCTGGAGCTTCCTGGGACATACAGACCAGGCACTGGCACCAAGAATGGTGGCACCTGCTCGGGACATTGGAACCTGGGATTTCCCAGGCAAGGTCTGACCCCAGGGAAACATAAGGCTCCCTGGGACACAGCTGGAGGGAGAGCTGGATCAGGGACCCACCTCAGGCAACCCCAAAACAGGCAGTGACTCTGGGACGCCTGGATAGTCTGGAGCACCTCAGGATATCCTGGGCTAGGGATCCACCTTGGGGCACCTCAGTACGCCCCAGTCAAGGACCAGCACTGGGACACCCTTCAACAGGGCCTGTTGCACAGAGGCAAGGACCAAGTGCAAGATGGCCTAGGACACACTGGATCAGCCCCCTGAATCCCTGGGGTTTCATACACCTTAGCACACTCCACATCAGGGACTAGCCTCCCTGTCAACCCCAGAGACATGGGGTTGTCCCCAAGAGATACCCACTTTAGGGGAACACGCAGTCCCCAAAGGGACCCCACCACCAGAAGAAGCCCATGCATGGATTCCCCATCCTTGTAAAAGCACCCTTCAGCTCCCCCTTAAAGACAGATTGTACCCAGGCCCCCTCTCTCTCGCATCATGAAACGGCTGTGTGGACAGACCTCTCTCAGCTCTCTCCAGTGGTTCCCACAGAGGAACATCATACATTTACCTTGATGTTTCCCCAGACATGACCACTCAAGCCTAATAATTAACCCTCCCAAAAGTGACCCTGTCTATAGATCCTCCTTAGCTCCTTCCACAAATGAAACCCCACTGTAGATGTACCCCAAGACCCTCACAGACTCACTCTTCAAAGTGACACTGTATAATAACCCAAACCTTTCCCCAGCAGGGGACCTGATGCCTATATTGATAAGGATTCCAAGTATCCCCTTATGCACAGACTTCCAAGATGTCCTCATATGGGGTCTGTCCATTTGGAAGAAAGAACTTAAGGAATGATGTTGAGTTTCCATTAGTAGTGAGACCCTTCACTTCCTTTTCTGCCCAGTTTTACCAGGTGTGGACAAACACTCCCCACTGCATACTAAGTGTGAATAGACCTAGAGCTTCCACTGGAAGGACCTACAGTTCCCCTTATTCCTAGTGAAAGGACCCCATTCATCCCCTCTGTGAGAAGAGCCCCAGTCCTTGATGTGGAAGGGTACAGCTCCTCCGTGTGAGGACCTTTCAGCTAGCCCAGCTCTTTCTCTTGCAGCTGGCTTGGGCTGGAAAGCCTGACCTCCCCTCACCCATAGCCAGACCTGGAGCTGCCTTGGCTTATCAGGAAATTCCCTCATCTTTAATTTTCCCTGTCCTGAAGATTTATCAGTTTAAAGCAAGCTCAGAGCCCAAATCCTACCGATTGTCGGCAGCTTAATCAAGTGGCTTGGAGTGCCCAGCTGCTACTGCTGCACAGGGAGCTGTGTGGCAGAGGGCACTGCAATGGAGGCAGCCCTGGGTCTTCTCCCCAGTGCCTCCTGTCCTGTCCTGGCTCAGGTTTGGGTGGTCATGACAGCACTTTGATGTTGTCACCTCTGGGTACCCTTCACATTGCCTTGAGGCTTATCCTTGGTCACACTTTGCACCTTGTAATTACACATGTTGCTTACAACTGCACTTGTGAGAACCCTGAGTGCTCAGCTCAGGGGGGCCATGGGCTGGCTCTTTTGGCTCCAGACAGCCCAGGTTGGCTTGAGCTCTCCCAGAGCAGCACGGCTCCGTGGCTTCTCTGTCGGGGAAGGTCCAAGGCAGCATTAACAGAGACTGGACCTCCACCCTGCCCTGGGACAGGACAGCATGAGACAGCTGCTGTCCCTACAGGACAGGCTGATGTTCCCATCAGAGAAGGCCTGGATGCAGAGGTGGTGATGTGGTGTGTCCCAGCAAGAGAGAGTCTTGCCTGGCAGGAGTCAGGCAGGGCTGAGCTCCCCTGGGCACATCTGAGGCAGCCACAGGTGGATGTGTTACCTTATGCAGGGAGAAAGAGCTGCCAGGACCCACCTATGGAGAGAATACCACAGGCCAGATCTTATGGGTAGGGCAGGGATATAGCCTGATACAGGCTCTGGAACATCATGATGGCAAACTTCAGAGATTCACCTGGCTGGGAGGTTGGAGGATTCTGCCAGAGCAGAGAGCTTGGAGGAGCAGAGAAGGAAAGGACATTCCTCCTGCTTCAGTGAGGGTTTAGCTGAAGAAGGACTTGCACTAATACACAAGAAGTGACTGTGAGGCCCAAAGTCTCTTGGTCTCACTGGTGAAAGCCAGGTGAGGCAGGTGATGGGCAGAGAGATGGGGCAGAGGTGTCCCCACCCCATCCCTGTGGGATGGCTGGTGCAGAGTAAAGGGCTGCTCATTGTGGGCATGGCTGGGGACTTCAGAGGAGAAAAGCCAAGTGCAGGAATGTGGGGGAGCAGGATGAGGAATTCAGAATCTCTTTCAAAAAAACAAAAAAACCCAACCAACTTTAAATCATCGATGTCTAATTAGTGGACAGCAATCAAGGCAGGGTTTAATTAGAGCTTGACAGAAAGCTCCAGCTCAAAAGCCACTGCCCCCCTAGGAGGAAACTGGATCTAATTAAGAGGAAAGACTGCTTTATCGCAAATAGAAATGTGGCCATCTGCCCTGTTCAAAATCCCAGTAACGCAAAACTGGAGATTTTGCTAAATCCTTCTGTTATAAAACCAGAGATGGGCCCTTAACATGAGCACGTCAACAATTGTATGACTGACAGCACCTGATGCAACCCCCGTACTCCAAATTAGTGGAGGAGCACCTTCAGAAAGTTCCATGGGGTGATGCTTACTTGAAGAGAAATGGGCTGTGAGGGTGATCCCCTTTGGGATTCATCTGCAGGAAATCAGAGCATAGGAATACACCACCACCAGGCTGCCCAGGAGCCTGAGCATTTCCTCTGATTCCCCAATACTCTGCTGTAGCATAAGACAGAGTCACCCTGTGAGTTAACTCCAAGCTTTGAACCAAGTTGTCCTGGTGCTCAGGATTAATGCAAGACAGCCCAGCCACCTCTGTGTGACACTGCATCCATGTGCCTCCCATCAGGATGATTGCCCTGAGTGCATCCAGGGTTGTTTCCAGAGGGCTTTTGGCTTTGTACTTAGAGCCTGTTGAGGGTCAAAAGAGACAGCCAGCTGAGTACACTGTCCTGCTTACATGGAGGAATTGACTAGCCACGTTTTAAGGTGTTTCCCTGTGCTCCAGATCCAGCAGTCAGTGTGGTGAGACCTTCACACTCCCTTCCCTAGGGATACATGACACATGAGGTGCCTTCCCACCGGCGGCCATGCTCTTGGCCTTAGGGCTGGGCTTTGTCCTTATCAGTGGCATTTTGGCAATGACTGTGCCATGTCCAGCCACCTTGCCTAATGGAGAATGTGGTAGTACATATCCATCTGAGCTCTTTTCTCCTTTGGGAGACTCCCTTCAGAGCTACACTCACCTCTTTGATGGGCCCTTCCAAGGCCTGAGCACAGAGGCAGATCCCTAAGCAGGGCTTAATCTTCTGCACCTCAGCTGTGTTTGCCACCGTCTGAGTGGGGACCCCTTACATGGCATGGTCTTAGTGTATCCATGGACAGGAGTAGTGAGGGAATTGTTGCCAGCTGCTGGGCTGGGTGTGGTGGAGCTGTGTGGTGGTGTGGCCTCAGCCCCAAGGGAAACCAGGATCTGGCCCGAGTGAGCGCTACAGCCCCCAAACCCTCCCTGGTTCTGGCAACAATGCAATAGCTCTGCTGAACCACATCAGGACAGGCTCATCTTCAACACTGTGACTTGCTGGAGACCCAAGTCCTTTCAGAGACTTTGAGGTTTCAAGATATTATTTTCATGGATATAAGAGTCATTCATTGACATTCGCAGTGAAAAAATATGAGGCAGATACTACTGCTGCAAACTGGCTTGGAGTGTAACTGGGACAGCTGCTGTGCATGAGATTGCCCAGGGAGGTTGTGGAGTCTCTGTCTCTGGAGTCATTCAAAGCCCATCTGGACATGTTCCTGTATCACCTGTTCTAGGTGATCCTTGGCAAGAGGGTTGGACTAAATGATCTCCAGAGGTCCCTTTCAGCCTTAACTATTCTATAACTCTGCAGTTTATCCTCAAGCCCTTTCTATGTCAAAGGGAGAAATATTGCACACATATGAACCACTTCCACCTGCTGACCTTGTAGCAAAAATAACAACACTGCAAAACCCCTCAGCATTTGCTGAATTATTCTCTTCTGGACCCCAAAAAAGCTTTCCTGAAGATTCCCCTCTTCTTCCCCCACCACTCGGGTCTTGCAAAGGGGGCAGGAGCCGGGCTGCAGCCCATCCCTTGCATCCGTGCAGCGCCGTGTGCTCCGCAGCAGCAGCAGCAGCCGCCGCGGGGTTTGCGCGGCAGCGCAGCCCTCCCGTAGCGGCTGTTAATGTGCCTGTGTACTCTGGGGAGGGGCCGAGCCGGCGTCTCGGAGCCGCTCGTGTCCTGGAGCTTACATCCCTTAACTGTTGTTCCAGATAAAGTAACTGTCAGCTCTGATTCATACAAACTCATAACTCTATTCTGAATCCTGCTGATTTTTTGGCACAGAAACAGCCTGTGGATCAAAACGCCGTAAGGGAGCTCGTGTCTGTGTAAATGGCCGGTGCTCGCCGTCGTGCTCTTGCTGCCCTTAGTGTTTATTTATTTTTGAGGGATTTCAGTTTTTAGGGGGAGGAAAGGGGACTGTGTTTGTCCCCTTTCCTTTTGGTGCTCAGCTCTCAGGAGGTTTTCTGCTGAGAAGCAGCCACTCTAGACCCCAACAACACAACCCAGCCCGTGTTCCCCAGTGTTTTGGATGTGCTGTCCCCACACCAAGTTTAAAAAGCCCTTTTTGAACCCAGTGATTGCTGGGTTTCCCCCCAGTACCCCACATCTTCCGATTTGTGTGTTCTGTGGTGATGTGATTCTCTAGGGGAGGTCACATCTCAGCTGCAGGGCATGTCCTGAGCACCTTCCACCCATGGCAGGCAGAAGCAGTAAAAGCCAGTTTTCACTCACACCTGCAGGCTAAACTAGACAGAAAAAGTAATGTAAAAATCAGATTTTAATCCAGCAGGCACAGCTGCTCAGGACAGGGGCAGTGATACTCAGCAAATATGGAGGTTACTCAGACAGTTCAAATTAGCTAAATGCACCTCGTAGCAGATGTTACCCTGCCAGGAGGAGCCTCCCCTTTCAGCTCAATTCTCACTCCAGTGTTGCAGCCTGAGTCATAACATTGCATTTCCTTTGATTAATTTTTGTGCGGATATCAAAAGCCCTTGAGATGCCCATGTTGTTTTTAATGGACCTTGACAAGGGAGCACTGAGGAGTGAGAAGCCATGAACGAGGCATAAAACCAAGCCAAGAAATGCCAGCTTTATGGGGCCACAGCCCCAGCCCCAGCAGGATCATCCTCCCTCCTTATACACCCCATCCCAGTGATCACTGAAATGCCTGCTCTCAAAACTGTCTTTACAACTGGGAAAACTCTAGAAGAGAGATTTGGAACCCAGGGCCTAGGAGAAGTATGGCAGCTGTGGAGTGTGACAGACCAGCCAGCCATTCTTGGTGCCACTGACAGTGAGGACTGCCACCACACCCTCAGAAGGACAGGAATTAAAAGCAAAATGGACAGGAGTTAGGTTATTTTTTCCTCTTTAGTAGTGGCTCTTCATAGGAGTCATCACCTAGTGCTT
Organism: Prinia subflava; assembly: GCF_021018805.1. NCBI lineage: Eukaryota > Metazoa > Chordata > Aves > Passeriformes > Cisticolidae > Prinia > Prinia subflava. The sequence goes on from NC_086260.1 coordinate 9,177,288, forward strand.
TTCTTGTGGTTGCAAGGCATAGAAATAGGCTGCTTTAAACAAAACCCAAGATTTTCCTGCAGGTCTGCAAGGGGTCTTGAGGCTTTTGGAGCTTAGGTCTTGGGGCTTAGGTGCTGGCGGAACGGTGCTGCAGACAGAGGGCAGAGCCCTGGCCCCACATCCCTCAGACCTGTTGGAGAGGGCAGCGCTGAGGCCTGTGGACTGTGTGGGGATCCCCTCCTTGTTCTTTCTCTGCTCTTCAAAGTCACTCCTTGCTGCAGACACAGGAAGGTGTTTCCAGGACATTGGGTGGCCTGGGGACGTGCAGAAAAGGGAATTGCTTGTGACAGAGCAGAGGACTTGGCTTGCTGCTGAAAACACATAGGACAGATGGGAAGAGGGGAGCACTGAGCTGCTCTTCACCAGGAGAGGACCTGCCTTTGGTAGCACAGGCCACTTCAGCCACTTCCCAGGGAGCTGTGGAGTAGTAAGGAGGTTTTGGGAAGAGGCCAATCACCCTCAGGCAGAGGCATTTGGGTACGTGTAGTGACTTGGGCACACGCCTCTGCCCAGTAGTCAATTTGTTGTTTAATTCTGTCAAATGGGCTGTGAGGGCTTGGGCAGAGATCCTGCAACTGCTCAGTGGGACAGGGCACAGGCTCCCTTTGCCCTGGTGCAGTACAGAGGAGGCACACAGGGACAAGAGGGATCAGAACAAGAAGACACAGGCTGGAGCCAGGAAGTGTCCTGGCAGTGGCCATCACTGCCTGTCCCCTGTGACTGTGCTGTGACAACCCACTGCACACGTGTCTCCCTTATGTTTCTGAGCCACCCTACTTTTGCCTTAAACCCTGTCTCTCATGTCCTCCATGAGTGCTATGGCTCTCCAGTATGTTAATCCACTGCCTCTTGCATCGCTGCCTGTCCTGCCATGTTTGGGACCTGCAGATGTCCTGGGAGACCCTCACACCTTTGGTGTTTTCAGAGCAGTAAGCTCTCAGCAGGCTTCTGCTTTACCTGGGAAGCTGGACCCACCGGGACCCCAAATTACAGCTCATAAATGCAGAGGACATGCCAGTGTCTGCAGAGTCCAAGGACAGACCCAGGAGCTGCTGTTCTGCTCCTGTGAAGGACTGGCTGAGGGCTGTGTACAAAGGCTAGGAGCTTGCCCAAGCCCTTGCTGGTGCAGGTGAAATTGGTGCCTGATTTTTTAACTCATATTTGCCTACCACTCTGGGCAAAGCCCTGTTCTCCTTTGGGTCCAGAGTGGCTGTTGCTGAGGCCTGCTGCCCACCCAGACAGCTGGAGCTGCTGCTTTCTGTACTTTCCTCAACCTCACTGCGTACCTGTGGTCTTTTTCTCCTCCTCAGTGATTTCAGCAGATCTCTTACAACGGTGCCCATTTCCAGGCTGGGTTGTGCCAGCCTGAGCTGTGCCATGGGGGTAAACCCATCCCCTTGCTGGGGAGTGCCACAGAGCACCTTAGCTTGTTTCACAGCTGCACTGCACTGGGAACTCAGAATATCCTAAAATCCTCTTAGCATCTCTGCTTTCACAGGAGCAGTCCCTGGCACAGGTCTGCTGCACCTGATCCCCTTTAATTCAGGCCCTCAGCTGAATTAATGCCATCCTATTCCAAGGCGCCCAGGTCAGCAGTAGGCCAGACTGCTCCTCACCATTTACCAGTGTGTGGCATTGGTGTTTCCTTGCATAGGGATGGTTTTGGTTTGGCCCAGTCCCAGTGAGAAGGGCGCTCCCCCAGACAGGCTCTGCTTGGCTGGGAGTCCCTGGTGATGATGTGCTGGAGACACTGGCTTGGCTCTGTGCAGCCATGTGGTGCTGGGGTGGCACCAGGGCTGTGCATTGCAGTAAATCAGCATGCAGGGCTTGCCACTGTCCACAAAGACACTTCTACCAAGGAGGTTTGCTATGTGGGTGGAGGAGTTGGAGACCAGGCAGCAGTTGCTCTGTGATTTTATGTGCCAATGTCCTTCCTTCTCTCTGTCCTTTCCTGGGTGCAGCTCTTTGTGATGTGAGGGCTGTACCTACTCTTGGTGTGATGCCCTGCAGGCACTTCCCACCCTCCTGGGATTTCCCTCCCCCTGGAGAGCAGTTCAAAACACATGCCAGCACCCAGAAAACTCATGCCAGATCGCCAGCTGCCTGCCTGCAGGGTGTTTGCTGTAAGGGATGGCGAGATAACTGCTTACTGGTGTGTGCACAAGCCTCTCGGTTCTTCCTTAACTCAGGGCAAGAGTACCTGCAGGGCACCGCAGCCAACATCAGTACTATTTTTAGCCTTTCCACCTGATATGGGGTGAGGAGCTTTTGTACTTGCTGTAGTCAGAAAAAGTCATCTCCTTACCTTGACAGTCATAGGCTTTGTCTTGGCGTTTCCATCCCAGCGTTCCCTGATGTCTCCTTGCTCGGCATAGTGTGCTGGGTGGGGGCCTGCTGGGAAGGTGACCCCTCTGGGAGTGGTGCTTGCAGGCTGTGTGGTGCTCAGGTGTGGGGGCTCCTGGGGATGCCAGTCCTTTCCACAGGCAGCATCCCTGCCTGTAGTGCATCAGTAGCTCCTGCCCACATGCAGGGAGCTTGTGGTAATGAGGGAAGCCCTTGAGCAACCACTGATGCTGTGGCTGATGCTGGTAGAAACCAAGAGCCTGAAGTCCCTATTTGTGCATGGGACAGGTTTGGGAAAGCCAAAACCACAGTCCCTGTGGCTCCTGAGGCAGAGGTGGTTGTCACCTGCCATGCTGCCTGGCTGTCGTGGGGCCAAGGTGGGCTCTTTGTCAGACATGGGCTGCACTCATGTACTGACTGGGGGGCTCAGCATCCAGCACTGCCACTCCATTGTCTCTGAGGCCTCCCCTTCCTCTCCCTCTTGCAGCGCTCTGCCTGGTGCTGGGCTGCATGATCTTTCCCGATGGCTGGGATGCAGAGACCATACGGGACATGTGCGGGGAGAAGACAGGGAAGTACTCCCTGGGCGACTGCTCCGTACGCTGGGCTTATATCCTGGCCATCATCGGCATCCTCAACGCCCTTATCCTTTCCTTCCTGGCCTTTGTTCTCGGCAACCGGCAGAACGACCTGCTGCACGAGGAGCTCAAGACAGAGAGCAAAGGTGAGCACTGTGCTACTGGGGGGATACTGGGAACTGCCTGGGGGGCTTGGACCCTCTGGCAGCCTGGCAAGGGTCCCATGGGCTTAACTGCCACCTGCAAGGCAAGCCAGGCTGGGCAGGGTAGGAAGGAGCTGCTGAGCTTCTGCCCTGCCTGACCTCTCTCTCTTCTGTTTCCACAGATTTTGTTGGCACTGCGGTAAGCCTTGAGTGTCACTGTCCTGTCCCCTGTCCCTTTGTGGTGTCTCTGGGTGTGACTGTGCTGTGTGTTTGCATGACTTGGGATGGGATGACATGGGATGGGACCCTGGCTGTGCAGGCAGAAGGGTTGGGGGCAATGGGGAAGGGAGGCAGCAGAGACAGGGTAGCAGGGATGGGGACAGGCAGGGACAGGGATGGGGACATGCCTGGCACATGCAAGTAGCACGATGGTGCAGTAAGACCTGCCCAAGAGCATCCACAACCTGCTGTGCTTTCCCCGCAGAGGATATAAGGCCGACCATCCGCAGCAGGACCCTCTTCCCATGGCCGGCAGCCCGGGCGCTCCCTCCCTGTCCTGCCCTTCATTTGCTGCCAGCGGCCACACAGCGTCCCGCGCTGCCCTCCGGGCCCCGGTGCCCGCGCCAGGGATGCGCCCGCCGCCCGCCGCATCCACGGCCACCTCCATGTCCACGCCGGCACCACCATCCCACGCACCCTGCCAGCTCCGTACCCACCGCTGCCTGTGGGCCGCTGCCGGGGGAGGATGCCTCAAACCCGCTTTGTTCAAGAACAGAATCCAGCTGCGGTTTTGTTTCAAGGAAAAAACAGTCTTGGAGTTTTTAACAGATTTCTACATCCCCAGAACTCCTGACCTGCTGCCTCCCACCCGAACGCGCACCCAGTGACGCCCCATGCCGGCTGCTCCGGGTCCCGGACCCCTCCCCACTCCCATTTTGTACAGCTCCGTGATCCTGTCTCCACAGCCAGGGGACCCGGTGGCCAGGATGGGGCCCAACCCCTACTTTTACATGTAAATTCATATTCTCTAAACAGGGTAAAGTGACTCGAGCCCCCTCTCCCCCCGCCCCGGGAGTCCAGCCCAGGGACATGGTGTTTCCTGGTGCGTGGCCGGGGCTGCAGGCTGCTGCTCGCTCCCCGCATGGGGACCGCAGGGGCCTTGCTGCTGCCGGCCGTGGGACACCCGACTCGCGCCGCCGTTGAATGTAAGCCCTGGTAAGTGGGAGCAGCTGAACATGCAAAACCCCTGGGCGGGCACAGGAGGATCCCCCCTGCCAAGACCCCACCCCGAGCCGGCCGCGGGCTGTTGCCAAACGCCTTCCCTCCCCATCCCCATACGGTGCTTTATCTCCACTGGTGACAGCAAGGCTTTCCCCGCCACACGGCATGGCCGGGTGTACCCGAGCGCTCCTGTACCCACCCGGCCTCCCGGCTGTAGCTCGCTGGCCCGCAGTGATGGCGTGCAGGGGGGCCTGTGGCCGCTGCCCGGGGCAGCGCCGAGTCTTGCGGCCTCCGAGGCCCACACACAGCACCTGCGAGCCGACACCCCGGCATGGTGGCTGCAGCCTGGCTGTGGCTCTGCTGGCCAGACCAGCGTGTGTGTGGGCTTCCCCTGGCAACAGGGGCTTGGGTCACCACAGCCCTTGCAATGCAATAAAGTCCTCAGCACTGGCCGTGTCTCAGTGCGAGCAGCTGGGGCTCCTTGCAGAGCCCAGAGCGGGGGCCCCCAGGGGCTTGTGGGGGCCCTGGCAGGGCTGGACCCAGGCACTGGGCAAGGCCAGGGAGCAGGGCGAGCGGGAGCAGGGAGCAGAGCGGGACCACGGCCCTGGGATTGGGCCATGGAGCGTGGAGAGTGCTGGGGGATGGCAGTGAAGGGCTCTGCAGGACCCAGCGCCTTGCCAGGCACCGGGGGCGGGCTGGAGCAGGTAAGTGGTGCCCCGAGGCCCTGCGGGGTGCTGCTGGGGGATGGAGCTGTGCTGAAACACCATCTGGGAGCCAGAGCCACCCGGGATGGAGTGGGTGCCAGCACTCCTGCCAGTGCCCTCCGCCAGCCATGAGCCCAGCGGTGCCCACACCCCTCTGACAGCTGCCCCCCAGAACAAGGTCAACAGGAACACGCAGCGCCTGGGTCTTGCCAGCTTGCAAGTGCTGTTGCCAGCTGAATTGGAAAAACAAACCAAGAAAATCAGTGGAGAAAGGAATACAGTAGCTGTAATATATCTGTATTTTAGTACAAAGTTTGATACAGTGTTTCACAAAACCTTATTGAAAAATATAATTCAAACCAGACAAGCTCGGAGCCCTGTGTTATGGGGAGGGTTGGGATGGGTTCTTTCTGGCCATCACCAGAGGTGGTCTGCAAGGCCTGTGAGTGTCTTGAGCTGTGGTGGGGAGCCCACGCTGCAGCCTGCAGAGCTGAGCTTGCACCCGCATGGGCTGGCACACAAAGCGGGGCTCTGGCCACAGAAGTCCCCAGAGAAAGTGTCTGTCCCACTTCATGGCACAGCAGGGGGGGGGCAGGGATCCCATCCATCCCTAGGAGCATTTGAACCAGTCCCTTCTGCCTGTCCTCAGTGCACGAGTGGTCTGCCAGCTCACTAACACAGATTGAGAGGAACCTCCTCTCTTCATAGCCAGTGTCTAGTGGCATGCTCGGGTAGAAGGGTGGGGAGACCATTCCAGGCTGTGTGAGGGCAGCATGGGGAGCTCTGGGACTTGCAGAGAGCTTTGGCCAGGTCTGGCTCCCCCGGTGTGGGACACGCTCACAGCCAGGTGAGCCCTGCAGACAGCAGAAGAGGCTGAGAAGAGTGGGGTTGGTGCTAACCACAGTAGCTTTCATGGAAATAGTGGAGCCACTGTTTCGGGAGACACAAAAGGACAGAATGAACCCTGACAGACGCTGTGCCACAGTGTCAGGGGGAACAGTCTCACAGTGAGGGCAATCGAAGACCAGAAGCCTTGGGCACCTCAAACCAATACTTGCAGACACACATGGCAGACACCCATGCCGGGCTCAGCCCATGTCAGGCTTCCTAAGGAAAAGGCAAGCAGTATGAAACCCCTGGATACCAGGTCCTGCCACACCAGAAAACAGGTTTTAAAGCAGGTGCAGTGGTGCAGGGGGCACCCTCCACATCCATCTCTTCCCCAGATGTGCTTGGGCAAGAAAAACAGCAGCAGCAGAGCCAAAAATCTCAATCCCAGCCAGAAGCTCAGGGAATTTCCTCAGGAACAGCAGCTCCCACAGCAGCTCCTAGCTTCACCTGGCAGCAGACAGGAGGGAGGTCTGCAAGGCTGCTCCTGAAAGGATTTTCTTACCCTGCAGGCGACAGGTAATAGAGACTTACATGCCCTCACCCCCTCACCCTATGTTCTGGGCACCAGTGCTCAAGGTAGTAAGAAATTCAAAAATACCGATTTTCAAGTTAAGTATTTTTATTATCAAAATTATTACATCTCTTGTGAAAGTTCAAATGTTACAGCATGGTGTAAAAACTCCACTAGAGTAAGAAGCTACAGCCCCCACCTTTCCTAGAGCTTTCCAGGGTCCCTCCCCCTCCTGCCCCCCTGCTGTGCCCGAAGGTGCTGGAGCCTCTGGGCAGGGCCCCCCTGGCCCCCTCCCGCCTGGCAGGGCAGAGCCCGCCTGCCCCGTGCTGCTCAGAGCACGAAAGGGGAGGCTGCACCTCCAGGGCTAAGCCAAGTGAAGTTTACACCTATTTTATACAGTATACAGACACCCAACTGCGGGGTGACAAGTTCCATCCCAACACGCTCACAGCCAGACAGTGTGAGAAAGTTACTCTTTGTTTCAATATTTTAAAAGTCTCCCCTAGGCTGAACAAACACCTGATTTCAATTGTGAATTAGAGAAATCTGTAACAGTCCTAAAAAAAGAGGAAGAAGACTGTGCATCTGCAAGGAGAGGGGAGACAGACTCACAGCATTATGTTATCCAAGAGAAAGGAGAAGTTCCACTGCAGCACCAGGGATGACACCTGTCATATATTAGCTAACCTACTATGGTTATAACTGAATATAAAATTAGATAAATAAAAACACGCCCGATATTACAGTAAACAAGTGAGAAAGAAGCTGGCAATCGTATGGAATTGAACACACAGCGCACTGTGTCTGGGCTGGCTCTCCTGCCACGCTCGGCGGGTGACAGCGGCTGGGAAAGCCCCCAATGGCACTGCCTGGAGAGCCTCTGGCTCAGCACAGACAGGGTGCCCACCCACCACCCCACCACTGCCTCTTGCAGCCCCCCGCTCCTCTGCCTGCAGCCCCCCGCTCCTCTGCCTGCAGCCCCCGTGTGCCGCAGCGCCACTTGACTGATCAGGCCCCGGGATCCCCTGTGCATCGCACACCAGCAGCCAGAGAGCCCCCGGCGCGGCAGCACGTGGCAGCACGGCCCCAGCCGTGCTCCCGTTCACAGATTCCTTAAGCGACCTTAGAAACCCCCATCCATGACAGACCTGCAATGAAGCAGCACACGGCAGTGCACCCAGATCCTCTGCAGCCACAGGCATGTGCTCCAAACCCCTCACATGCTGTTTGCATTTGCGGAGACTCTGTTGTCCTGGAAAAAGCTCCGACGGCAGCAGTGGCGACCCAGGCCCAAAGGCAGGCGTGTGCACTTGTCTGCTTGTGACTGGAATGATCGTAACGGATTAAAGCCCTCCCCAGAACGCACTGAGAACCTGACCTATAAAGAGATTGGAGTTAACTTCCCCCAACGTTTCCTTTAAACTGCTTTTGAATTCAGAACTGTGTCCGTGCTGCATGAGTGACTGTGGCCATGGGCACGGACCAGAGACAGAGGCTGCGCCACAGTCATTGCACTTGAACCATTTGCTTTTTTTTCTCTTTTTTTTTTTTCTTTTTCTTTTTTTTTGTTTGTTTCTTTTTGTTTTTTGCAATGTACCCACAAGTCAGGGAACTGCTTTGCTACAGTCTCTGCCTCAGAGAAATCTGTGTTCTCCTACCAGGCCAGAGGCCAATACTGCTCACAAATCTCACCCGTGCATTTTCGACCTCAGCCTCTGACCCCTGGCACCCCAGCATCAGGTGCAAGCTCCCAACACCGGCCCAGGAGCCACTTCCAGAGGTGACTGGAAGGAGCTATGGGCAGTTTTGTCTTCCTGAGGTCCAGGCAGCCCTAGGAAAGTCCTGTCTGAGTCTTTACTCCAGAGCCTTGAAGCTGCTGCAGTCTGTACTGATGGACACTGCTTCCCCCACGGTGCGGGTAGTGTTGTGCATTGGAAATCACTGCGCCCCGGGAGCCCTGGTAGAGAACAGACTGCCCAGAGTTCGGCAGGCTGATAGTCCGCAAGTCTGACTGTAGTGACCGAGCACTTTGGGGAGTGGAGGAAGAGCCTGACACGCCCGTGCAGGGCTGGGAGCCCGACTCCGAGGAGAGAGAGTCCACAGCTGTCTGCTGTGCCGGGCTGGCAGCCGCAGGGCAGCTCTTCCTCAGGAGGCTGCTGCTGATGCTGCCAGAGTGCTGCTGGCTGCTGAAATACCCCGAATTCCCTGCAAACAGGGCAGAGGAGTCTGTGGAGACCGAGTGGGCAGGGCTGGAATATGAGGTGGAGGAGAGGGGTGTTTCCGAGGAACCATGGGACAGGCTGTGTCCTGTCCTCTGTGCTGCTGCTCGGTAGCTGTATCCAGGAGACGGCGCGAGGTGCCCTCTGTACGGGGAGGAGCTCTGCTGGAGCAGGGTCTGTGATTCTGCCTGGGGACTGTCAGACTGCAACAGCTGAACAAGGCATGCGGAAAAAAAAAGGAAAAGGCATGTCAGGATGACTTCCCATTTCCTACCTGCTTCTCATCCTAAGGTGTTTAGTGCAGCACTGCAAAAAACAGCAGCTGAGCACTGTTTCCCTCCTTATAAAAGCTTTATTTTGGAATGGGAAGATAAGATATGAAAGCATTTACCTGGTAGCTGTATCGAGAAGGACTGTAAACTGCTGGTCCTTTGTGGGCTTCTGGAGTGTCTCCTTCTGCTGCATCTGCAATGTACAGACAAGATGTTAACCCTCACCCCACCGACCGAGGCCACGGCAGCTCCCTCTCAAATGACACCGCACAGTCCAGCCCTTGTGTTGTGCATTCAGTGCCAGCTGAGATCAGAGCAGCTTCCCCAGCCACCAGCACTTCAGAAATTGAAGAAACCCAGCAAAAGACAATTGGGAAACCTTAGCATGTGTGAACAGCCACATGTGTGAGAGTGGCTGCTCCCCTCACACCAGTGTGCTCTGGTTTATCAGAAAGCCCACGTGCCTTGGACCAGCCTGTCTGAATGACCATACCTGGAGATAATGCACAGACACAGCCAGGGCTCCCCTGGCTCTTCAGCAGGATATGAGAGGCAGAAGATGGTTTCTAAGGACTCATTTCTCACTCAGTCTTGGTTACAGGAATCCACACTGGATACAGTTACAGCTCAGGAGACAAAACTGCCCTTCTTAGAGGGCTGTCAGCAAGATCCTGTGGTGAGTTTTCCTCAAAGGCAGATCTAGACACTTCCAAAGACAGACATCCTATGCTGCCATTTTGGGGACTATGGTTTACAAGCCAACTGAGCTGCTACAGAGGTACTCCTGGATCTCAGAAATGCTTGTTTTTCTAACAGGCCAAGATAATGGAAATGCCTTGAGGTTTGAAGGGCACCGGCAGCATACAACACACACTGATCCACCTCAGATATGTGAGAGACCAAGAGGAATAAAAATGCTTCCAGACAGACTAAGCCTTTCTTGCATTTCAAGGGTGGGTGAGCTTCTTGTCCTACCATATCACTGAACTTGACCTGGGGTAGGCAAGAAGTACTTACTGCAGTGACACAGCCACAGTGTCAACTGTGTGCTTCAGCTGCTACCCCAGTAACCAAGGTTGGTGATCCTGCTTTCTGCAGGAGGGGTGAAGCTGCTGGACTAGATGATTTCACATCAGAGTTCTCCTGCAGACTAATGAGACAGAACTGTTTATCTGCAGCATCTCAGGGATTCTCAGCAGCCACGTTTGAAATGCCTTGGTGAAACAGTGTTGGTATTAGTATCAAACTTATATGACAGATGTGTCTCAGTCATGAAACAGGACACGCTGCCTCAGTCTGCTCTGTACTTCTGCCAGACAGGTCTGGCTTTGCCCCAGCTGCATTGGCACAGGCATCAGTGCTAGTGCCCATGGTTCTGCTGCCATTGTCCTGCCTGTGCTACACCACAGTGCTGGCTTAGCTAACACAGATCTGGATGTAGCTCTTGTCTGTTCTTGAGGTTCAGAAATTCCCACAGGGCACAGGCCTGCACAGAGACCGGGATGTGAAGCTTCCAGCATGTGTCCTGTGCCACCTTCCATTTCTGAAATGCCATCGACGCAGCAAGGGGCTGTTTGGTGACATTCCAAGTACTGCAGAATGGCAAAATTCAGAAGTTTAGGGCATGTTTTGTTAAAAAGTCACGCACAGAAGAGCTCTTCAATCCAGAGATTGTTGTGATTAACAGAAGCCGAGTATGAGAATCACAAGAAATCTAAAGATTTCTGGAAGAAACTGTTCCTTAAAAGGCTGGGCACACCAGTAGGGCTGTGCAATTTACTGGCAGTGCCTGTTCCCAGAAAGAAACCTTGACAAGTTAAAGACTACTGAAAGACTAAATTACAAAGGGTAAATAAACTATGACCTTCCTGAATTTGCTTTATGTAAGCTTAAAAGCTAGAGCCAATATTTTCCTCCGCCACTCTCAATACCTGTACAAGGGAAGGACATGAATAACTGCTTCTCTTGGCTGTACTGGCCTGTGTCAACCTAAAGCATATATGAAGTGACAGGTTTTGCTGAGAGCAGCTGCAGTTCTCAGAAGTGTGCAATGCACACAAATTCCATTTCATTGCTACATGCCTCATCAGCAAACCCTCCAACTTTGGGATTTTTTAGATCCTGTTAATATTATCTGTTACAGCACCAAGTGCAAATGTGCATCTTCATAACTCCTCCAGGTGCTACCAGGAACAGCAGGGACTCAGCCACCCATTTGTTTTACTAAGAAGCAGTGCAGCAACTGGGGGAGGGGAGGTGGCTCAAAGAATCTAAACAAGCTGCTGAAGAAATTGCCAGAGCAAGCAAAAGAAGAAAAAATGTACTTTGCTGTGCTAGGATGAAGGAGACAAGATGACTTTTGTCAGCTGCAGTATTAGGTTTTCACAACTCAGAATGGGATGGGGTTTATGTAACAAGAAAGAATCTATCACTGCAGATGAAAGTTTAACTCTATCCTAATTCTTGGGTGACATTGAAGAGCCAGAGCTGTGCAGGTTACATTGGGCAAAGTCCTCTTCCAAGAGCTGGAATTTTGCCTACCCTTCTAAAGAACAACCAAGAAAGCCAATGCCATTGGTATGGGAAAGACAGGGAAAAGACTCCCACTAGGGTCCCATAAAACTCTGACATATTTGATAAGGAAGAGGACTTCCTCTCAAGACTAGATGAAGAAAAAGCACTGAAAAAATGCGCTTAGGTGTAAAAAACCAGAACTCCAAATGAGAGGTCAATTTTCAAAGCTGGTCTCAAACACACTTTACTGCAGTTGGGAAAAAGTCTGCTTTGGAATGAAGGAAATGCATACTTGCCCTAAACTGCTCAGAAACAACGTAATACACTTGCCTGGGTGTTCACCCAATGACCATTAAAAGACAGCTCTTTCAGAGCACTAAAATTAGGAGGTGCTAACCCATCTGTCCAAGGATATAGAAGCTGTTCCTGTCACAGTCAAAGTGTAGGCAGTCTTGAATTTAATCCCTGGAAAAATCTAGAGGTCTTCCAGGTCTAGTAAGAGAGGGATACAGGCTCAAGCAATATTTGAATAACAGTAAAGTTTGGTTTGCAGAAGGCAGCTTTGATAATGTTAAAGATGAAGGTACAACCAACCAACTTCACAGACAAATTGGGAAAGTTATCCAAGCACATAATTTCCTACCAAGCAAACATGCCAAAGTTTCACCATCCTACCTGCATCTCTCTCAGGAGCACTGTCCTGGGTAGGGGAGGACTCGTGTCTCTGGGACACCTTCGCACCGCTCCGCAGCACCTTCTCCAGCATCCCCCGGCCCTCCCGCAGCCGCTCCACTGACGTCGGCACCATCCTGCAACAAAACCCCAGGGACAGCTGAGACCAATGCACAGGGGATCAGAGACCACCAGCTCTTAGACAGATGAGGAACAAACTTCTGAACTGCTTCTGCCACGTAAAAAACCTCCAGTGGGATTTCAGGGTGCTGGTCCCTGCTCTCATGATGCCACTGCCCTCAGAATATCAAGTTTTTAATCAAAAACATGGTATAAGCATCCAGTTCAGTAAATCACCTAGTTACAGAAAAATTGTTTTGAGATTCAATACTTTTTTGAAAATCCTGGTATTGGCTTAAGATTAACTGCAGTTATGTTGCATAATTACATTCATTCAAACTAAGCACAAGCAAACTGAATACCTTTATGATAATACAGTTGGATACTGCAATATTCCTGAGCAGAGCTAGCTGGGCCATTTTGCTCACTAATGCCACTTTGTCCTGTTTCTTTTGTTGTGTGAAAACTCTCCACTCAAAATTAATGCTAGATATTGATCCATTTTATAAGTGTCTAAGGGTGAAAAAGAAGTGAAGTGGCTTTCCTAAAGCCAAACTGTTGAAGAAAAACAGAGCTATAGACAAACCCCTGGCCCCTGGGTCAACATTCTATCTACCACCCACAGGACCATCCAAATCTCTTTGGAAATATGTCTTTTAACCTACAGACAGCATCACCACGACCAGGGATTTAAAATGCCTTTACTCTGGATACTGATGAATTTGTGCCTTAAAAATGCCTGAATTTAAATATTTAGATTATATTAAATGCATTGCACATGATGCAAGCATGCAGATTAACTGCACATTGACTGATTTCTGTATTTAATATTTTTAAAGATATATTCAAAACTGTGATTTCCATTAGGGGTTTTTTTATTATTTTGTTTGCTTGGAGACTTGTTTTCTGCAAGGCTGGGTTTACTGGGCAGCAGCAGATCTGTTTACATTGTGATGGCTTTATCCTGGCACCTGAAACAGACAAACTGTTGTGTTTTGTTTTTGTTTTTTTTTTAAATGGAAACTATTCTCAATTATTGCAGAATTTGGCAAAAATCTGTAAAACTCTACACGTTAAGGCATGGAATTTTAGTTCCCACTCATTTCTTCTGTTCCTAATATTATTGTGAATGTCTGGAAATGTATCTGATCTATAAGCACATGGAGTGAAAGATGAAACTGGGTCACTTTACCTCAGTAACAGGTTCTAATATATTTTTTAAAAATAGAAGGTGAGTGTATGTTTGTAAGCAGTACCCATTAAAACAGAGAAACTCAAGAATTTTAAAGGCAGCAAATCTGCTTAATCCCATTTCAAAATGTATCAGCATGGTTTCGACTTTCTATCCAGTGTCCCGTAACAATAGGATCTTTATTCCCACACAATACTTATTCCTGAAACCATGTGGGAAACTGAAGCCAGAGCAGGACCTGCTGAGGGAGCAGCAGATGAAGCTCACAGAACATAAAAGATAGTACTAAAGCAAGGATGCCACACTGACACCTCGTCCTGAACTGGTTTGAGTTCATTCAGTTGGTTGACTTTTTTCATACTCTTAGAGGCAGAAGGAAGTAGCACAGGAGGAGAATGGCATGGGCTATTACCACTTTTATAGAGTATTTGAAAATAAAATAATGATGATAAGGTAATCATTAGCAGATGGCTTCAACTGTGGCCAGTCTCAGTATCTGGCAGAAGGTCATCTGGTAGACAGAGAAAGGTCAGAGAGGTAGAAGACAAATTGTTTCTATTAAACTCTGCTTGAAAAGTGAAGGAAAAAGGAAGGAAACAGATCCATTACTCCTCCGTATTCACCCAAGTGCTTCCAACACAAACTTCATACTTCTTACTGCCCTCAGCACTGCTTTGAATCTCTCCTCATGCCACCCCCCTGCCATTACCCAAGCAGTGACCCAACCATCTACATGGAGATCGGCATCAGGAAAGGGGAGTGTGTGTCTGTGTGTACCTTTCTGCTGGCTGTGCATGACCAGAACCTGACTCCAGAGCAGCAGAGCCAGTGCCCTACACGGCTCCAGTCAGCAGAATCTCCCAGCCATCACTGGCACTATAATGCCACACTTGGCACTTCAGTGCACTACTTCATGTTTTGGACCAGGTTCAGACATTTTTGAAGACTTTCCCCTTATCAAACCTTCTCATGGTTACCCTGATAAAGGTGGTTTGTCCATACCTTAGGCACACCACTGACCAGAGTCTAGTAAATTAGCAAAGCTGGAGTTGTTGCACAGTCCCTGCTTCTGAAACGCAAAGTTACAGAGGCCTGTGAGTGTTCCTTCAGGAGTGCACTTAGTATCACTCATGTCCAAAAAGAGTGAAGGTTCAGCAAAAAAACCCCTGGATTAGACATTCATTGCCTGGGCAAGACCTTACAACCAAAGACCTCAAAAGGAACTGGTGGAAGAGCAACAACTGCTTAAGTTAGTACCTTACAAGACAGATTTCTGAAATCTAAACCAAGAACTAAAAGACAGGCTGAGAAGAGTGCTGGTATCCTTCACAGTTGTTTAGCAATTATGAAAGAGAACAATACCAAGAGACCCAAATGAATCCATCTCACTGCACATATTGTTATGGAAATGCCCCCTGGGGAGTTTGGTCCTTCTCTGTGGAGCAATCTCAGCCTTGCTTGCAAGGATAACACTCACCACCTACTGCTGATGCTCTCCTGGGATTTACTGAGTGACGATGAGGAACTACAGCCCCTCGAATCTGGTGGGCTGACGTCCTCTACGTGAGGCAGGGAGGGATGAGAAGGGGAGAAGCCACTCTGTGGGGAGGATGGAGTTCGTGCCATGGAGCCTGAGAGGCCGTTCCCGTCCGCGTCGGCCCCGGAGCTGCTCTGCCGGGTGGGGGTCCCTGCGCCGCGCGCGGCATCGCCGCCCTCCTTGGCCTCCTGCTTCCGCTTGCGGTACTCGAGGAGCGACACCTGGGGGGAAATGCAGCCATGAGCCAGGGAACACAGGCCACTAGGACAGGGGGAGGAACAGGCCCAGCACCGTCCAAAAAATCTTCTGGGTTCACAGGTAAAACTTGAAAAGGCACATTGAGATTAGCAACTCTTGCTGGATCTGCAGGCACTCCAGGAAAGAGCCAAGTGGTGCAAATTCAGACTGCCATGATCACCCACCTTTTACTTTTTAAGACCAATAACATCTTTTTTGCTTGTTTGCTTCTCCAACCACCTGGATTTTAACATTACTTCAGGAGATGCATATTCAAACAACAAGCTTCTATAACTTCCCTCCTCTCAAAATCTTCCATACACTCTCTCTCTGGGTTATGACATTATGTAATTTTTTTTCAATATCTGTACATCCCCAAAACATGTAATAAGAGTCTTCTTTACAGAACTGATATTTTCAGTGCCCAGTTCATCTGTACTAGTTCAGCCACATTAACACTAAAAGCATGGTGAAGCCTTGCACAGAATTTTAACTTGTTTAGAGCAGGTTCCTGCTATGGAGGCATTGCAAACTTCCAGCACTACCACCAAAACAAACTGCTTGTAGCCAAGGTAGAATGTGTTTTGGGCAAAGCAGTCTCAGATTTGTCAAAGACACCAAAAAAAGATAAAGCAGCCTCGGAACACAAGGTCAGCAGAACCAGAAAGACACAAATATTTCCAGCTGAGCACTTACCTTTCAGTGCCTTCCCTCAGAGTTATTATGAGGGAAGAAGACATAAAGGACTTAAAGAAGGCAGCTCTGCTGAAGAATTTATCAGCTATGACTCAATGCTGTACAGAAGGCTTTATGATGCCAAAATATTGAACAGGGTATTTCCAAAAGAAACTCAGCATATGAAGATTTTAAGTTAAGTGTAATTTTAAAAGAAAAAACAAAGGAAAAAAATCAAGGCACTCTAGAACTGGAAAGCAAATAAGATATTCCATCCAGCTGGACCCTTATACAAGTGATCTGAGTTACCACACTTGCCATTAAAAAAAAATCCAGCACTGGAAAAGGCGCTGATATTTGTTCCATGAGTACCCAATTTTTTCACAGCCCTACCCTGACTTAACATTTTACCTATGTTTTAGTCCCATGAGGGTCACTGGCGTGCTGTAAGAAACCAGTACGTATTTGCTTTTGTTAAACTATATTCCTGTGCTTTTAGTTTCAAAGAGCTAAAATTTAATTACCTTCACCTTACTTTTGTTGCAATGTTATGGAAATGTTCTAATATGGTCTAGTAAACAGCCTATGTTTTCTTTTGAAACATTAGACCCCTTTTCCTAGTAAGGACCCTTTTCATCCTGATAAATAATACCTCCACCAGCTGTACAGCTGCACTGTGTTATTGCTCTGGGTCTTGTCTCAGTTTAACAACTGTTAATGAAAGCTGCCAGCATCCTGCTCTTTTTACTGTGACCCCAGAAGAGGTATTTGCACTGTGGTGTCTTTTTTTCCACTTCTCACATCAAAATCTTGCCTAAAGGGAAGCTCTCTCTCACAACAACTGTTTCCACCCAGGCACTGGATGCCTGAATAACTCCCGCAGACTCTCTGTTCTCCCTGTAAGTCTTTGCAGGAACCTGAGTGGGAACTGTAAACATCATGGCCATCTAAGAATTTCTTTTACAGGAGTACTTGCCTTCTTCCTCTGTGGTGGGTTCTGGGGAGCAGCTCTGGTGCCTTCAGAAGCCCTCTCGCCGCAGGGGGACATGGATCCATGTGCAGTCTCTTTGAGCAGCCCTGACTCGTGTCTGCTGAAATACCCTTCGGCAGGAGAGCTGCAGCATCCTGCCTCTGAATTCACTGGCTTCCTCTCTCCCAGAGGAGGAGAGCCCCGCAACACCCCATCCACACGTGGCATAGCGTTCAGTGGGGAGAAGGCATACATTAAATTAAACTCTGTCCGAAAAGCCTGATCAGAGCTTCGTAGCAGCATCTGCGCTTCCCCACTTTTCCCTGGGAAGTTCATCTCTGAAGTAGAGTTTATGGAGGATTGTGGAGCCACATCAGAGGATGCAAAGCTGAGCAGCGATGGCCGTTCCTGGCAGGTGTTTGCACTGGAATCCAGGTACCCACCCTTCACATCCAGGTCAGAGCGGAGGCACACCTGGAAAATCCGGGAAGGATACAGGAGGGAGGTGGGCAGTCAGGAAGAGGATCAAGCAAGGGTTGGGAGAGAAATTGAAGTCAGAAAACCTTCTGTACAATCCTAGCTTCCTGTTTCCCCATTCCTTTCTGACTACCCCTTTGGTTCTTTCCTGCACTGTTCTTCTTGTTCCACAGGGGAATGACTGAGACTAAACAATGATCAGTTCAGCTGTCCAATACATGATGCCCTTTCCCCTTCAGCAGTCTTTCTGCAGCAAGAGGATAAAGCTCAACACTATCCCAAGGCAGGTAATGAATGAAACTCAGCATTTTCAATTGCCTCATACATCCCCAAGTTGATGTTAACACAGAGCAGTAGCCAGGAGAGAACAGAACAGACCTGCTGTCCTTCTGCTGTTTTATTAGCCAAGTTCTTTGCATGTCACAAGTCAGCCACTACTAACTTCCTAACAATAAAATACCCAGGACCTCTATGTCATTTATTTTCACTTATTGTGAGCTTTGGAAATCTCTAACAATAGTATATTCATTTAATTTTTACTGCATTCTTACATTTTAAAATTTCCAACAAAACCACAATGGCATCATCTTTGTGCTGTCAGAGCTTGAGGAACACTAGGCAATGATACAGCAGTATATTCATTCATCTACTTAAAGTGCCAAAAACCCTCCAGGGCACCAGAATAATCATCTCCTTCACCACATTAATATGTCAGGATCTCAGACAGTGAGTGTAACTGACAAGATTTTATCCTCTTTGCAGGACTACAGTGCAGAGGGAAAAACACAGCAGCACCAGGCACCCAGCTCTGCCCTCCTGCTGTTGCTGAGAACATTTCTGCCCCTGCTGTATTACAGCTCCAAATAATCCACCACAATGGAGTTGAACACATATTTTCTACTATGAAACAGTCACTGAGCAAGGTAGTTCATCTCCTCTTTTACAACAGGTAGGGTAAGTAAAATACTACTTTTTAGCATCTGCTCAACATTTTCAGTCTGCAGGTGAGTAGGTGGCAAGTCAAGGCTGAGGAGAGCAGGTCAAGTGTACCACTGTGTGCTCGTAAGTCAAAAATAGTGGTGAATGCTTTCCCTTCCCCAGCAGTTATTTAGCCACCACTCAGTAAATTTCACAGACCACTCAAGGGCTGGGCTGAGTCTGAAAGTGGTTATAGTAATTCCAGGGTCCCCAGATCTCTTGCCTGCACCTCAGTAGCTGAGACATACTGAGTCTTTGCACTGTTTCCCACCAGGGTCAACAAGCAAATCAAATTCCAGTCTTCAGTTTGTTTGTTTGGTTGTGATAACCCTGAAAGTCTCCTCAGCCTTACTGTGACTGAAGCCCCAGCCTTATTCCCAGTGCCTGCACACTCCTCCCTCCCCTCCCAGCACACACACGCTCCCAGCTCAGGTGCCGTAACTACCTCGGGTGACATGGACTCGGGCCTATGCGCAGGGGAGCTCTCGGGGGAGGACACGTTCTAGAGGAGGGAAAAGCATCTAGTTATTCATCTACTTCAAAAGTGACAGACAATTACAATGTACAAAAGCACACAGGTTAGCAAAGACTATTCTAAATAACTATTTCAAGAGCTGGCCACAGCCTTGGACAGCATCATGGTAGGTTAAGTAGTTTCTAAGGCTTCCTAGAAGCACAGGTAGGACTGGGTTACTGCATCTCTTGATGAAACTTAGTACCCAAAACAGAGCACATGAATGTTAGGAAAAGCAGCAGCTAACTCTTTATATTTCTGATGCTGTCAGACAGACTTCGCTCCATGATGCATAGAGAAAGACACTTATGGTTTTTAGTCTGAGAACATGGGAGAGAAGAAAAGCCTGGTTTAGGCCAAAAAGTAAACTAAGATCCCCCTTAAATGACACTAAGATGACCTTTGATAGACAAATGCTATAAAACAAGCATGTCTCTTTCAATGCACAGTGGGCCACCATTCCAGCTCAAGTCAAGAGAAGAGGTGTGAGAAGCCAGCTTATGAAATGTTTTATCATCTGAGCACCTGTCCTTGAAGGCAGTGTATTGACAGCACGGTTAAGGGCTCTTCCCAAGCACTTCCCTTTCCATGCTACTGAGCAGGCCTAAAATAGAATTAGAGAGGCAGGATTTCCAGAGCTATGTTGCCATCAGAGAAATACAGCAGGAGTCACTGTTTTCTGCAAAGTAAAAAACCTCAAAAAACTGAGGAATCTCTCAGAAATTTCTTAACAAAAAGTTCTGAGAAACTCCACAAAAAAGCAGAGGCATGCCATCATGCTTCTGGCCACTCTTAAAAATACGGACGGGCCAAGCATCCTCTAAATTGTTTCCAGTCTGAAAAGATCACAAAACTGAGTCTGAAAAACCTCAATCTGTAAAAACCTGACAAACAGAGCTTCAGAAACTTGTGATATGAGTTTTATAGAGAGCAGCTAAGAAATCAGTCAAGAAGGAAGTTTCTTAAAAGCCCTCAAAAAATATATTTCCCAGCAAGACAAGATGGCAAGTCACAACTTCTGCTTGCTTGAGGAAGCTTGTGAACTGATGGAAATTTTTTTCTGTTGCTCTCTCCCCACAGTGCCACAGGTTTATACTTGGGGAGATGCATTCATTCATTCATTCAAACTTTGGTCCAGTGAGTTGTTAGATTCTTTTCAAGAGGAAAAAAAAGTAAAAGGCAAGTAAGCTATAGATACCCAGCAAAATCAAGGCTAATTAACACTTAGGTGGGACAGGAAAGGAGTGATTAGACTGTGGAGGTTCATGGCAACACTGCCCTGATTTGTCACCTCAACCACTACAAGGGTAAGGATCGTTTCCAGTAAAGCTCTTTCTGCCTGAAACAGCCCTTCATCTCTCTCCTCAAGGCTCCACAATCTTCCCTGCTAAACTCTACAGAGCTGCCTCTCAAGCAGCTTACAAGTAAAGGGCTCTCAACCAAAATAATCAAAGCACACTAAGCTGAAAGTACCACAAAGGAGTATTTGCCCTGTTGCAAAACAGATGAGGGATTCCTGCAGGACAGTCAGTCCCTGGTATGGAGCAGACCATCACTGCACCATTTTTTAATGGTTGTAACTGGCAGCATATGAGCAGCTGGCCTGAAGTCTTCTGTGAAGTTTTTTTAATGAAAATATGCAATACTAAAAAATAAACTAAACCTGCAAACAGCATGATTCCTATTCACAGGTACAGAATGGAGGTCCTGACTGGATGAATACTGGTAACTCTCCCACAGAGTTTAGAGCAATGGAAACCATCTACACAGCTTGCTCATTAATTCTGCTAATTTTTGCAGAAGGAAACTATCAAGAAATCCAAGGTATTAAGGCAATTTTCTTCTACCTAGTCCACTTAAAGAAAACCAGAGAATATAGTGGAAGATGACATGAACTATTGCTACCATACTCGAGGTTACTGAAAGCTGTTTGGGGAAAGAGGAGTGAAGGATGTCTTAGAGCCTCTGAGAAACGGAGTATTTGTACTCTTTGGAAGTGGCAGAGATCTGAAGTGGGGGAGATGATTAAAGATTGCTGAATAACCTGAGAAATTTAAGAGCTACTCTGCAGAAATAGAAAAAAAGATAAGACTAATGCTACTGATAGCTACAAAGTGAGGGGAGGCTGGGCTGTAGCAAAGTTTGACATTTCACAGAACAGGAGATCTGTCCAGAAATGAAGTAGAAGAGACAGGCAGCAGTGCTCTTGAGGCTGAGACTGTGATGCTGCTCAGGAATACACACTCAAAAAGGAAGGCGTCCCTAGTGCCACTTTGGCTGCAAATATTGCTGCTCTTTTTTTTCAGCACACCCAGTCCCGGGCAGATTTACCTCGAACTGTAGTGGAGTATTGCAGCGGCTGGCAGCCAGAGAGGGGATGGGGGAGAACATGATGCCGTAGCCATTGCGCGCCTCCTCCTCGCCCGGCAGCGACGGGCAGGGCGTGGGCAGCTGCGGGCTGGGGACAGAAGGGACGGGAGGCGGGGGCGTGACAGGAGACAGCGGCCGCAGCAACTTCTGAACGCTTTGCTCCATCAGGTAGCGAGACTTCCATTTCTTCAGGGGACTCAGCAAGTCTGAAACACAAACTGAGCTGAGGACACGGCTGAACCACTGACCACCAGCAAACCACATGTTGTCCTCTTCCCCCCAGCCCAAATGAAGCCCAGGAGTCTTCAATGCAACTACAGAAGACTCCTGAAAATGAAATACCTCTGAATTACTTCTACATCAATGTCTAGATACTGGTAACAGAACAATACACAGTCAGGAACATGCAGGGAACAAGGAAAGCAAAAATTTCAACTAGAAGCAAGCACAAGAGGGAGCTAGGGGAAAGGAAGATGAAAGGTTAAAAAGAGGAGAGGAGAAGAGAAGAGAGAGGTCAGAGGACATCACTGTGACTCGTACAAACAAATCAGAGACAGCTCAGTTAGCATTACCTGACCCTAACAGTTCCCTATAGGCTATATCAATACAGCCCAAGCACATTTTCACTTCCACAAAGGATTAAAGCCATTCCCTCAGACCTACCTCTCTTCAAAATAATAATCTTTTTTAATGCTTAGTTTAAAAAAACCCTCAAAACAAATCACTAGTAAATTCTACAGGTTAGGTCTTGCTCGAGACTTATATTTATTAGTTCTGGCATTCTGTTTATTTCCTATTCATCTAATCTTTCAATCATCAAATTTGTATTATCTGTCTGATGTCTAGCTTCCTGTCTGTCATCCTTGGAAAACTGATCCCTGACTGGGCTGATCTTCACTCTCTTTCTCTGTAAATTCAAACACAATATTTAACCATTCTGCTGCTTTACTTACAGATTTTAGCTTCTCCATCCTTGAAATGTACTCAGTCATTTGTTTATTACACATGTGCCTGTAAGACTTTGCTACATCTTGCTAGAGTCAGCAGGTATTTGGTTGTCCTAACAGTATCTTGCTGAAAAGAGATGATCCTGGGCTCTCTTCTTTCTACCCCCCTCCCTTCTGTTGTACAAGACATCCCAGAACACTGAGATTGATAATGCAATGTTAAGTGATTATCTTCTCACATGAAAATAATGAGAAACTTTACAGATGGTCAAGACAGAACAGGTCTGCAGAAATTTGAATGAACAGCAAAGCAACTTTCTCGCCTACCCATAAGCTGTGCCATCAGGCAGCAGGACACATGAAGATGTCACTTTACAGCTGCTTTCAGTATTCAGCACCTTCCCCAGTCTGACTCCAGTGTCCCTGCTGCCCTGATGGTGCTGAGCACTTACCTGGATCATCTTTGCAGATGCTGGAGGAGCTGCTGTTCTCATTGCTTTGGTATAGACACTGGGTTCTGTTCTCTTGCGGAGCTGGTGAGGTCTGAGTCATCCCCTCTTCCAGGGCTTGCTTGATCCAGCGCTGAAACAGAACGAGACTGCATAAACGTGAAACTCCTCGGGTACTTTCTCTGCAATCCTGCAGGATGCACTCCAGCTCCTACACTTGTGTGGAGCAGGGCAGGCTGCTCAGGAGCCTGGTGTCACCTCGCTGGCGTGCGCTCAGGTGGGAGTGCGTTGGGACACAACTGCCAGCACTGAGCCCACTGCCTACTGTGCTGGGGCTGTGCCCTTCCTGACATGGGAGCAGCAATCACCAGCAGTAACAGAGATAAGTAAAGAGCAAATTATAAATGTACAAATGCAGGACAGTGGCACCTAAAACTATTAAAACAATAATAATTTAAAGGAAAAGGGACACAAATATAATGAACTATCTACAACCACTGATTTTTGCAAAAAAGCTGCTTCCTGCCTAGGAGAGTAAATCTGAGAAAAAAAAATCTGATTAAAATGCAAGCAGCAGTTTTCAAGGAGGGTAAACCTTGAAAAGAAGAAAAGAAAGATAAGAGTAATAACAACAAATATTTTCTTCAGCTACTAATAAAAAAAATAAGTCACAGTAGTCTTCTGAACATGGACAGTTAAGAATGTTTCACATCTCACACAAGCAAACATGAACTGAAGCCTCAGCAAATCAGCTGCTGCAGTGGGTGTGCTAGCCCTGTATCTTGATACAAACTGATTCCTGATGGCAGGCAGGAACCTTTGCTTATTCTACTATAAAGGTAACTGCCACAATATAAAGGAAAACACTCAGGTGATTCAGTGAAATGACAGCAAACTGCAGAAAAAAAAAGCAACAGTGATTTTCATTTGTGTAGTTTACCAGGGGACTCACTTTACCAGACTCTTCTTGTCCTAGAGAGGTTTAAAATCGTATTTTTACCTTTCAGCAATCCACAGTTCATCTGCATGCCAGCAATGTGTATTCTATTAGAGATACACGTGTGTCTTATGATTCCTCAAAGCTATCGTGAAAGTACATCACAAACTCAGTGGCCACAATCCTCAAAGTGAAAGCGTCAATGCGAGGATGAAGAGCAGGAGACAGGATCTATTTTGATGGCCTTCACTACTGTACAGCAGACGCTTCTTCTCTGTTCAAATGTAACTCAAGGGGTTCCACTGTGGGCGCCAGCAAAAGGAAGAAGTGCCAGCCAGTCTGGAGCACCTCTACCTCAAACGTGGCATCTGATGTGACAGCCAAGTCACTGCACAGTGTGTGATTAACACGAGAGCAGGTTACAGTTCAGTTTTCTTGCGAGGTTCAGACACTGCCATGCTTTGGATGCAAACTGACATCATCAGCTGAGTTTTTTGGCACAGTTCTCAGTAGTTTAAGGATGAGGCCTGCTGACAATCCAAGAAAATATGTGATCTATTTCAACAGCCTTTATAAATCAACCTTCTTGGCTGAGTAGTCAAAAGTAGACAAGACAGATCAGGTCTTGAGAGAGCATATCATCAAGTTCTGGACCATTTCTAGACCTCAGCTGGCTGAAAAGGAGGTGTTCCCTGTAAGTTTTCTAAACATTCCTGAACATGAAAAGCAGATTTCTACATCTCCAGACTGTTAAGTCATAAAACCACCAAATGCTAAAAAGCATTTTCCAAGAAAAAGCCTGGGATCTCCTACAAAATGGATGAAACACCTCACTAGAACACGTAACAATTATTTACATTCAAAAAGTAGAAATCCAACAAATTATTTCTGCAACATCTTTTCTGGACACAGCAACTTTCAGTACTTTTTTAACTATTTAATGGAATAGGCAGGGTATTTAAGTTTTCAGATTAAGAAACAAGAATGCTAGATGACACCATTAATAACTTTCCTACTAAATTGGGAAATGGATAGGGAAAACATGACACAGTTTAGCACAGGCTAGAACAATCATTTCTACAATTACAGGCTATAAAATTAATGGGCTGTTCTAACAAACATAAAAAATAATGAACTGAACATGAGTTTAAATCAACCTGTCGAAGAAAACTCATACTGGGATGAGCACAGGATAGAAGACACAAAGCAACTTTTCCGCATTGAAAATGTCCCAGCTGCAACACAACATCCAGTCTTGGACACAACTTCAAGGAAGCTGTGGACTAAACAGAAGTCATCCATAGTGAGACTAGTCCACTCCCTGTCCAGCAGTGAGAATTACCACTTGACTAAAAAAGGCCCAAATGCAGCAACAGATCAGAAGACTTGTTCCATGACAATAGTTTCTCCTCAATTCTGAGCTTGCTGGCCAGTTGTACAGCAACTGCACCGGGTACAAAACTCCAAATAACTCTGCCAGCTTTGCTCTGGATGTTTCTATCTTCCCTGGGGCACAAAGACACTGTTAAGGTCCAAAAGAAGCTCAAACCTTGCAGTTCTAAGCTTAAAGATGCACGAGGAGGTTGCCCAGGCACACAGAAACAGAAAAGGTGTTGTCATACATTTATATACGAACCATGAAGGGCTTTACCTATGAAGGAAATACTGAAGAGACTGTTAGGGCTTGACAACAAATTGGCTGAAGGTGGAAAACAATCAAGTCCAAAGATTGTCTCTAGAAAAATACCCTCAAACAAAGGAAGGCAAAGAAACCAGGACATAGTACCTGAAAGCCACCAAGACAGGGAGAGCAGAAACGATTTCTGTATGATTGTTCTCAGGTAATCACACAGGGACTGGAAGGTCTGAGCAAAACCAACAGGGAAGATGGATTCCAATACAAATCTGGCTCAGTGAACTACCCTGTCCTCCCTGCAGATGAGTAAATACTGGGATTTACTGGTCATCTCTGGAGGAACCAAATCCTTAGCTGGGCCTGGTTCAGACTTCCTGCATGGCCTCAAGTATCTGTTGTAAGAACAGGCAGTCTGTGAAGCCAAACAAAGAGCTGTGGACTTGTTCTTGTGAACAAGCAAACTCAAATCTTTTAAACCACAAAGGCTCTCCAAAGACAATGGGTCTTAACTGAGGCACTGGATTCTTGAGGTCCTCTGCAACACTGTCCTATCCCCAAAACACGAACCATCCTCTGACTGTGAAAGTAGTAACGTAACATTTTTTAAGGGAAGCAATCAACACTTTGAATTGTGTATGCTGGATAATAAACAGACACTGCAGATCAGTACATCTTTCTAAAAGGGCAGTCTCAGAACAGTTGTTCTACCATGGCAAAAGGCAAGGATGAAAACTGAACTCTAGCAAGGAGGTCAGCAGTCATAGCCTGGACACTGCAGCAACACATTAGCTCAGTGGGAATACGTGGAAATAAACTCCAAAAGGACACAACAGAACTTTACAAGGAGGCCAGTAGGATGAGTACACATCGTGTAAAGAAAGGTAAGACATGAGCAAACATACCTTCTTACAGGAGCTGTAAATGCCATCCAACAGAAAGGGCCTTCGACGTCTCTCAGGGTTGAAAGGTGAACCAAAGCGAATGTAGTGTTTGGGTGTGGTACAAATCAGCGGGGAGTGCACGAGGCCTGGCAACATATTCAGGGTAGTTGCCAAAACTGTTGGGTCTGTAGTAATGCGCAGAGGACACTCAATTGGACACTCCTGCTTTTCTGCCTTGTCGTTCAGCCATTCGGTAACAAGATACTGAGGGAGAAACACACGTCAGTGCAACCAGGACAGGTGAAGGAGAAAGGCAATATGGCACAATGGTGTATGGGAAGCAATGCTCAGCTCAGCCCACATACTAAAACCCCTCCTCCTTCTCAACAGGAAGGACTTCCTGTGTCAAACCCAATTCTCACCTGTTGGAGACAACCCAATGTCACAGAAGGAGCTCGATTTTATGGTCCGTTCATCTTATTAGAAGATTCTCCAAAAACTTGATCACTGTTCAAAACTAGTTTCTAGACACAAAACTAAATGTATTAATAGCTAATTTATGCCTAGTATGTGGCAGCTGCCTGCTAGCTTCTGCAATTTTTCCTCCTTTCCACCTTTATCCTAGTTTGTACATGACAGTTGCAGTCCCACTCCTTCCTGGTCTTCAATTGTAAGCTGAAAGTTAATCTCTTTGCTGCATCCTAAATGAATACATGCCATCCTGCCATCCCAACCTTGAGCACTTGATCATATTTACCTTTTTTGTTTTGGGGTACTTTACTGCAGCTCGATTAGACTGGGATCCTGTAGCCAGGACAGCAGTTGGGTCAGATCCTGTCAACTGTCTGCCTTCTCCTGGCCCTTCCACATTGCTGACATCTGTTGTGGTTACCAAGCTGGCAGTGCTTCCTTCCTCTGGGACAGCCTGTGTGAGTTCAGCTTGCTGGGAACTGGCTTGTTTCTGCCTTCTGAGTCTTTGTGCTGAACTGGTACGGTATCGAGAGAAACGACTTTTTGGTCGGGGCCTGGAGGGTTTTGCTGGAGCTGGCTTAGTCACTGTTTTTTCCGGGACAGCATCCTACAAAATAAACTGTCATTAGTCTGAGCACCTCTAAGAGTATTCCTTTTCTCTGCAAACAGGATCAAGAATTGAGATTTATTTATTGACACTACCTGACTCTCAAAATCTTGTTGGACTCTGTTGGTTCATAAGATGGCCTTGGGGACCCTTCAACACTGGCACATTATCGTTTTGTCTTCTGCATTCTTAAAGGACAGAACATGGGTCTTTAGGAAGAAAGCAGCAATAGGGAGCTTGCTGCTTGTCTCAAGGTAACTGCTCTTACTCCTGACCTGAGACGACAGGGAGCACTCCAGGCAAGTGTCTGAGCCCTGTCATAAAATGGGAACACATGCATCCAAAGTAGACTGGGTAAAAAAAAAAAACCCAAACAAAAAGAAAAGAACTTTCCATCACTGCACTTATGCATCCAACTTAAGCTCACACCAGTACAAAAAGGGTTCACCTGGAGAAGGAGCTGGGCTTATTGAGCCCAGAGAGGACTGAGGGGGATGTAACAGCAGTCTTCTACAAACAGCCTGAAGCCACTAAGAAGATGCAGTGGTGCATCAATGGACATACACTGAAATGAGAGGTTGAGACTGGATACATAGCAATTTTTTTTCAACCTAACAGTCATGAATTGGAAGAGGTGCAACCTCCATCCCTAGAGGCTTTCAAGAGAAGTCTGGGTAAAACACTGGCCAGCCTGGTCTACCTTCAGAGCTATCCCTACCTAACTCAGAATGGACTAGAGAGCCCACAAAGCTCCTCCCCACTTGAACAATCTTATGATCAGAAATGCTGCAGCTGAGCTTTGTACAAGATAGCAAACAGTTCTATCTTCATCTTACCGCTGCTTGTGAGGACCGTCGTGTGTTCACCCCAGTACTGCTGGTACTGTTGGAAACAGGAGGAGGAGGAGGAGGAGGAGGAGGTGGAGGAGGAGCACTCAGGGCAGAACTTCCATCTTCAGTTTCAGGAGTCTCTGTTTTTACTTCTTCCAGCTCAGGAGCTTCAGAACTGACGGTGACTTCAGCATCAGTACTGTTACGGTCTGATGGTTGCTCTCGTCTCCTCTTTCTCTTTTCTAAGTTCTCAAACATGTGCATGATGGCTTCTACCTTCCTGTCTTCCCGGGACTATAACACAAGGGTAAATTGAAGTAAGCATGGTAAATTATGCACATAAACAGGGCAAGAACAGATATGGGAAGCAGCACAAAGAGAACAACTGCCAAATAGCAATGACAAAAGCCAGACAGGGACAGAGAGAAGCAGTTCTTATCAGTTATTTGCATTTTTCAATATGGCAAATCTCCCAGAATAACAACATAATCATGTGTTTGTAGAGCAAGTAGAAGAACTTTGTTCTTAAATAGGACCACTTAGATACTACTGAGTTATATTTATAAAAGAGCCACAAGGAAATGCATGATTTTGAAGAATTAAAAACCGTAAGAAAGCATAAGTAGAGTGAAGAGATGACTTGGAAACAAATAGAGCTATTTGCTAATGACCAAACATTAGAACCAAACAGAAGCCAAGGGAAATAGAAGTGATTCAGTAATTTGCAGCAAGTGTAATACACCACACAAACTGATTAAAATGTTCCAGATTAGTTCTTTTTGCAGCAAGACTGTCAGAAGATGACCCAGCTCAAAAATAAAAACTCTGGTCTAAGCAGCTTCCATAGTGGATAGGAAAAACAGAACATGAGAGAAGAGAGAGGTGAAACAAGTCAATTTATTAGGTAAACAGAAAGGACAGGAAATCTCATCACCTGGCTGTGTCAGAAATAATTGGTAATTATGCACGTAAAAAGCCCAGTACAATAATGTTGCAGTGACTGGCAAGCATCAAGTGAGTTTTAAGAAGGGGGGTCAAGTGTCATCTGAGATTTATCATGGGGAAAGTATCTTGGAGCCCATGGCCTGGCCTTTACAGTGTTCTGGAAAAAATACTACACACACACGCAAAGAGAGACTGAGGAAACCACAGATATGGGTATTTACCTGATGCCAAGTATAGAAAACTGAATCGCATTAAAGCAGATTAACTGGTGCAACCTACAGCAACAGGGCTTACAGGCTGATGGGAAACTTAACACTTCACTTAGGCTTACTGAACTATTCTGTCCCAAAAAGAGATCAGCCTGCCTGCATTAACATGAAATCTTCCCTCCAAGCTTTAAGACCAATCTGATGGATTGCCCTTGGCTCTCCAAATTGTTGCACTATCTTAACATTTAAAGCATTCTCAGGAAATTTACACTTTGCAGATCCATATCCCTGATTAGAGGAAGGCAGATGATTATGATATTGGTGAGCAAGGGAAAAACAGGGAATTCCTAGCTTCAATACATTTGTTGGCTGCTAAAAGGATAGGAGCAATTTTTCTGTTTTTCTTCCTTAGGTTTCTGGTTGGCTGGTTGTTTTAATTGTGTGTTTGCATCTTTGTTTGAATTTTTCTCTTGCTTATTTAAATTAATGATTTAAGAGCCAGGACAGCTCCATTCACATGCATAAAACTTTCTAATTCAGGCAGCAATCCCAGGAGCCATAAGCAACACAAGAAAAAAAGCCCCTAGCTCTACTCAGTAAAGATGAAGGCTAAAAAAAGGATTGTATTATCAAAGATCCTAGAGCACTAAGATACATTTTGATCAAGAAGACTGCTTAAGACAACAATAATTTGGTAACAGAGATTTCCTAAGTAAGTGCAAATAGTATTGTTGGTGGTCTACCCTTCTTACTAACTTTTGCAATTTGATCCTACACTTTTCCCCACATGGCAATGTTTATGAAACCATACACTGAACAGATACCTGTTTACAACTCTAACTCAGCAAAAACAATCAAGTTTTAAGAACAATCAGGTTCTGGTTCATGGTATGATCAAATTGAAGATATCCCTGCTCACGGAGGGGTGTAGGATTAGGTGACCTTTGATAGTCCCTTCCAACTCAAACTATGCTATGGTTCTGTATAGTGCCATAAATTCTTGTACTGGCAATAAGGAAGGGCAGCAGGAACATAAAAAAGGTCCAATTACCTTTTTGGAATCTGGTGCTGATGGTCTTGCTAAAGGTGTGTTTTAGGCTATAGAACAACCCTGAAAGTAATAGTTAAACCTTTCAATGAGGAAACATGTCTATAGTGTATCTCCTAATCTACAGCACCCTAACACAAATCCCGTGACTTGAAGTCAGCCAAGCCTGGGTGGTTTTTTACTGGTTTTTTTTTTTTTTCCTGCTAATCAAATTACTGAAGATCACTAAGATGGGCTTAGTGTTCAAACAAGTGAGATAACCAACTGGACCTGTTGGTCACTGCATGAAACAAGTCCTAAAGAGGGTGATACCCAAACAGAGAGAGGTACTTGCCCGTCTGCTGTGGACCAAGGCCCCCTGTTCATCTACAGGCTCCTCTTTCTCCCCTTCTTGTTTCTCCTCCTTCTCTGGCACCTGAGAGAGAAACCCAGCTTTAGTAATCCAGGACTGTTTCGAAGTTACCAAGACTTCTATGGTAATTTAAAGTGCTAAAGGTTTACAAAAAGGCTTTCTGCAGTTTCTGTTCTGAAGATCCCAATGCTACTGAATCAGACTTCTGCAGCACTGAATGGTAATGTATGTAACAAGGGGCCAAAGATTTTACCTCATTGTCACTGACTGCTGCAGGTCCCTCAGGAACTTCCTCCGTTTGCTGACTGCTGTTCTCATCTGAGGCAATGCTCTGCTGTTCCATTTCTAGCTCCTTTCGACGGGCCTTTCGCCGGCGTGTTTCTGCCCCAATCAGAGTGCCTAAAACAGGTGGAGGTAGGTGTTCTGCAGCATTTGGGCTACGTTTCTGCACAGGGCAATTCCGGTTCCCCTTGTGACACGCACAGTCCACTTTATAATTGCTGCTCCAAAACACAAACATAATTCGTGTCACTCTTCATTTCTCAACCCCTGCACAGAGACATTCAATACATCTCCTACTAAACATCTCACCACGTGCCAAAGCAAGGACAGCAGGCTACCTTATGGCCTCTATTGTAGAATATGCCAGCAGAACTGGACAGAATAGCCGGGAAATGCAATTCAGTAGAAAACGGAGCAATATGTAGAATGCGAGGAAAGGGCTGGAGGAAGATGTCCAGTCCAGGAGGGCAGTGGAGAGCTCCGGGGCGAGGTGCAGGACTCACCAGATGTTGTACTCATAGTCAAAGGCGATGGTAACCTCTGTGTCCTTGGCAATGGTGGCAACAGCGTAGATGCACAGGTGGATCATCCCATCAGCAATCACATGACGAACCTTGTGAAACAAAGCAAAAAGAAACTGATGTCTCCACAGGTTGCATTTCCTACTTCCAAGACGGAAGCCTCATCTTGCAAAGTAGTTCTTATTTTACTCTGTGAATAATTATCCCACATTCTCCATAGGGAAAAGCTTGCTTCACTGCTCTTGTCTCATACTGTGCTTTTCCACTTACAGCCACTACCACCTGCTTACCCTCAGTATCAACGTGCAGCCAAAGGAATGACGTAAAAGAAACCTTTCTCCTCAAAAAAACCCTCCCTCATGTTCCCAAACTGTCTCATAGTCCAAGTATAAACCACCAAACAAGCAAGAGACACAGAGAATTTACCACATTTAGTGCATTTTAAGTTAGGGAAAGCACTAAGCTTATGTAAAATACATATTTGCAATTAGAGTGATGATGAAGAGAGATTTACCTCTGCGTTTGGAGTGCAGGACCGCCTGATGAACCTGGCATCATTACCAAAGGTGCGGGCATCAACACACATCTCAACACCATTGAACTTGGAGTAGAACAGCACAAAGGGATATGGCCTGGAGAAGCAACAGAACATCTCAATTCCAGAATACCCAATTCTTACAGCACTATTGTTAACAGGTATCCCTCACTTCACTGGAAGCAGCACTTCTACCAGCACTACTGCTCTGGGGGATAATGTACTTCTAAAAATTTAAAAGATCTATTTCAGAGGGTTTGGTCCATCAGCAGAGCATCAAGCTGAGGTGATATATCTGATTTCCCATTTCTATGGAAGGCACAGCTGACAGGACCCTGTAAGTGAGCACTATCCCACAGAGACACCAGTCTCTCTGTGCCACGATGCTCATACCAATCATTTCATAGTACTCTTACTTTTTGAAGAAATGCCCATTGACCTCGAATTGCTGTCGTAACATAACTTTCCCTCGATACTCAATTATAAGGGTATCTAGTGCCAAGTCTCTTGCTGCCCTCAGGATCTTCCGGTGCTTCTGAACCCGAGTCACCCTTCCCAGCTGCAGCTGTAACAAAAACCAGAGCAAAAGAGGAAAATTTGAACCAAAGGCCTCAAACTCATGAAGAATATTTTACCTACATAAAAAGAAAAAATATTCTAATGGCAACACACAGAATCTCTGCCAGGTGAATATATTGCTTATTAACAATTTAGTAATGACCAATAACCATGATAATATTTATTAAAAGCAAACAGTATTTATTCCTTTCCTTCAAAAATCATCTGACAAATCTATTAGACCGAGTATTTCGGTCTTGCAGCTAGGAGGCATAACCAGATCTGCCACTTGCTACTAACTGGGAACTGCTTTGCAATTATGGGCACTTTCACAGCCAGAATAATCCAGATCTTCCCTAAATTGTGGGTTGTCACACATTCAGAGGAAAAAATGCAAGCTTTTCCTTCTGCAGAGGACAGTAAATTCTAGCAAACAGGCCAAAGACTTGAGCTGGCAATTTCCATCTTCATCCAGAAACTTCTCTACATGTATCTGCTCAGCTAGTGCTGTTGATTTTTTTTTTTTTTAACACGAGGAAATAATTTTTTAATGAAGTAAAGACAGGTTGTTAAAACATGTGAAACACTACAGCTCTATTACAATGGATTTTCACAATGTGTCTTGACAGCATGAAACCACAACATTCTTCAAGTACAGACATCCAAATATGACATATTTGATGGAATACTGGAAGGGATATTGTAAGCACTAGGGTATAGGAAAGACTTATTCCATAAAAACAAAGTACTTTCCGTACTTAACAGATTAAACCTCTCTGCAAGTAAAGATTATGTGAAGATGACCAGCTGCCTCACCATCAGCACTGTGCCTGCTCCTTCCTAAGCACTGTACCCACTGCTCATGAGAGCCCAGTTTTGATACTTTTCCAGAGTGAATTGAAACATAAGTGTTTTGACTTCAGTAATAACAACAGTCATGTATCTAAATTAGGAGTAAACCACAAAATTTTACTGAAAGCAAGTTCCCAGCTTTTCCTGAGAGAACTCTCATTAGAAACAGCTACTGAGCACTCTGCTGAAATGGATAAAGATTCATTTAAGGGGTTCAGCCTGAATAATGACAGAATACATGACATTCTAATCTTGTGGAAACAAAAGTTAATGTCTCAAGGCAGCAATCAGCACCGGGAACCCAGCAAAACTTGTACTGAGCACATGAAAATACTGAACCACAGATCTTTTAAACTCTTTTTTTTTGGTGATCTTGTATCTCCTCTGTATAAAACCTCTTCAGGAAAATTACTTTTGTTGTTTCTATAAGACATTATACTGCAGATCTTGGATGAGTTAACAAAGTAAGATCTATTCGTTGACTTCTCTCACTCAGATCCAGGATAAAAACAGCTTTATAAAAAAATTCTTTTGAAACCTATTCAGATGGGAGTAATGGTGCAGAGCTCCTCTTAAGATACAATCCAGTGCTACACTTGTCATGCCTATAGAGTTTATCTGTCTTATACCACTCTATCTGCCAGCAATTGGGAAAACCTGGATATATGTACTGGACACTCTGAAGAGCCATGTAGGGTGTTCATCTCTTCAGGTCTTGGGTCCTGACAGAAGCTCACAGAGGATTCCCTAAGTCAAGTGGCATAACAGAAACATGTTATTTCCTGCACTGTTGGTCCTGATTTCCAATCAACAAACCCACAAAATGAGCAAACTGTAGGATGAGACTGTTTACACTACACGGAGTAGTGGCTAAATTACTTCTAGCACTTTGTACTACCCAACTGTGGCAATAAAGAATACATAAATGGGACCAGATTTCCTAGTGTATGACAGGAGATAAGAAGAAAGTATCTGAAGTTATGAGATGAATTAGGACCCAGCGTGTCTCCAGTTGAATAATTCTGTTTCTATACTATCATTGATTTGTTTTTATACTTTCTCACCTAAGCTGGCCCTACACAGGAAGATTGGACCAGATGACCTTCAGTAGCTCCTCCCAAATGAAGCTGTTCCACTACTCTGAGAGTATAATGAGATCTTTCAGAGATGCAAGTAGCCTCCACTCTCACCCTTGCCCTATGACTGACCTGTATTACTCTTCACCTCATGCCAGAAAACAGCTTGGGGAATATAGGTGGGATAACATGGGGTGGTCAGAGGAGGAGAAAGTCCCTGCAAGAAGGAGAAGCTCTGCATCTGTACAATTTATTTATCTGAGTTTGGTGAAACAGGAATGATCTCACAGCTCTTCTGGTAAGACACAGCTCAGCTTGTTTTCATTTTCTGAATTTAGAAATATGAAGCAGATTAGCTGCCATGCTTTCATGTGTGAAAAGAACAAATGATTTTATTCATGTCACAGGCTAGGGACTGCTGACTGCTAATCACCCAAAACTGTTCTGATATGTTTGCAGAGCAACATCTGCATAATACTCAGTGGCTTTATTTTATAAAGGCCCTTTTGCTCTCACTTCAGAATGTGAAATCCGTCAGGGGTTTGAGCTCAAGTCAGCAATTATCAGAGGCAACAAAGGGCAAATACTAACCCCGGGTTTGGTTTGGCAACAACAGTCAGGAAAGTGAGCCACAGCTTTCAGTTTGTCAAGCAACTGGCAGTAGCCAGGACTAAGATGATTTTATTCATAACACTAAACAGCATTGTATTTTCACAATTTTCCTTTTGCATCATAAGGACAGCTGAGAACTGATTTATCATAAAATCACAGAATCACTTAGGTTAGAAAAGCCCTCTAAGATCAAGTCCAACTGTTAACCGGCCACTGTTCAGTTCATCACTAAGCCATATCCCTCAGTGCCATATCCACAAGTCTTTTCAATATCTCCAGGAATACTGACTCTCCCCCTTCCCCAAGCAGCATGTTCCAGTTTGGTAAACCTCCTGGTTAAAAAAAAAATCTAATATCTAATGTAAACTTCTGCTGGTGCAACCTGAGACCATTTCTTCTTGTTTTACCCAAAATATTCCAATGTACAAAATCCCATATGCTCCCTGTATAACTCTTAACTCATCTTTCCTTACTCTTCCTGGTTTGAGGAAGTCATATCTCAATCTCTTTTAAGCATATACTTGCATCACTGTTGACCAAAGTCAAATGACCTCTGAACTATCAAGAGTATGCAAGTCATATAAAACATCATTTTTATTTGTTTCTCCTCTCTCCAGAGTTCATGGCCAAAGAGAGAAGTAACAATGTTTCTACATAGGTGGCAAATATATATTGGCACAGCCTCCTGATTTTTTTCTACTTCCAAGTACCTATTTTCCCTTTTCTCACAGAAAAGCTATTTTTGTGTTCAATAATGATACCTAGTTAATAGACAATGGATGCAAACCAAGAAGTCTTCTCAACTGGCCTACCAAAGATGAGACAAATGGGTGAAACAAAAATGGAATCCAGTGCATGAGAGCATGTGCTCTACACCTATGCAGGTGCCCTCCTCACAACACTCCACAGCCACCTCCTGAGCAGACACAACAGGACACAGCAGCTGACAAGAGCAATGCAGGACAGCCACCTGTTTTTTCCTCAGCGGCCAAGAGAAACTACAAAACCACAAAACCACAAAGTCCCCTGACACCCTCCCAGCATGTACAATGACAAGCACCTACCAACAGCTTGTTTACAGTAACTACACCTGACTATGAAGTTTTGCAAGTTTCTACTTTGTTGCTTCTTTGGCATGTATCACATTTGAAGTCTTCTGATTTGGAACGATGGCCACATTTTCCTATGGGAAAACCAATGTCTGTACTGGGAAGGAAGAGGCTGAGAGACCATGACAAGAACAAGCACATTTATGTATGGTATCTTTTATAGTCTTGTGTCATGCTGTACACATATCAAGAAACACACTATATGTTTTATTACTTATTTCAGGACTTTTCCTAAAACCTGTGAGGCAGACAGAATTGGTTACATTTATTCTCAAAAAATGGTAAGATTTCTAGAGAAGTAGAACTTTTTCTCCTCTGCATTTCCTCAGCTGCTCTCCTTAGAAAAGCTACTCACACAGCCAGCTAGAAGTGTTTCTCCCAACCCCCAAGAAATCTTATTTATTGCAGAACCAGAAGCAAGAATGGAAGAAAGTTTGGTCCGAAGTCCTCTTTCTGCACTCTCCCTTAGTGGCAGTATCTGTGCTCTGCCTGAAGTGCTTCACCTGCCTGAAGGCAAAGAGAGAAGTGGGAGGGAGCACATGAACTTCGCTGAGTGAGTCAGCTGATATAAACAAGAATGATCCAAGCACAAACATATACCTGATATTCAGGTTTCTGCCTTTGCTCCCTTTATACAGAAGAAGTGCCCCACTTCTCTTTTGGAGCCCACCCTTTCAGATGCAACTATCTCCATTCTCCTGGACAAGGAAGGCCCAGAAAAGCCTGAACTGTGTAGGAATGCTGTGCTGTGTTCAATAAAGAACAGATAAGATGAAACCACAACAAAGAAGAGTATGAGTAGGGAGGACATACACCACATAAACACATTGTTTCCCTGTTCCTGCTTGTTTACATGCATTCCATAAAGACACCAACCACTGCTCATCTCTGGAAAGTTAGGGAGAGACCAGCTTCCTAAAATCAGTTGTAGTTGTGCAGTATATGGAAGTTATAAGAGTCCAAATAATCCAAAATACTGAAATAATGTTGAAAGAGCCTTTAAAATAGCCTTCTACATAACATAAGTGAAAAAAAAAATTAAAATAAATGAAGGGGACGCGAAAACTCAGGTGGAAAGCAGGAAATTTCCTGTCTCTCGCAAGTGACAGATCTGGTTCTGCTTCAGGCAGAAATACTTCACTGATCGAAGTATTTATGGTAAAATACCTGTTAACCACATCACAGAAATGCGCAAAATATTCCCAACTTAGCAACTCTGATTTGGACTAATGCAATGATTTGTGAATCTCTCTCTGTACTGGCATAATTTCTGATTCACTGTGTATCAAACCTATGCCTGTTGGTCTGAGCTACAATACTGCTCTCATCCATGCCCTGACCTACTCCACCTCTTGCTTGCTCTTACCTGCATCTGGGACCCAATAACAGTATTATTGCAGGCCAGCTCTGTTTTGTTGATTGTGTCCAGCATAGCAGTTTTGCCCACATAGTCTTTATTAGAGTTTAGATGACGCTCCAGCAAGTTCTGCACATCAGCACTGTACTGGTTCGTGAAGGCTTCCTCGTACTGGTCTGTCCAGAGGCGTATCCGATTCTCCCACCCTTCAGCTGTGTTTTCATCCAAGGCATGTGCTTCAGAAGGGGAATTCTGCACCAAACAGCAAAGAATGAATGGATACTACACAGCAGGAAAACCTATCCACAGTGCTCCAAGCACATGAATAAGCTACAAAAAAAGGCAAATCTGTTCCAAGCTATGTAAGTGTTGTTATGAGGACACATTTTTCAGCATCTGCACCCTTCAGAACACTGTACAACAGTGTCACTTAGAAATCTACTGAGATTTCTGAGCAGAACTAAGACCTCTTGAAAGCTAGTACTTGGCATAGCTACATAAAATAAAATTAGGCTAGCACACGGCCAGAAAAAAATTTAAGCCACTTTGGAAAAATAATAAAGTACATTAAAAAAGCAAAGGCACAGAACACACAAAGGCAAATAAATCTCATGTAGGTTTGTCTTACAGTCAACTCACTCACACCAAACACAACACTCAATGACGCTGACTGCATCCCAATCTTTGCAGTGAGTGATCCAAAAATAGTCCTGAACCGTCTAGCTAAATGGTCACCAGAGTTTCAAGAAACTGAATGTAGAGCATAAGCTAATACCCAGAGGGTTAAAACTGCAAGTCCTAAGCAGAGTAAAGAAGAGAGGGCAAAATCAGGTAATCCGTTTAGACTGTCTTGTAAAGGATGGGAAAACAGAAGCTGGTAGAAAGAAAAATGCTTAAGCTTCATTCTTTACTTGGCAGTAGTTGAAGTAGTTCAATAAATACTGCAGAGCTCAGTAACTCAACTGGTTTCATATAGCACTGAGACACATAAGACACTGAGGTCTTAGAAACAAGGACAAGTGAAGAACAATCATTATTTTAATCATATATATTAAATACAGTAAGAGTTTTCATGCATTTTTACCCTCTCATGTCACTTGTATACTATGGAGATGGTGCATAGAGGCACCACAGGATTGTCCTCTTTCCTCTGAGCCACCTGCTAGAAGCCACTGCCAGCTACAGGACTGAGGTCAGGTGGAACTGAGTAAACCTTAAGGCACGTCTTGTGTGTCTAGAAATAAATGCAGCTCACAGTTCAAGTTTATTTTTTTGCTCAAAGAACCTTCCTATTCAATGGCCACACCTACCACTATTGCAGGAAGTCAGATAAATATATTGTCCCATCCATCCCTAGTAAGAGGATGTGGAGAGAAACAAGGCAGCACTAGCAGGGACTCCCAATATTAAACTTGTGAACTACTTTGATGTCCAAGCTTGAAATAGCTTTGATGCAATCAAACAATAACTGCCCTCACAGAAGAGCAGCCACAACCAGTTCTACATCCCTTACATCAAACACCCCACTCCCAAGTGCCATGAATCAATCACCTCTCGGACCTGAGTTGCATTATCTGACTGGAAGCTATCAAAAGCAAATGGAAGGTTCAAGGGGCAATTCCTGTGATATCCTTTTGAATAGGCTCCTTGTGGTGCACTGTAAGGTTTGAGTTTATTACAAGGCTGGCCCCACAACCAGAAATTCCCCAGGCAAACCAAAAGAGGAACAAAATAAAGGGGGAAAAACACCACCACCATCACAGAGGGCTGTCGTTCCTACTCACCTTCATCCTCAGAGACTTTCGTGAACCCTCTCGAAAAGCCTGTCCCCCAGACAAGGAGAGAGAAAAAAAACAAAGACTTAGAAATTTCCGAAGAATTAGGATCCCAGAACCACATTAAATCTCATTCCAATCCTTAATAAAAGATGGCAAAAATTACAGGAAAATCTACACAAGAAACAAAGGACCTGAACATAAAGAGACTCTGCAATGCAAATCCAGTGGAAACTGCTGAAAAGCCTGAGAGCCAGGATTTCTGAACTAAAAAAGCCTGCCTCACTTAGTAAAAATGTCAAGATTGAAAGCAAAACCGTCCTGACTAACCCCACTTGCTTTGACACAAGGAAGGTCCAGCAACAGAATCAAGGTGGTTCACAACAGAAAAAATAACCCCTCCAGACCTCATGTACCTCCTGCCCCAGAATTTTAGTTAATCAGTACCTACCAGAAGAACTTCAAGGGAAACCAAACCTGTGGAAAATCATGGTAAAGCTGGCAGATGATGGGAGAGAACAAGCTGCTCACGCACTTGCATTCCAATATAAGCAATCCAAAATTATTTCAGTCCCCAAACCCTTACAAATGAGACAGTAAATCCCTCAACAAATGTTCATCACTACCTACATAGTTTTCCACACAGGCACCTTCTCTGTCCCCGAAGAAGAGTGCCAAGAAGCTCTGCAGCCCAACTTCCACAACAAAGCCTGCTAAAAAATACCATGCTCCCTTCATTTTTCATTCGATTCACAGACTGACCCTTTTCCACAAACAGCCGGACTCCAAAAGCTATTTCCCCAAATCCTAATACAGCAAAGGGAAAAAATATGTAATTGAGTCCGAGCACTGAGCATGAATGAACAGCACTGGGAAATAAGGGTGGAGTTCCAGCAAGGTAATTTTTAAACCAACAGCCACGTACTCGAACAGGTCACAAATACAAGGCATCCCATTATTACACCCGAAAGAGCAATTCTTGACAGGACAAAAATTTCTTGTCTACTGTCAGCTTGTCAACCTGCTCCTAACAACACTCTGCACAGCATTTGGTAGGAACTGCAGCAAGCTTGTCTCACTCCACATACCTTGATCTTTTTGGCCTTTGGAGCAGCACGAGCCTTTTCTGTACTCCTCTTCCTCTTCTTGGGTTTGGTCCTGCGGACGCGGTTGACGGTCAGCGTGATGCTGGTCGGCGTGTGCTGTGTGGCCGTGTACAGCACTGTGGAGGGAGAGAGTTCTTCATCCCAGCTCTCAGTGGCACTGCTGTCCCCACCTAGAGAGACAAGTGCTTCATGAGCAACAGCTTCTCATCCCTGAGAGCACAGCTTACCCTTATGTCCATTTTCATCAAGACAACTTGCTGCCCCCTGCATAGCTCTTCTCTGAGAGAACTATTCCACCTCTATTTTCCCACCCAAACTGGGAACAGGTGTTCCAAAACTTCTGATATGTCACAGAAAGGCACTGATGAAAATTCTTCTTTTCTGTTCACAAGATAATCTGATTTTCCCTAGAGCTAACTGAGGTGAAGCGTAAGGAGAGGAGAAAATCCCAGTGGTTGGGAGGCAAAGAACATTAGCTGGCACTGATCACAGTTAGATAATTACAGCATTCAAAAGACAAAGGTCTTGAAGAAAGAAAATAAAAGTCACCATTATCAGAATTATAACCTCAAACTCACCTGACACGTTGTCCTGCTTCCGGCGGCGGAGTCTGATCACCTTCCCCCTGCTCATTCCTCTGCCAAAGGAGAATGCACAATTGAAGCTGGTTTGTAGGAGTAAAGTCACTTGAAATTCAACAGGATGTCACAAGATGCGTGCCCTCAGTGGGGCCCAGGATGATAAGAACATCGATTTAACATCCTCATCTCCACTCCTGGTGCCACCAACACTTGTCAGGCTGACAACGCAAAGGAGGAGGGTCAATACTGGGTAAAGCACTGGAAAGAATGCTCCAGTTAGCAAAAGGAAGTCTGTCCCACAGCCCAAAGGTGACACGGTTCAGTATGAGCAGTCAGCACAAGGAGCCCTGATCTGCACTGCACCAAAGCGTACCTGCACTTTTCACACTTGAGGAGGAAACCATCTTGGGAGACACTGCAGTGGCACCAAGTGGGAATTGATTCTCCTTCTGAGGAGCTCTCACTATCCCCGGAGTTCTCCTCATCAGGCGAGTGCAGGCCATTCAGTTCTGCACGAGGTATAATGGTCTGGACAGGAGGAGAGGCTGGCGGTGTTGGAGGAGGAGGGGCTCCATAATTATGATCCTGAAAATGAGTATTTGCAGTACTACTTTTAATGTGAAGATATGATGCCTAGAAACTGAAGTCCCAAATCCACAGTTCCCAGGTTAATATTTAACTGATATAAAACAATAGCCTGAATTCCTGAACCTACCAAGGTGGTACAGTAATAGCTCTGAAACATGTAAATTATTTCCTTCAGCACCAATGAATTAAACCCAAAACCTATGAAAACAACCAGGCTATTTTGACACTAACTATTGTACTGCTAATAATCTGAGATACCATAAGTGGTTAAAAAGCGGAACAAGCTGCCCTGAGATGTAAAGTTTCTGTCTGTTGAGATACTCAAAACTCAACTGGACATGGTCTCGAGCAACCTGCTCAAGCAGAATCAGCTTGAACAGGGAGGCTGGATTCTGTGATCTCAAGAAACCCCTTCCAACCTCAGTGATTCTGTGACACCCTGTTCATCCCACAGCTTCAAGCCATGCTCCCACTATTCCTGACTGCTCCTTGATTCTCATTTTAAGTTACCATTGTGAAAATCTGTGCAGTTGAAACAAGTACAGATAGTGCACAATAAACCAAATGGGGCATAAAATTACCACCATGAAAACATTATATATTCATATATATTCACACTTCATTCATATACTTCATTCAGTTAAAAATCTATTGCCTAGAACACTAATAAAGCTTGCTGTAGAGTATGCAAGACTTCACAAATAATAAACACAGAAATGAAAAATGTATGGCAGAACTCAGCTCTGACTTAGTGTTCCCTAATAAACAAGCCAAAACTCCTACAGCTTAATAGGCAAAGAACTATGGAACAAGGAGAAAAGAGTAAAAGTAGACAGTAAAGAGCTGATTCACTGCAGAGAGAGTACTCACTGCGTAAGGCAGCCCGCGATAGCTGTGTTTCTGGGTGGCCCCATAGCCGTGGCTGGAGTACACATTCTTCTCACTGACAGCTGGACTAGCTTCCACAGACTCTGGGCTGCAGAAAGGGCCAGAAGTAAAACCCATCAATACAACATCATTATTTTAGTGCCAGTATTTCACTGCTCTTTTCTATTGAACACATGAGCTCGTAATGAAGAAACTTCATGAAATCAAGATGGTGTCATGCGTTTCACCAAGCATCATGTGTGCAGGATGTACAGGATGAACCTGCTTTCAGAGGGAAGGAACTGAGTAAAGGCCACCCTATAGACTCATTAAACTAGGTCTCAGTCTGGGAAGTTAGAAAGGTAATTAGCATGTAAGAAGCTCTGTTTCCTTATTGTTGAGGAAATTGGGTCCAGTTCAGCATTCGCATCTGAACCCAGCTAGGCTAATCTCAAAGCCACTGAACAGTACTGCCATTTTATCTCTGCACCAGCTTATTTCAACTGCAGCTAAGCAGCTTTCCTGCACCTGCGCTTGTTTCTCTCTCCCTCAGATACCAATTGTTACTGAGTCCAACATCCTGTGATAAAGCCTGCATGAGAACTGCAGCTATCCTGACAGCAGCTACCATGAATTGGACATTTCTGTTACAAAGAGACAACAAAATCTATGATCTGGACAGACGGCAGCCATAGACAGATCAGATTCACCTTGTGCTTTCTATACAGCAGCCTGCAATGAGCAGAACAGGAAATCTGCTGCTGAGGTACAATGCACTCTTCCACCACAGGGTGGTGAAAAAAAGCAGCTAAAAATCAAAGGTATATCCTCAGCAGAAAGCTGCAGAGAAGGGACAGTACTTAGAGAAGGGACAGTTGCAATTCAATGCAGGGTATATTAGATAATGAGGCTAAAGACAGAACACCAGCAAGGAAACATGCTGTCTTGTGTTACAAGTAGAAGATACAAGATAACCTCTGCACAGATCAGAAGTAGGGCCTGTATCAGAATACGGCAGAATATTACTGAATCATGTCTGCAGATGAAATCTTCATAAAAATTACAGCATGGAGCTGAGCAAGCAGGGAAGAAAAATACAGAAAAGGAAAACTTTACCTCAGATCTCTGCTGCTCTGATGAGATCTCACAGGATTCTGAATGAATCCTACATGGTCAGCATGAATCAGGCACTATGAAACTATGGCCAGCAATCGCATGTGGGGCTGTACTTAGGCTCCCAAGAAGAGTAACCCCTTGGCCTTTGGACTTCCTATTAGCTCTTGAAATCTCTGCTGCACTGAAGTTTGCCCCACCCTGCCACTCAACCTCATCTATTCTCCAATGCACCAACCTCTGAGCTTCTGAATTATTCTGGAGTAAGGTGGATCTGTCTTTGCAACATAAAGGAGCAATAATTTATTGTACAAAGAACTGCAGAAAGTAGAAGACCTTACACCTATGCAAACAACACTTCTGTAGCTCAGGATTTAGCACGACATGATAAATTCAGTTGGTTCTCAATGTGACTACAGCCAGCTAAACTGTCAGAAGCAGGAAATATAGATGATTTCTCTCAAAGGATATACTTTTTAATAAAAAGTACCATGTAGAGCTTGCCACATAATCCAGTCTTTGCAACAATCCTTCTGGACTTTCAGATTGGTACAGTGTCAAATCCATTCAGGTTTAATAACACTTTCAGAAATAGTGCAATATTAGAAGGAAAAGAGCCTAAACAGTCTAAGCAGCAGATACATCCTCTGTCCAAGTCACCACATTCCTAACCACAGTCAGACTGGAATACCAGCAATGCTGCCGCAAGCATTAGCAATAAAACTTCAGGATTGTTGGTGCAACGGTGTCCAGGGGCAACAACGCTGGGGCCCATGCTTCCTCAGCAGCCACAGCAAGGAGCTTCCACACCTCCCAACATGCAGTCAGACTAACACAGCAGAACTACTCTGCAGCCTCCATGTCACCCTCAGATGAACAGCAACACCCTACGCCTACATTTTCACCTCCTCTGTATCAGAGGCTGGGGAAGATGCTAAAACTCAGCCTGTAAAGAGGATCAGCTAGTTTTCCTTTTACCTTCCCCACTGCTTTCGTGATGCACATCTTGGAATCAATTCCTTGTAAGAGGTACAAATCTCAGGTACCCCAGACTTTATGTATCAAACCAGAGTTTCAAAGGCAAAGTGAAGGACAGCTTTAACTTTGAACAGACCCATGAAGGAAACTTCAGTAGCAACAGTGCATTGATGCAAAGCCTGGAGAATAAAGTCCTGGCATTCCTAATTTTTAGAAAACAGGCAGAGAAACCAATTCAGAAATCTTCAAATGCCTTTTTTCAAAGCACCCC
This sequence comes from Prinia subflava, assembly GCF_021018805.1. Lineage (NCBI taxonomy): Eukaryota > Metazoa > Chordata > Aves > Passeriformes > Cisticolidae > Prinia > Prinia subflava. The sequence goes on from NC_086260.1 coordinate 9,221,958, forward strand.
AACCTAGCCTCAAGTTGGACCTGCAAATTTCTTACAAGGGAGAAAGAAAATGCTTTGCGGAAGGTTTAGAGGCAGTCTTTTTGATACTTAAATGCTACAAGGGACACATGTGCAGATACATCTGGCTCTTCTCCCTACCACACTCAGCTTTGAAAGCAAAGTACATGAGCAAACTATTTAGCACTCTTCCTCCTGTCATAAACAGTTTAAAATTCCTGCATGTTGAGTCTTCAAAGTGCTGCTGTGGGAGAAGCAGGGTGACAAGCAATACTAAATGTTAGATCTTGAAAAGTGAAGGATCATGTAACCAGTGCAGATGAGTGACTTACTAGATTCTGATTCCCTGTTTAAAAACAACATGTAAAAATGTGGGCTTTAGGATGGAATGAAGCATTACGAAGAAGAATGGCTAGAATGGGGCCAGTGCCAAGACAGACAAAAAAGAGCATTAGCAGTCCTGCAGAGAGTACAACTGTGTAGTCAAACTCTATGCATAGTCAAATCAGGGTGAGATGGAAGGGAAAAACAATGATTCACAACTTAGACCACTGCTCTTACAGATCAAAATTAACAGAGTCTGGAGCAATTTCTCTTCTACACTGATCCAGTTGACATGCAGGTATTTGCACAGTAGGTACCTTTAAATAATACACGGGAGAAACCCGGGAGAAACCTATTTCCAAAACATCATTTGTAGATTTTTGTGAAGAGATACTACAGCCTGTGTTTCAAAGAAGGATGCAGGAAAGCAGGAGGTAGAAGCCTACTGAAATAAACTCTTGTCCCTAACAAAAACATACTTTTATCCTAGCTGACATCATTCTAACAAGAGTTTTAAGAAGAGATCACAATGCAGTATTTCCTGATTTTGAAATGCTCCTGACTCTGCAGAAGCAGAGTCTTTTAAAAGAAATGTAAGTCCTCTCTAACAGGCTTCGGAGATATGGCTGCAAGTGAGAGCCCTGCACATGGTCCTGTGGTGGGGACTGCAAAGGATGCTCTCTGAGCTGTGCTCCTTGGAGTCTGCTCACGAGCAGAAACAAAATAAAGGTGCCTACCCATGCTGATGCTGTCTCACATCTCTGTCAAACTCCAAAGGTATCCACAAATCAGTCATACCAGACTGGTACCAAGTCTGAGCTAATAGGCTCCTCCTGAAAGGAAGGTTCAGCACGCTGATCCCTCACATTACAGCTGCTGGAAAAGGAGCTGGCTTGTACTGTGCCAATGTCAAACCTGCATACAGCAAATGCACGACTGCCTGCACTTGAGTATAGATTCACTAGTCAAGCTGATATAAAATCCATGGTTGAGTGCCTCACACTCTGCTGGAATTCTCCTTTTCCCCATATCCTCTGTCAAACTTACCCATTTCCATTACACAGCATTTGTTAACACCCATCTCTCATACAGCCAGCGGACTAGCAGCCCCTTTCTCCCAAGAGAAGAAAGCACTGGCACCAGTCCTACAGCCCGACTAGGGTCAGCCCTGTGGCACCCTCCCGTTCTCCTTTCTCCTCATCCGTGGGGTAACACTCACTCCGATCCTGCAGCCATGTCGGAGTAGGACGTATCTGGTGTGGTGACTCCCAGAGGGATTGCAATGCTCATGACGCCCGTCGGGGATCACGGAGTCCAGAGGGCAGCGACTGGCCGCTCCGAGGGCGGAGAGGAGCCGCAGAGCCTCGGCCAACACGTCACGGACATGGGGAAACCTACCGGGGTAGAAACAAAGCATTGCATCTCCGTTACGGGACGAGGTCTCCCTGTATGCCTCTAAAGAAGGCTTTCACAGCAAAGAAAAGCAGAAATAGGTTGCCATCAATGACATGCCACATAATTTTTACTTCATTTTCATATGTAGGGCCAGGGAAGAGGTAGATGGTAGTAGTTTGGTGGGGACATTGGAGGTTTTTTACAGTGTTGGACTGACATGCAATGAGCTGCTTTGCCTTAAAGCTGATAATGAGAGCTCCCCCCTCCCCTAAGTAAACTTAGGACTAATTATCAGATAAGTAATCTATTACCTCCTTCTGCATATAAGCTGCAGCTGTCACCTATCGCCCACAGCCCTCCACCAGCATTTCCTAACTCTTTCCCCAAACAAGCTGAAGGCAAAACCCCATCTCTGTAGACAACTAGACAATGCCAGGGTGGACCGAGCTGAGACCACTCCCTAGAGATCAGTTTGTACGTGCATTTGCTAGGCCTACAGAACAGGTGAGTGTGAAGGCACAGCAGCTGTTCCCACACCACCGACGGCTTCCCTGGGCCACGAGGCCCATGCTGGACTCTGCCCCGGTGGCTCAGTGAGCCCTGACACCTCCCCACGGCAGAGCCACGTCAGAGGCCTGGGCGCGGGCAACGCGGCGGGACCATTGGCTGTGTGCGGGAGCCGGGTGAGTCACGGCGGCACCGGGGCGCAGCCGCCGGCAGCGCCGGGGAAGCCGGGCCTCCACCTTCCCTGCTGACCACAGCGCTTTCCTACGGCCGCCAGAGAAATCGCCGAGAAACGCGGACTTCCTAGGGTCGGATGGCGGCCGGAGGTGAAACGGGATCAGCTCTTCGTTATGTAAATAACCTCAATAACACAGATGAGCATAAAGGAGCTATTATTCTACGCGGAGTGAGAGAACCCCCCCACAACACAGAGAGAAGCTGCATTTCTGCACGCAGCAAAGGTAGCTCCAAAACCAAAGAAAAATGGTGACAACCACCTTCTCGGCACGTTAAACTTTAAGGGCAGCTTTGAATACTTTCCACGGCTTTTCCCTGGCTCCGGCAGCGCAGACAGGCCGGCCTGCTGTCACATGCTCCCCGGCATCTCGCGGCTCTGCCAGCAAACCCTCCTGGGCTAGAGAGAGGCCATGAGCCAAGTGTTCCTGTGGGTTGTGAATTTCTCACAGGGAACTGCCACAGTCCAGCCATTGTTTAATACACAAAACCCCCAGAAAGACAAAAACACATGCTCACTATAAGGGCAAATGAAGAGTGAGAGTCAGAAAGTTTAAATGCTACATTCTATATTGCTTTTTCCTGTCTTAAAAGGCAGGCCACTTCTCTTGACACAAGGAAATACTTTCTTCAGCATACATCCCTATGGAAAATCTTTCAGACAGTATGACAGGCATATAGTGAATTACAAAAGTAGCACATAAAGATTTCTAAGTGGTCTGTGGCAATTCCCTGTTATGCCCCAAAGCAATGGTCTCACGGGGAGGTGGGAGATGAAAAAGGGAACAGGCAGGACTGAGCTCACAAGCAGTTTCAACCCAAGACAGCCCAGTGTCCTTGAGTGTGTTTTCTGGAAAAAAAAATTAAAATAAAAATAAAAGGACCTTCCAGAAGTGTCTTATTTACCCTTTCTCATGCTTGTGACAAGAGTGATATCCACACGGACACAAGATGAGACAAACTGCTCGTAAAATACAGCTAAAAGCTACAGACATCAATCCCTGCTTCAACAGAGTCCCGTAAAACTCTAGCACAAGGTTAAAAGAAATAAGACAAGTTTCTCAGTGTCCGAAGCACCTTTCCCTTTAAGGGACATGTAAAACTCTTCCTCTCCCCACACCCAGTAATCTTTCTAAATACTTGTTTAGATGTTTTTCCCTCTGTCGATCTCATGCCTTTGCCAATGACCATACCCAGCTGGCAGCAGCCTGATATTTCATCAGAACAAATTCCAGCCTCCCTCCTGCCTGTGACTCAGCAGGACTGGAGGATTTCAGGTGCAGCTTCTGGACCAGAGAGTCACAGGATACGGGGTCAGTCCAGGAGTAACTGGGACAAGTTTTCACCCACTTTTCATAGAAAACCCTCCTTCTATCAGCACTGTACAACTGCTGCTGCACTGATATGGTCTGATAACTCCCATTTTTGGGAAGGAGATTACTGGAGAAACATGAAATAGCAAACTGAAAGGTTAAACAAGGCAAATTCTAGTTCACTTTTCTGTTGACCCAGCAACTGGGTGGACCCAGACTTGCCCAACTATCACCCATGCTCAGATTTCACTGTTTGTTGCTACCATTTTACATGTACTTTCAACTCTGACAATGTGACAATTCAAAATGAATTGCTGAGACCAACTTCAAGTGCTGTCCAAGACCACATCATCTTCAGGCTACATTACAGTCTGGACTCCATGAAACTTGGCCTGCTAACATGCCAAACATCAGCCTGACAGAAAATGCTGGGGGCTGAGATCTAAATGTTCACCTACCAAACTGGTCAATTTCCTGTATATTCAATCCCCAAGGTCCTTCCTACCTCTACCCCCCAAAAATACAGCTGTACAGGGAAAAAAAAAAACAAACCAACAAAAAAACCAGGAGTCACACCCAGTTCTCTCTCTCTCTGTTGCTACTGGAGGAAGTTTTACTAAAATTCAAAGTCTTAATTCAAATATAATGAGCTTCAGACCACAGCACAAATCTGTCTCCCTTACAACAGAATTCTTCTTGAAATCAAATGGAAACGGGAATTTTGATGGCCCAACAGGTAGATAATATTTAGCTGGTTTTGAAAATGCAGCATTTAAAGATTTTATTTCCCCACATTCGGCACCTACACACCAGGCTCCTTAACCAGTCATACTGGTATAAAGATACCTGGTATTCCCCAATATCATCACAGCAGCCCAAATGAGCACCCACCCACACCAGCACCCCAGCTGGGATCCCCAGTTCTCACTCAGTGCAGGTCACACGCCAAGGCACTGACCCATTGTGAGTGGCTGCCTTGGCTACACTGTGAACATATATTATAGAGTTATTTCAGATAACATCCTGTATTGACAGAAAGGACTAATAAATCTAAGCTGGCCAAGTGAAGGTTAAGCAACACCTGGTGCTGTAACAGTGAATTTAATTTTCGGAACACTGTTTAGGATGCAATAGCTGAGTGCTGCGTTGGCTCACTTCCACAGCCAGTGCCATCCATATACAAATAAAGCAGATGCAGAAAGTTTACTGCTGGAAACTATGACTTGTGATGTTAAAAGTCTACTTACAAGGACGATCAAGCATGGTGAGTCAAACAGCTCACCAGAGCTTCCTCCTTCAAGACATAGTTGTTCCTGTTTTCACTTGTGTGTCAGTCATACAGACACCTGTGGGCACTCATGGTGTGCAACATTCGGTGACAGACTCTACAAAGTATTTGTGAGGGTCATGACAAACTCACCTGCAGACAAAAAACCCTGGGCATAGCCTCACAGACCGCATGTGCTACCTAAATTCAGACTCCATCACCCTTTGGTGCTACTCAGGTGATGCTGTACAATCTCAGGGGAGACAGAACATGTCCCTTGCACCCTCCCATGGTTACAGATTCAAGGGCAAAGCAGTTACCAAACAGGGGGAGGACAGAGATCCATCCTGTTCCTCTTCATCCTGTTCAGTGCACATCTGTGAGTCTGTGTCCACAAAGATCCTGAAACACTTTACTATTGTGCATCCAGTGTCTCATGCATGGCCAGGAAAGATAAAAAAGATAACACTGATACAAACGTATCACGGACAAGCTGACAAAAGCTTTTTGTGATTATGCAAAACTTCAACATGTGAGGGCAGGGAGAACAGGGAAATCACCTCCATGTGCACTGATGGCGACCACTTCTTGTTCACAGATAGTAAAGGACAGATAAGCCCTTCCTTTACCTCTCCCCACACTTCCCAGCAACTCCAGTTATTGAAGTCTCAAACTGGAACCAGATTCCAGACTTTTGACAACCCAGAATTACTAGTGTATGAACAATAACCACCATCATCTTCTCTATGCTCAGCAATGGGCCTCTAATTCACCTACAAAGGACAAGCTCTGTGTGTAATGAGTTGCACATCTTTAAGCTCCAATGCCATTACTAGTCATATCAAATTCAAATCACTTTTCTCTCCTGCACCTCATACTGCCACAGGCCAGTGGAAAAGTGGTAACAGCAGCTCTGCCATGCAACCTTCTTTGGCATCCCCTCCACCCTCCTCATTTGGGATGGAGACAGCAAGGTCTGATGAATTCATATTTACACTGTCATCTGCACCAGTGGCAAATCACACGGCACGTGGAGCAGTGTAACAAGTGTTAGCATCTTAGATCTTCTTCATTCATCTTTTCCCCTGGAAATTTCAGAATAACCACAATCTATGGGACATCTAATGCAAACAGGAACAGTTTCCATTACCATGCTGAAAAAGTCCTCTCATCAGCCAGTGCCACTCCAGCATGAGCACAGTCCACCTGAGTCCAGTCAAGCACTGCCTCTACACACACAAACCTCATGTCAAGGTCAGATCCTCACAGAAAGGAAAGCACCTTTAGCACCAACAGAATCAGATCAACATTTCCTGTGTTTAACAGTTAGGTCAAAAAAATCCATCAAATTCCCTGAATTTCAGACATGTTGTTCCATAAGGATATCTACACAGACATAGGGGAAAAGCAGATAAACCCTTAAATCATTTAGTTCCAACTTACTGTGAAACAGATTGCTAAAACTACTTGAATTGTGCTTCAATCCACCTGTACAAATGCTTAGCTCTGCTCTGGAAACAAGCTGGGTTCACTAAGCAGCAAGGAAACAACTGTGCCAGGTTTAAAGAATGAAATATTGATATAAGTATTCACTATTATCATTAGATCCATACATCATCTGCTAGTGGGCTGACAAAGCAAGACAGCAATTCTATCCCACGGGGTCTGGGAGAACTCAGTCCTAGTCTACAACAGAAAGGATCAAAGTAACAGGCAACACTGGTATTCATTACTAGCTATGTATACCATGATAACCTAATTATTGACAAGTATAGTGCAATGGTTAAAGATTTATCTGTCTCAGGCCTTTCTCAAAACTGTCCCCGGGTTTATATGCATGCAACCATATGCAAAAACAACTGCTTGTACGTACGCATTTGGTTCAGAGTTCATTTTGCTCTCTGGGATCTAGAGAACCTTGACAAAACACCAACAATATCTTGGAACAAGAATAACAGCATTTTGAAATTGTAAAATGTCAGAAAGCAACAACCCAGTGAGACCTGTTCCTGCTCACCACAGTCACAGCAGCTGGAGTCAAAGATCAGGGAATGGCAATACTACTGCTTTTAGGATATGGGTGATTTAAAACACTTTTGGTAGCCATGGGCCTATGCATCAGTCAAGTTGTTCTGTACACGATATGAAATCATATTAACAATTCCCATTATTCTTGAAGTGCTCTATGAGAGCACTACCAACTACCTCAATACATGATTATGACTATACCTACTTAGCTAATGTCAGCGTGATAATGTTGATCAGTGAAGGCTATGTAAGCCATTATTAGAACTGAGCTATAAAGCAAGTTAAACTGATTTTGATAAATTTGGAAACAGATGGAAAGTAAGTAAATTTAATAAAAAATTAAACTAGGTTTAAGCCATTTTAAGGCAATTTTCACCATTACCATCTACAGGATTCCATAATTTTAACTCATGAAGAAAACATCAATTTTAGTTAAACTCCTCTGTGAACTACACCTTAAGGGACTACAAATGATGAGAGAGCAACTGAAAGAAATTAAACCATCAAGCAGAGAAATTAAAAAATGCATCATCAAGTACTATCAGCAACTGACCCAAGACAGCAGAAATCACTTTGAAAAGCAAAAAGAATAACCTCAAAACTTTGCTGCTGCTTTGGCAGTCGAGACATTACGCAAACCAAAATAAAGTACTGTTTTTCTTTTGAAATAATTACATATCTCAGACACTATGATAAAAAACAGAAGAGAAATTCAATAAGAGATAAAAAAAAGGGCAGGTAAGACTTTGCCTCCAGAAATACCTTCTCCTGGACAATTCAATCACATCCTTGACAGTTCAATATGCTCCAGAGGTGAAGATGTCAGACAAGGGTTTGTTTGGACTTTCTTAAAATATCCGATTTGCATCACAGAACCTTACTGGAAAGTTTAATTTCTATTGATTTTAAACTGGTTGAAGAGTCATACATAAAGATAATTCCATAAAAATGCCATATTAGAAAGCAGAAGCAAATTACAGAGTGGCAGTGATCCATGGCAGACCAAATTATTCTGAGGTATGTTTATGCAGAGGTGGCAGGCACACGCCAGGGAACTTTGCCTGCACCCCATGCTGATGAGAAGGGACCTGGCAGCATTTGCATGGTCTGCACACACAGTGCACTGAGCAGGTGACATGGACAATGTTTTAAAGGAATGACAACAATGTAATACAAAAAGGACTCCTCAACCAAGAATGTCACATTCAAGTCCATATAACTTTCAGGGTCATAAACAGAGGAAGCATTCAAGAAAACATCACAACACTATGAAAATTTGAAATCATCAAAATAAAACTAAAAGAATAACAGAAATAGTGGAGAAGTTCAGAAAAAATCCCAGACTCAAAAAGAAACCCCTTCTAAGCTAAAAACATTGCTTTACAGTGGCTCTATCTCACAGCATTTCAAGTTGCTGGTGAAGGTGACAAATTCTTCTAACACTGAAGTATTTAACATCATATTTGTAATTTAGTATATATTACTATATTTATTACATTTTATTTTTGCAAATTGTGTTCTCTACTATTTTTTGGGAAATATATAGTAATACAAGAGAAAAAAAAGGATTACACATAAGGTACCACAGCTGAAGATACAAAAATTACTAAAGTACATGTAACAGGAAAGAGGCAAAATATCCCTTTTCTCTTCCAGTTCCACAAATTTTTGATTTTGTAGCAGTCATGGGGCAAAACTATTCTGCAGTGCAGGGAACACATCCTAATTGCTATGCGAGTCCTATACTGTGAGGTTGCTGCTCGTTTTTCCCATGAGGTAAAGGAGAACAGTCAAATGTCTGTATGTCACAAAAAAACCCAAAAAGGTTCAGAATAGATACTCTAAGATTAAGAGTTTGACAACCAACCTCCAGTGAATCCAGCTGTGGCAGCTGATGTTACTGCTGTGATTGTCTCCTCTAAGTCTTTGCCAAAACAGGTGGCAGGAAGGAAACACTGCCATGTCTCATCAATTGCAGTTGATGCCAAGGAGACTGGACTAAAAGCAGAAACAGGTAAAATACATATTCCTTTTTAGATACTGTTCTAGGGGCAATACATTTCTGCAGTGGGGCTGATAATTAGGAACAGCAATATTGGAAACAACACTGCTCAGTCCACTACATCTTGTCCATATATATCCCTATGTTTTCAGGTTTTAATAGACCTGCTTACACCAGAAAATGGCTACGGATCAAGTAAGACTCAAGATTAATTTAAGTAATGTAAATAACATTGGCTTAATCTTAGCAGACCAAAGTGCTTCCTTGTTCTAAATTCTGTTGCTTGTGGATGAAATAGTATTTGCATGAATGGTTTTATCCACACAACTATTAAACTTTCCTAAGTAGACAAACCTTAAATTTAAAAGCTTGTCAGACAACCTTCCCACAAAAAGAAAAAGCCTTTAGACCTTGAAATTGCGTTTTGAAGGTATTTCAGAGAGAAAAGCCTGTACCACATGCAAAGCCAGAGGGAAACTCAGCAATAAAGGGCAATAACTAGGATCAAATCCAAAGCCAGAGAATTACAGTTCCCATGAGATTTCACAGTCCAGAGTCACGGGAAGTCGCTGAATATAGAATGGGAATCAGCAGAATTTACTGGCACAGAGCAGTATCCCAAACTTACAACCAGTGGAAGACTAACCACTACCAAGCTGCCAGGAGTAGGACTGCAACCTCCAGTCCTAGTATCGGAAAAAAGATTTCTGCATAATCCCACTAAATACTCTCTGCCTGTGCCTCGAGGTCTCGCTGTACGTCCTTTATACATCTATTTAAGGCCCCCACGTGACAAGGCTGCCTGCCCGGCCACTCCCCGCCGGGCCGAACAACCCCGCTTCAGAGGAGCCTCCGCAGCGCTCCCAAGGCAGACGTTGCATCAGCCAGGTGTGCAGGAAGCGGCAGAGAAAAAGCAGCTGCTGACGAGGGGGCTCTCGGACGGAGGCTGCTTCAGGAATCCCGTGGAAAGGACGACAGGAAGGAGAGAGACGCTCCGCACACAGAACAAGCTTCATCGGCTTCAGAAAGCCTTTGTGCTGGGGCTCCGGACCTGGCCTTTCTCCCAGAGATGATGCAACACTAAGGAACAAGGTCTGTGCCAGAGAAAACTATTCACAGGCTATGCAGATGGCAAGGCAGCCAAAGGCTCTCGGATCAAAACATGCCAGAGCCCCCAGGCCCGGCAAGCCCCCCCAGGCCTTCCTTCGTGCCCCCAGGATTCTCCATTTCACACTGCAGCCTCGCTCCTTGCACGACCCCGGCTTAAGGCAGAATGAAGGACTTCACAATGGAGAGAAAGAAGTTTAAAAAAAGGGGAAAAAAAGGGTGTTTTAAAGTCCTGCAAAAATCACAGCTCGTTCTCTGATCTGCTGGGAGGGAAGAGATGGGGAAGAGACTGAGCTCAAAGCCTCCAATCTCCCACACAGGGATCCTCCCATCACCGCGGCTTGCCAGCGCACGCCTGAGCTCCCCAAACACGTAGGGCAGCTCTGCGCTTGCCGGCAGCCTCGGCCTGCTCTCACACATCAGGAAACCACGCAGGGACTGCCCGGGCAGCCATGGCAACATCACACAGTGTGGCAATTACGGAGCCGCAGCTCCCACGCGAAGGTTCAGCCCTGCTTTCCATTACAGGACTGGTTTTGACCCTTCCCCCCCTGCCCAAACCATCACGGAGTGCCATTCCAGCTCCAGCCCGGTCTCCGTGGTTTGTGACTGGCAAGTTTTGCAGCCTCGCACCTGGGCTCGAGAGCATGCAAATACATTTTTCTCCACGTTGTAAGGAAACTACTCCAGGCTTGTGTAACGCTCCTGTGCTGTTCCACAAACACCAGCCTGTCCGATGTGCCTCGAGTGAGAAACCAGGTGACAAAAACACCTGCAACCCGTGCCACACATGACAAGAGTCGGATCCATTACTGAGCTACATAATCACTGTTATGTGTTAAAATCCAGTGAATTTTACAGGATTTTAGCAATATTCCCATGTTGTGACAGGTTTCAAGGCTCAGCCTGCTGCACTCTCACCACATCCCCTTCTCAGGAAGATCTTTCTAGGAGACATCACCAACTAGCACTTGCCCAGGACCTGCTGCCCAGTTGCACTCTTGACCATGTAAAATGGTTCTGGGACCCCTAGCAAATTCACTCATTTCTGGCAGATGTGCTTTTCCCAGCACAAAACCTGTTAGAGAGCAGACTGAGACAGCAGGACACTGGTGGAGAGCAATCAGGAGGCCCAAAGGCAGCATCAGGCAGAACCCCTTAGCTCTCCTTCTGGGGCTTCCAACCTCTCAATGATGCTGAACAATGTCCAAGAGATGTTTTTTATCATGTTTCACTTTTCTGGATGAGTTGCATTTCATACGGTATTTTGGCACTGGTAAGATATGCACTGATCCCAAAATGCACGTACTACTCACTCAGCATGCCCCAGCTCTGCATGTTGGATCCTCCATGTACAGTGGATGTTCACCCAGTAGTCAGATTTACAGAATAAGACAGCAGCCAACAATATATCGGCCCAACCAGATTTAAGAAATATAATTTTTTATAAGGTATTTCAGTAAGTTTTTTGTAAAACGATATAATCACAGACTTGCTCTTAAAATCACAGAGAAAAAGATATAATGCTTATTCAGCATATATTCAGCAAATACCTACTTCCTAACTGCTGGCAAGAAATGCAAAGTTGGACAAGATAGTGCTGAGAGCCACGCTCACTTTTTTGAATAGCCCATTTTTTTATTAACAAGATAAAAAGCAGATAATCCAGCTGAACACATTTTCAAAGTAAATGCAGATGACCAGAAATTAGCAGTAAAACACCTGCAACAAGTGAATGCAAAATGACAAAAATCAATTAAACCTGATTTATTTCTGATGACTTGCACATAAATTAGTAATTTCTTCCTTTGAGAAGAGCACAGCACACCATCAACCACCTTAACTGCTTGTGGGTGGTAACACAGGAGCATTGACATCAAACAGTTGGCCGAGAGTGCTCGCAGAGAGCTCCCACGAAAGCGATGCTGAGTGAGTGGTTCTGTAACACATCTTTGTAATGCTATCTGCTACCTCCATCTTTTTTGAATGTTGAATTATGAGCAGAGTAATACATTCAGGATATTTTTCATGATTATCATAAATGCAACTAAGCACATGTATGTACAACCACATGATGAAACAAAGAGGTTGAAATGCAAGAAGTTGCTCAGGCTGAACAGACTGACAGCCCTCCTCCAGCAGCCTCATGATGCTGTGGAGAGGGGGACAATGACACAGCCGAGAGCAAAGACCAGGAAGAGGGAGATTTCTCGACTCCTAAACTAAGCCCTCACAACCTCTTTTGTGAGCAGCACTTCCTGCAAGCTGCTCCTGCAGGTTAAGGCAGACAGGGCGGTCTGGACAAGGTGAGTAGCAGGGGTTGCTGCACTTGATCTTGAAGCTGGAGGTCTTTGCTTTATGCTGTGTAGTGCCCCAACATGTTCCTGCAGTTTGCTATCCCTCTAGCCCTAAGCAAGGAAACTTCCAGCTGCCAGACAACTTCTTTCCCACCTCAGAGACAGCACAATTTATGTGACAAATTGATAGAAAATGTTCAGCTGCCTTTTCTTCCAGAGGACATAGAAGCGTTTTCTTACTGCACAGCTGCAGAGGTGAAAGTGATGGGGCTCCTCCCTGACTGGAGCTGGAGGAGGAAGAGAGGAGAGGCAAGAATGCAGCCACACAGGAGAAAAGAGCAGCCCAGGTAGCTCAGTGTCCTCCTCTGCACAGGCAAGGACGAGCATGCACTCAGGCAGAACCAACGGGAGAGCTCCACCTGCACAAGCAGCAGATTTTGAGAGCTACCAGAAGGGAATTTAAGAGCTCTGCATGTGTGCAAAGGCATCTGGAACAAGGTAATCTATGGAAATATAGAAACTTGGCAGGCATCAAGGGAGTGGTGGAATGCACAACTGCAAATAAAAAGTAGAAGCATGATCTGAAGCCATTACCAAACTGAGTCACTCAGTTCCCCAGGTGAATTTACAAAGTGATGGACAAGTAGAATTGCTAAAGTACTCTCATTTGGATGGCATGAAAACCAGCAAACAAGTGCCATTAGAACACCACTTCTGATAATTATTTGTTTCGAACACAAATAAACTTTCTGAACAAATTCAGTTAACTTGAGAGACAGAGAATATCCTACATTCATTTAAGAATGAAACCTACCAGGAGAGTTTGTGCTCACTCTCAGAAGAGTTACGATCATATTGCCATTGTGCAATTTTTTTCATACTGTTTCTAAAAAAGGATGAAAAAGATTTACAGACTTCTCCTGTGGTCAACCAGAATGCAGTAATGCTCATCTGAATACAGTGAGTGTACACAGTTACATCAGGGCTTCTCTGTAGGGGCTTTCAGAAAGCCTTAACCATATCTTAAACATCTGAACACAGTAGTATGGGAAAGAGCTGCGTTCCAATGATGCAGACCACAAAGCATTAAATTTCAGAGTTCCCTTCACATCTTATGTGTGTTATGCAAGGCTGTATTCTAGCACCAACTTAACTATTTCTCCTCTAAATGCATCTTAATATCATGATCTTGGCTGTGACTGCAAGTTCATGTACCTGAACTTGCACCAACTGATCATGGCACAAAATCTTCAAAGATTCTTAAACTCCACTGTCAGGAAAGGAGTACTATCATAATTAATAAAAATAAATCACAGTATATTTTCTCGAAGAAGAATTAAATTGGGCCTTTCATAAAAGACTAAGATAAATGTTTGTTCTTTCCCCTTGCCTGTAAACAAATCCAATGTTTAATTACTATCATTGCTAAGAAACTGTGTTCAAAATTGAATTTGTTTAACCTCAGTTGATATTGCTATGTCTTTGTCAGCAAATCTCACAAGTCCTTTTAAACAAAGATCAAGTCCTCTCTCAATTGTCTTTTCGATAAGCTCAGTAAGTTGAGCTCCTTTAAACCTCACATCATGAGGCTTATTTTCCAGTCCTTGGATCATTTCTGCAGCTGTCCTTTGAATTCTCTCCAAATACACTGGCATTCTTCTTGAAGGATGGAAACCAAAATTCAATTCCGGTATCAGTCTCAACACTGTGGTGTTTATAAGATTACTTATTTTGCTTCACATTCCTTTCCCCCACTTTTTTTTTTCTCCTCAATATGCCCAAGAATCACATTAACCCTTTTAAATTAAATAATGGCCTAAATACAATGTAGAGGCAACAAGATGCAAAGGCCTTAAAGCCCTTTAGGCTACTGCTTTCCAAAATGCTGTTTCACAATTTATAGGTGGGTCTTCAGTTTTGCTAATGAATGCACCACCTTGCAACTGGATGGATTCACATCTTTTGTTGAAATGTGGCAAAACAATTCAGAGATCCCTAGATATACTTTATTATTCCACTAGCACCTCTCTAGTGATCAAGAGTCATCAAATATTTTATGCTATCCAGATAAAAAGAATCTAAAGAACAGTGAATTAAAATCTGACTTCATCTCACAATCATCTATAAAGCCAGGTGTATTCTTGCCAAGTTCCAGTCTCAGATATTTCAGGTCTCCACTGTTAATGCAATTTCTCCAGCACAAACATTTCCAGTGTCAGAATACAGCCTTCTTCCTCTTATCTTTTGCCCTCTCCACCTAAAACAGGCATGTCCCCCCACGCCTCCTACACCCAATCTAACTTGCACTCAGCCACTGAATAATCCAGATTTGAAGGGACCACTGAAGGTTAAACTGACAGAAACACTGTCTCCCTCCCCCCAAAGTAGGGGCCAACTTGGATCAGTTGCTCAGGGCATTGCTCATTTCTTCTCCAGGGCCACTAAGTCTTTGTGTAACTATGTATTTTAAGGCCAAAAATAACCTTCTGATGACTTGACTTTCCACCTAACAAAGACTGGAAAATCTCACCTAGTCATTTTTACACTTGGCATTGCAGCTTACATGAGAGCTAGGCCATGTTTGTCAAGCACAGCCTGAAAAACAGTATATGGATTTACCACAAAAATCATACAATGCACTGAAGCCTTGAGGTTCCCAAGCAGCATCAACCCAAGCCATTAAGTCTTCACAGTGAGCACAGTGTATTTGTAGTTCTTATGAAAAAAGCTGTAGAAGTTTTTTTTAGAACTAAAACTACATCAAACACTTTCTCAGAAGCCTTTGAAGAATGTTTCCAGCTACTCAAGTGAAGCTCAGCTCCAAGTACCCTTCCTAAGGAGACCTTGCCCTGCATACATATGTGACTGAAGATGCCAGCTTCCCCAGTTTCATGAAATGTGTATTAATGGGAAATGTATTGATAGAATTTTAAATGTCATTTTCCATGTCCACAGTCATAAGATTTATCAGCACCTCTCTTTATCAATACATTTATTTAACAACTCACTCACAACATCAGTTTCCTTGACTACCTAAACAAGGCTGTCCATCATCCCTTAACTAGCAGAGTATCTCTCAACTCACACATGCCTGTTCCTACAAAGCTTACAAGTTCCTGCTTGTCACTAAGAAAAATCTCCCCCACCCCTCCAAAACCTCCATAATTATATAAACAAAGGACTTGTGTGGAAATACATTTATCCATATAAAAGCATTTCATAATAGTCAAGTTATCCCCCTTTCCTTGAAGAACAGCTATGTGAAATCCAAGTGACTAAGAGCAGGGCTGAATGTAATGTAACAGCATGAACTACTACACTGAAATTAGAGACATTAGCCAAGATCCTGTGATCTCCTCACCTTACATTCTTCCTCAAACATCAATTTTTGGCCCTGTCACAGATGAACAAAACCTTCAGTCTGATTCAAGAGAGTCACCCTTGTTCTCACGTTACGTTCTCTGCTCTCCTGTCTGGAATTATTAGTGCTGTACTCTCTGCCAACAGCAAGGAATCTCTTTAAGCTTGAAAAAAATGCAGAACAGAATAAAATAAAAAAAATCCCATCACATGAGTAAATGAGGCTTGACAGTATGATGGATGCTGCAGGTTCACAAGTATGAAGGTACTCCTAAGATGATGGCTTGCGCCTGTTACAGCTTCACATCTTCACATAAGCATAAAAGGTTTGCCGCATTCAGGAGGGAGATGCTCAACTATTTAGATTGGACGCATTTTATATAAGACTGAAGATGACTAAGTCACAGCTGGACAGATTATGTTCTAGAAACAAGCTACGCGTTCCTCCCTGTACCTTAAACAACAGCATTTCTTCATCTGCATCTTTTTTCCTTTCTCTTTCAAACCCAAGATGCTGAATTCTCACAAGGAAAAAAAAAACACAGCCAGAAAATATTCAGGGCAATGTGCTTTAACTGAAAGGAATTTCACATGCACCACTCATCATAGGGCTAATTTGATTTTGTCATTATGGAAAAACTGAGAACTATTGAGACCTCAGCTGGGTAACAGTTGGATAGGAGAATGATCTCAACACAGAAGGAAAACAGCACAGACAGGAATTATCTTCCTGAATAGTGCAGATAGATTTTGTGCACACTAGACATCCAAACATGGTTTGCCAAAGTACTCTGAAGGCCCCTTTACATAGCTTATCAGTCCTGTGGCTACAAATCAGTAGCAGCATTGTTCATAACCCAAACTACCTTGGAGCATAACAAAGCTAGTGAAAACAGGCAGGGAAAACACCCTGGCTCATACTACCATGCTTCCCCATCATCAACTCATACAGACGTTTTCACCTGTATCCACTACGTAATGCACTCCCCACCACACCTACTAACAGCAGTATTAAAGCCACTGACAGCTTTACTGAAAGAAACTGCAGATACATAGAGAAGGAACACAACACTACAGAACATGGACACGTAGGCAGAGGTTGATGACTGGAGTGGGTGAGAGAGCCACCTAAAACTGCAGTTTACACCACTAGACCAGAAGCCAAAAAATCCTGAAACCAAACATATTGTACCTCCACATTGCCTATAAGATATCCCATGCAAGCCAATTCCTTTTTTGTGCCATAATATTTGTATCAGTAAAATCAAAATACCACTCCTGAGATTTTACATTCAGTGCTTCTACACATGAAAAGCCAGGGCTATATCTACATCTAAGCAGGAGTGGGGAGACATCATCTTGCCAGAATTTCATCTTGAACTTTCAGGGGGCAAAAAGCACCTGAAAAAAATTTCAGTCACAGGCCATTTCACACGTTTCATTCCTGGTCTGTAAAAGCTAAGGACCCATGCACGCATCCTGAGAGAGAAATGCAAACTCCAGAAATCAGCAATGAACAGTGTAACTGCAGAGATTCTAACCTAAGCTAAATTATACCTTTTCAGTACTAACAGAATTTCATAGAAAGTCCCATTGTTCGAGATGAATTTCTACATTTTAAACTCATGTACCATTTCAGTAACAATCATCTCTCAAGAGCTTCAGCAAAAAGTTTCCATTATTTTTAAAATATGTGGCAAGGCAACTTTTTTCCTGCACAACGTTCTCTTCATGTAAAACTGAAAATTTTAGAATTCCTTTCAAGGATTGCCTCAGCCCAGTGACTCTCATGGGAACAGACTGGTTCACTATTACTCAGAGAAAGGAATGGCACCTAAACTCTGACACAGAAAGAGCAACAGAAAGCTACAAACTTTGCTTAATGAGAACAGTCTGCTCCCCATCCAACTCTGCTGAGCAACACTTAAAAAAATAATAAAAAAGAACTTCTCAAGCAAAGGATTTCACAGAGAGAATCCTGGTTACACTTTCACACAGTTCTGCAAAAACCATAGTACCTACATCAACATGTGGACATCCCATTTCATTCTCCCTGAGATCCTCTTTCCACGTGTGATTCAACAAATTTCGGCTGACCAGTCTCAAGCTGACAGTCTCAAGCTGCACTCATGAGAGGCTTAACTAATGACTGCAGGTTTCAATGTGTAGTCTCACTTTTAGAACATGCTAGTGCATTATTCTTTATTAATTTAGTACTGCTGTCTGCACATGTAAGACTTAGAAATGCAGGAGCAGGAAACAGGAACTGTGACACATCCATTTCAACTCTTATGTTGTTCCATGGCAGCTTGCGGGGAAAGCCTTTTCCCTGTTTGTGAGTTTTTCATCTTCTTACAAACTCTGTACCTGAACATAAAGGATACTTTGAACCTGCAGTGGCCAAAGAGAATCCACTGGATATCAAACCGATGTTGTCAGATACAAACACTTCTGTGCTCAGCTTCTTAACTTTGAGTGACCCACACCATATTCCAAGTGTTTCAGGAGCTAAGCCAGAAAGGTAACAAGCACCACGCTTAGCAGCACTAATGGTGATTTCCATAGGTGTGAGAAGAATGCCAACAGCTTGGCACTTGGGCATCCAAGTGCCTCCCACCTCAGGCAGAGCAAGAAACAACTCCTCCAAACAGTACCACTGCAGAGTACAGTTAAGGTATTTCCTTTGTGTATCTCACAAGTCACAGCTTTAACCTCAGAAGAGATCTTCCTACTGATAAGTAACTTATCTAAAGAGACAGATTTGGGATGGCGTACCCCAAAATGCAACGTCCTAGTACAACTTTCCACCTCCTGCCCAGCCACTGTCACAGATAAACAATTTATTCCAACCTCGAGTCCTTACCCTGGGGCATGGGTGGGGAGCAGACACAGCCCTTCAGACGGAGTCCCCAGAGCTCTCTGTACACATCACCCCAGTGCTCACCTGGGCACTCAGCTACCACACTGCAGAAAGTCTGAACAACTGCTGCTTGCTGTAAAGACAGGACAGCACATACGCTCTACTTGGTTCCCTTATGGCAAAATGATTGATTTGGGGCTATGTGCATATGTACTCATTAAATAAAAGATTGTCCTTGCAACAGATGAGATTTCTTGCTTATGAGACATACTGCTCACACCCATCATGAATTTTTTTTGCACAGCCATACGCGTTCAGAGATGTCATGACATGCTAACATTTAAATATCTTTATTCAAACACAAACAGCCAAAATGCTGCCTCAAGTTCTGTTAGACCAAGTAGTCTCACTTGGTACAAGACAAAGCCTCAGCTTGCAGTGAGCAGACAGAGCAGCCAGCACACAAGAGGATCTGCAGTGCAAGACAATTGCTTTATTTCAAATTTGCTTTAACCAAGTTTTCCATATTAAAGAAATAGGACTGAAGTTTCTGCTGCAACTGGCCTTGGCTGAATTACATTTTTGTGTTGTTCCAGTCATATTATATATATTTTCAGTGAAGTTATATAAAATTCATTCCATGATCATTCTTAGACATTTGACAGTGTATCTTCAGTAATTTGTAATTTTCTGCACACCTTGGTATTTCGTGACCCATAACAACTGGCAAGTAAATACAAAACAAAGACTTTCTAATTCCTAGGTTAAAAAAAGGACATAAGAAACATTGTGTGATGTATTTACTTACAGAGATTAGTAATATTTTATACTAATTCACTTTTTGCCATCTTCCAAAATGAGCCATCATTCCAGCTTTCAGCTGTATTGACTTTCTGCAAAAGTATACCTACAAGATTTTGCTGTTTTGAAACAGTTAAGCACCAAGCTTAGGCTGTAACATTTCTCCACCATCACAGATCAAGTCTACATTAAAACTCACATCTGACCAGCTTCCCAAACAAACAAGAACAGATGAAGGCAAGACTACATCACCGATTTTCAAGGAGGGAACTTAAGGGTTTGTCTAAATAAAGCATTCCACACACAGTGATCAAGGGCACGAACTCACAGACTGGCACAGGTTTGTCAGCATGCAGTGGATGGTGGCTCAGTCTCCTTTCAGAGGAGTGTGAAGTTACAGGGGACAGCCTGAGTTGGCTGCACTGGGTGCGGCACCAAAAGGCAGAGACCCTGTTCCCCTTCTCCGGTCCCCACCACATCCTCTACACTTCCACCCATATGCTCTCCCCTATTTATTTTGTGAGGGCTCTGGACGCCTGACAAATCTCTCAGTGAGCCAGTTCAGTTCACTATCTTGGCAAAAAAATAATCCAGCAAAACCCAAAACATAAAATAACCCCAACACAGCTTTCTGCTGGGTTAGCAGGCTGGAGGAATTCAGAAAAGGAATCCAGCAGGAACCAGAGCTGGCAAACAAAAAAGGCAGAACTCCCCGTTGGGTGAGAGAGCAAGGGGGAACAAAACTTCCCCCATTCAGCAGCAGAGCAGTTGGATATGCTCAGCTGTCTCGTGTAACTTCACCCGGAGTAACCTCGCTCGCAGGGTGCAGTTCTGCAATAGTTTCAAGCTGACTTCAGCTGGCACGGCTTCAGTGCAGCCTCCCCATCCCTCCCTGCACTGGTGCTAACCTGACCCTACAGTCAAGCAGTTCAGGCAGAAGCCAGCAGAAAACTCTTCCTTTCAAAAATGAAATGCACTTGTTTTCTGAATGGTAGTCTTCCTGAATAGTTCACTACTGGGGCAGACATGGGCCAGAACAGAGGCAAAAGTGACATTGGGAAGAACGGCCATGGAACACTGCTGTGCACCAAAAACCTGCACAAAGCTGTACAACAAATAGACTGTGCGTCATAAACACCCATTCCAGTTTAACACACAAATTTCCATATACAAGCAAACCCTGAGGTGGAAATTAGAAGAACTGCACAACAAAGCGAGTTTCTGACAAGCTCAGAACCTGACTTTCACCCTGCAAGTATCCTTGTTCCCTCTTAACTTCCAGGCCATCTTGAACCCCAACATCCTTAAGTTCATAAAACTGCAAGAGAATTTTGAACCAGCAAGCCAGTCTCATCTGGAGTCAAACAGGCCTACTTAGTTCAATCAAGCAGTCATCTTTTCTTCAAAGGTTCACTTTAGAGGTATTTCTACAGGAACCTTCCAGATCTTTGTTGTAGCAAAAGTTAATCTACAGCCACATTACTGAAAGCATTCTTGTAACATGTAAGTTATTCCAATTCAGTGCCACTGAAACACAGGAAATAATGTTTTCATGTCTTTAGTTAAAGGCCACACAAATCCAAAAGGCTTGTGTACTCTTCCAAGGGTCTATAAATTGATAGTGCAGCTCAGGTTGAGGCATGCTATTTTAAGGGTTCCATGTTGAGCCCCCAGGGCACTTCAGTTTCCCGAATCACTGCTTCTCAAACTTTTCCCGGTGTACTCCTTCCTGCCTACAAGCAAGAATACATTCTCACCTCCTCACCCTCACCCATAAAAACAGTTGAGAGCTGCTCCTTGGCAGCAGTTTCCACACCAACATCCTGCAGGGGTTCCAGGCCTAAAATCTAACTTAAAACATTCCCAGAAAGAAGGAATTTGGGCAGAGGCAGTGCTGGGAAACATGACCACACTGAAAAATATGTCTCTGTTCCCATTCTCTGCACTACCTGGAGCTATGATGAGAAGTTTCAGTTTTCTTGGTCCCATCCTTCCACCAGCTATAACGTCTGCACCTCCCATATTCTGCTCCCAGAAGCAAGAAAAAACTTTCTGACCTACAGTGTGAGCAATACTGTCTTATGTGGACTTCCTTATCCAAACATGACCATTAACATAATCCTCAAACATTCTCTGCCACTTATTTTTGTGATTCAAAGTCATGCAAAACCAACAGGCCACATAATGTGATGCCAACAAAGTAAAACTCCAAGCTGCATCCTCTTTTTTTTTTTTTTTTTTCCTTTACTGAATCAGTAGCAGCAGGCATGTTCTGTTCAAAAGTTTGGTGGCAGGGTCTCACACGCCATCCCTATCAACAAGTTGCATTTCAAATTGCTTGCTTTAATGTCAAGAAAGCAAGAAAGTATCAGAAAGAACTTCAAACTGTTTTCCATGTTGCTGGCACAGTCACTGAAAATATTTTATCCTGTAAATCAGCAAGGCTGCAGAAGAAAATCCTGGTATGAGTTCTGTGAGGACAACAGGAACAGGCCTGAGTCACTAAATGAGCAGCTACCAAATCCAGACAGTATCTTCTTGTCAATGTGTATGATTGCAATTGTAATCATGCTCTAAATATGAACACATCAAAAGCACCGTGACCTTTCTACTATGAAATTACTTTGAAATATTTTAGGGCATTTTGGTTTTAAAACTAACTCATATTCTGCCTCAAAACGCTGCATGTAAGTGAAACAAAACAGAACAGGCTTATTTAGAACAGGATGAAAACAGAAAAGTTTGCTGCCTTGAAAACTAGATAGATCTGAGTGTTTGGGATACCTCCCCTTTTCTAAACTTAGCCCTTCTGTGACCCTCAGGGAGGAATGCAAGACCTGTCTACGTTATCAAGTTTATAAGGATTACACTTTAGCATAAACAGCAGATCATTTCTGAACTTCACTCTAAAAGTCAAATTCCTGACCATTTCTCAATGGCACTCTTCTACGTTCCTCTCTCTTCGTCCCCCCTTTTTTCTTCATATTTGGTGAATGTGGGACTATTAGATTCCTGACCACAAAAGAAATTCTCCCGCTCACTAAAAGCTTGCCACTTAAACTGCTGACAAATCCTCCCACATTTTTCCACCTTTAAGTCTGAGTACATCAGTACACTTTCCTGAATATTTCCCATATTGCTCATTAAAATAATTGGGGTTTGTGCATGTTTGGCAGAAGGAAAATAAAACTCACCAAGAAATACTCTTTTCTCAAATATATTATTTAAAATACGGTTCAGTTGTTCTACTTGTTTCAACATTTAAATTAGATTTAAGGATCAGAATTATGCAGATTTACAATTTAAAAAACCATAATGATGCTCCTATAGGACTTGTGGCAACAAAAACTAGAATTAAAACTATTATTTGCTGAAGATTTTTTTTGGGGGGGGGGGGGGTGCTACAGCTTTTCAAATTCAGGCTCATTGGTTGAAGTGAGGGAAAAATCTCTTTAGCTATTTTTGTTACAGGAAAATACTACTTCACCACTGGCTCGGGTGGGGGGAAGGGGGACAATGACCAAGAACCTCCTGATTTGTCCCGTAGATCATCCTTAGAGACAAAGAGCATCTTTGCTAATTATAGAAAAAAAAAATTTAAACTAGGAGCAGTTGAAAAACTGTTTCTCAGCATGCTCAGTGGGCATTAGCTGCGATTTCAGCAGCTTAGCAAGTCCCACCCCTGCGTGAGCTCAGCGGGGAGGCCTGGAGCACTGCACATTCTCCCTGCTCAGCAGGGACAGGGGCTGCAGCTCCACTGATTTGCTACAGGAATACTGGAAAATTGCCACCAAAATAGCAAATCCTGTGGAAAAAAAACCAGCACCAAAACAACAAAACCTAACCAAGATCCCCCAAGCAACTTCAATAAGGAATTTAAAGGAAAAAGTGGAAAAAGAAATCTCAGCTCCCACAGTTTCAAAATGCTGAACTCTTGCTGCATTATGATCTGGGGCTTTTTCCATGATCAAAATAAGCAAAAGGTTTAGGTTAAGCCAGATTTATACAAACCCGTCCCAGACAATGCAAGTGCAAACTTACTGTGCACTAACTTCCCACAAGTTGGTCATGGAAGCCAAAGCCTGGCTATAGAATCTGTGACTGTAGTTACAGCTGCAGAAGCACTGTAATATCCACAGCTATTTTTCTTTTAATTTGGAAGAGGGGAAAAAAAACCTAAGTAGACAAGTAAAACACAACAATTTTTTTATTTTATAATCAAATAGCAGCTTAAGTTTTATAAAGGCAACTGAGACTTAACAGCTCATATGCTGCTATACACTTAAGCACGTTTAACATTTCAACTCAAGCACTGCTACTACATCTTGTACACATAAAGAATGCTTTGCCTATTGCAATCTTTCTCATACACTGCACACAACACAGCATTTCATTGGCAAAAATTCAGAGTTACACACACAAGCAGCACCAGAGTAAAAACACAAATGTGCTTTTGTAATACAGCAATAATGTCATGAGAACAATGATTTTTGAATTTTCAAACCTCTGAACAGTCATTATGTTTGTTTTAATATTGCCAGAACAGATAGAAACATTTTTATCTCATCACATCATTCAACACAAGTTTGTAAAAGTCTCATCATCCAAAATGGGAGAAAGCATAGACTGGACAGATGAATAAATTACATATGTGGGACATCACACATTTAGTTCGCCCTTGCACACTTTGCACCTGGAACTTTGACTTAAAAATGAGGTTTTTACTTCAAGGAACATTTGGAAAATTTAGAACAATGATTCCTGGTTGGGTTTTCTCCTTCCAGAAAAAAAGAGAGTAACTTTTGCATGTTTTGAGATTCTTATTCAATGCCATCCCTTTCCTGTATTTTTTCAACTTTGACCTATTAGTTTTAAAAGAAAATCTCAGGGTAACTGAGGTTGTTTCTAAAAAGTGATTTAAACATACATGAGATTTCATCACCCCACCTTGCAGTAGGGAAATATCACACAACATTAGCTAAGGATATTACTTTCAGGTCACTTGGGATTTGACAGTAAAAGGAAGAGCCAGGGCCTTGTCAAAGCAGTGCCAGTTATCCAACAGAATGTGAGGCAATGGACCAATTCCCCATTACAACCTACAGAGAGACTGTAAACAACCTACAGAGAGACTGTAAACAAAGACTAAGGGGCCATGAAGATCACTTTCTGTATTTCATTAAAATAAGGAGCTGTTTTCATACTCACAAAATTCAGAGTTCAGGATGAGTGTCATGTCACTCCAGGTTAGGCAGCAGATGACACCTCCATCCCCAGAGACTGATGTGTTTTAGGGGCGTTAAAAATTCGTATTTTTTCAACTTTGACCTATTAGTTGGATTAGCTCACCCCACCTTGTGAGGCAATTTGGGTGCTACAGATCCTCAAATATAAAAGCTACTCAGAGTTTGGCATCTATCACATGATTGCTGCCCGTCAAGCGGATTTAAGGGCATATTTTAATCTCTTTCACATTATTCTGGTCCTGGAATTTTTTGCTTCAAGCTCATAGTAATTCTGAGTTGGGTAACTCAGGCCAGGGCAAGGAGCTCCCCATGATAGGTGTTAGTTTACAAAGACAGCAGCATTTTCTAACGCTAATGTATTCCCATGCTGCATACCTCAACTAACAGTTTCATCTCTAACAAACGAACTGGAATATGCTGATAGCTCCAACTCAACAGCACAACATCATACAGACAGGGGCCAGTGCCAAATGGTTAGTTAAGCAGATAAGAAAGGCACTCATTCTTCTTAAAAAAAAAAAAAAAAAGGAAGCTATTGCAGTCAGGCAGACAGAGTGTGGATGGGAGCTGGCAGATTCCACAATACAGAGTCACGTCAAAAATGGCCTCCTGCAAACTGTTCCTTCAAGCATTTGAATCAACCAAAAGGGAGGAATCTTTCCCATTTATCCATGGGAATTTTACCTCCCTATTCCACAGCAGAGGAACATTTCCTATACGTTTGACATACAAGCAAGTAAGAAGCTCAGAGAATAAATTGTACTCTGTGGCAGAGGGAAACTCCTCTCCCCACTTGCTGTTTCCAGTCCCAAAGTTGAGTCGGGACTTTATTTTGACAGTTCCCTGGTCTGTGAATGGAAAATCCCTCCTCAGCACTAGCAGGCTGGTGTCTGCTGCACACACCCACTGCACACAGCAGAAATTCCAGTCAATAAGGCAAGAGGGGCCCAGGCGCTGGAAGGGGAGGAAGGAGACATACAAACAATAAGAAAAGCATCTGGCTCTGTTACTGGCTGGGAAGGAGACTGGAGTTCAAAAAAGACACAACTGCAGCCTTCACTTCACGAGAAGATCATATCAATTCTTGCTGCCCTACTTTTCACAGAGACCAAAATATGTGGAAAGGGTAACTTGGGGCTTCCTATCCACACTTTAATGCAATTCCATTAACTCAAGAATGGTGATGAAACCCATCTTGGACATTTTTGTCCCACAGGACCAAAACATACCCCTGCTCCTGCTTTAGGCCTGTGGAAACAGTCCAAAAAGTAAAGTCCTTTGCTGAATATGAGCCAGGCATCCCTCTACCACCACACTAATGGAGGCTGCTCTGCTGTCCTTCCCTGGAGATAGCAGCCAAGTCTAGTGAAGCTTCTCTCATAGCAACCAGAGCTCCAGAGCCAACAGCAGCTGCTGTCACTGCCTTCAACGCTTACCCACAGGATCCAGAGCACAGCAACACCCTCCTCCCTGCACCTCTACAGCAAAAAAAACCCTGAATGCTGGCAACAAGAGGACTTCCTGGGTCAACCACAAGAAGCAGAAAAAAAGAAATCCTAGTATTTCCTATACAAGAGAAAAGAGGAATCTCTTGATTATTGAAAAAAATAAGGAATTCCTTTTTTGGATTTAGATTCTGGCAGCAACACCCAGTCAGGGTGGGGGCAACAGCCTGAAATCCATAATGTACCAGTACATCATCAGACACCAACATCAAGTTCTTCCCTCACCCAAGGAGAGGGATTCGCCCCCGCCGTACCCCCAACGCTCTCATTACATCATGGCCCGAGCCCGCAGCACCCATAGGAGCCCTGCAGCTCCCCGTGACCTCTCCAGCCGCACAGAACACCCTCTTACCCCTCACCAGCACACCCAGGATCTCAGCTGGTGTCAGAGGAACACGAGGACGCGGCCGGGAAGGGGCTGCGAACACCCCCTCGCTGCTACACCCATTTGCCCGCTTCCACAAGGCCACACGCGGCCTCGCCTCTCTCCCTCCCCCGGGACGGCGAGACACTGCCCGGCGCCGCTTCCCCGCCCGGCCCGGCGGTGAACCCCGGTCACCGGTACCCAAGGACGAGCCGCCGGTCGACAGTGACCTTGCCGGTGCCGCCGGGGGTCGGAGCGGGGCCAGGGCGCGGGCAGCGCGGCGGGGAACCCCCCCTGCGGCGGCGGTGGCCGCGGTGACGGGCGAGGAAATGCGGGAGGATCCGCGCTGCAGCCGCCGGCACCCGGAGCGGGGGGTTACGGAGGAAGGCGCCGCACGGGCACCATGAGAAAGCAGAAAATGCAGGTCAAACACCGCCTCCCCCGAGGCCTGGAGGGGCCGGCGGTTCGGGGCGGGCAGCCACGGCCCGGAGGCTGCCCCAAGCCGGACAACGACCCCCGCGGCCCCTCGGGACAATGCGGGGACACGGGGGCGCGGAGAAGGCCGGGCTGCAGCGGGGCTTCCCCGGCGCTCGCCTTCACCGACAAAGACCCGCGGGCGCTCCAGCCCCAACTCCGGCCCTGGCACTGCACCGGCCAGCAGCGTCCCGAGCCCGCGCACCGCCGGGCCCGCCATGATGCCCGCACACCGCGCCGGACCGGGTCAGCTCGGGCCGGGCCTCCGGGAGCACGGCGGGACGCTGCCGACCGGGCTGCCAAGGCAGCGCAGAGCAGAGCGTCAGACTGCGGGCCGCGCCAGGAGCCCCCGCGGCCGTCCGCCCAGCCGCCCGCCCCAGCGTTCCCTACCACCGCCAGGTACGGCCGGTTCCCGCCTGCCCGCGCCTACCTGGCCGGCCCGTTCCCCGGGCCCCTGCGCGGCACCAGGCCCGGCTCGGCGCCACGGCGTGTCCCGGGCAGCCGGCGAGAGCGAGCGCTCGGCCGCGGCAGCGGCGGCCCCTCCCCCGGCGGCGGCGGCGGCTTCTCCCCGGGCCGGGCGGAAACGGCACTGGGTACACGGGGATCCCCGGCGCCGGCGCCAGGGGCGCCCCGGGCACGCCCACCCCGCTCCCCGTTGGCTGTCACGCCGCCGCGTCCCGCCCCGCCGGGGCGCCCGCCGCCGCCACGGCCCCGCCCTCCCGCCTTCGCCATTGGCGGCCTCCCCTCGCGGCCCCGCCCTCGCTGCCGCCTCATTGGGCTGCGCGCGCCCGCCCCGCCGCGCGCCCCACGGTCGCGGCGTTCCATTGGCGCGCGGCGCTGCCACTCGGCGCGGAGAGGAGGGGGGCGGCCGCCGGCAGAGTCGACGCGGAGCGGGGCGGGCGGGCTGCGGCAGCGCCCGCCGGGCGAGCCGCGCTACGTGCCGAGGGGCGGGGCCGGCGGGGCGCGATCGCTCGGCGCGGGGCGACTCCCGCGTCGGGACACGTGGCAGAACGAAGGGGCGGTGCGGGGGGCGGCCGGGAGGTCTGGGCGGAGGGGGGCGCAGGGCGCCTGCGCGGCGGAGCGCGCGCGGGGCCTGCCGCGCGGCACGTCCGCGCGCGCGGGTTTGAGGGGGAGGGGGCTGGGCCGGGGGTCTCGCCAGGGGGTCTCGGCGGGGCCCCCGGGGCTGAGACCGCCCCTCCTCGGGCCGGGCTCGCGGGTCCGGCGCTCCCACAGCCGCCCAGTCCTCGTCCCTGGAGCCCCGAACAAAGGCCGCGGGGCAGTGAGGGGGAGGGATGGCCCCTCCGCGGTAGGAGGGGCGGCCGAGCGGGGCAGGAGGGGCCCTGCGGCGCTAGGTGCCCGCGCTTGGCCGAGGGGCTCCGCCCGGTTCCGGTACCCGTGTGCCGCGTCTGCGGCTGCTCGCAGTGAGCGATGCGTGCGGTCCGCAGCGCTGCAGGGGCGCGGGAGGAAGGGAGTGGAGCCCGGGCGCGGAGGGAGCCGCGGGGTCACGCCCGGCGCTGCGCAGCCGCTGCCCCGCACCGGAGTCTCTCGGCAGAGGCGGCGCACGGGGAGTTGCGGGCGGGCAGCCGCCCCCGCGGGAGGGCGGTGCGGTGGCTGCGGCGGGTCCCGCGGAGCCGCGAGGCGGGGACAGCCGCGTCGGGTCACGGCGCGGCGATCCAGGCGTGCCGCAGGCTCTGCGCGGCGCTGGCGCGGCGCTCGGGCGCGTAGTGCAGCGCGGGCAGCAGGAAGGCGGCGAAGGCGGCCGCTTCCCGCGGGGTCCAGCCGTGCCGGTCCGCCAGGATGCCGGGGAGGCTACGGGGGAAGAGCCGGGACAGCCGCAGGAGCGCGCCTGGCAGAAACAGCGTGGGCACAGCGCCTCAGTCATACCTGCACAGCTGAGGCTGCCGCGCCTCGCCTCAGAATTAACCCAAAGCATCCTGAAAGATCTTTGCCTGCTTCTCGGAATTATCTCTGTAAGCTCCACCTGCGCTCCCCCTTGCAGGTTTGCCTGTCGGGTGCTTCTCAGGAACCGCCTTTCCAAGCTATTGTTTGGAGTCTCCGTGTTCCTGAGTACTTTTCTTAGCTGAGAATGTGCCAAGAGTGCGCAAAGTGTTCCCAGAATAACCATTCCAGAGCCATTGCTGCTTGTACACTGCGCCTGCCCACAGGCACCCGGATGCATCATGCCATTTCAGTGTCAGAACTTGCAAGACACTTTTGTTGAATTTGTTGTGCGCCAGCCAGCTCCGTGGGGCCCAGCAGAGTGTATGACTGAGCGAGAAGCAACCCTTCTCCTGGGGAGTGCATGGTCTAAATACAAGTGAGTCAAGTTAGGCAAGTGTGGTCAGGCCAGGTTGGTTCACAGGGAGAGTGAATGTAGAACTAGTTTTGACTCATTTCTTTTAAGTACCATAGAAGACATAAGTGTGAGCAAAGGATATGGATGTGCAGGGAGGTACTTGTTAAATTCCAGCATGGGACCAGTACTAAGCACTGAATGAACTGTGGGTGGGCTGGTAAGCAAGACAGCAGAGAGGGATGATAGGCCAAATTGCAGCAGGGTGGAGTCATGTGATGCCTTGTGGGCAAAGAAGGGTTTCAGGAGTCGTGAGTCAAAGGGAAAGGAACTGGGGAGAATAAAACAGAAGAGATGATACAGTTGGGTCAGAAGACTAAATATAGCAGCCACGGAAGGATGTGAGTGCCCCATTCCTGATCATCATTGTTCTCTGCCAGGGAACAGGTGAAATCCAGCCTGTTACACACTCTTTGGCCTTCCTGGCATGGAGCTGTTTCCTGTCTGCATTTCCATTTTCTCCAAATCCAAAGGAAAAAGAATGGCAATGCTTTCCCTGTTGGGTGTTTGCTATGACCATTTTTCAGGATTTTGCATTCATCCCTGGAATGCTCATGGATTGCAAAGATAGGCAGGGTAGGGAGTGTTACTGTTCTTTATGACACTTCCATTCATGTTCTGTCCCTGCTTGTAGCCTGCGTTGTGTAACTTTTGGGGGAGTTCAGCATGAGCTGAGTAGGAGTGTGTCAGAGATCTGCAGTGATTTTTAAAATAAACTTCCTTATGCCAGTTCTTACCTGGCCTGCTGAAAAATTTTGTTGACTTGTTCCATGAGAAAACAATTGGAGGAGGAATTCTTCCCAAGAGTTCAATAATACGAGCAACATGATCTAGATGGAGGGAGGGAAGAAAAATTTAGATACAGACTGTGACACTTCTGTCAGTTAAATGAATAAAACTCATGGAGTCTTACCATCATCTCTGGAGAAGTATTTCCCAGGTTGAGGATCAAACAGACACTCCCCAGTTGCCATTTCAAATGCCTAGAAATGGAGTAGCACTGTTCACTAACTGTCTTGGAGTTTTCCTTGCCCATTAACTGATAGTACCAATTGCCCTCTTTATCACACAAAACTGATCCTAAAATGTGGAAATACACTGACTTGATCAGTTAAGCAACAGTTTTAGCTCCATCAGGATGATAAGCAGCATGTGCCTGATGCAGGCAAGCGTCTGAGCTAATCTACATGGAGTGTGAATTGCCTTAGAGTTTAAACTAAATTAGGAGTGGGTTGTACCAGCAGCAGACTTTTGCCCTAAAGCGATTAAGTGCCAACAGCCCCTTTTTGCTTCTCTAAAAGGAAACTTTCTTTACATGGATAGGTGGATGCTAGGGACATGCTGCCCTGGCCAGGTAATGTCTGTCACCTCCCCTAGACACACTGTTGTCCCAAGTCCTACCAGGCAGGCTGTACTCCAGATATCCGCGGGAGTGCCGTAGTCTAATCCAAGAAGCACTTCCAGGGCACGGTATGGCTGGGTCTGTATCTCCTTGGAAAAAGGCTTGTACTAAAAGAGAAACAACCCCCCTGTGGCTGGTGTCCCTAAACCAGTCACAGCAACACTGGTGGTCACACGCTTCTTGTGCAGTGACAGGACATTGGGGACATAAATTAAAGTTCTCAGCTCTGTGCAGGGCACGGCCAGCATGTTCCTGGCCCCACTGACACCAGTGGGAATCTACCTCCCACCATTTTACACCAAATATAGTTTTAAATTTCTAATTGTAGGGACTAACTGCAAGCTGGAGAAACGTCCAAAGCTGACAAAGACTCAGGAAGACCGTGTGCAGCTTGGAGCTGAGAGTGCCATAACACCCCCCAATGTCGGCATCTCTGAAATAGCTGTTCAGCTGTAAAGGGACAGACAGACACACAGTGTGGGATGGAAAGAAGCACACAGCATCCCTCATTGTCATGGGACTGAGACTCAGAGCAGACTCACTGTCCAGCATGCGCTTCCTAGATCTGCAATTTTCACCTCTATGCTCATTAAATCAGATTCTTCCAACTGATTGCCAAGATCACCTCCTAGATGGAAAGGACAAAGAGAAATCAGGTCTTTCTGAACCAGCAAATACACACCACTTACCACAGGAAAGGCATGTCTACCTTCCTTTAAAGTTTCTTGGCCTAAAAGGTCCTAAATATTTTTTATCATAAATCAAATGCCACCCCTCTTTTTTGAAGGAACACCTGGTATCCAGTAAAAACATAACAGAATGTTTGGGAGAACAGTAGCTTGGAGTGGAAGAGTGTGACCATATGCTCCTGTCCTGTTGAAAGGTTCCTCTAGCACCAAGGTTAAATTACTGTGGGCTCAGAGGACAGCACCAATCAGAAGCAAAACATCTGTAACTTTTCCTCAGCCTTCAGCAACCCTGGCTGTCACAGACCTTGGATACACCTGCTTGGCAAGCAACGTGGAGGTTACGCTTCCATATGATCCCAGAAAAAGGCAATTTCCTGTGCCTTACAGTGAGCTGTCAGCCTGTGCTCTTCTGCTCCCAGCCAAAGACTTGGTCACTAATTTAGCATTCCCTGATTGCCCCAGAGTTTGAGACACAAAACAACACAGTTATGGGAGAAATGCTCACAGGAGAACACAGTGCAAGGATAATATAAAAGGTCTCATTGCTGGGAGGTGGGATAAACTCTCGAGAAACTCTGCAGCTCTGCATCTTATTTAGTATTCACACCATTCTGTGCTAATAAATTATGTCTCAGAAGGCCCTGAAGATTAGCAGCACATACAAGTCTCCCACAAACCTCAGAAATGAGGGCAATAAAGAGCAGGAGTTGGCTTTCCAGTCAAGCCATTTTGTATGTAAACCTTTCAGCAGCTGAAAACAAACATCAGACATGTGGAACTGTCCTGTACCTAAAGCCCAGAGAGTGAAATCTGAGGTTTTGCTGGGGCTGTTAAAAGATGTCCGTGACCTGTAGTTGCGCTTCACACAAACCCACCTGCAAGACCACATCTCTGTAGGTGCCTTGAGCCCAGCCTGGTGCTTGTGTTAAGCAACGAAAGGAGAGGCCTTTCAGCAGCATAAACTGGCTATGATGTTTTATACTGTCTCTAATGTTTTGTACTGGCTATTGCAGGAGATGTGAACTTTTCCTAAGGTATTTCTACCTGCTGCCTCTCATTTATCTCCTGCCAAGAAACACCTAAGTCTCTTTCCTTGTTTAAAAAGCCCTGGAGTGCTCACCTGCTCCCTTTAGCCTCACTTCTGTTCCCTGGTCGTAGTGGAGTGTATCCATGAGAAGCCTTTGGAGCCTTTTGCTGCATCCATAGAGCAGGATGTTCTCCGGTTTGATGTCTGCATGGATGATGTGGCAGCACGTGTGCAGGAAGTGCAGCCCTGCCAGCACCTGGGCAATGATCATGGCAGCGCTGTCACACCAGCCCTGAGAGGGTCCCCAGCGCCTCTCCTGCCCCAGCAGCTGCCAGAGCAGGCAGGCACAGGGGGAGTGCAAGTCAGGGACAATCTGGCACTGATGGTTTCCTGTTGGGCTGGCCTTTGGGAGCAGGCACAAGGGTTTCATCACCTCACACAGCAGCAGAGCCCCAGGAGCAAGTGGAGGCCTGGACAGCCCAGGGAAGAAAGGGATGTTTGGGATGACACACAGCAAAAGGCAGCGTGACACTCCATAGATATCAGCACACATGGGCAAGCCCAGAGAGGTGGAAAGAGGATGGGGCTATGAGGAGGCATCATGATTACAAAGCTGAACTTCCTCCTGAAAAAACATTCTTATTTGTATGGCTGTTGTGTCCTGGGACCTCTGTGCCTTCCCACTGATTATAACCAGCCCCCAACTTCCATTTGAATGACAGTGACATGGCATAGGAGGCTGTCCCATCACACAAGGAAAGAAGAAGACACAGAACAACACAGACAGGAGGGGAGAGACCATGAGTGAGTGCAGAGAGAGGATTTCAGAGCCCTGCAGGGGAACCATGTAGGGAAAGAACAGCTTTGTGATGCAGCAGGGAGAACCTGGCCTGTCACAGAGGGGAAATAAACAACACCTACCAGAGATGAAGAGTCACTATCAGAAATCAGTAACAGAGAAAAGGCTATGGGGAGATTTAGGTTTGTTTTTTAACACTGCAGTCAGTCATAAAGGACTGGTAAATATTCTCTGTTCTATCAAATTCTATTCTGGGATGAACACCAGCCCCGGGGAAATATCAGCCTTAAATGGTAACTGTGAAACGTGGTGAAAGATTTAAATAACTAAACTGGAATGAATCAGAAGTAAATACTGCCCCAGTGCTGATCTGAAGGGGGAAACAGATCTGAGATTTTACAGTTAAAGCAGATATTGTATCAAGCAAAAGCCTGAGTGTGAAATGGAGCACAGAGGTAATGCTACTATACTTTTGTGTAACTTAGGTGTTAGTGGCGCTTCTTTAGAGAAAGGAGAGGCTACTACAGATAATAGGATGAATGAGGAAGCATTTTTCTTTCTCAGTATCCCTAGAAGGGCACAGGAATCAGGGTAGCAAATCTTCATCTTGGCAAGTGTGCAGACTTCTGATAGATCTCAGTATGAGAGTCAAAAAGTAATTTTAACTATTCTGAGCCCTCACTCAGATTTCCCATTAAGTAGAGCCAGCCCTGAAGAAACTCAGTTTTCAACATCTTTTAAATAGGCACAACACATCCTTACAGGGGATGAAGGAAAAGTTGGCTCTGCACAGGGAAACTTCAACATGGAAAGAGAACCAGCTGACCAAATCAGTGATTTAGAAATTCGTGTAAAGATGGGAGGGAGACCTTGAGCAGCCTTCAGTGGTAGAAAGCTGCTGGAGCTGACAGTGCAACCCACAGCTGGATGCCAAGGCAAATTCCAGCAGCCTGGCATTACTGCCAGAGGGGACTTCTCAGGGCAGCAGGAGGGCAGAGATGGTTTGCCCACAAGAAGTAGAACTATGGCAGGCTGTTTATCCCCTGCTACTTCTACAAGCAGCAGAGAGCCCAATGATTACTGAGCTGATAGGAACAGAAGTGCCAGCCCTGACTCCCTGATACAGATCTGCAGGCTGTTGGCACTTCATGGCCTTGACTCCTTCCCAAACTTGAGGAGGCTGCAGGGTTAGGCAGTAACACCCAAGCCCTTCCCCTTGGGAGGAAGACTGTGGCATGTCCTGCAGCCAACACCCCTTGGTGCCCTTGCCTGATTGCAGCTAAGTTCTCACCTGCTGTAAAGACTTTTTCACAAAAGGCAAGGGTAGGCCCTGGGCTGTGTAGTTTCCCATCAGACATCGAATGGAGGGACCTAGCACCTCAAATACTAGGCAGGAATGTGGGAAAGAGTTAGGGATTCACTAACAAGGAAAGGCATTACCACCAACCCTTTGCCTTTCACCAAAGCAAATACCGCCTCATTCAGCCTCTCCCCTCCAGCTCCAGCCCTGCTCATCCTCCTCACGGCAGCACAGTACTCAGGTTTACACCATCCTGTGGCTCTCCAAGGCAAGCCCAGGCTTTGCTGGCCCAGAAAAGCACTCTCCAGAGAAGGATATGGAAACCATTCTCTCCAATCATTCTGAAGTCGTCTAACAAACAGACGATGTTTTCTCCTGCCAGATCCTTCTTCTTCATGCAGCTTACCTGAGGGGGAGAATTCCAAACCTGCAATTAGAGACATATATATGCACAAGGACACCTTGCACCTTTTTTTTCCTGTCTGACAGACTTTCTCTTCTGGGAGTTGGCACTTCATGACAAATCCCACAAAAACAACATCAGGAAAACCAGGAATGAGTTTCTGTACGTTTTGTCTTGCTCTTGACCAGGTGGGACCATCACACTCACAGTGTCAAAACAACTCACACCAATCCTGCTGATAGTATCTAGCATCTTTCCTGCTGCTTATTCTCTCCAGGCAGACCCAGAAAGTGCTCGTGCTTGTGCTGGAAGGGGATTCTCCCCAAGAGCTCCCTACTCCCAGCATCAGTGGCTGTCCATTTCCTTTGCCTCACACCAGCCCTTCAGCAATTTCCCTCAAGGGGTTGCAGAGAGGCAGAGACGCTGCCTTTGGCCACTTGAATGCTGCTTGTCCTATGAGGGTAGAGAGCAGTTTCCACATGTGGAAGGACACAGGGAAGTGGCTTCTTTGTGCTGGAAAAGGATTGGCTGTGGGCAAGTACTGCAGTGATGTCTAGGATACAGAGGGGTGGTAGAGGGAGTGAACACATCTTTTGTACTAGGGCCAGGGGTCTTCAAACCCAGCATATAGTCCAAAAACAAGGCAGAGTTCTTTACACAGCACATGGGTAACTGGGGACAGTTCTTGTTGCAGGGGGCTGCAGGTACTGAATCTCACAGGGGCTTGCAAGGGTTCAAGGTAAATCCACGGAGAATTCCTGCCCACCCAAGCATCATCCTTGGCCCGAGAAATCTGCAGCTGGAAACTGCAACAGGCCAGGGGAGCATTCAATGGGAACAGCACCCTGTGCTCAGCTTGTCCTTACAAACACTTTTGCTGTTGGCCCAGGGTACTGTGTTGAGTGAACCTCCAGGGGCAGGTGCTACAGCACCCCCAGCACCACACACCTGTGTAACAAGGAGCACCAGGGGCTTGCTCTCCAAGAGCACTTATCCTGGTACAGCAATTCATGCTGGTTTTTTCTCTCTTCACTGCCACAACTGCCAGGGTTTTGGTTTGGCTTACTTTGCAGATGTCAGATCCACCTGCATCAGTGCCAGAAGGTTTGTTCGGGCACAAAAGAAGTGAGCAGCCCTGGAAGCAGAGACCAGGTCATCTCTCCTGGCAGCTCTGCAGGCACTAACCCCCCAGTGCTGGTGGGAACAACCTTGGGAACCAGCTGTGTGCTGCTGAATGGGCAGACATGTCTCTCAGAATTAATAATAAGTCAGGGTGAGGCTCACTCTCTACACAGGGTTGTGCTGATGAGTAGAAAAGCAGCCATCTGATTACATTAAATTAGTACCACTTGGTACTTCCTCTTCCGTCACTGCATCTGGCTCATCTCCCTTTAGATACGGCCTACCGATTTACAGGTGTTAACTAAAGCTTTCTCAAACCTGTTGGAGAAAGGCCACAGAGTAATTTAAAATGCAGAATTTAATGGTTTTTACTCATCTGAAGCTGATGTAACTTTGTATTTGAGCAAACTTGAAGAATTGTACCCACAAGCTTTCTAGAACTAGCAGTTCAAGACAATTTCAAAGGCAACTTGCTACAACCCAGATACAGGCACCTAATTACCACCTCCACCAGCAGAGGCCAGAAAAGGCTTTCTGATTTCAGATGTTTATTGTATTTTGGTGCATCATACTTTTTTCTATTGCAGATATATCGTTTCACTTCAGTATGAGTGCTGTGATACAGCAATGTCCTCTGAGTGATGTTCCTCTGTGAATGACACAGGTACAGCAGACATGCTCCCATCTCCTGCTTAAGAACATTACCACATTCTTCTGCTGATTATCTGCCTTATCATTCTGCAGATTTCTCCTTTTTGCTGGATTTCAGTCTCAGCTAAAATAAATGGGCTGACAGGGCAAGTGGGGCACAGCCAACATGTCCCAGTATGATGAGGAAGGAGAAGTTTCAGAGGCCAGTGCTGAGCCAGGTTGATTTCTATGAATTCCCCAGCTTTTGGTTTTTTTCCTACTCCCCACCTAGCTCCTTGGACTGAGAGGGGACGATGAGGCTGATACTCAACCCTGAACTCAGTGGCCAACTGCTGGAGCAGAGCACAGACCCACAGAATGTACTTACACAGCGGAGGAAAGCAACCTCGTCCTGGGCAGTCTCAGCAAAGCCCTCCCTGCTTCTCAGAACCTTCACAGCTACCTGTTTCTTCCTCCTGGGAAATGAACCACAGCTGTCAGCCAATGCATGTCAGTGGCCCTGATCAGCAGCACTTCCCTTTCTCCCAGTCAGCCAGCCCTGGGCTCCCCAGGGAAGGTGCTGCCCTTCTGCAGGCACCCTTGGCCTCAGTCTACAGCACGCCAAGCCCATGGGCATCCTTCCTGCTGGCATCTGGCAGCACAACTGCCCCAGGGACCAGCAAGGGACTGGAAGAAAAAGAACATGGATACTGCAGGGTCCAAACGAGGAAAGGAAATGCAGAGCAAGGGCTGATCCCACCTCATTTACATTCTTTGATTTCTGGGGACCAGCTCTGCTCGTTGCACCCCACTGATCTTACTGTCAGGTTTTCCCTGTGCTCAGGGATGCCTGGCATGCTCCCAGGCTGTGCTCTGCTGTTTCTGCAAGAGGAGCCAGCCCCACCCAGGACATCAGCCACCCCTTTCCACTCCCCTGAAAAGCACTCAGCCCCTCACCTCATGTCCTGGCACAGCCAGACAGTGGCAAAAGTGCCACATCCCAGCTTGTGCAGCACCTGGTATCGCGTGTTGAACACCTCTCCCTCCTGCGTGGGGTGGAGGCCTCCTGTGGAAAACATCACCAAGAGATATTAGTGACATCTCTAAATGCTCTTAGACTGAACAAGCAGCTGAGGACACTCTGACAGGTCCCAGTGGCTTCCTCTAGCCTGGGAAGAACCTGACACGATCTCATCTCTGGAGCCTCATGCCCAAGGACTGACCTGTGCACTGGGCTGATGGCATCTCCTGCTGCCCCTGCTCCTCCATGGCCCTGGAGCACGGCACATCCTGGCACGAGGGGATGGAGGCAGTGGGACATGGAGGGTGTGATCTTCAACACTTTACTCCTTTCAGGAGAGCTGGAGAGCTGCAGGGTGGCCATACCTCTGCTGTGACCTCACCCCTTTCCTTCCCACTCCCTTCAGCAGCTCTTGGAGTCAGGCTGTTACAAACACTTTTGGCACTTCAGGGAGACAGGGATTATTTTAAGAGTTCAGAAGAGGAAAGCTGGCAGGCTGGTCCCGGGCCAGGGCCAGGTGGGAGTCTCAGGTTTCCTAGTGTGTATTTTCAGGGGCTTAGCGGGGTCTGTGGGATCCCCTCCCACTGCCAGGGAAAGCACCCCTCCCTATCCCCATCCTGGAGGAGGGAATTTGGGCTGTGGCTGGCAGGAGAAGGCTCCTGCTCCAGAGGGGTGTGAAACAGAACTTGTATTCTAAACACTACAGTACTGCTCCTCTGTCCACAGTCCAGGCCTGGTGCTGGAGCACGGGTTTCTCACTGACAATCCTGTGATATCCCAGCAAGGCCACGGGACATCCTGGCAAGGGGCTGCTCTGAGGGTTTGTTACTATGACAGCCCAAGGCGTAAACACCAAGACAGCACAGACAGACTGATCCAACTGCTGTCCCCCAGTGCCACAGCACTGATGTAGGACTGGCTTCAGTACTGGTCACCTGAAATAGCAGCCCAGAGCCCATGTTGCTAATGAAATACAGATTTAAGCCACAGTAGCTGGGGCACTCTCAACCCAGCCTTTCATAATTTGGAAATGTCACTTGCTGTACAGCTGAAGCTTCAGGCTAACACACTGTCAAGAGATCAAGACAGGTGATAGTAATGCCCATAGACCATTATCACAGGTAGAAATATTGAAGTTTAAATCCTCCAAATCAGGTCACTAAAGCTAAGAACTCATCTGAACCAGAGGAGTCTCAGAAATGGTTATAGAGGGCTAGCAGTACTGATGGGAGGGTGTTGTTCTGGAACAGTAACATCTTCCAGGTGCTGAGACAGCACACCTGTTTTGACTCAAAGTTTTGACTTCCTCAAAACATTAATGTTTCTTTCCACATGCTGATATTCCTCTCCCAGCACAGCAGCCAGAGGCACAGCCTGTCTTTGGGCACCCAGTGAGCTCCCAACAGAGTTCCAGTTAAGGATCAGACTGGGCTCAAGACTTTCATCCTGTCAGGGAAAACCCAAAGTGCCAGAGCTGGCATTACTCTGTTCACCCAAGCCTGCACAGAAATATGAAAGGGGCTCAAAATGCCTCCCTGTCCTTACACTTCTACACCTCTAACCCTTGCATTTACCTTGTTCAGAATCACTCTAAGTATAAACCTCCCGGATGCTGCATGTCTGCATGGCCACTCTTTAGAGCAAATACTTGCTGACATCTTACCTATGAAACAGAACTGAAATCAAAATTTTCCTCATTTGTGCACATACTAAGCTTATCAGTACCCTCACACACTCCTGTGCCACCAGCATCTGCCTGAGCCTTCTTCACTCACATCATGAGGACAGCAGGGCCAGAGCTGAGAGCAAGCAAGCTTTAGTTATGTGGCTTACCATTCACCTGCCAAAGGAAAACTCAGGAGTGTGTGGAGATGGGAGTTCAACAGCTTCTTCCCTTGGTATTCTGGTGATAGGAGACTTCAGTGAGAAACAGGACCCAGAGGCACATCCAAAGACTCATCCTAGCCCTAGGGCTGATGGAGTTTTTGGGCAGTTCACTGGGCCCTGGTGGCCTTGTTGCAGCAGAGGCAAGACAAGTCTATCCTTAGGCATGCAAGGTTTACCTCCATCCACCCTCTCTGGATGGCAAAAGATGAAGAGTGTTGCTATGCAACTTGGTACAGGAAAGTGAAATGCACTTTTCTAAGCTTTGTGATAAAGGACAATTGGTGCTTTTAATCCTTCATTTCTTGACACTTTCACATTAAATACAACTTAGTTCACTTTTGTCATTCTAACTATTTTGTGCAGAACCCACTGAATTGCTGCAGGCCTGGAGTAGCTCAGAGAACTTCAGGCCAAGGACTGCTCCTGCCTGTTTGTGAGAGCCACGGACAAGGGGTGATGCTTCACATCTGGCCTGGATTCCTCCACCCAACCTGCATGGAACAGCACAGAGCTGCCCAACACCAGTTGTGCCTTATGACACCTGGACCTCTGGAGTGGCAGAACTCATTAGAGCAGTACACACTTCCAGCTTCTGCACCACCACAGAGCTACAAGCCCTTGCTGAGCACAGCACCCCTGCAAGTCACAGCACACAGCACACACGAGTGGGGCTGGCAGGGGTCTGAGCCCCAGGGCCCAGCACAGACTCACCCTGCAGCAGCTCACGGGCAGGACACGCCATTCCCTTTGTCATCTGGCTCATTCTGGAGCTCCCCAAAGTGAGATACCAGCTGGTCCTGTTCTGATTTTAGTTTGCACTGCCCCAGGAGGGATGTCCTTGAGCCCACCAAATTTCTGCATCACTGGATGGACGTGGTGAGGAGTGGGGCAGAGTATCAGATCACAGCACCACTTCTGGGAACAACCTTGGCTTTGGGAGAGCAGGAGACCTCAGACAGCTGTGGTGGATTCACTTTACTGCTGGCCTCTCCCTGCCTCCCTGGCAGCAGGCCTGTCAGCCTGCAGTAGATTCACAGTCTCCACAGCAACTATTTATAGCGGGAAATTCACAGCTCTACTGAGATGGAAACAGAGAAATTCTCCCCCTCTGCACTGCCTTCTCCAGACCCAGAAACTGTGGGGCTGCCTGACTCTTCCCCCTGCTCCCAGCAGTGTGCCAGCAGGACTTGCTCCTGTGGCACCATCTTCTGCCTGGCAGAGCCGTGTCTGCTGCCAGACCAATCTTTGTGCCACACTGCTGGACCTGAGGAACCTCAGCCTCTCCAGCAGAGCCTGCACACAGTCAAACACCATCACAGCACGGTGCTGGTGGCCACAGAGCCCATGCTTCTCCTGTTCCTTTCTCTTGGAGAGCAAGTGCAGCAGCATCCTGGGGGGACCCGAGGATCCCAGCACCATGCAACACTGGGGAGGAAAAGGCCACACACAGTAAGAATCACATTTTTTTCCTCCCACTGCCACAAGCTGCAGCCTCACACCGGAGCTGGGCATGGCCTGGCCTCCCCCTCACTGGGGCCCTGGGCTTGCACAGCTCAGGTTTCCTGGCTGAGGCTGCAGAGAGCAGGCCCCAGCCCTGCAGCAAAGGGTTAACCCTGCCTGCAGTAGCTCTGCTGCAGCTCCAGGCTGCCAAACCCAGGCCAGGGCCTCCCAGAGCGCTTCTCCCCCTGCCTGTGCCCCTCTGCTCTCACCTGCCTTCCCTGCACTAAAAATACCAAGGGAGGGGGCAGAGGCTGCGCCAGGCTGGGTGCTGGGCCCTGCGGGGCAGCATGCAGGGGACAAGTGCTTTGTGACCCCTTAAAGGGCAAAAAGAACATACAGAGTACAGAGAGGAGGGGCTAAAGGAGGGGGAGAAACAGACTCTGTACAAAACTCTGCTAGTAAAGGAAGGGGAGGGAAGCGGACAGATGGGCCAGGAGCCAGATCGCTGTCTGGGAAGAACTGTGAAATTCATTTAAGAATTGTTTTGGTAAATTAGGAACACTGGCTTCTGCCTCACGCTGGTGGACAACAGTGACCAAGAGTGGCAACAGTGTCCCTTCAGCAACCCTCACCCAGTGAGAGAGCACAGCCAGAGCTGCCTCGCACCACGTGCCCCCAGTGCCAGCCCAGCACGAGTGTCTGTGGAGGGAGGCTGCCTCCTCCTGTGGGCAGGGATGGGATTTGCTCTGGAAACTGTAGAGAGATGCAGGTGGAAGGTGGCACAGGGTTATCCTTAAGAAACACAGCCAAGGGAGGAGGGAGAAACCTCGCTCCTCGCACAGCTTCCAGGTCCCGGTGCTTAAGAGTTTCCACTGAGGAAGAAAAAGAGGCAAATACATTCTGCATAACTGCATCATTATGCAATACAAGCATGACACAGAAGTTGTATATTAAAATTTATTGAATTATTGTGTAAGAATTCTCTTTATTAAAATCATTTTGACTCTAAACTGATTATTTACAGACAAAACCTCTTATATCACCAATAGATTCCTACATCTCAGAACAGTATCTACAAACAGTTATTACACTATGTAACAAAATTCAGATTTTTTTTTCAAGCTTTTTATATTAATTATTAATTCAAATTTAGAAAGACAGTACCTTGGGTGCTCTGAGCAGAACCTAAGGTGTGGCAGGGCATAAATGCAGGTCAGGCCATACCATAACAGACAGACACCAAGTCACAAGGCTGGGAGAGGACAGAGTCACCACGACAGAGGACCAGGAAAAAGACTACAAGAGCAAATGCCCTGGGTGTTCTGGAAACCAAAATAATCATTCCCACAAGAAAGGCACACAAAAAAAAGATTAAAAAAAAAAGCATCTTGCTGCAACCAGGGCACACCCTGAAAAAGAGATGGCGTTCCACCAAGGCAGCAGCATCCAAGAACCTCTATTTTTATTAAAATCAGCCATCATTTCTACCAAAATAATAAAAGCTTTCAGGTACAGTCTAAATTTGCCACCGCAGAGATGACAGCAAGAGCTCTCACATCTACGTCACATGGCGCCAGCTGTGCTTCATCATGCCAAAGGGAGAGACATTCAAATACACTAAGGGAGATTCATCTTAATACTGATCAGTTCTCAGCCTGTCACCCAGACCACGGCAGAAACAAGTCCCTCCCTCTGCCCGCAGCTCTAAATAAAGCCGGGTGCCTGCCACTGGGGAACATCACCATCCTGGGAGGGCACTGCAGCAGTGACATCCCTGTGTCCCACAGCAGGGCACCGGCCGCGGCGGCAGGGCTCTCTCTGCTGGTGCCCACAGAACTTGCTACCTGTGAACAAACAGGAACATCCAGACAGGATTCTCTGTTCTTGTCAAGAAATGTCCAGTTGGTTGTAGAATCAGGCAGAGACTGGAAAAAACTTGGAAGGATCATGAGGAATAAATAAATAAGTTTTCCCTGCAATAGGGAATTTCATAATAAAACATGTTTTGTGCAAAATTAAATGCAACAGAACCCTGTCACAGAAACAGATTTTGCCACAGGAGAGGGGCACGGACGGAGATAGGAGGGGCCCTGCCTAAACAGCCAAGCTGATCCCAGTGAGGCCCTTCAGTGCATGTCCACAGGGAGGAGGATGCTGGTATCTAGAACACTAAGGACAGATGGATGGGAGGAGATGGGAACTACCAGCTTTCCACCTCCACTGCACCTGCACTGGGCAGTGTGTCCTGTCCAGCCATGCAAGGACAAGCTGAAGATGTTAAATAAGTCAATCACCTATGTTTAGCTCTATTTTTAGGTCTTGATTATTGCTCTAATAAAAGCAGACCTCCACAGATCCACTCAGAGCAAGCAGATGATTTCCAACATCCAGGAACACTACTGAGAAGCAGGGAGAATGTGGATACTAGTGGGAGGTGGAATGAGAATTAAGCCTCAAGTCACACTGTTCTGGGAAAGTGCAGAGATAATTCTGCAAAAATAGGGGCAGACACTGACAGCCTGCAGAGCCAGAAATCCAGCAGAGATTCTGTGGCTTCTGACAGACACTCAGCAAATTGGAGAGGCCACAAATCAGGGTTTATTTCCTAGGGCAGAAAGTCCATCCACCAACACACAAGGGGACACTGCTACTCCACCACTATACCTGCACTTGCCTCAAACCAAGGAATCTCCTCCTGCAGTCCCTTAAGGAATGGGCTTTACTAACATGCATTGTATTGGCTATTTCCCCTCCAGCAGTCCTTTCCTCCACTCAGCTTTTTTGGGGGGGCAATTTAATCAGATTTAGTCAAGACAAAGGTTTCCAAGATGCTTTTGTGAAAATGAGTGATCAGGCAGGAGTGAGTCCCTAACTGGTCTTCACCTGGGGAAAGAGACAAACTCTGCAGCCCCATTTTTGCCTGGCAGCAGCCAGCCAGCCACCCTGCTGCTCTGTACAGCAGGACAGGAGCAGAAGGTTGCACAGGGAAGCTCATGCTCTGGGCACACTATGTACCTGGGAATACTGCTATACTGCTGAGAGAGGGTCACAGAAGAGCCGGCTTTGCAGGAGGAGAGCCCAGCATTAGCCTGCTCCTAGAACAATTTTGCAACTGCACAGCACTCACACAAAGCCAGAGGGCTGATGGAGCAGGCCTGGAATTACTGCTACGTGCAATGTAAAGAGAGGTAGGGATGTGATCCTGCTCTGTTCTAGCTCTGCCAGATTGTGTCCTGGCCCACACGATCACCAACTCAGAGTAGTGATAGAGGAGTCACACCTGCCTGCCTGTCCCAGGCACACAAGATATGGATTTGGGGCGGGGAAAGAGAACAAGTAAAGCACCCTTATAAATTAGCTCCTAGAAAGGCAGAGAACTGGTCACAACATGGAGGAACTAAGCAGGGAGCAGTGAGGAGCTGCCCAGTGACAGCTGCCAGGTAACTGTGCTTGTGCCTGCTCCAGGCCTCTCCTCCATACACAATTCATTCCTTTTTGCAGGATGCCCGACCCCCTTGGGAACATGATGGTTGTGCTTGACAGCTCCTTTGAGTTCACAGCTCACCAAATAACCCTTCTATGTGCCACACGGGAGAGTCTGAGCAGTGGAGCTGAGTTATGTGTAAGGCAAGCCTAAGGGAAGAGCA
The DNA here is from genome assembly GCF_021018805.1 of Prinia subflava. Lineage (NCBI taxonomy): Eukaryota > Metazoa > Chordata > Aves > Passeriformes > Cisticolidae > Prinia > Prinia subflava. The sequence continues at coordinate 9,266,756 of NC_086260.1, forward strand.
CAAAGAGAGCCTGGGACTGAGCTCCAGGGAAAGGTGAGCTGCTGGTACGACAATGGAGACACCTACAAGTCATCCCTGCAGACAAAGCAGTGGAGAAAACTGCTCCAGTGCTGACAGACATTTGTCAGTAGAAGTGCACAGAGATACTTCTCCAAGAAAAGCTTTGTCTCAAAGCCACGAAGTTAAACATTCTCCTTTAGCATTTAAATACATTAACTTTCTGAGGGTATTTACAAGTCAGTTCAGAGCAGCAGAACAGCTGGACATTGGAGGAAGGGGGAGTGGCACAAGGCATTTGTTGTGCTTTTCCAAAGAGCAGGGCAACCTCTGACCACAAGGAACCAGGAAGACAGATTCAAGCTGAGCCAGTGGAGACCAAAGTGAGCCAGGTAGTGACTCTCGCACACTGAGTTTGTCCTGAGGCAAAGGGTGAGGGGGTGCTGTCCACAGTGGGCCCTATGGCAAGCACCCATGCTGGTGAGCACATTCCAGCCAAGCAGGTGCCACACACAAGCTGTCAGAGACCAGAGCACTTGGGAGCAAGAGACCTTCATGACTGGACACTCTCCTTTCTACATCCAACATGTGGGACCAGCAGGGACATTGCTGCCAGGAGTTTCTCAGGAGTGCTTGCTAGCTGGGGACAGAGGTTAGCACAGCAGTCAACCCAGGCAAAGCTTCCGATCCTCAAGGACATGAGTGGTTGCAGCAGGGAGTGTTCCAGCACTGGAAAGGGCATCTGTGCAAGGCTGAGGACTCCACAGACACAGTGCTCAGTGTTGTCACCTGGGTCTTCAATAACATGGTTTGGAAACTTGGCACATTCACATAACATCTGTAGGAAGGACCTATGTGGCCCCTCAGCAGTCTGCCAGGGAAAAACCAAAGTTTGTCCTTTTTTGTTGTTTGTTTCATTTTGCTTTTAAAAAGAAAAAAAAAACCTGTAAAAAAATATTCTCTGAGATGCGAGGACGCTTGTACTTTGTACTGCCTTGGCCATCCCCTTGCTCATGTCACCCGCAGGTTCCTTGGAGAGTCTGGTTCCAATGGCAGCAGGACACCCTGTTTATCAGCTAGGATGAGCACTGTCCCCATTCAGCCAGGGGAGAGCAGTCTGTCTGTGCCTGTCACAAATCTGTGACTTTATTCTCCACAGCTGCTGCAATCTGTTGCAGTCTATATCCAAGCTGCATCTTCTGTGCCGTTGGGTCTTCTTCCAAGGCAGTAATGATCTGCAACAAGATAGAGCTCACTGGCAGCTCTTCTCCAGCACACAACACTCAACCAGCTGAACTCCAAGCATTATGGACAACTTCAAGCTGGAATTCAGCATGCTCTAGTCTAGAGTGGGTATGTAGTAATTCATCTCAAATTAACCACAAAGGTATTCTAGATTCATTGTAGAAACTTACAGACTTTACAGGGCAAAAAGAATGCTAAACTTCTCACCTGAAAATTAAGTCTTTAGTAAATTAATCTGAATAAACTTTATTTCTTTCTTAAGTAGAGTATTTGGATATTGGTAATAAAAATGAAGAAGTACACATGAAATCCCAAAAGCCTCCAAATTAGAAATAAGTTCTTTTTGCAATTTCCCTTGCTCTTTGATAAGAATAAAGCAAACTTATGACACGAGTTATGCATGCCAATGAAATAATACACAGTTTTGGAATAGTCTGGCTGCTCTTAATTATTAATTTTTGTAGGTTTTTTGTTTGGGTGGTAGAAGAAGAAAGGCATATTCATACCTGCTGGAAACACACACTCACCTGGTCATAGTACTTATTGATGTATTTGTACAATTCATGTAGAGCCACCAGGGAATTGAGGTCACCTGAGTAATTCTGCTTATAAGAGAAGAAATCAGACAAAACCATGAGACACCTAACAATTGTCCTGTCAAATTCTGTCCTCACATCTCATTAAGAAAGCAAAAGGAAAGGGAATTCACCAACAGTTCCTAGCAAAGGAAAAATCACATATATTTCTTGACCTGAATCCTTGACTACCCCTCTCCTCTCCAGCACTACCTGGGCAGATCCTCACCCTCCCTGTGGTGCAGGGCAGCCACCAGGCACAGTCAGTGTGTCTGAGCACAACTGCACACTCAGCTGGAATGTCTCATCTTTGCATTAGTAACTCTCCTCTGGACACACAGGTGAGGGGCCAGGTGACTTCTGAAATGCTTTGATTTACCCGTGACAGCTCAGCCAGGGCAGAGTTCATCTCCTGGTCACTGGCAGAGATGGTCTGACGAATGTCTGCGTAGTACCTAGACAGGGGCACACAGGCAATTTAGAGCATGGTCCCTCCTCCTCACTGCTGAAACGACAACTCCTCACATCCACCACTTACCTTTCCACCATCTGCTTGTAGCGAGGAATGTCCCGGGCATAGAGCAGCTTATTGATTGGAGAGTCCTTGAACATCCAAAACCAGAATTGGTTATGAAAATCTCCTGTATTGTGCTATGGACTAACCTCAGCAAGTAACAACATCACTTCTGTTTTCTGCCATTTGTTTGGGATCAGGAATTTTTTGTCCTTTGCATGGAGAGGCACTTCAAATAGGCTCTCTTCTAGTAATGCAGTCTGAGATACCCTGAGATGTGTTGATGAAGGGACCCCTGGGATCCCTAGTCCAGCCTTCCCCTTGGAGCTGGGTGATCACCAGTATGAGATCACACTGGCAATGGCTTTGAACAGCTGATGCCTGATGTGCTCCAGAGATCCACCCATCCCATCTCTGGTGACCTGTGCAGGACTGTTCCATCCTCACCACAGGGTGAGCAGTGATGGTGCAAAGTCTTTCCAATGGCCAACCTGAATGTCCCAAGTTGTATCCTGTGACTCCCACTGTCTGCCACAGCCAATTGGAGTTTACCTCTGTTCCCCAAGTAGCTGCAAGCTGTAAATGAAGAGCACGCCTCAAAAATTTCTTGTTGCTATGCAAAATCTGATCCTCCCTCCTCTCTTCCCAGGAGCTCCCCTTACTCTCCAGCTGCACATGGAAGCCAGAGGGAGCCTGGCCTGCCGTCCCATGGTGCTATCATTGCCTTCATAAGGCCGCACTGCTAAGCTCTCTGTGCCAACCATGCTCCCTTCTCCTCTGTACTCACCCGCCCTAACTTATGGTCAGCTATTGTACAGGAGTCCATGAAGGTCTGTGCAATGACCAGCAGCACAGCGTCCACGTTGTCTGACGTCTGCACATCAAAAACAAACTGGGGGTTCTTGATGATGTTGATCCAGAACCGCAGGGGAAGGCTGTAGAGAGGTCAGAAGTGCCAAAGGACATCAGCAAAGGTAGCAGCTACATTGCTGAAAGATAATCTACATGCTTTGCCCTCCCAGCAAAAGCAGCTCTTCACCCTATGGTCTGCTGCTTTGCACTTGCATTTTGTTCTCCTCAGTAGGAAGATTGCTGTCACTTTGCAAGCTCTAAGCAAGCCAGCAGTGCCTCCTCCAGGGCCCTCAGAACACCCTACCTGTTTGTCTTCCAGATATGGATGGTCTCAGGGTCTGCGATCCCGTAGTGTATGGCCTGCTCATCTAACAGGTCAAAGAAATATTTGACTGCCAGAGGAACAGGGCGGTTGGTACTGAGGATCACCTGGAACAAGTCGTCCACAAACTTCTGCAGAGTACCCTGTGGAAAATCATGTAGGACAGGGTCAGCACAGGCAGAGGAGAGTAGAGAGCCTAGGCCTTACATATGAGAAGCCATCCTCTTCTTCTCAGTGACTGCCCTTCACCCATCCCAGGGTACTCCACCCTCCCTGAAGGGAGCAGCAACAAAGGAGAATGGATGCCCCTGTGGTTTGTGGAACAGAGGCCAGGGAGAACCTCAAAGCAAAATGTAGAGGAGACTCAAATATACTCAAAGCCACTGCAGGTAAAGGGTATTGCTTCGTCTTCACAACACCCCTGCAATCTGCTGGGGGATATGAAGGAAGGCAAGACCCCAAGCACAACACAATCTGTGCTTCTTCTCACCTTCATTGAGAGCAGACGTGTCAGGTAGATCTCTGGGATTGCCTTGGCCCGCTCCCGATCTCTTAAGCTCCCACGCCGATGCTTGGGAAGTTCTGGCTCTTCTGTTGGTTTTACCAGGTGCCAAAGTTTGATCCCACCTTCATCTGCATCCTCCAGCATCGGTGTTTCTAAACCAAGCAGTTGTTTACAGATGAGTGTTGGCTGTCTCACAGCAGACCTTGGTCAGGTGAGCCCCAAGAAAGCAAGATTTCCCAGTATAACAGAAACACAAATGGGAAGGAATCTCTGCAGGCCTCTATCCAACTTCCTGCAGAGTACAACCACTGCCAACAGCACAGCAGGTTGCCTTTGTTCATCCAAGACCTTCAAGATCTTGGAAGCTTCCCCAGAACAGAGATCCCCCACCACCCCAGTGGTCTGTTTCAGGGTTGAACCACCCTTTTGCTGAAGAAGTTTTGTTCCATATCCAATTTGAATCTCTTAAGCTGCAGCCTGTGGCTATTATCCCTCATGCCACAGGAGTATTCATGGTGTTGTTCACTCTGCCAGGCAGTAAGGAAACTGCCATCATCCCACTCTGGCTATGCTCAGCACCTGAACATGTTAAGATTTGTGCAAGCTGCAGACTGCAGTCAGCCCTAGAGAGTCAGGCAACTGTGCTTGTTCTGCATTTTCACACCCAGCCCAGCCTTCCTTTGCTCTCACACTTTTGCTTTTCTCTGACCTCACTTGACCAAGCTTTCACACTTCCTGAGAGTCCTATGGGGGTCCAAGGCATGTGTCAGCCTTCTGTATCAGCATAAAGCTGGGGCTACAGCAAGAAACTTGTCCCACTAATTGGCAAGTGCTCTAAAGTATTTTTATGAGAACAAGACACGAAACTCACTTTCTCCTGGGATGTAATCCTGATTTTCCCTGTGGATGTGCTTGGTCAGGCGTGGGACGAGTGCTACTGTTGCTCCATCAGGCACCTGCACACAAGCAAAGAAGAACATTCAAAGCAAATGGCATGTTTCTCATCAGCACAATAGGCAAGCGCTTGTAAAGCAAAACAGGCTGTACCATCACTAGAAACAGGGACAGAAACAGGGATTTTGAGGCACCATCACTGTCTTTCCTGAGGGCGAGAAAATCTTGTCTGTACAAATTAAGAAACAAATGTTCAAAGTACAATAAAGATAATACTCAGGGACTGAGGTCATTCACATCTAGAACATGTTGCAGCAAAGTGCTGACACATTGGTGCAAGATACAACATACTGGTGCAAGGTAATTAAAAAATCCCTCTTTCCATTGTCAGAAGGTACCTGGAAGTTCAGTGCGTCATCACCTCCTAACTGATCTGGCCTGGAACAGGAACAGATCCAGCACATCACTTCACTGCAGTATGAACTTATGCCTGTCCTTCCAAGCCCTACACATGTCCACATCTCAGGTATGGGATAAGGACAGGGTTGTGTTTGCTGATGTCAGGCTGCAGCCACAGCACTGACTTAATTTGAATATGCTCTGTAAGAAAGGTCCAACCTTTTGACAGTGGTCACCAGGAGCCAGAGCCATAAACAGATCATGACAGTGTGCAGAAGGATGAGAGAAGAGATAAGGCAATGGCAGATTGAGTTCTGACCTTGTAATGCTGCAGAGTGTTCAGACGTTTCCAAGTTCCTTGAACAACAGATGTCACATCCTCATCAGACAGTATCAGGTGACCTGCCAGCCCCGATCTCCACTCTACAGTCAGTGGAACACAGAAGATGAAAGGATTAACTGCTAATTCGAGGCATCATCTGCATCATCCTGGCTGACCTCATTAAACGGCCTCTGGTCCTTGTCAACTCTTACCTGTGCTGTTTCACAGACAACATAACCTGAGCAAGTGCCTGTAATGCATCTGAGTCCTGCAGTCACAGGACAGACCCCTCTGAGCACAGGGACAGGTGGCCTCATGGCCTCCCAGGTTCTACCTGTCATGCTCCTACAAGTTCTGTCAGATTGGGACTCTTCAAGCAGATGGTTCAAACCACAAATATGCACCCATAGTTCTTATCAGCTACTATTTCCTCAGTACCTTCTCATCCTTAAATGTCACCATTATTCATCAACAGAACTAAGAAGATGGAAAACTGAGTGTTTTCTCTTCCAGTGTCAGTTCTACCATTCATTAACTACCACGGGCAAAATGCTCCCTGACATATATTATTAAGAGGCTGCCATTGACTTCAGGAAGTGTCAGTCTATGCCCACAGCATCTCTGCACTGCATTCAAATCCCCCTTCCCTCCTACACATTTTCTATCCCTTTTTTCCATACACCTTTGCCCAAGGCATTGCTGTGGTCTGAATCTGGCAAAGAACGCCATGAAGTGAAAGAGGCTGAACCTGACTGCTTCTTTTCCACCCCTGCCCCTTTCTGTTACAGTCTCTTCCCTGCTGTGTCCAGCCAGAGTGGTCAGTGATTCTGCACACTCAGCAGAGACTGACAATGTCACACATGCCAAGGTCTGTGCACAGACAGCAAACCACCATCCTTCACTTCCTCACTGAGTTTTGTCACCAAAGAGCTCTGCTCACCGAGGTCCAGCGTGTCTGGGTCTGGCCGGTGACAGTATGGCGTCCCTTTATAGATCTGATCTAGGATTTTCTCCTTCACCTGCGTTATGGTGTCACAGTCCAGCACTTTCGCAGAAATCCCTTGAGACTCTTCTGCCCCTCCTGCACCAACTCCTGCTTGTGTCAAAGCATTTAAGGTCTGGGGAAGAAAAGGTCACAGCTACTCAGCTGATAAGATTACATCTGACACATTTACACCTTTGATGGTTAGCATTCAGGCAAGTTAGCAGCCAATCCTTTCATTGAGAGATTCAGAAAAGAAAACATCGACGATGTTAAACACCTCAGTCTTGTGTTCTTAGCCTTGTGTCAAGAGCTGGAAGCCAATTCAAGAGCACTAGGGTGGAGCTCCGATGTGCAATCAGCAACGTCATCCCCTTATTTCTAGACACAGCACAGCACGTACACCAGATGACTGTGGTGAAGGCTCCTATCAGCCTGGGGCAAAAGAGCCCGATTTAGCAGAGCTCTTCATCATCTACATCTGCTGGAACAAACCTGGCTCCCAGGAGACAGTGGCAGGATGCTGCAGCTGTGCCTCGGTTATGGGAGCAGAGACATTCAGCGCTGTCTGAGAGAGGACAGAGGCTTGGCACTTACCAGAGTGCGGTACTCCAGGTCCTCTCTCAGAAGACGGTTGTCGTTCAGGGTGTATTTGGCTTTCCCTGTCACCCAGTCAACGGGCCCTTTGTCCACCTGGTGTTTGATTCCTCGAAACAGCATGTAAAGGGGCTCCCCGACAGAATCCTGGCATGGAAAGGAAGGAGAGAAATTCAGCTTGCTCCTCCCAGCAGAGCCCCAGACCTGGAAACATGGATATCAAGCAGGACTGAGGATACAGCAGCTGAGCCACAGTAGGCAAAGACAGAGCCTGTGCCAAGAGCTCCTGCTCCATGCACAAGAAAAGTGCACCATCCAGCTACCAGAGATGCACATGACCAAGGCACTGCTCTGCCTCTGTGCCACTAATCTTGCCACCTTCCCCAGCTCTCCAGAAAAGGAATCAGACCAGCATCTGTCCTCCCATGCACAGACCAGCCTGTGGCCTGTGCATTTCAAGATAAAGGAGCTACATTGAGGCCTCTGTGACCTGGTGACACACCCTGGAAACAATTGGTATTGATGTTGATTTAAGAATCCCTGCTCCCAGTGAGCAGCCCAGCTCTTATTCCTCACCCTGAAATACATGGTGACCCTGGCACTATCTCAGCTATGAGTGAGGCACAAAGCAAAGCTGTGCCTGTCTCCCCTCTTTTGGCCCCTCTACATCACAACAGGACAAAGAGCTCACCCTCACAAATGCATACAGGCAGATGGACATCCAGTTGGTTAACAGCTTCTCTACCACTGTTTCTGTCCTGAAAGAGAGCATCAGGTTGGTCACAAGAATGTGGTGCAGAACCAGGGGAGATTTGGAGGCAAAGATCACTCCCTTTGGAAGAAGGGCACACTAAGTCATGATAGAGAATGGAGAGAAAATAAAAGCCTTTTGATACCAGCACAGTTAATGCTTTGCACACTACTTATTGGAAGCACTTGTCAGCCTGAAGGAGGCACCAAATTACAGAATTGGAGAGACAAGAAGCAGGGAACAGTGGAAAGCCTCTGGTAGGTCTCAAACAAGAGAAATGTGTTCAGATCAGAAGGATGGACCAGATAGGAGGCTACTGGGGTTCTAACATGGGAGATATCTCAGTTTAGCTTCCAAACATGGCTTGACTGAGAACCCAGGGACCTCTAAATAGCGAAGTGGGATTAGAAGACCTGACAGAGCCTTTCAGAGCTTGCCAGCCAGGCAGAAAGGCTCTGTTTCTAACTGCCAGTGGGACCAGGCTGGCTCACTCACCTTCGCAGCATCAGCTTGGGGTTCTTGGCCACATACTGCTCCACAAGATCATTCAAGAGTGTTTTGAGTATGTCAGTGAAGTACTCCAGCTTCCCATGCAGCGACACCGTGAGCAGCGATGCCACATAGGCCCGGTCTCTCGGAGAGAAAGTGCGCTGGATCTCCAGAGTGTGGATGAACTGGTGGGGAGAGACATGAGCCAGTGTGTGAATCTGCTGAAAGCAAAGCAGTCACAGCTGCTGGCTCTTGGAAGGAGTGGTGCAGGAGCTGTTAAGGAATGAACCTTAATAGACACTGCCCACCTGCTGCCAGGAGGCTCTGGCCCCACAGCAGGCTGCCAGCAGAGAGGGGGACATTACCTTGGTGAGGAAGAGCTTGCTGTTGAGGAGGTTGGAGAGCTGGACCAAGCCCTGCTCCACTGTTTGCCGTCGGCACTCAGGGATGTCAAGGTCCCTTTGCAGCGGTGACTCACGGTGGCCCGGAAAGAAAATGCGTTCTGCATAGGACTTGTAGTCCAGGAAGGGGATCCCTGTGCCCACAAGGTCACTTGTGAGGTCCATCATCTCAGTCATCAGGTCTGAGGGAAAGGAAAATGCCCATGAGGATGACACAACTGACATGATCTCAACTGATGGTGCAGAGCATGAGGTAAGGGGAGGAACCAGGGCCAGCAGCATAGGACTGAGAAAGAGGAAGGATGTTTCCTGTCAGGAAAAGGCATGTTGGGGTCTCATTGCCAGAATATTTAAAACTAGACTAGGCAGCAGGAGAAATAGCATGAGCAAAGTTCTAATCAGGAGCTGGTTTCCAATTTTATTTAATTTCCTTCCAAAGAGGAAGCCACTATTCAGCACACATCTGTGGTTACAGGCATTACCTACAGCAAAGACAGAGTATTAGAGACCTGCTCCTCACTCCTTCACACATGAATTGGGGACTACAGTTTCAGAGTTTCAGAGCCCCAGGTCTCCTATAGTTGTAAAGAGCTGAAGTGCAAGGTTTGTAAGCTCAGAACATGGCAATTCAACTCGCCCTACACAAAGACTGGGCTAGTAGCTGTCCTTAAGATCCCTCCAAGTGTGCTGTCTTGACTTTAGCTCTTCGTCTGAGTCTGGAGGATGAAGTGTAGAATAAGAGAGGTTTGTATGGATCATTGTGCTCTTAATTAAAGAATAAAAAAAGGAAGAATTTGGCTCTACGTTTCCATGCTCTGGCACAAGATAAATTATTTCCTGCTCTGAGCTACGCAGACAAGTACACAGGAATGGGAAGAGAGGTAGGGTTGAGAGTGGTTCTCCAAGTTTCCTTGAAGCTACAAAAACCCTGGAGCTCAGTGACTGACCTGTGAATTCCTTTTTGCATCTGTCCCGAACACTTGTTTCCAGATTTTCCAGCTGGATTTGAACTTTCTTGTAATCCCTCAGAGCCTGTTTGCTCTTCCTCCTGCAATAAGAAGCAAAATTGTTCCTGGTGGCACTAGCCCAGGGACTGTCCTTGCCAACTGCTGTGTTGCTGCCAAAGACTCCAGGGCAGTTGGAGCTGAGGCGATTTCTACAGAGCATCTTTGCAGGATACCACACAGTGTTCCATAAACTAGATGTGTCTCTTGAAGCACTCATTAGATTCTGAATGAACCACAGCGCAGACTGTGACTAGCAGTGCAACATGCCTCCCTCCCACATCCAACACCACCACAGGCTCACAATTCGGCACAAAAAGAAAACTGTAACTTTGTTTAGGCCCAAGATGTACACACTTTTTCACATCCACTGAAAACATTGTGAGGAACTTAAAGGCCTCCTACATGCCAGAACTTCTTACCTGTATATGAAGACGATGACCAGAACAATCAGTGCCACAAAGGATGCACCAACACCCAAACCAATCTGTGCCTCCAGCGGGAAGGTGAGCTGGCTTTCCGTGTCATACTGCACTCGGCCCAGGAGGAAGTTCAGGTTTCCCATCTGAACCTGTGAGAAGAAGGCATTTACCAAGATGATTCCATTCCTCTGTGCAGGAATGAAAAACAAAGCCACAGTGCTTCTCCAGAACGAGCATAGGGAGCACACAGCTGCCCACAGCACAGTGAACCCAGCTACACTGTTTACTTTCAGGCAACTTTAGCTGTTAAGAGCAGAATTTGAGAATGAGGCCAGTTCCCTGCCACCTCTGTTACTTCCCCCATCCCTCAGCAGGGCGTCTGCCTTTCCTAACTTCCCATCCCACAGCCACTTCTTGCACATGCTCCAGGAAATGACAGGATTTAGGCAGTGCTGCCGCTTCCCTACCGTGAACTCTGGGAGCAGGTCCGTGCCCTCCCGCTTGGTGCGGTGCCGCGGAGCCGGCTGCTCCGCGGGGGGCTCGCAGTAGAGGTGATTCCTTGTTAGTGTCTTCACCACACAGATGCCTTCCCCAATCATAGCCATAACTTCATCCTTGGAAATAGCCAGATCTAGATTTTCCCCCTGAAATAGATTTGGACAGTACATGAGATCAGGGAAAAAACAACTATGGATTGCCATGGCTTCAGAGAAGATGGAAGAGATCAATACCATAAGATGAAAGCAGCCTTTTTTCTTCTTTGTTTAGGCTCACATGTGAATTGGCTGCAGGGGTTAACTTTGTAAGCAAAAAAATTCATTTGCATATGATTTAGATTTAGCTTTGGGACCTGTAGCATACTGCATAAGTACAGTTATAAATAGCCTGTCCTCTTAAGGCTCTTCAGCCAAAACACAGCTAAGCTCAGCTCTTCACTCTGTATATTTAAAAAGGCAGTCTCAGTTAACCTGCATGCTCAGCTGAGTCAACCAATTGCCTTTCAATCAATGCCTTTCAAAGGTGTAACATGTCTGTGCTATTTCTCTTATTTGCTTTAATTTTGGGGGAATAAGACTTTTTCTTTTTTTAATAAAACCATGCTGACTGATGTTAATTATATTTTTATGCTTTAATGCTTTCTAAGCTCAGAGCTCTGTCAGGTTATCCCGACAGGCTGGCAGAGCAACCTCCTTGTCTTTTCAAGTTCTCTTCCAGTCTTCTCAAACTGCCCTACATCTCCAAGATGCATTCAACTGCAATGGCAGTGGTCTAGACATTTCTAGGTTCTTACATCCTCACAGTTTTTACCCCTATGCAAAGAGAGAGCTTGTGGACAATTTGCACCTACAGCAGCAGCCTTTACTTTCTTTAAGACTACTGGACTGAAAAGTACTTGTCCATACAAAAGAAATACCTCAGAATTTTTTTTCTTGCATATAAAAGCAGTCACTGTGCTCTTCTGTATCATCTTTAATGAGTTATTTTCCTGCCTTCACTTAGTAACAGGTCTTCCCCACTGGCAGATTCTTTTACTCCTAAGTTACATCTAGAGGAAACTGAAGTAGTTATGAGAGAGTCAACAGCTGAGAACAGGATGTTGGGATAATGCAGTACTAATATCTCATATTCAAACAGTTTATTAGGAATACAAACCCCCCCAAAAACAAACCACAGAAGTTTCCACAAGCCCTATGAAGTCCCTAACAATGATTTATGGATTCAAGAGGCTTTTTTGATGCACTCTTTTCCCTCCTCTTAGGTACTGTTTCTCACAGGCCAAGACAGATGTGCTGTGGCAGGTTGTAACCTGTCAAATGTTTTAAAAACCTTGCTGTTGCATGACACCAACTTAAAACTTCATACAAGGAATATTAATTCCAGCTGGTTTTTGTCTTACCTCCACAGAGATGACACTTCCTGGCTTGTGACGATATGGTTTGGCAGGGTCCTCAGCATTCAATGGTTTTAGGATAGGGTTGACTTCATAAGAGAAAGGCATGGGATGCAGTGAGTTGAAATCAAAGCTCAGATTATCCAGAATAAATTCCAGTTTGATACGGGCACTCCTCAACAGCAGGTTAATGGCTGGAGTTTTGCAAAGGATCAGGTAGGAAGAGTTAACAAGACATGGTTCTTCAAACTGAGGAAAAAGGCAAAAAAGAGTGTCAGTAATGGAACACCAGTACTTCTCCTGCAGCTTGGCAATACTTTCCACCCCAAACAATCTGGGGCCACTCTGCATTCTTCTAATCTGGAGAAATGCCAGAAGAACCCTGCTTAACTGTAAAGGGGAAAAATCCAGGATCTGAGGAATTCCCCATGTTCCTCTAAAGGAACCTTTCATAGCACTGGTTTTGTTGGAAGGTCTCAGCAGTGGGAATGAGCTCTGACATTCCCCTGGCAGCAAATTCTGGAGAGAGACCAGCTTCAGATTTCCCTGCTTTGAGAGAACAGGACCAAATTCCTTCAATGCAAGGCTGTTTTCCCAGTCTGAATGCTTCTGTGAAAGTGTTCTCATGCCTGGTTGAATATGTTTTACACATTTGGTGAAAGTATTAGAGTCTTTTTTTTTGCTGCCCTACAGCCACAAATCTTTCCTAAGAACATTGATAAAAACAGCTGTTATTGATGCATGTGCATCAGGAGTGCATTTATGGACAGGAAGCCCTTCATCATTTGCACTAATAATGCAAATCCTTCTTGTACTTGGGCTGCCAAACCACCCTCTACCTCTGCAAATTCTGCTGCATACTCTGTGACCTTGGTGACCACATCAATACTTCTGTAATGACCCATCTCAGCAGACTGGCAGCAGGAGAGCAGAAAATTATTGTGGTGCTGATAATTTCACTGCCTGGTTTTGTACGTCAGAGTGAAAGAGATCCCAGGAACTAGAGGGATAGACTGAAAGACATATGCTAAAGGAAGAATCTGAAGCACAGACACACTGGGCCACACAAGCTCTCTGGCTCAGATGTAGATTTCTTTATCTCCACACTGCTGCCTTGCTATTTCTGTCCCACATCACAATCCTGCACATCTCCAGGCAGAGCCAGACCCAGCCCATGGAAATGTTTGTGAAAGTGCTTAACCTCTCAGTCTGGCAGAGAACACTTCCACGGGCCAAGACTTGGTACAATCCAAGCAGATAACAGCAAGTGGTGGGAAGAAAAAAGTCCTAGGGAAAGAGAGTGCTCCTCTTCAGAGGTGGAACATCAACCCCTGTGCACCCACATCCCCACTGAGTGCTGTGCTACCTGCTGGATGCTGCACAGAGAATCCTCAGGACACTCAGAGTCTGGGATGATCCTTCGCCATCGCCCCGTTCCTCGGCGCCGGCGTTCCGATGGAGAAACTGTAACCCGGATCTTTGGTTTCTGCACAACATCCAAGTTGTATCCATGAATTCTGAGCACTCTCCCTCCGCTGAAAGACAAAAGTAGCTGATCTGACTCACTTGTTATTCATCAGTTCAATTTCATCCATGCTCCCATCCCTCTGTTTGTGCTCATTCTTACAAGCCTGGCTTTACTCCAAAGTACCACTCAGAGATAACACTGGTGCAGCAGCCCCAGCACACTGCCCAGGGAAAAGGACACTCATTCTTGCTACCTGAGGAAGCTTTTAGGTGGCTCCGCAAAAGTGATGTTGGGATCCAGAGTATATCTGAAGAGGGATCCTTCCAGTCTCCGCTCTTGCTCCCCATATTTGATAGTGACTGGGAGTTCTGTGGACACATTGCTGGGACTTGTCTGGCATGCCAGCTGATCCTCTGTCATCTCAGAGAGGCTTGGAGAGACAAGAAGAACAAGGGATTAACACAGCCATTGCAGAGACAGATTTTATAGTAATGTGTCTTTCTCTTTGCACAGAGTCTGCAAACCTCTTCTGCTATTTTCCTAAGTCTCATGCTGAAAGCTCTTGTGCCTTATCTGTGCAAGTAATAATTGCTGGGCAGCTGTCAGGAGCAGCACATGGACAAAAAGCAGGTACAGTCACTGTCCAGACTGAGGAGACTGGACATATGCCACCAAGGCCTGTGTAGCTTCTCACCAGCAGTGAGGTGAGGCAGGTGTGTGTGTCCCAGGGTGCAAGAGAACAAGCAGCTCTTGGGATCAGGCTGGAGGAGCCAGCTGCAGCTGCCTATCAGCAAAAGCAGAGTGACAGGATGGGTTACAGCCCTGTCAAGGGACAAGCAGAACAGAGATGAGCAGCCCTGCTCACATCCAGGGAAGGTGGGCCAAAGTCTTAGTTGGTTGAGATTGCTGCCATGACCCTCCCAGGGAAGATCCCCTGGAACACAGAGGAAAGCAGAGCTCCAGCTGCTCCAGGGCAGCATCACACCTTGGGAGGCTCTGGGAAGGAGTCAGGGCAGTGCACAGCCAGCACATTGGCAAGTTTGATCTTACATTTGACAAGGCAGGTCTCCAAGCAGGACACTGATCTCATTAGGGTGCCCAGTCAGCAGTTTTGAGCCTAGAAGGGTAAGGCAGGTTCCTCCTGCTTTGGGACCCTGAGTTGGAACAATGGATTTCAGCTCTGGATTCTAGAAGAGAGATGAAAAAAAAAAAAAAAAAAAAAAAAAGGGAAGTGAGTGACAAGGATCTCAAAAGATAAGACAAGGAAAAAAAACAGCAGAATGTGTTCAGTGTCCTCCAATGGTGTGAAAATAGAAGCTACAGTTCCAAACCACACACAGGCCTCCAGCAGTTACTTTACTGAGCAGAGGAGGGATCAATCACACCAGCAAGAACCAGGAATCCAGGACCTTTCCACAGACTGCCAAAGGCATATGGATGCTGCAACCAGCAGAGCTGTGAGCCTCACACACAAACCCAGGGATTAACAGTTCAAAGGGGTTGTTTAGATCAGTAATTGGATTAATAACTCATGTTAGGAAAAACAAGGTAGCAAATAAATTGCCTGTTTGCCTAGCAGATGAGGAGATTAACAGCAGGGAGCCCTAAGAATTTTTGTTGAGACCTGTTACCTGCTGTAACAAAAAAAAAAAAAAAAATTAGGACCACTGAGGAGCTGCAACAAAATTTAGAGAAACCAGGCAGAGAGATACAAGTAAGTCACTGCTGATAAACAAAAAGCAAGATCCTTGAAGTAAGAAGGAGGAGGGAGAGTTACAGGATAAAAAGCAAACACGTACACCACTGCTAGTCTCTAAATAGCATCCTGGTGATAACCAAGAGAAGAGCAACAAGCACAATCTAGTACATAAAATGGTTCTATCAAGCCAAAAATGAAAGAGCTTAAGACTTGTCAGAATCCCTTTCCCCTTCCCACGGGAGAGGGGGACATGCAACTACATATATAACTTGTAAATTGCACAGACAGAAAGAAAAAGAGGCAATTGTATTTAAAAGTTACTTAAGTGTTATTTTATAGTGTTGGATTTAAGATACCAAAAAGTTATCAGAAACATGCTTTAAAATGATAGGAAACATTTCTCTGCACAATGCACAGGAATTTTGGACTTACTGCCACCAGATTGTGCAGGTCAGAAGATAAAAGCATGTTCAAATGCAATTTGCATAGTAACAAAAGAAAAGTCAGAAGTCTTAGTAAGATGTTAAGCCGTCAAAAAAAAAATCTTCAAGTTGGAAACACAGAGGAAAAATAGAGAGTATCTTTAAGTATTTAACAGTTACCATTGTCAAGAATGAAATAAAATCACTAGACTACAGGATCTTTACTATTATCTAGTACAGCTATTCTTATAATCTAAAAGGGAGTGAGGGAGAACCAAACCAAACCAAAATCCCAGTACACTACACAACACAAGCAGCAGAAAAATCTGATAAAAATACCAGCAGCAAGTGCCAGGTAGACTCCTGTAAGTTCATGCAATAAACAGCCATTTAGCAGAGATACTGGGAAAACAGGGGAGATATTACAGCTATGTTACCTGATAGGTAAAAACATGACCAGAAACTCCACGGCCTCCTCCAGGCACTTCCACCACTATATGCCCAAACCTCTCTGTCCAGCTCCCGCCAGTGACGCACACGATGCTGCAGGACAATCCAAGAACAAAGTCACACCAGGGGAGAGCAGGGGAGCTGCGTCCATTGTAGCATGTCCTAAAAACATCTAGCAACCAAAAACATTTAGTTTCCTTCTTCCAGCCTTATCTGATGCTCTGAATATGCAACCAAACATCGAGAAACACCTCTAAAAAAGCTGGGTTAGGTGCAGCAGAAAAAAGCAGGGATCAGTTCCAAACAGACTCCTTCTATCTAAGATTACTCTTTCTGCAACAGACAGGATGAATCCCACTGTGTCACAGATGCACAGAGTCCAACAACTCTTCTATTTTCCAGAGTTGATCAAAATCAGTTGCATCTGGAGGACCTCAGGCCAGCAGTGGTCAATCCACACATTAGTGCTGTGTCTGATGCAGGAGACGACTCAAGGACTGGCTTTAGCTGTCACTGTTTAGCTGTCCTGTCTTCAAGCAGTGGCCTCTGCAACTAGCCAGATCCCCCGATCTGCAGCAGTCATTCCTCCCAGCCCTTTTTTGAGACATAATTTCCTATGGGAGATGCTGACAAAATGAAAAGTCAAATTGTACTTAGAACAGAGCAGCAAGGAGTCCCACGTTACAGCATTGATTTGCTAACAGAAAAGCTAATCTGCAGGAGACTTCCTAGCCCTCCTGCATAGCAAGAGATTAATTTTGTCTGGGCCTTGCTCAGGAGCGGGTTCCAGGTTCACAGCTATATCCCCTCAACTAAAGAGGCTGAGGAATTTGAACTTAAGCAGTGCAGTCCAAGCCAAGACCCTGTGATGCCAGGTGATTTACAGATACAGAGCATAGACAGTGCTAACCTCAGAAAGATTATGCTCTAATTCTAGGATGAAAACAAAAAGCAGATAGATCCAGACAAACAAATTGCACAGACAGGACAACACTGCTCAACACAGCAGGCCATTCCCAGCAGGATCTTACCTGGCTCCTAGAGGGAAGGGTGCTACAACTACTACTACCATGGAATGGAAAAACATGCTTTTAATGTTTTTATGTATGTGATAGCTCTGATAAGAGGTTACTCACAATCGCTCTCCTCTTCTCCTACTGGTTGTTTGGCTCCTCTCCCTCCCTTGTCCAAAACTCCCATCTACCTGCCCTGCCACAGGCCAGCTACACAAATATCCTTTCCCCCTTGCCTTCTAGTTATCCCCCACTCATACCTCTTAACACCTAACTACTGCTTTACTACTTTGTTCTGCCCTGGCCAGACACACTGGCTGCACAATTCTCTGTCACTGACATAAGCCAAATTCAGTATGATAGGTCTTCCTGCTTCTCATCCTTCTCCTTACCATTACTTTTACACGCACTGTGTGACCTGTCAGGCACTCCTGGCCACTAGAAGAGTGGCACTGGGCCCACTAGGACTTCCTCATCTGTCCCCTGCAGAGAGGATCTTTTCTTTGATTTTGTTCTTGTGGGGAAGTCTTGCTAGCAAGTGAAGACTGACAGTCTAGGGGTGTGCCTTCCACCACGTGTTCCCATCCTCACCCTGTATTAACATAGTCAGGCTATTTCCCTGTCAGGGACACTTGCACAAGCCATGTCCTTTGCTGTATTGAAATCTCTGGTGGCTGAGTGAGACACCCATGAAACCGCAGGGTTCTGAGCCCACAGCTCCCTGACCTGACTGTGGGCTCTGTCTGGGCAGTGTGGTTGGAACACGCCATCACTGTTCGGCTGTCGCCTTGCACACAGCCTTATCCCTATAGGGTCACTGCCTGAGCAACTACTCACACAGTGACCTGACTCAGGGCACTCCCTGGGAACGGGCAGGGCTCAACAGCTACTGCAGCAAAGGCAAAGACATCTCAGGCTGGGTTAGCAGCCAAGGGAAAAGCCAGCGCCTGCCTCTGGGAGGAGGTTTCACAGATACTCTACCTGCTAGAGATCTCATACTCTTGAGCATCTACGGCACAGGGAATTCCTGCAACAGTGACAGTTTCTGCAATGTCTTGATGTTTCTGCCCGAGGTTTGAGCCAGTGATGGTGATTCTAGTGCCACCTTCCACTGGTCCAGACAGGGGGTACACCTGCAAAGACATCCGCGCATGTGTAAATGTCACAGTATCTCAGGCTCCACAGTCTGGTGACCGATCTACAGCACAGAGCCCTTCAGCTGCCCTGGTGCAAACTCTGCCTGCTCAGGTCACTGCTGTTGGCTCCTTTTACTGGCTAGGACTAGTCCCAGGTTGCAGCCTCATCAGAAGAAAGGTCATAAAGAACACCACAGTTGTAGCTTTCTTTCCCATACCTTGCTGTTGCCAGCAGTCCCCACCCAGAGGTGATAGTTCACTTAGAAGGCAAAGACTGCTCTGCTTTGCCTTCCCACTGACATGCTGACCACTCCACAGGGCATTTCTGCTGAAGAGTGGGAATGCACAAGCCAATACATGTTACTAGTATTGAAGCAGCAAGCACCATTCCCCCCTCAGCATCAGGACAACAATGAATTGCATGCTGCACAAATGTCAAAGCTGTGCCCCTGAGCAGCACCCAAGGTAAACTAAGACAAGATGCAGCACATGGATGTTGTGCACCACTGAAGGGAGGACAAGCTGACAGCAAAAGGGACACATGGCTACAAACACTTGTCATGTGGCAGTTAGCAAGAAACATTTAAAATAAACAGACAAAAATAATTAATTCCAGTAACCCGTCATGCCTTTCCCATCGTTGCTGTGCTGCTGTCATTAGGTTTTACCCTCCTTTGCCCCAGGCATAGCTGGGCCAACCTGTTTCAGGGTCTGGCTCAGGATAGTTGGAGGATCCATCCTGTGGACCATTTCCCAGCTCCTGAATGATTCTGGCGTGCCAGTTTCAGCTGAGATACAAACGAATCATTCCCTACTGTTCTCTACCAGCAAACTGAACGCCCAGCAACAACAGTGTAGAATCTTCACAACACTGAGGGACTCCAATTGAACTTTCTCTTCAGAAGGTCAATAAATTAATGAGCTGCACTATTTGCACTCTGAGTTCACAGCCCTTTGATTTCTGCTGCAGAACAGAGCCCTCCTTGCCCTGTGTGCAGTACGCCAGTGAGCAAATTACTCACAGAGTGAATGAGAGGTGCTGGACACAGGTCTTCGATTTCTTCCTTGCAAGAGCCCCTGAAGATACAGCTGGGGTTGTCACCTCCACACCACACACAGTTGTACTTTGAGTCAGCTGTTTGGCAGCGGCTACAATCAGTGTGTCCCACAGAACAGTTGTAAAAAGTCACTGCAAAGGAGAAAAATTCAGAGGTACCTGCAAACATCCCCACAGGGCACAGCATAACCCAGCAACCTGCCTTTTACAGACCCCACTCCTCCTCCTGCCCCCATGACAAGTGACAGAAGTGAAGCTCTGTTTCTCTTAGTTTTCTTGTGATAGGACTACCACAGGTACAAAAAGCCTCATTTGAGGATTTCTCAATTCCCTTCCACCTCATCTGCTGTATTTTTACTGGGAAGGTGTTGCACTCCTACCATGAAGATCTGCAGCACTGTCCACTCGAAGGTGTCGTCGCCTCTGTACAAACACCACAGCATTGAATTCGAGTTGAGGTGCTGTGTAAGTGTACTGCAAAGACAAAGATCATCAAGAAGACTTAACAGAGGCAAAATCAAACCAGCTGAATAGGCAAGAAGCATCAACATCCACACTGAACAGTGCATGGCACATACAGCCTACATGGAGCTTCCATGCATGCAGACAAGGCAGTGTTAGTTAGGGCAGTGTTAGCACAGGCTTGTCCTCACTGGTTCACAGTCACAGTTCTGCTCTAGGAAGAGTAGCAGGTTTTGGTTCACTAAGATGAGTGCTGAACACCAAGTCTGTGCTCACAACAATACTTGCCTAACTTCCTAATTGCATTCCTAAGTGGCCAACCCTATCCACAAGCCCCTTGCTCAGAAAGCTGCTCAAGCTGGCATTTATGCAACTTCATTACATAACTCAAAACAAGATTTTACTTGATCCTACAACTGATGATGTAGGATCACAATTGGTCTGCAGGGCTCATATGCACAAGAGCCTGTGTTTTTCTTCTCTTTTAACTATATGAGTTTGTGAACTAAAAATAACATCTCTGCTTGCAAATCTTGCCTTAAGTAAAATTCACACAGCATCCACAAGTGTACATGTCTGTTTTAATTTTCCCTGATAATTTTAAATCCACAGGCTTGCTTCTATCACCAAGGACAAAATCAGCATTTTTCTTACTAACATCTTTTCTTTTGTACTAACAGCATTTTTCTTCTCACAAAAGAACAATCATCATGGAGGTCTCACAGGAGTCATGGTGCAGATAATGACAAACAACAGTGCCTGAAGCTAAAGCAGGAGTGGCACCATGCTGGCCAGTTTAGAGACAGCACCATCCCCTGCTACAGCCAGTGAAGCAACAGGTCATGTGGCTCACACTGCACAGACTTCCTGAGGTTGAAGGTACCAGTACTGGCAGGCAGCAGCATCACAGCTGAGGGCCCCAGAGTGCTAAATATTCTACAAATACTTTTGCAAACCATGCTTTTTTTCTCCAGAGCTTGCCTTCCATCCTACTCTTGCTGAGCAAAACCAGCACCTGTGTGAACTGTGAAATGGCACAGTAATCTCAGCACTCACCTCGTTCATCTGGCAAGTGATATAACAGAGGGACTTGTTTGTTTCTTCTCTTTCCACATAAGCTTCCATCACCACTGTCCTCCCCTCCAAATTCAAGACACACTCATAGTCCCACTGCTGGTCCTGCAGGAGGAGACACATTGGCACCATTTCCCAGTGACACACAGCTTCGGGCTGCACAAGTGCTCCCCTGCCTCTGAGTTCAGCACCTTTCCCCAAGCCACCAACATGCTCCTCTCATTTCCCTCGTTATGCCCACTCTGTGCTATATTCAAAGGCTCTCCATGCTGTGACTGTCTCCATGTATGGAAGACAAACCAACACAAAACACCTAGAAGGGAGCATGTGTGTCACTCTGCAGAGAACTTAGCACAGAGGGAAATTAAAAACACCAAAACAGTGGGACTGTGAAGTTATGCCAGTACATCCCTGTGAAATACTAGCTTGGAGATGAAGATTAGAGTACACAGATTAGAGCATGTAAAAAAGAGTAAGTGTACATTTCTCCTCTGCTGTAAACCTTCCACTGAATTGCTTAGGTACTTCCTGTAAAAAAGCTAGATATGCATCTCTCTGGAAACAGCTCTACTCCTCTGAGCAGTGCAGTATGTCAGGTTTAATGTATAAAGTAACAATTAGACTGTGGGCTGCATGTTCTGAGTTGTTTTTTGTCAAAGGTTACTAAATCACCTTCTGTCTTCAGAAGCCAAGAGAATTTTTATCAGAGGCACACCCAAGAAACAACTGTCAAGTGTGGTTTTCCCCACTGTGGAAGTTTCAGGTATGGCAGGAATAGCCACATTAACACGAGCATGCCAGAAAGGAAACGGAACAGATGACTTGTCTTTAGCTTATGGAGACACAAACAAACAGGATGGATTCAGCAGAAAGTTATTCCATGAACTACCCTCTGCAGTGCAGCACAGGTGCAATTTAAACCAAATACATGCAGATCTTCTCCAGCAGGCTGGTGCACACCTGTACTCTCTGTCTCTGAGTCACCTTCTGTACACCAATATATCCAGCTATGGAACTCTTTATGAAGAGAAATAGGTTATTTCTCTAGGAGAAATCTAGGCAGAGTCACACCTGTATCTTACATGGATTTTTAGCAGTCCAGTGGCCAAGCTGCCCAAACAGTGCTCTGCAATAATGCAATTTCTTACTGGTGATGGCACTGAGCTGACTACCTGATAGAGGTGGAAGTTCTTTCCCAGCAGGGTTATCTTCCTTGCCACATTGACTGGAAACAGCGAAGATCCCTGGATTCCCTGCACACAGGGACATGCATTTGGACCCCAGCTAGGCTCTTCACTCTGAAAAAAACCACAGGACACAACACCTCCTGTGTGCTGAAATACTAGACTGGCAATCTGTAAGAAAACTTCAGAGTTACAGCCTTAGACTGTGAACTACAAAAGGCCAGTAACTTACCTCCTCCCAAAACTCAGGGACATCATACTGATAATCGAGGTCAGGGTGAAGGATCCTGGGGAAGTCAGGGACATCCCTCTCTGAAGAATCGCCATCACCCGACAGAAGAGTAGAAGCAGAGAAAAGAGACGTGTCATTCTCAGCCTGCAGCAAATCCATCCAGTCCTCTGTGTCCTGGAGCTCTGTGTCTTCCTCCAGCAGTGACTGTGGGGGAGCTGATGTTGGGAGCTCTGAAACCGAGAGCTCAGTTCCTGGCAATCCAGGAGCATCATCAGAGACCACAGGGCTCCCTGGCACCTGGCTGGGGGTCTGGGGAGATGAGATGGCAGATGTCAATGCCTCTGTCATAGGAGAAGGACTTGGAAGCCACTTGAAAGTCATGACATGAGGGGATGGTGTTACAGCAGCCACTGCAGACGTGTGCAGAGGGCTACCCCCGAGTGTGGTGGGTGGGTCTGTGTGCTGGGCCTCCTGGGCTGTGGCTGGCCCTTCCGTGGGCAAGGCTATGTGATCCACGCTTTTAGACGGGCTGGAGAGGACAGATGCAGCAGGAGAAGTTGTGTCTGGCACAGTGACAGCAGGTTTGTCTGCTGGCGGTGGCAGCGGGGACTCTGTGGCAGCCTGGAGGGAGGCGGCGTCGGTGGCGAGGCTCAGGTGGGGGTAGCCGGGGCTCTGTGTGGGCTCCGGCATCACCTCCGAGGCCGCCGAGGGCGTGACGTGGATGGGCTCCGTGTGGGGCACAGTGCTGGGGCTCACGGGCACAGGGGTGGTGACAGGCTTTGTGGCCATGGTGGGGGCTGTGGTAGAGGACTTGGTGAGGGGAGCAGCTGAAGAGGGATACACACTCGAGGTTGGGATCTGGGCCTAGAAAGAAACAACACGGTGGGATGAGGAGAGAGAAAGAAACGAAACAGAATAAAACTCAAGCAGAAAAACATTCCATATGACTTCCCACAGACAAGAAGCTGTTTTGCCCTCTGGATTTTAACAAGAGCCACATCTTATACAATCTTTTAGAATGGGATTGGGGAACGTTCATAGTGCAGAAGATCCAGCAACACTCCCTCTTCCCACAGATGCCTGCACTGGCCTCCTCTCAGAGGGAGGTCTGCTAGACTTCATCCTTCACAAAAACGCAAGGCCACCTGTGGCAGCCACAAACTGGGCACCTGTTCCACTCCCTGTCAGCTTGCTCCTGTCCTTCCACTTTGACCACACTGGCTGCATAGTCCCAGGACAAGGGTGACCTGCTTCAGCTGACGGCACTCCCCCAGAAACCTGTAGTATCAGGGATGCAGATCCTCATGTCACTCCAAGGGGAGCTCCTCTGCTCCAACAGCTCACCTCCTTGCTTGATGTGACTGACAATTGCCATTTTACCTGAGAGGAGATCTGACTCACTGAGGCTGTGAGAGCACACAGGACTAGGACTGAGCAGGAGACGCACCCTTTCATTGTAGATAATGGTTCCCTCCTCACAGGTTGCTTTGTGGGTGCACAGGTGCTGCTGGATGCACCAGTTACATCCCCAGAGACTGCTCACACACTTCTGGCACCTGGAAGAATGACAGAAAAGCAGCTACTAAGACAGGACAACCCAGAAAGGGACAGCCACCCTCCCTAGAACTACAGAAGAGAAAAAGCAGGTGCTCACGGTGCCGATTTCCACAGCAGGGCCACTGCAGCACAGTCATAGAAAGAGAAGTCCACAGAAGCAATGAAGATGTCATGGAAACGCACTACAAGCTTTATGGTGACATGATCTGAAAATGAAAATAAAAATTTCTTAGAAATGGAGCCCCTACAAGTTTGCCATACTGTTAGGAGACACAGCATGCTTTAGGATAGACACTGTCAAACACTGAGAGAGATTCCCTTCCAGGCTTCTAGCACCTCAATCACTGGATTATCCTATGGACACCAAAAACAGGTTGGACAAGTTCATCAGGAGTAGTTTGTGACAGCTCTTGCCAACCCATGGGAAAGAAGCCTGGTCTGAAGATCTGTCCATCTTTATCTCTATAATTCCACTGCCAGCTCTGTATTACAGGAAGAAGTAACACTGAGGCTCAAAGCTGATTGTCTTTTGTCATCCAAAGGAAAATGAAGCCTTAAGAACTGATGTGCCCTTCACATGCTGCCTGCATCTTGAGAGCTTTGTTCTATGACCAGACTAAGAAGTGAGTCAGGAAAGAGGTTTATAAGATTTCTAATCTCACTTGCAACAACTCAAGGCTTATCTGCTTTAAAATCCAGGTCTCCCATCAACTACAAGCCTCAGGATAGCCCTGTTCTCTTTGGGAAGAGACTGTCACTGTTTTCTGTAGATCAAATAGCTGCAGAGATGGTCAAAACTTACAGCAGCTGATAGCATCAGCTGGAAGAAGATATTTTGCATATGAGAGCACTAAATCAGCTAATTAAGCTTGTCCCAGACAAATGCTTCCAACCTTTGAGCTGGTTACTAGCTCTTCAAACAATGGGAACATACCACATTCTCTGCTCAACCCCAGGAGCTGCTGTTTCTCCAAGGCAGTTAGCAATAACAATAAGTAACAAGAACCTTGTGAAGTGTTCCTCTCTGAATGAGATTTCAGATATCCTCTTGCAAGCAATGTCTAGTCACAACAAAACTATCAACATGTGAAGAACCAGTCAGGTCTAAGCTGGGTTTGTGACAGGATGGCAAGGGAAGCAGTATGCTAACAGAACACTGATGAGGGGTGTATTGAAACCCAGGATGTGCAGAAAACAAGGCTATATGCAGCTGGAGGCTGGAGTCATTGCAATACTGCCAGCTCCTATCACTGTCACAGAGGTGATTCCATTTGGCAGTGGTGGAAGGACTAACACCTCCCAGGATTTCAGGGTTATGACACCATATTTATAAACGCTCCTTTCTCTGGAAAGGCCATTATTTCCAAATGACTGCCAATAATGCTATTTGACAGAAGTTGAGGTGGAGCACTTGCAGATTGAGAGCAAGAGCTTGTGCTACTAATTTGGAGCTCAACAACTACACATGATAGATGAGCTGGTATGCAACCTTTAAAATAAAGCTGGAAAATGGCAAATATTTTAGTGAACTGGGGAAAGTATTATAAATAGGAATAGGAAAGGGCCCTAATGAGATCTCATTTAGAAAACAATGTATGAATCTGGTTACCGGCTTCAAATTCATCTTAGCAGAGTACAGAAGCCACACAGAAAAGGAATAACAATACAGTGAAGGGGAGAGGAAGTCTGAGGAACAAGAGAACACAAAGAAGAAGCAGGCACAATTACACAGCAAAACTCTGTGCTAGGAATGCCTGGCCATAGTTCATTGAGTGGGAGAAGCACTGCGGAAGCAAAAGGACAACACAAATAGATCAAACGGACAGAAACCATCCACGAGCAAGTGTATGCTGCAGAACAGGAGCCACTTGATAAGTCTCAGACACAATATGAAAGCAATGTAGGTAAGGCATCTTGGAATAAATGCAAGACTGACTTACAAAAGAGTTGATAAGAATATCTGAAGCCTGTAATAATAACAACTAGGCTATGGCTTTATCTACACTGATTTTGCATAACTGTGCTTAAATTCAGGCCCGTACAACCAAACAGAGAAGCAAATGCTGCCCCCTCTGCTTGCAGTGGCAGTGCATGAAGCCCTCTCCCCTCTTTGCCTGACCACCCTGAATGGAGAGCTGGTGGGTTTGTTCCAGACTAAAGCAGTATGAAAGCCAGATATTAAAATACTGCAAATAATATTGAAAATGAAGGCGTTTGAGATTGAATGAGTGTGTTAGCTGAGTTCTGGTGCAATGTTATGTCCATGGAGATTGCTTCATACCTATTAGCCAGCTGCAGACTTGCACAGAAAAATCTCTTCAGCCATTTAGGTGAATGGTGTGGAATGTGTCCCAATGGACACCTGCCTTTTACTTCAGATGAACAAGCTCTTTGAAGAGATCAGCTCATCAGAGCTCACACTGACAGGTTGGGTAAAATCCAATGCAAAGAAAACAAATCGAGAACTTTCCAGGTTCTTTAGAGTGGCCAATCAGCAATATTCAGAGAGCTATTATTCACAGGCTGACTGTGTATTTTCTGAGGTTATGCAGCATTGAAGATTTATTTCTATATTTAAGGACCATGGGTCTCTTCTTGCCTTTCCTTACATGTACTTCTTTCTCCCACTACATGGATTTTAAGAAGGTTGCATTTTGTTTGGTTTTAATAATAAAACAATATTTATGAGCATTTTCTCTCCAGATTTATGAAAAAGATGCCAAACCAGCCACCTCTCTAAACTGCATTTCAGATCACATTCAGATTTGCATACAACCCTTCAAACAGGATCTCCTTTCCAACTATCAGAATTTGGCATTGGAATTTGGCAACAGCCCAGAATAGCACAGGATGTGTGTGACATAAGTAGAAAGCAAACAGATATTATGAGGAATGAAATGAACACCTGCTGACAGTCCACACACATTCATGGCTGTTAATCCTGGCAATACGACGACCTACAACATACTTTCTCCCAACAATGTTATCAGAGCTATCATGCTCCATTTAAAGCATTTCACTAACCTGTTCCTGTTGGCAAAGCTGGTGCTTGGCTGGGATCTGGGGAAGGACACATGATTCCTGACTCTGTCAGAACTGCGGGGCTTTCGTAATCTTCGAAATAACATGAGTAAAATTCTTCCTCACGCAGAGAAGGTAAGTCCACGATGGCCAAGAATATCTGCCAGTTCAATAATATCCAGTAAATAATTTGCCTTTACTTAATGTATTTTTTTTGTTCTGTTTTTTCAAAGGAAGGATCCCATAAAGTATTATCTACCAAAACACTCGTTTTCCTATAATGTCTCCTAGGACTGACTGTTCCATTCATCATCTCTTGCCATTCCTGTACTGAAGTTGGCATCCCTCCAGCAACTGACAGCTTCCCCCATTGCCCAAGCCTATAGCAAAAGACAGGCTCTTGCCACCTCCTGACACAATGACAGACTTCAAATCACTCCAGCACCTTCTTAGCTTTTCTGCCAGCTATCACATGACACACAGGAGCTGTAATTTTGGGCCACTCCTTTCAGGCCTTCCTGACAGCAAGTGACAGAAACACTGAAAGCACAGACACAGGCACCTTATAGATACTAAAACAAGGAGGGTCCCCATCCAAGCAGGCATCACATACTCCAGAATACCCAGTAACTTTTAGCAGGCAAGGACATTTAGTTTTAGGGAAAACAAAGAAACAACCAAAGAACTGAATTAACAGCTTGGCTGTACCAGGATATAAGTCCCCCATGTGAGGCAGACAGTGTGCCTGAAGGTTCAGTGTTCCCCAGTGAAAGCAACAGAAAGACTTTTGACTCCTCAGTTTGCAGAGGACTTTCTATAATTTTGAGCATCATCAGAGGATCACCACCACTCACATTTCTCTTCTCCTCTCTGCTGATATTGGCTGGAGTTAGTGACTGGACAGACAGACACTGCTGTGTAGAGTTAAAGCTCCAGAGCCACTGCTCACTCAGCCTGGACCGCAAGCACTCGGAGCGACGGCTGCACCTGCAGGGGAACAGCAAGAAGCCCTGTGAGAAACCTGAGCAGCAGTTTGTGTTTGGCTTCCAAGCAGACACTGCCTGTCTCAAGCCTTGCTAGAGTCTTGGGGAAGCTACTACACAAGCCACTGAAGTCTCAGCCACCCACCACCCTCAATAATAGCATGAACTGTTGTGAAATTATAAATGAGTAAGCACTTCTTGAGCTTCAGGGGTCATGAACTTATTCCTGTGACTTTCTACAGGGAAGCCAAGCAGGCAGGCAGACACAGACACTGGAATAAACCATGTCTCATTAAGCAACAGCACTAGAGGAGCAAGAAGTGAAAGAGTGCAAAATAATACACCAGAGGAAGAGAAAATATAGTTTCTCTAAACTTGCAATGTAGTAGTTTGAGCTGAAGTTGGACTAAAACAAGGCTGAAAACTAATGAACAGGAGAATGGTGAGTGGTGCTGAAGACCCAAAAATTGCAATGGAAAAATGCCCCTAAATGTAACTGTTATTGCTGCTGGCAGTGTTTTAGGAAAGCAGAGAGAGGAATGGTAAGTTGGAGCAAATATTCCATAAAGGAACTAAAAATAAACTAAATCCAGACATAGATAATAAGAAAGAGAGTAAGCGGAGACAATCTCTAGGCATCCTACCTCCAAAATCCTTACAGGTGAACAGGGATCTGTCTTACCTTCCTTGAAGGACACACCAGCCACAGTAGGGATCTTTCAGTGCCAGACAGGACTCACAGTCCAAGTACAGTGAACATTCCGTTATGGGAACCTTTACCACCTGTCAAAGACAGAAATGAAAAGTGGAAAACACAGCACACACAACACAGATCCCAGGTCATTGGCTTCTAATGCCTAACTAGCAAGTCCCATCATGTGCGTGCTCATCAAAACAACATCTTGAGCCTCAATTTATCCTCCCATAGAGACAAAGAAAAAAGGAAAAGTTTCCAGAGCCCATCTGAATGGCCACTTCATATATTGGTGAAGGACACCTAAACATTAGGCTGTAGAGAAGCACTGAGAAAAGCAAACTGTATTGCTATTCGTTGGCTATTCCGCAAGACATTTTGCAAGGAGGAAATTTTATTTAGTCATGAAACTGCATTTTAACAAAGTGAATTACAGAATAGCCAACATAATATCATCCACTCTTTTGCTTTTCTGGACTCTCTCATGTGAGATCATCTCTCCTGACATGCAGGTGACTGAAGCTGGAGACAGCATCTACAGCTGAGGCCTCTGAATCCATCTGCACTATTGCCCAACTCTACCTGGCAGAACCATCATTTTGACTGAAAGCACACTGAAGCTTTGATCAGTGTGGAGCAAAAACTTTCTGCCATCTCGGGGTAAATTTTACTTGCAAAATTCTTCTGCTTTAACTTACCACCCTAGCTGATTTCAACCTCTTGCCCTCTTTAATCTGCTACTACACTTCAGTTACTACTGTCAGCTGCTGTGAAATACCAACTTCTAATCCCAGACCTATTACTTTTGCTAAGTAAATGATGTAATTTGCATCTTTTAATAAGCAGAACAATTACTGTTAAGGATATATTTCAGATTTCCCTAATCTTCTTCCACTCAGAGATTTCAACTCCTGCTTTGAAGTGTTACAAATTTTACAAGTATCTCAAAGTGCACTGGGGGAGTGAAGGGAAGCAGTGGCTCTCATTTTTTGTTTGCTCTTTCCTTCAGAGTAACTCAAGGACTGCTTTTCCTTTGCAAGGAGGATCCTTTTCTTTCCAGCTCAAGGAGCTGATATGAGTGGTGGTACAAATCCTCTCAAATAAAGTATCCATAGCTGGATTTCCTACTCAGCAGACACCAGTATCTCAAAAGCCTGAGGCATTGCAGTGCCTCTTCTCCTCCAAGTGCCTCTAAGTACAAATAGAATTACAGAAAGCAGGGGTAAAGAGAAAGGTGCTTCACATGGGTCCTTCTACCACCTGATTTCATTTGCAAGTCTGTTATTATATCCCTGGTCAGAGAACACCTCTGCTATATGAAGACATTTTCCACACATTCCTGCTTTTTGTACGTTACAGAAGAACAGCTTCATCTTTTAACTGATTAAAAACAGAAGTGCTACACTTTATTTACACAAAATCTCTCTTATCCCTTTTTAAGATCCTACAAAACCAAGCTGAGTCACATGTGAACCCAGAGGCTTTCTTCTGCTCAAGGGGAGATGCAAACTGTTGCCCACACAGCTCCTGCTCAACACAGTGGAATCCAGGAATTGGTGGTCCCTTATACTCATCCCAGCAGAGCAGCTTTTTACAGCCTGCAGTTCACATTCCTCCATCACTGCTGATACAGCCTGACAGACTTCAGAAAATGCACGTGCAAACAAGCCATGGATTAGGGTAACAAGGCTCTCTCCCTGCTTCCTCCATCTTTTAGGAAAGGTCAGTCCCCATTCCTGTAAGAAGACTGGCAGGCAGCTGCTGCCCAGCACGGGCATAGCCAGGTGCAGTTTCCCTGTCTCCCCTGCTCCTGTTGGCAGCTTGTCTGGACATGTAGTGCTTTCAACTCCTCTGTGGAAGGGATTGTATTGCTCTTACCATTGACTGGGTCATGACAAAGAGGTGCTCCTGCAGCTGGTCGAACAGCAGGTCTGCACTCACCATGCTGTTTGGCTGGATAGATACCGAAGCGTAGGTGTGCGCCTCTCCCTGGGCTCCCAAGTACACCTGCAAGAGAGTCACAGCTGTGAGCAGGCAAAGCCCCACCACAGGAGCTGGGGCACCCATTCTACAACAGGATACAAGCTGGAACCACTGCTGTGTGCAAGGATTTGAACTTCCCACCAGAACCTCCATGCAGTGACTTCAGCCACAGGAAACACATGCCCAGAAATACCTGTGCAAACCACGCAGGGTGCACCAGCCCTGCTGCTGGCTCAGTGCAGCTGTAACCAAAGACAATGTGAGCACGTTTGGGGCATTCACATTTTCCACAGGCAGTACAGGGTGAGAAGAAACTGTCTGATGATAATGATCTTTAGTAGGAACTCAACTTCTCAAGGAAAAAGAAAAACTCCTTTTTTCCCCTTCTACCTGAGCATCCCTGGTTAGTTTTATCCTTTTTGCTGCATGCAGATCATACCTTGTGCAGCCTTCCTCTGCTGTCTCCAAGAAAAGCAATGGTGTGGCCATCTTCCACATTCACTGCCACAGCTGTCAGACGGGCCTCAGTTTTCTCCAGGAGCGGGGCTGCTTCCAAGGGTACCCGGCTGGCCATAGGGCTGGGAGTGTGGTCAGAGCCACAGGGGTAGGCATACAGGGTGTCCTTTTTAGAGTGAAAAGAACAGGGAAATCAGTACCAAAAAATGGGTACAAATAACCTTAGCACATTTAGCACTTCCCACCATCCCCTTCTCCTCAAATTCCCCAGCACTGAATTCAGCTTTAACCCTTCTAAGCTTTTTTTACTGAGGACAAACCCACCCACGTTTTAATAATTAGTTTAGGTATGTTGGCTGTCTGTACCCTCACAGAATCCTGCAGACATTTCAACCAGTTCATTCAGCATCAGTAATGAAATGCACTGAAACTCTCTCAAGTTCTCCAAAACACACTGCTGTTACACATTGCCATGATACTACTTTGGGGAAGGTTTATTGTGTTTTTCTGAACAAAGGAAAAAGAATGGAATTTCTGTTTCCAGTGCAAAGCCACCTTGTGACAAGTTTCACTTCAAACAATTTGCATGGCTTTGTGATAACACCTGCAAGTTAAATTCTAAGCCTGAAGTAGAATCCCCATGCATCAGGACATACATAAACACAGAGTGGGACACAACCTGCTCCAAAGAGCTTATTAAGTGCACTTAAGAATCAAAGACCACATACAAGAGACATCATTGCACACTGCTTCAATCCTTCTAAGTCTTGTGAGAGTTCTGAACATTAACTCCACTGCTCTGTGCAGAAACAGTCATTCTTCTGTTCCAGTTAGTTCCCTCCCAGTGCCACCAAACCTTTAGAACTGCATTCTAAAGAGGAACAATGAAAGCTGCCAACTTATTTACTATTCGTTATGTGCAGAGAAAAGATATCCCATTATGATTCATCTTTTTCCTAAGTAACAAACTCAGTCTTATCTAGGATAGTTCCTCTGTTGCTTTATAGCTTTCTTGGTGCCCTTGTTCCACGTCCATTTCAATTTTACAGTATCCTGTTGGAGACTGAATGCAGGATTGTTCACCCAACAATTAATATCCAAAACACCGTTTCTTAATTGATCAGTGGCTTGCCTTCAAACAATGCGGCTTGTGTAAATTCAAGATTTTCATCATGAAATCCCTTATGGATAATGTTTTCACTCTCCTTTCCAGCCCTTACTAATTACTCTGCCAAAGCTGAGCATGGAGCAGAGCATTAACCATGTGGTCCATGCTCACTCCAGCTCTCTCTCTTGCCTCAGGCGACGTGGTTCAATTTAGACTCCTTGTGAGCAGGGTTACGTATTCCTTCTGCCTGATGTCTGTGGCTTTGCATTTGGCAGCTCAGGCTGCGTGGTACCAACCGGCACCAGGCAATAGAGCTGCCCCCGTCAGAGATCCATGATAACAGCACATCATGGCATTCCTGAGGCATCTGCTTATCTCCACTCACTGAGCCTGTGGAAAATCTGGCCCCTTCTCCCCTCTCCTCCCATTTCTCTCTGTTTTTGTTTTGTTTTTTCTGTGTGTGTGTGTTTGTGCTGTTGTTGGCTTTGTTTTTTAAATACTTGACTGCTTCTTGGAGAAACAAGAAGCAATCAGCAGCTTTTGATAAGGTCTATGGAAATCCCACAGTAAAATATATTTAGCTGCTCAGCTCTGTTCCCTTCTCAAATGCATTGTTACCTTAGCAGGGAAACAAGGCTTGACACAACAGTTCCATTAACAAACCATACCAGTTAGACTAGCACTAGTTTCAGTCCAGTGCTTTATTGTTTTCTTTTCAAATACGAATTCAATGATTTTTCTGCACACTTTGTGTAAGGGTCTGACAAAGTCTGAGGAGGTTATAGCTTTTAATGATTGCTAGTTTGTATACTCCTCTAAACTATCATTCATTTTTAGTGGCATACGTTTTTCTCACCACCTGTAATTTGATTTTTAAGCTTCTTCCAATCATCTTCTTGTAACTTAGAGATTTCTATTTCTCCAGCTATCCAATTCCTTCAAGATTTATTAGGAACCAGGCCATTGCCAAAATTCCATGCTCCAAAGCATTAGGTGCTTATTTTGAATGGGATTCTAGATATCTTTTGCAACCTTTGTACAAATTCTGGAGCCTAATGACCTCATTACTGGCTGATTTTTCAAAGACTGCTTAAAAAACATACATATACAAGTCAGAAATATTTGTAAGCCAGTCGTGCTCAGCACTGCTATTACCTATTTGTCATGCCAAGGGCAAGTCACTTCACACGCAACATTTATCTACCATAAACCAAAGTGACCTGTGCAAGCTCTCCAAGCACTGGCATAGCCCAGCCGTGGCCTCACAGGGGCTGTCTGTATAAAGTACTTATATAAATTTACATAGAAGCTCTTTGAATTGCTTGCAATGACTAACATCTTGGCAACATTGCAGAAAATGCACTTGAGGGATCACCAAGTGTCTTAATGAAATGCAGCAGCTGCTGCTGTGAATTCTGCTGTGTATATACTATCTGCACAGGTAGGAAATAACAATAGGACAAGCTATATCTATGTATGAAGAGGACTAAAAACAAAAGGATAAGATACATGCCTTGAAAACTACACCCACAGAAGACATGCAGCCTTCCCAAGCCTTGTAGAAACATGTTTCACACTTCCAATTTATCAAGTCACTAAACAGCATCTACATAGACTCCTGGATCTCATAACTAACAAATCTCCAGCAAACTGAACAAATGAACTGGGTCTGAAATTCTTATAAAAACAAGCTGGCTTTTTTTTTTCCTCCCCAGATGAAGAGGTTGTATTGAACTGTAAAACTCAATTTTAACCTCCCTTTCTGGGCTGAAACCCAGAGGCAGAGCTAACTAAGGAAAAGGGCATACCTTACGCACTAGTTGGTTTGGAAGCAGAAAAATGTGAAATTAATTAGCATTATCCTTATATCCAGCACAAGCTGCCACCATGGAAAACAAGTTAAAACTGTTCCTGCATAAAATGTCCATTGACAGCTGCTTCCACTCAGCCCTGACTGGAGCAGGCTGGAGTTGGCACAGACCTTTACATGATGTCAAATACAATTTGAACGACAACCGCTACCGTGTGCTGAATGGTGAAGGATCAGGTTTGTTAGGACATTTACATATCATTGGACACACTTGTTAATAAGACACCACACTACAGTCAGCCCACTCAAGCCAAACGATCCAGCTGGGATCCTGGGATCACACACCAGGAATCACAGTGACTGCCTTTTCTGCCCACCCTGTGCATCCACTTCTCCATTGGATCAAATGGTATAAGGGTACTCCATATCATTTTGAATGAATGTTTTTCTCATCTGCTCATACCTGTTTGACATTCAACTCCCTTAAGCTCCCCTAAAAATCACTTGCAACGAGTCCTTCCATGTGGCCTTTCAAAGGACTCATGGGGCATGTCTAAGAAATACAGTGACAGCAGGACACCAAGCTGGGCAGTCTCCTGCTTCCCAACTCTTACATACTCCTCCTAGCCTTACACTCATCCTGTTCCAAGTCTGCTCTTTACCCTTCCCTTCCCTATCATTCCCTTCCCTTGTCCCACAAGTACTGTACAGTCAGCTTTAGCTACTGAAAGGAAAACCATAATTTTGAGACTGGTTTTGAACCACACACCCAACCCCAGAAATTTTTAAAGCTCTTATGGTACCACTTTGCTCTTTGCAGCACCAGGCTGGGAAGAGGCAATTCTCTGGACAGCCTGTTCTGTACAGGGAAGACACAAGACAACATACTGCTCTGCTAAGGACCTGAAACACCCTTGCTGCAAACAGGCTGCTCATTGTCAGAGCCTCAGGCCAGGACACTGCATCCAGGAGAGCGCTGCTGCCCTGTGTTTGTATCACTGTCCCTGATTTTGCAGCCAGTGTGGCCACCAGATGGTGAGAATTCAGGGTCACAGCCACTTCAGGTCACATTTTTATCCTGCAACATCCCATCATGCTTTTGTCACTGAATTAAAGGATGATCACCTCTTACAGCTCTGCAGAAAAAGAGCCAGCTCAGGAAAAATGTGCCCAAAATTCTGCAGGACTAAAGCAGTCTACAGGAAACTGGGATTTTCACAGAATCACAGAATTATTAAGGTTGGAAGGGACCTCTGGAGATCATCTAGTCCAACCCCTCTGCCAAAGCAGGGTAACTTAAAACCTGTTACAGGAACGCATCCAGGAGGATTTTGAACATCTATTTGTTGACAATTGGTTTCACTAATGTTCCTTTTTGTTCCTCAGTGCCCTTGCAGGAAGCTGTTGTGAGGTGTACTTGACCATAAGCAACAGCAACTGCCTTCCCAACACACAGGAGCACATCCTGTGCTCCTCTCCTTCCCTGCAGTGAAGACCAGGAGATGCAACAGACACAGCATGACTTGAACAGCAGCATCAGTGCTCTTGCCTGGTATTGCCACGAGACAGGCCTCAGGGCCAGGTCACACCAGATGCTCCTTCCACTGCCACATACAGTTCATCTCCCTCGGCAAGGAATCCTGCCCATGTGGGACACAACAGACTGAGCCCAAAGGCTTTTAACCCAGATTTCAACATCCATCTGTGTAGGCAAGATAACTACAGGAACAAAGAGCAACACAAGAATACGCTGCAGACTGCACAAAAGTGCAAAATCACTTACCGCTGGCAGCTGGACACAGTTGGAACTGACATCATATTCAATATACGCCACTTCTGTCCCTTCCTCTGACTTGCCATCTCTCATGTAGCAAACATCCCTAGTCCAGTTGGTCAGGCGATCCACCTCCTCCATTGCGTATACACAGAGCGCAGACTCCTCGCTCAGTTTCCCAGAGGAAGCCTGCCAGGCAGAGAAAGCTGCGAACAGCACTTCCCCCTCAGTGTCCAGCCACCCCTGGGCCAGTTCCTTTCCCGGCCAGGTGACATAGGCTGCTTGCAGGAGGCTGTAGGTATTGGCTTTGTTCTGGCAGAGCAGAGGTAACTCCACATACGAGTAATAGTGGGAGTCATCCAGGCAGATGCGCGAGATGTAGGTCTTGTACTCGCGCGATTGGGATTTGAGGTCCCTCCGGTAGAAGAGGAAATAGACACTGGAGCGGTAAGTGAAGGATTTAATGAAATGGTGGTTGTACTCTGACAGCCGGCCCACAGCCAGTTTTGCTGTTTCTTCATAGGAGAAAATGGAGTGAGAGTCTGTTGCTTGAACATCCCCTCCATGGGCCCTGAGATTCCGGGTCGTGATGGGAGGAATCCCTCCTCCCACTCCTCGGCTAGTGTACCCTCGTCCCACAAACAGCAAGGGCACCTCATCCTTCGAGTAGGCGATGAGTCCCACAGTGGTGATATTGGGATCATTGGCAGCAACGTACTGAGTGTCACCAGGGCTCTCTGGTCGGAAGAGGACGTGGTCGATGGACGCCAGGCTCCTCTTCTCACAGATTCCCTGGTGGACGCTGCCACACACGATGAGCTCCTTCTGCACAGTGTTGACCAGCAGCAGCTTGTTGTGATTGTCAGTGTGGTGTGCCTGAGGGCACTCCAGCTTTGAGACCGGGGGGAGGCAATCCTTACTGTCCAGAACTGGTCCAGTCTGAACCATGTTCTCCAACAGCAGGTCAGATGTCAGCTGAAAGAGAAAGTTGGTGGCCCCCAAGTAAATGGTCCCAGATTCCAAGTCCATGGACAGGTGGAGGAATTTTGTAGCATTGTGTGAGAATGTGACATACTGCAGTCCCCGTGGAACTGATGCTCCCAAGAAACAGAGAACGGGAAGGAGGAACGTTCCCAGAGGCATGGTAAAGACTCTGCAAGAGAGGAAAGGCTGTTATAACTCCTTGGAGGCCAGAGTAAAGATTAACACTCAAAATCCTTCCATAGCACCCACAGCAAGAGGCCGTCAGGAGTATCAGAGATTTAACTCAGTCATCTCCACACCAAGATGACAGGCACAGCACCCTCAGGAGAAGCTGCAATACTGTAAGTACATGCAACACAGAAGCTGATCACTACTCCTGTAACATCAGAAAAATCCACATTTAAGTCGACTCCTGCAGAGCTGAGCTATGATGCTGTATTGGAAGTTCCCCAGGACAGGACCAATTTCCATAGGAGCCAGCACATTGCATACGGTGTTAATGAGCAACACCACAGTAAAACAAACTGCTGTCTAAGACAAACACAAACCTGCAGGACCATTGTTTAAATACACTGTAGCTGAGATCCAATTTTGAGCAAACTTACAAGCCCTTCACTCTGAATTTGATCTAGATACCATAATTAAACCCTCTCTTTGTCATCACTTACAGCAATCAACAACCTCTTGTGAGTCTAAGGCTGTTCCACTCACGCTTCAAAAGAAATCTTCCGATGCCATCTCTGCCACTGAGCATCACCCACCCAAGCAGAACCTAGGTGACAGGATGAGGCCTCTGGAGTATCAGTCATGTCAGCTCTCAGCCTCTCCCCTGGGGCCACCAGTCTGCCCCAGTCCTGCCAAGCCAGACTCTGTGGGACTGCATCTCCTTGAGAAGTTACGCAGCATGTCCAGGTGAGGGGGAGACCACCTTTACCTGTTCACCTGTTACTGCACTCTCTGGGGTGGAAGTCTCTTACTGGCACTTATTTCTCCACAGCACTTCTCCCAGTGCTGTGAAAGGTGATTTAAACATGCCTGTTTTGTGGACAGTACTCTGTTCCTTCCCTGTCCTATGTTTCAAAGTGCAACCAAGTCCAGGTAGGGTGGATGTTGGACAGACCCAGGGAACCACCAGACCTGTTAAGCTCCTCTCCAGAGGATATTTAGACCAACTTCTTTTGAAACCTAATGTGATCCACTCAAGCTGCGCCATGGATGGGAACAACTGCTCCGGGCAACATAGGAAACCCCACAGCATGGTGGAAATGTGGTAATAAGTACCTGCAACACTCAGATTAATGCTTTCCCCATGGAGAAAGGGAAACAGCTGCAAGTACTCAATAATATACTATGAGTACCATCTCATTTAAATTGAGAAGTAGGTGGTGATGCAGCTGTGAATCTATTTCCTTCCTCCTCTCCCTCCCTCTTGCAGACAGGGCATCAAAGCTGCATAGAGCTGCACAGCTGCCAAGCTGGGTCAGAGGCTCCATGGAGCTGATGAGTACAGTATCTCCTCCAGAACTGGCCTGTAATCTGCTGTGCTCATTTTGGCAACTTGCTCCTCAGGGGTGATACTAATTTTGTAGTTAAAGTTAAGAAAACTATCATCACTTCCCTCCTAGGGCATCAGCCCTCTTGGGTCCTCCTGGTAAGCTCAAAGTGCTTTTAGCTCAGAAGTGCTTAAAGCACAGAGCATTTCAACATTAAACTACTCCAGCATTTACTGCAGGACTTAACCAATTTAGGTCACAAACTTCTCAACCCACAAACTGTGCCTTACACTCATTCTATACAATGCTCAGCACACAATGTGCAGAAAACACAGTAGCAAAGCTGAGAACAATAGCTGTAAGATTCTAGATCCATCTTCTGCTCCCCTGCTATTGCAAAAAAAAAACCCCACAGAAGTCTGCTTTCTGGCTGCTTTGTCAATAAAACTGGCATCTTTGCTCTACCTAAAGACCAGTTGAGAGGATTAGTTTACTTGTGAAATCCAGCGGATGGAAGGTATTATAAAAACAACACTTTATTAAATATAGGCTTTGTGAAGCTCTGGAAAAGCTCCACTTCACACGGTTCTTGTAGGTAAGTAGGCAGCACTGTCAGGATATGCCCGGGTGCAGGAATGCTGGCTCTGGGCTGGCAGCTTTCCCCCAGAGCACACAGCCGCTGATTCACACCGCACCAGTGCCGTGTTTAGGCTACGTGCACACTGGGGCTTTTGTTTGCCCTGATAATGGACACTTAGTGCTTTCTGCTTCAGAGCTATGAACACACTCTGCTTCACCCAGACTGGCAAACAGTCCTGAACTACCCCAGGAGTCTCAATGCGAGGGCATTGTAGCACCTGAGAGAAACCCTCATTGTCTGGGAGACATTACGTGAGAAAAGCCAGCAAGTAGATACACACGGATTGAAGGGAGGAGATCTAACTGGACTTTATCCCTCAGGTTTACATCCGCAGAAAAGATCTTGCTCCAACTCCAACATGTCAGTTATTTTTAATGCTTTTTCACCATTTCTACTGGAGAGAACTTGATTTAAGGAACCCCTTAACAACACAACTGTCTCTATACCTCTGCACTGCCACCATGCAGATGTCACAGTAGCTTGTTGTGTGACTGTCTGGAGTCTCCTCAGCTTCAAAGCTGAAAATGCCTGCAAACAAAACTATAGGCTGACGGCCATCCAACAGCATGAGCTCAACTATGTTGTGAACAGCAACAATGACATGGAGAAGAGAATCTTTGATCTGGAAGCAGCTGAGAATCACAAGACGTCACTATACTACACCACTCTGTGGAATCTGTAATCTTCTTTCAAGCTAATGCAACCTTCCTCTGCCAGCACTTACACAGTAAAATCGGCATGTGTCTCCAGGATTTATGGATTCTGAAACAGTGGCTTTCTGGCTAGAGGTTATGCCTACAAGTGGCACGACTCTGCTCTGTGTCCCACAGAGCCCCACCAGCAACCACAGAACCAACCAGTACTTCAACTCAAAGCCCGGCACATGACACTACTCCAGCAACATGGATCTTGTTACAAGCTCATTGATCTGTATTTGAACATACCCCAAATCTTTCACTGAAAGCATTTTACCTTTTGGAGCACCTCTACTGGAAAGAGGTTGGAAAATCAACTAGTCCTTCATTCCAGCAGACCATAATCAGATCTTGCTGTGGTCAAGGCTCCAACATATAGCTACTCTACTTTCAGTCACCAATATCCCCCTGAAGTCACTTTGTTAAGAGCTAGTCCTTAAACGTCATCCAGGTAAGAAACTGCTCTCTAATCCTCATGACTCTGTGAGAACAGAGAAAACAAAACAAAACAGTAGTACAGCATGTTCTGTAGGCTGGTTCTAATCGCCCTGAACAATGGATAAACATGGAATATACTGCTCTTTGTTGCTCTTTGCTAAAGACCCATTAGCAAATGAACTTGTATTTATTGCTAGGTGAGCAAACATACATTAGAAATGAGCATGACTCTGTAGCTATCAGTTGCTAGAAGCATTTGCACCCTACATGAGAATGGAGAGGAAGAAAAAGCCAGCAGTGGCTTTTGATTCCATTTTCCAAGTTGTTTCTCAAGCACAGGCATCACTGCCTTTTTTATGCTTGCCTTTCAGTTAAGCCCATCACAACCTCTCCGGGAGGACAGGAAGGAGGAGGATAACCTACATTTAAATCTGATGGTTTCATGACAGGCTACACTACGGAGCTCTTTATGGATTTACTGAACCATTCTGCTTCCTGTGCTCACTGCTAGTGTATAACACAGCTGTTGCAGACAGATTGCACTAAAAGTGTGTAGCCTTTAATTAATTCTGAATGCAATTGCCAAGGTTTAAAGATTCCTTTTAAATGTTCCATTTTTTTGATGAATTCCTGTTAAATAGGAAAATGGTCCAGACAATACTCTGAACATTGCCTCTAACTCCCTGTAAAATATTAATATCCAAATAATACTGCTGAGTTTCATTTATTTAATCTGGATCACAACAGAAGGGCTGGAGGATTAGTCAATTCTGCCACAGGATATTAATATCACAGCCACATAACAACAACTTGTAACATTAAAGCAACGGCACTACTGTGTTACTTAAAATTTGAAGTAAGACCATGTTTTCTGTAGCACTATTTTTACCTCTCTGACCTCAGGTATCCCTCTGTGAAACTTAACTTATTTATTAAAGAAACAAACCCAGAATTCATTTGGGCACATTTTAACAGCGTATCAACACAGAGATTATTCCAATCCTCACAGATTATTTCCCTAATACCACATTCTATCCTCCAAACACAGAGAGGTCAGCTAATGTTCCAACTTCTAGGCTAGATTTCATACTCACCACCAAACTGAGCAGAATTAGCCTTGGAAAAAAATTAGGTCTCTGAAATCTGCACCTGCAATTTCTGCCATATCATTTGCAGAGCCAATCCACAGTGTGAGCA
Organism: Prinia subflava; assembly: GCF_021018805.1. Taxonomy (NCBI): domain Eukaryota; kingdom Metazoa; phylum Chordata; class Aves; order Passeriformes; family Cisticolidae; genus Prinia; species Prinia subflava. Next base: position 9,307,948 of record NC_086260.1, read on the forward strand.
CTAGAAGATTTAAAAATTAAAAGCACCATTCCTCCAGCTGCACGATGACCCTTGTGCTCCAGCACATTCACACGGCCCAGCCACAGGAGGACGACCACTGCTCTGTTTTCTGCACAAAAGCCCTGGATTACAGCCCCCTTCTAAGCCTCATATGCGCAACAGAGACTTGCTGTTTTCTGCTGTGAAAGATGGCATTCCCATTAAATAAATAAATCTTTCTTGAGTTTATTTACTACTACCAGGCCAGTTCCCTGCTCCGTTGTTTAAGAAGACTTGCAGCAAGCAGTCTCAGCAGAGATGAACACAAACCTCTGTTTTCCAAGTGAAATTGATCTCAAGGAGAATCCCAAGTCCAAGCAATGGTGTCAGAGCAGGACTGGCACAGACAAGGGAGCTCTATTATACCAGATGTGAATAATACCAAAGCTGGTGTCAAAATAACTTAGAAAAAACCCCCAAACCCTTAAAGGCAATATCAAATACAAAATGGCAAGGTGGCAGAAATTCTGTACTGCAGAATTAACAGCATTCTTAGACAAATACTTGGGAAAGTTATGTTTTCTAAATCCTTGATAGTTATTGCTGAACATTACAAGTTAATTTTCTGAATGGGGGTTGAAGTTTTACTAAAAGAATGTTGCACAAAATATTGTCAGCTATGTGATACTTCAGTAATGCTTGTGCATTACTCTTTGGAAGAACTGCAGAAGGTGCTTCTACATTTTTGGGGCTACTTAAATATTACTTTCAGCCATACTGGAATTAACTGATGGTAGTAGACAGGTATTTCCTCTAAACAGCTCTAGCACAACCAAACTTTACCCTTGCACTGATGAAAATGTATTATAAACACTAAGCTTCCAGTACAACTGGTTAATTAAGTGTTAATGATTAATACAATGTTAAATAGTGAACTTTTTACAAATGAAGACCAACTACACAAACATTTACAAGGAATATAAAGTAACCACACAATGCTTACTGTTGAAGTTTTCTTCATATATACTGTATCATTGCAAATCAAGGGTTGACTTTTCTACTTTACCATCCTCTCAAACACTACCTCAATGGGAACTCAAGACCATGTTCCACGTGCATTTTTAAAAGAGGATATCAAGCCAGCTATTAGTTTCACAGCACCTTAACCAAAAGATAATGTTCTGCCAGTGCTATACATTTGAAGATTAAAGTCCTTTAGGATCTGCTCCAACTTTCTGTGTAATCAAACCACAGAACCCCACTAAATACTCCTTCTAGCCCATGAGCTCCTGACTGAAGTCTCCTAGTGATACCAGGATTTTTTCTTAGGGCTCCTAAGTTACAGAAACTACCATCTTAACCCAGCAAGCTGATACCTGAGGGCTCTTTACCCCAAGTAAAATGCCTTGTCATATTGTCTAACTTTGCTTGTCACAAAATCTTCCAAGTCAAAGAAGCTTCTAGTCACTTTTTGAATTAACAGTTTGAAAACTAATCCTCCTTCTTAATCCTCCTTGGGCAAGATGATAAAGACAGCTATTCTAACTCTGACAGAGGTCCACCTACACAGAAACCCTAGCTGCAGCAGTAGACAATAATAGACGCCTAAGAAGTAGACGAAGGGCAGACAAGCATAATGCAATCCTTCCCTTACACATCCTGCCAGCTTTGAGCTTTCCCAAATCACAGATTGCAGCCATGTGTAATCCTTTGCATGGATACATTAAGTGGTCTGAGCTTCTTCAGTCAGAAATACTTAATTTTTCTAGTAGCTCTCTGAGCTCATCCCGATTTGTCAACATCCTACTTATTTAGCTACCTGACTTTTTTAGCTACCTGGATAAGCATTCCCTTTTGACAGGACCTGACCTGGACAGGCCACTCCATTGGCTCACACTGCACTCAGAGCAAGTGTTATTTCCCCCAGTTCCACCAGTTCTCCATTTACACACACAAGAACCCCTTGATCTTCCAGCTGCCACATCACGTGTTATGTTTGCATGTGGACAAATACCATCAGTGACTTAAGTATTCTTTCAATTAGGGAAAAAAAACCCCAAAGTAGTTAGGAAAAAATATCCCATTCTCTTAGAGTATATCCAAAGAGCCTAGACAGGTTTACAACTGTAATAAAACTCTGCCAGGAAAGCAGGGCTCACTGAAGTCAGCCATCCAATTGGCTCTGCTGAGCAAATTCTCTGTTTCTATGATAATCTACATAAATCTAAGCCCATCACTCCCCATTAAAAAATTGCCTGCATGATTTCAAGAAACCAATTGTTGCCCAAAATATAGATGAGTATGTGGAGCAGAGAGAAACCCCTGCAGCACTCAGGAAATTCCAAGTGCAGATTTCTCCTTTCTGTTTAGCTGAGATCCAAGAGACAGTTTTTAATCTGGTTAATATTAACTAAACTGATTTTAAAAGAACTGTCAGCTACGAATCTTGAAAAAAAAAGTTAAGTTATCATGGAATTAAAGTCACAGTCCCTATCATGATTTAATGGGTAGTTAAAAGACAGGTGTTTCCCTGTCAGATGTGGGTTATCAGTGAGATCTGCCAAGAGCTTATTCTGCAATCTGCACTGCTCAGTACATTCACATAAGATTTGAGAAGAGGAATATGTCTAGAAGTGGCAAATTTTATTAAAAAAATTAGTAATCACAATCAAATTCAGAGAAGACTGTAAAAAGAGAACTTGTGCACTTTAAAATAATGACACAATATCTTAGAATGTCAATAAATACCAAAACCAACAAAAAATAGTCGAGGTACATAAACACAACAGGATCAAAATTAGCTGTTATCACTCAAAAACTGAAAACTTCATAGGTCAGTTCAGTACTGAGCATCAAGCAAAAAGGCAAATACAGCCTTTGGAGTAATTAGGAAAGAAAACACGTATTCCTATTATGCTGTTGAATGCTGAAGGCAGCTCTGATTCCCACATCTGAAAAAGGAGACAATAACAAAAGGGACAACAAAGATGACCAAAAGCATGAAACAGCTTCCATATAAGGAGAGACTGAGCAGAGCAGGACTTTGGATGGACAAAGAAACAGCCAGGGGGAAGATATGGAAAAGTCAAGAGGTCTGAAACGTGACAGTGTCAAGATGAAAAACATGGAGTTATCGATGGAGTTACATGGTTATGCTACCATATTTTACAATGCAGAAACAAGAGACCACTCACCAAAGTTACAGACAACTTTCCTAAGTCAGCTCAGGGACATTATCACTGCATGTAGAATATTTCAAATAACATTTAAAATGCATAATTAAGCTGTAGAGATCACTGCTGTAGGATGTCATGGAGACCAGAAACATAAACAAGTGAGAAGATGGATTATATAAATTAATGGAGAATAGATATATTCAAGATCAGAGGATGAGATACAACTCCTTGCCAAGCGGGGCCTTAAACTGATGATGGTCATAAGCTGGGAGGCAAATGGAAGGGGGGAGAATGAAAAAAAAAAAAAAAAAAAACAAACCAAAACAAGCCCACCACATTATACATGCCCTGTTTCTTACAATTCCCATTAAGCATCTGCTTCTGGATCTTGTCAAAGGCAGGATACTGAGCTAAACAGAGCTTTACAATTTGCCCCAGGATGATATTTCTATTTAAACTTCTATTTTATAGTACATTTATAAGCTTTATTTATTTTTAAATTTTAAGAATGTACTCCAGCCCTGCCTAAACACATATTTAGAATGTTGGAAGCCTAACCTCCCTGGCTGTTTCCAAAGGCAGTATCTCTTATGTTAACATTTAGATATCATCTAACTGAATCCTGACAGCACAACACAAAAGTTAATGCACACCATGAGAAAGCACAGCCAGGGCCAGAGCCACAAAGCACCGAAGTGGCAGATGCGAGTTTAGTGCACCCACAGTCCCTCTCTCAGGAACTGCTCTTCCCTGTCTGCCAAGCATTTGATGGAAACTCCTCACTCAGAGTGAGCACAGGAGACCAATGGAACAGCCAAGCCTTGGGCAGCACTCAGCAGAACTACAATTGCTAAAAGTAGGTCAGGACCATCTGTTCCAACCAGGGAGAAAGGAAAGCTGGAGCACACCAGACTGGCCAGGTATTACAGAAAACCTTAATCTGGGATTTCATCACTACTTCAAACAGATGTGATTCATATTTTACTGGCCTCCACCTCAAACAAGGCACACCTTTCCAACCACACTGCCCTCCCTGTCATTAGGGGTACCTCTCCCAGCCTCAGCCAGGATCCTCCTGTTCTCAGCTTTTGCTCCACTGGCTACAAAAGCCAGAATCCTACTGTGCCACAACTGTTTTGCGCCAATTTCTATGTAGCAGAAATGCCCAGCTGCTTCATCCAGAAACAGGCAGGACAGCACACGATCTCAATGTAATCACTTCTGCCTTAGAGTCTATTTTCCTTGGCAGGATGCCCTGCAGAAGGGACAGAGAAGACCTCTGCAACCAGCACATGCTTCCCAGAGGACAGGACTGTGACCCCTAACCAAACTCTCAAAGAAGCAAAGGCTACACCCCCAAGGCAAGTTCTTTTGCATGCAGCCTGGCCTTGGAACAACCCAGCAAAAGAGGAGAGAATCTTCAAACACCCTTATGAAACTCCTGTGAAAAAGCACCGGTCCTACACTTCCACTCCAAGAGAAAACCCCATGGTCTCCATGCCAGCATCAGCCCTGCAGGTTTGCACAGTGGAAGGGAGAACACAGACCACAGAAGGAGTTCATGCCAGCAGTGGTACAGACCACAGGCAGACACACAGGGACCACATCCCAAGCTCCACCATCCAGTCGTCAAGATGCAAATGAGAAATGTTAAACACTGTAGCCTGCTTTGAATAAACCCTTTTGCTCTGCAGATATGGAGCAGTGCAGAGTGCTCTGTTATGTTAAAAAAAATTTCTTGATACCTCTTAAGTCTCAGATTTAGTATCACAATAGATCTAAAAAGAACTAATATGCCCTGAGAGGACAGGAAGAATTCTTCTTGGTGTTTTCCTTAATTTCAAACAAAATTCACTTTTCTGTCCTCCCCTAATGTTCTGGAGAACCATACATCCTGACAGCAATTTGACAGTTTTCCCCTCTCCCTCCAAGAGTGTCAGCAGTTCTGGCTATAGCCACGGATACAGGCAGTAACCTGCAAGTACATTTAATGCAATGCAGCCACATGAATAGTACCTATCCCCTCCCACCCAGAAGAGACAGCAGAATAAACAGAACTCCACATCACTACCACAATCTGCTTGTGGTTTCCCTTCAAACCAAGATGAGGTGTATTTTACCTTGTATTACTCAAGTTATGTTAAAGCATTATCAGAAATGACGCTTTGATCAATTATCTTCCATGAATTAGTGCCTCAGCCAGGAAGGTTCTCAGTCATCAGCCATGAACTACTAGGCTCAATAGTCTGGCAATTAGGTTACACAAGTCTGTTAGATAATGATCCAAATTGAGGTGACCAGACATTTTTTTCCACCTCAGGAAGCCAACGCCAAGGCTTTCATAAAGCCAGTAACAGATAACACACCATGCTGTTCAAAAAGCCTGGGGACCTTCCCAAGCTTGGGAAGCTTCACAGCTATGTACCATCTAAGAAACAACAGCTCCCATCACATTATTGCAGAAGCCTGAACAGGTTGGGTACAGACCTGAGAGCCAGGATCAACTTCACTCCACTCTCAACAGCTCTAAACAGAGACTGTCCCATGCAGGCTGGATATTCAGTGCTTTCAAATGAAGTCTAACATGGATTGTGGCCCAGGAACCATCCATGAAGGGCATTCAAGGTGCACGTGGTTGAGGAGTCACAGGCTGGCAGCAGCCATGTAGCCTTATTCTTCTACTGTGCAACCACAGCCCTCCATGCCAGACACTGCCCACTCTTGGAAGTTCTTGTTTCAATGATAAAATTCAGAGCACAAGACTGCATACAGAGAGGTGTGAGAGAACTATTGCCGTGCACAGGCCACCAGGCAATGCTCTCCATAGCAGAGTGGGTCCACAGCCTGGTGGAGTGAAAATAAGCAACAGGGAAATTAAGTGGCAAGGGAAGAAGAAGCTGAAACCCTGCAAGATTTGGTATTTGGAGAAATAAACCATGCACAACAAGAGTTCTCCAGTTACTTTGTTAACAGGCAGACATCTAGTCATATCTTACCCAGAACAAGGAATTTTATAACAAGAAATAATTCCCAATAAGAAATTTTATATCTTCAAGTGGCTTTACAAGCACAAATTTCTGTTCACTCAGATTAAGGAGATACTAATTTTTTTCTGGCAAAATATTTCAGCTCCTGGTACAGGGCTGAGAAAACTTCTTTGCTGCTGTCCCAAAGGCACAAAGGTTCAGAACCAGCTACCTGCTCATGAGAGCCAGGAATCTAAAAAACTTTTTGGTTGAGATTGTTCTTCACCTGATTCGCTACCCTCCTACCTGCACAGTCTGACAGCCACTGGCTAAGCAGGACTGACTGGCTCATCCTTTCCCCTTTCAGGGAAGCCCAGACCTTCACCTGAGGGCTGCAGAGATGCACTAAACAGGTCTGCAATGATAATCTGAAATGCAAACTGCTATGAGCAGGAATTTCAGCCAGTATAACCGGCTGACTGTTGGCATTTCAAGAGCATACTGCCTTGCCATGGTCACCCCTGGGCAAAAAAGTGCCCAGGAGACAGGAAAAAGAGATTTACAGTAGCATGTTAGGAACAGCACTGAGTTCTACTGCTGAGTGGTTGCTCCTCTGCTGGAAGGAACAGCTAGACAGAACAGAGAGACTGGTAAGGAAACAAGGGAGAAGTATATACATCTGTGCTGCAAGGATAAACCTTAGCCTGTGGTCAGCACAGTTCTGTTTGCAGATTGTCCCAGTTCCAGGCACCTTTCCTCTGTCATTTTAAGCTGTTTACTCCACACACATGGCAGGGACTGTGCCTTCCTCTGGGAAAGGAAACAGTTTACTCTGCCACACATAGATAACTAATCAAAATCCCACAAAAGTGTGGCTCAGACAGCACTTTTCAGACTTACACATGGACCAAACTGAGCAATCAGCTTACCCAGTGTCAACTCAGGAGTCCATGGTGGGGCTGACACAAATTTAGCCTCATAAAAAAGTTTTAGTTTAAATCTTCTCAGGGCTTAGTGGGAAACACACTAGTTAAAATCATGGATCAGCTAGGAATAGAAAAGATCATACCGGCTAAAGATGGGTTCAAACTAAATCTAATCTGGTCAGACTATCCGGAGAATGGCAGACAGGTCCAGCAAACACAGAAACAAGCTGAGAGAGAATCACTGCTTGAGTCAAGCTACTGATGAAAACAATAGCTGAGAAACTGAGAACAAACCAGGAAAGATACTCTGTAAATGGGGCAACAACTGAGCCCATTGCTACTTTGCAACAATGAGACTTAGGGTTTGGGGTAGAAATTTATTCCAGCATCAGAGCTGACTAAATCAAGATAATGGGGGAGCAATCAACAGGAAAGGAAGTTCAGTCCCCTCCACCTGTGCCAGTCTTCTCCAAGGTGACCCTTGTCCTAATCCTGTACTCCACCTGGATTCTCCCTCAGCCCCAGGCCTGTCTGTCTTCCCACAGCTGTAATCTGAGCACACAACTCCTCAGACACTCCATGGAATAATGTTCACTACACGACACGCACACAAGACTGTATCTGTATCCTTGGAGACAGGCTATAGCTTCCCAAAATACACCAACTCAGTTTTCAGTCACAAGAGCCTGCCTCCAAGAATACACAGCACCACAGTTCCGCTACCGGTCAGCTTTGCGTGCATAGCTGCTCCCCAGGGATCAAAGCAGCAAAGAAAGTCAACAAGTTTTAAACTGACCCCCCCACTTCAAAACTCAAAAGGATACTGCCTAACAGCAGAGACCATGTCTCTGGAGACAAAACAACAGATAGCCTGACATTGTTCTCCTCCTTCTGAAATTAAAAGTTCAAAGGAACAACTAGGGCTGTTCTGTACTGTGCCCTCTGCACATTTGGGTAAGCATCTAAAACCAAGGGCAAGAGCTGACTTTCAAGGGTGAAGCATCTAGAAGTGAGCCCTATTTTTGAGTTATTTTTAAATGTTTAGATGGGACCTAAAATAGGACCAGTGTTTTGAGTACTTCTGAAGAGTATGAACCTCACGTAGGCCATGATATTTTTGGTTTGAAAAAACTTTGGAACAGAGGTTTTACTGTTCATACATCAGCTTATCATCCATTTTAGCTCAAATTAAATTAGAGTCCATTACGAAGCAAGAAACATCCTTTCAGGGAAATTAACACAAATAAGATGTAAACTATCAGCAGCAAGGCAGTCTCTGTATCTCAATAAAACCTTCCATCCCATAACAGCAGGAACAGCATTTGCCACAGATAAAAGGGGAAAGTCAGCTTCTCTGCTTGTAATATTCATCTTCCCACCACTTTTCCTACCTGTGCAGTGCACTCTCTGCCTCTCTTCAAGTCAACAGCCTGCAGATGCCAATAGCCCAAGGCAACGCCCTCAGCAAGCAAGAGGTGCATGCTGCACATCACAATCAGCACAGAACCAACCTAGAACACAAGCTGTGCCAGTCTCTCGTTTTTTAGGAGTCTTATTAGCATCTCCCCTCCCACCCCATGCTGACAAACCGGGCTGCACTTGTCTGGCTCTGGCCTGAAGCCTCAGACTGAAGAAATCCATAGTAGCACCTCACCTCCCTGAATACTCTCCCAGGCTCCAACAATGAGCAGCTCAGGGACTCTAGGGATAAAGGTGGTTTCTATGCATTTAGTATCCTTCAATGGCTCCTTCTTCTACAGACCTGCCCCATATCTTCATATACACACAAATATTTGGCATTCAGAACATCCTGTGGCAAGAAGCTTCCCATGTTAACTGCACACATGAAGGACTAACTTGTTACTTGGTTTTAAGCTTACTACATGCTGTCTCCACGCAATACCTATTCATACCTCTAATGGAAAAGGGAAAAAAAAGGCTGCTCCCCTGTTGTGGTTTAGATTTAAACCACAACACTCCCCCTCTAAACTTTCCAGGTGATTCAGGAATTGAAGATAACTGTCATTTATTGTTTTTCAGGTGGAAGAATCCCAACTTACTCTGTTGTGCTTTGTATGGAAGGTAACACTCAATCCTGTTCACTGTTGCTGCTGTTCCATTTCTAAAAACAGAGGATATCCCTATTAAGATGCCAATGGTTTTCCTAAAGCTGTAGAAAATTCAACTTCCATAACAGCTGGAGGAAACTAGTGTGATGGTTATCAAACACAGCAGGGATTCCCCACTTCTATAGTGAATTGCTGTCTGGTAGTTCTCTGTTAAAATATTCAGCCTAACACTTTAAACTGAGTTTGTTCAAAAGCAAGTTTACTTTCAAGCCACAGCATTCAGCTGCACCTTCTTCCACAAGAACAGGGTGTATTTCTAAAAAACTTTCTCTCCCTGATAGTTCTTTGAAAATACAAATTATCTCTGAATTAGCCTGCTCTGATGAAGGATAGATCCCTCACAAGATTGTGTGCCAGGGATTTATTCTGTCATACATTCTTCATGAACATTTCAATCCAGAAGTTTTTCCTCAAGTATGGGCACAGTATTTATAGATTTCCCGATGCTACATAGAACAATGTTCTCCTGTAGAGTCATATAAGAATATTTGGGTTTGGATACTGTTTGGATCATGACTCCCAAAAATCCTGAGTGATTTCATCCACAAATGCTGTAAACCTAATTGCTTCTCACATTCTTTATGAGATATAGAACTTTGTTAATAATATATGCTTAGCTGACTAAGCAACCTAAACTTTCCTGTCAGGCTGAAATAACTTTCCCAGCTTTATTCTGTCATTAGCTAATTTTACTATTAAGAGCCAAATAAGTGTTGTTTAAAGATGCAGATATGTAGAAGTATAACTGGAACTAAAAAAGAGAAGGAAGGCCATTAAAACCCAACAGAACAATATATTATCTAGAGTTACAACATTCAGTGCTAACAGCTTCTTAAAAATATAAACCTACTCCACAATTTAGGATTTTGAACCACACTCCAGAGGTTAGAAGGAACACCTCATGCCACAAATGGCCCACAACTGGTCAATAACAAAGAACCCTTCTCCCAAGGTTCTATGAGCACCTGAGGTCCTTTCAAAGGCAAAGGTGAATGCTTCCCCTGAAGAATTCTTGCCTTGCACACAGCACTGCAGTTGTGTGTATATCTTTACTCTTAAAAACTGGTGGTGCACAGAAAATAGGGCAGAAAATCAGTCCCTGAACTGCTTAAAAAGGAGGGAAAGGAAGAGGAGGGAACAAATAACACTCTCCTAGGTAACACCAAGTTGCCACTCCGGCTGCACAGGAATGAAGTCGAGCGCGACTCAGATAATAACCGTAACTCACATTTCAGAGGTTAGTTTGTTCAGACATGATCTTTCACACTTAAAGGTACTAAAAAGCATATCCTCTAGTGCACTTCTGCTGGAGCACTTTTTCATTGGGATCTGGACAGAATCACCTCAGTATCTCAAAGAATACAACAGACAGTCCTCCGGCCTCCTTACGATCTTGTATTTTTTTATGTACCCTGAAAGCATGGATCCAGAAGGGACTGGCCTGAATTCAAGTCATCTCAAGTACTTACTCATTCCCTATTTCAAACAGCTTTGATTTAGTGGTTTTATTGGAACCACCCAGAGCAACGCAAAGCTGAGGCAACCAGACTCTCCAATCTTTGTACATTTGTTATATGTATTCAGGATTTATTCTTCCATGCTCCAGATTGAAAGAGATTTTCAAAACTTGCTCTTTATTATCTAAGAGTTCCATGCAGGTCTACTAACAAACTGAAACACACAGGCTGCACCTCAGAGAGGTCTGGGCTGGGGGTTGCTGTCTCATTTTGTTCGTTTTTATTTCTGCTGATTTATTTCCCCTGATGTTAGAGCTGCAAATCCAACAAACAGACATTCTTCTGATGAAGGGTTCCTGTACTCCCAGTGCTCTAACGTGATACTCATCTCGCCAGTGCAAAAGTCAGTGACTCATCTACATCAGCTCCTGGTATCCAGGTGCTGGGGTTTCACTTCCCAGACAGAAGTTCATGCAGATTTGCAGATCTCCAGCAACTCATTCAGTCTGGGATCTCTGGTGTACCACCCTACATTAGATATTCAAATTCCCATATTCAAATCCCATGTATTCACCTACAGAGTGCTTTGCCAAGCAAACTGACAGAGGAGTTGTAACTATCCTGTTTAATAGGATGCAGGCTAAAAGAACTCAGTTTCAGGAAGACATTTCTTCAAGAGTCTACAGCTGTCAACACCACAAAGCTCAGCCAGCACAAAGCAGCTCATCACAGTCCATGGTGATTGATAGACAGAGATGAACGTCACTCCTGCTCCAGGAGTCTGTCTTCAGATTTGGCAATCCTCAGTGGCCCATTTCTACTTATAGATCACCATGAGAAACTCACAGTTTTGTTTGTTTTGTTTGTTGTTTTTTGTTTCTGTCTGTAGGTTAAATTAATTCCCTTCTACAGAAAATTCAAAGTTTAAAAGCTAGTTTTTATATTTCAAGTGCAGCACCAGAGGTGCCAAGAAGACTTGTAAAAGGTGTACAGTGGCCTGACTTTGGCAGCACTGCAACCCACAATTCCTAATCACTCTCTCAAGAAATTTGGGGCAACAAAGAAAAAAATTACAAGCAAATAGGCAACCTCTGGAATAAATACAACTGCTTACATCAGAACTCTACAGAAAGAGCTTCCATTGAAGAGATGTCCTTCATCCTCCACAGCATTTCCCTGCATAAAGAGAATTTTCCTTCTGCAAAGGGAACAAGTGAACACTCCCACATACACCACTCACTCTTTCCAGCAGACCACGTGCCTGGAGAACTCGTCCAGCTAATCACAGGTGGTAGAGTTGGTCAGGTGGGCTCGTCACGCAGCAGCATCCAGAGGCTGCCCAGCATGACAGTGGCCACACACACGGAGAGGATCAGGAACACGGAGGAGCCCAGCGGGCTGCAGCAGTCCATGGGCATCCCAGTGATGACTCCTGGCACATTTTCCTTACCATCTGGACTCTTGGGAACGCTGAGACACCTTCATTTCTCTTATTGAAGAGTGTGCCTCAAGCTGGAAAAAACAACAGAGCATGAAATGCAAAGATTATTTTTCCAATAAATTAAATCTGTTGCACTTGACTCCCGCTGTGGTTCTCTTCCCCTGAGAAGGCATGGTCTGGCCAGCTGCGCAAAGTCCAGGCAGCCCTGGGAAAACAATGGGATCTTTTTCTAGCCAGAACCAGCCTTCCTGTTCACCCTTCTAACCATGGCATGGAGGACACCCCCAGTGTGTCTGCGGAGGAGAGGAGTCTGTTGGCATAGCAACTGTGCACGCTAACTCTCTGCTAATGAACAGGGATAAAATGTTTTGTTCTCATTAGGAAAAATACAGACACATTCCTGATTGGTGAGTAATGTCTCTGCCTCTGGGAGATTAGCTCAGAGCTGTGCAGCCTGAAACAGCCTCAATTCAGCCCACTGCAGTGCTTCCCTTGAACACTCTCCAAGGACCCCACATCTCTCAAGGGAAAGACCACAGAGCCTTCTGCAGCACTTTGCCTTTGGGCCTGAGACAGCTCGAGGCGACAGTAATGAGAAGAGGCTAGACAGGAGCAAACCAGAGCAGGCACAATGGGAACACACCCCCTGTCCCTGCAGGGGAGCCAGCTCTCGCTGCCTTGGCTGCACCTGGGTCCCAAGCTACTGCTCAGCCAGTGAGAGTTTCTCTTTGTGCATCCACTGCAGGTCTGCATTGCACAGAGCTCAGATCAGCCTGGGAACCCAGCTCCTACTCCAGCCACATTTCCCAGCATTGTGGGTGAATAAATGGACAGAGCAAAGAGTTGCAGAACACTCAACAGCTGAGCTCGGCGACCATTAGATGCCTGCGTGCAGAAAAGACAAGGGCTCCTGCCTACCAGCCTTTATTAGGATTTTGGCATTAACAATCAACAAGATCCATCACGAGTCTGGCATTTACAGAGTATTTGCATCCTGTAGTTCTATCACTAAGGTCTGTCTCTGGGTGCTAACCCAAGCTATACAAAGCCTCTGTCCACACAGGCAATACTGCTTCCCAAACCCTCTCCCCTGGCTGCCACAGGAGCCAGCACAGCAAGTGGGAGGATTGCACTACTTCACTATTTGCAAAGAAGATCTGGGGCAGATGCAAGGCCAGACACACAACGCACAAGCAAAAACCCAGTCTCTAACCACACCTTTGCCAGGCTTTTGGCATAACCTGGTCTATACAATGCAAACACAGCCCAGCAGAATCAAACTGCACTCCGAGCCCACAGTTCATCTCTCCTTTATGCTGCTATTGGATCCCATTTGCTCACATCAGTTCACCTGGCCTTGAATTCAAAAGCTGTTGAGAATAGGGACTACACCCCTTAGACCTCAGAGTCTTTCTAGGGGCTGAACAGGTATGCAAACTCCCTTCTTCCTCTGGTGGGAGACAGGTGCTGGCCAGGATTAGTACCTCACACAGACACACTCAGCTCCACAGCAAACGGGGATATGGCAGAGCTCTCTTGCTCTCCCACACCCCTGCATTGCTGATGGAGAAAGAGTGCGATTTAGGCTCACAGGCAGCTGCAGGCTGCGCTCTGAGCACCTGCTAACTCCCTCACCCAGCCTCTCAGACTTTCACCTGCCCTTTTCCTGCTCCTCAGGGCTTCAAACACCTTCAACTCAGCAGCTCAAAGTGATGCAGGAGAAGGTAGAGTCAGCATGGGGAAGGAAGGACTCAGTTCCCTTATGCCTTTGAGAAAACGTGCAGGTGCTGGAGCGAGTTCAGTGTTGCTGCTCTCCCTCAGCCACAAAACCTGTGTGTTTAACCTGTACTGCAATCTGTCCATAGGACTGCTCGGGCTTCATTTCTACTTTATGTCCTTCCAGATGAGAATTCTGTTATTTCGGTCTCTAGGCAGGCACTCTATTGCCTCCAAAGCCATCTCTCTTTGCCTAAATAAGAGAAATAACCCAGGCTCTTGCCCAGCAGCGACAGACCCGGCCTTGGCTGGCGGCCCCTGCCCAGCCTGCCGTGAAGCGCAGATCCCTCCCAGACCAACACGAGGCCAGAGGGGCCGGGGTGCCGCTTTCCAGCCTCCAGGCATTTTACTTGTTCCAGGCGATCCCTCCCCCAGCCCTCAGAAAGGAAAAGCCGTGGGAATGGAGCTCAACACCCCGAAGTAGGCTCACCCCCGGGCGAAGAGGAGCTTAACTCCCTGCGCGCCGGCGGGCAGCCCTCGCACGGGCTGGGGCACGGGGACATCCCGGGAATGGCCCCGTCCTGCTCTCTGCACCCACGGGCACCTGCACCACAGCCCCCGGTGCTGGGGACAGTGAAGGGACAGACCTGCCACTCGTCCACCACAGCCCCTCTCGTTTTCCCGGAATGTTCGTCACTCCCGCAGCTCTGCTTTCCAGCTTTTCCATCCTCCAGCAGCACACAGACAGCAAGCCACAAGAGGAAAGCCCTCTTTTCATCTTTCCGCTCTCCCAGCAGGTCCTAGAGGCTGCCCATTTAACAAAAAGTTATCTTTACCACGTCATCAAGGCACTTTTCCTCCCTTTTGCCCCACACGCTGCCTGCGGTCAGGCATCAGCCAGCATGTCAGGAGTTAAGTCTGCATTTCCATTCTCCTGACCTGCACCAACGCTGGCTGAATATCGAGCTATTCTTTGCAGCTTGATAAAGCATGAGAAAGCTAAAGGCCTCACACACTCCTCTTTTCACAGCTTGGCCTGCTGCCCACAAGCTGTCACTCCCTGGCACCCAGGGCAGAGAGAGAGGAGAGGCCAAGCTGCAGCCAGCTGCAATGAATCACTCGCTCCGTCCCTCCTCCCCGGGGAGCGCGGGTCCCTCCTTCCGGCGAGGGGACAATGCCTGCCTGCCTGCGCCGCTTCTTTCACAGAAAAAGCCATCCTGGCCCGGGGGGCTCCCATTGCAAAAGCTGCTGCCACAAAAAAGCGCACAGCAGCTCCCAGCAAGACCGAAGAACAAGGATTTCTGCTCAGCAGCTGGACGGGAAAGCACGGCTGCAAGTGTTCAGCACAAACACCACTTAAAAATCTGAAGTTGGTCATTTGTCTAAATTGCAGGAAATTCTGGAGGAAGGCTCAGGCACAGAATCTGATTTGAAGGAGACACTTTATCTCTTCATGCCCCACTAATACGGTATTTATTTTGGGGACTGATTTCCATTCAGTCCCTTCCTGGCTGCCCTTTTCTTTCTCACTGTATCAAGCCCAATTACCAGGTTTCAGCCAAGCTCTTTCAAACACCACCACCACCCCCTCAAGTTTATTTTGATGGGTTCCATCACACAAACTTGCTTCCACACATTACAGTTTGTTCTTCATTTTTAACACAAAACAGCAGAAGGAAATGCCCAGATCTCAGGGTCACTGACATCCACGACAAAAAAATGTAGCGAAGAAGGCACAGGAAGACCAAGGTCATCACATGCATTTCTTGTGCTATAGACCCACATTTGGAGAGCAGTGCTTTCAAAAGGTAAAGATGTACAAGCCTTTGCAAGGTCAAGCTTTGCAAAACAGCCTTTGCAAGCTGTTTGCTTTCTGAAAAAGGGGATATTCTTTAGTAAAACACATGCAAACTCAACCCCTCTCCATCAGCCAAAGCATGAACTGAACAGCAGCATGTGGATCCACATGGATACCTTCATCCACTTGCTTTTGTCTCCTGCAAAGAATAACTTTGCTGCACAGTAGCCAGTCCCTACTCATCAGCTGCATCTCTCCCAGTACAGAGAAAGGAGCTGCAAACTGAAGTTTTACTGGGAAGAGGATTTAACCCCAAGCCCTACAAAGGCAAATCTGCATTACCTCAAGGGCAAGATGAGAGGTTGCTTTCCCAGCATCATGTGCTACCATGTTCAGCATCCCTCTTCTTCCACTAGCACTATCCCAATGCCCCATATCCCTAACAGCCATACTCTGCCCCCCTTTCCTACCCAAAGCAGCCATTTAGGCTCCAAATTTAGCATACCTGTCTGGTAGTGCACTTCAAACTCAGTCAGTGTCAGAGCAGGATTAAATAAATTCCTCTTATCTCTTCCTGCACTTGCAGGGTGATGAGGGAAGGAAGAACTGCACAGTTCCCACCTGGCAGAGAATGTGTATTCAGTGAGAAAATCATCAACTTTGTTTGGATCACAGAGGTGATCCACAAAGGGTTTCTTTTATTATTGTTGTTGTTTGGGCTTTCAGGGTGTTTGTTTTTACAAAATCTGGAACAACACAAAACAAAATCGTGAAAATAAACCTTTTTTTTTTTAAGAGAAACAGAAGGACCTTGACTATTCCTAAAGCCACCTTCATCACAAACTACACCAACTCTTAAAAACACTCTTTCAGAGGCACAGGCTGTCAAGATTCACAAGTAATCATAGTCAATGCCACTTCATCCCATTCTCTGCCAGATGACACACTACGTATGGATTTCCCTTTATGACACATTTATAGCACTTTGTAAGGTTTCTCCTGCACTCCTGTACATCTACATCAGCACGTGCACCCTCCACAACACCTGCAGCTACAAAACTAGTACATCGAAAAGATTATTATACTGAGCATCCGTATGTTAGCAAGCTCCGGATCTCGGGTTACCCCTTGTGCAAATGAAACTCAAAACACTCCCTAACCACACTCACACACACTGTTGTGCTGTGGGAATGCCAGCTCGTCTGACACTGGCCCCTCCTCTGACAGAAGGATCTCTAAATGCAAAGCTTAATAGAAACAGTTAATATCCTGAGTGTGGCTCTGAGCCATCTGAGCTCTATGTGTAATATAATCGGGTTCATAATGCCCAGAATAGCACTCTGGAGTCCTAGGACAGACTAAGACCTCACTGTATTAAGTGTTGTGTAGATAGTTGCAGTGGTGCCGTTTTCTCCTCTGTAAAATTACTGAGCACCATATACAGGAACCAACCATAACCCATATTTTACAGAAGTTGGGACACAGGAGAGCAATGTATACTTTTCAAATGTCTTTTTTTGGCAGCTAAATCAAGTTAGTATTTTCACAGACACACTGAGGGAGGGAGGGAAGGGAACACTGAGGTTACTCTCTCTCCAGAGCAGACAGGCAAAAGCCTGGTTCAGCCAAAGCTCACTGAGGCTCTTTATGCTCCCATTCAGTGACAGAGGTCACTTGTCGAAGCCTGAACCAGACCTGGTACAGGGCTGCCTGCTAAGCATGCTGGCAAAAGGATCTGAGCTATACCCTTCTCTGCAGCTGTTTGTGTTTCTTCAGGAACACCAAAGACCTGGAGTCTGTCCCAACACTGCTTGTACTGCCTTTGCTAAAAACATGCCTTTTAGCTCCAAAGTAAAATTTGTCTTGAATTCTTTGTGCTCTGAAGGAAGAAAGCCCATACACAGGATCCATGAAGAAAGTAATTGGATGCGTTTGCCAAAACACTTAACTTACACAAATTCTAATTTTCAGCACAGATTCCAGGATCCTTTCCTACCACAAACACAGGTTAGATCCACATTTGAGCTGATTACCCTTTGATGCTCTTTAGGTTCGCATTGCACAGCAGGTGCTGCTCATACTTCCAAAGCATCCACAACTCACAGCTCTTCATTTCATTGATCATTATGAAGCACCAGGTCACGCTTTCTGGCCTTCAGCTGATCACAGTTCATGAGCTTTCTGCACATTTTGGGCTTAGGAACAGTATGAGTTTGAAGTGAATAGAGACTAGATGTCTTCTGGCAAGATGCCTGAGGCAGAGGCTTCCAGAGAGAAATTCACCATTTCCCAGGCTAATACAAATGGACAGGCATCCCCTTGCTTCAACTGTTATTCCCTGTTTGTGAACTGGCTATGAAGAAAGACATTCTCCTCTCACCTAAAAAAAATCTGTGGTTTTTAGCACTGCTTTGCCTTTTTTTTCTGCTGTGGGTTTTTCCCTGAAGAAGAGGAGTCCTGTCAGCCCATGCAGTGTCTGACCAGGGTCCATCCTGCCCTGGCAGCATGTTCTCCTGAGCTAAACAGAACAGGTGGGGAGGCAGGAAGACAAACTTCCACAATGCTGTTTCTCAAACCAGATTTACAGGAATACAGTGAAACAGAGTACAGTCATGTGAGGGAAGACTGAACACACTTATAGCTAACCAGCAAGACTGCCATGAGAGACTGTGACCTAAAGACAGATTTTCAGGGAAAAACACCAAATCCAACAATCACATGCAGCCCAACTGGGAGCTGCCACTGCCTCCACTCTTGCTGTACCACTGCAATGCAATCACAACCACAGTGAGATCTTTCTCACTGTTCCTCTAAGAGGAGGCCATAAAAACTACCTCATCTTTTGCATGCCATGAATGATGAGGATCTGAAAGTCTGGGTTTTGGCATCTAAAGTAACTGCTGTGAAAATGTTACAGGAGATTTTTTGGTAGAACAGGTGAGAAGAGCTTTCCAACTTCTTGAAAAAGATAATGTATACAGAGGGAACCCAGTGCAGAACAGCAGGGACAGCAAAAATGGAAGTCCCCCTGCTGTGGTGAACATTCCTGAGGCTGTCAGTGTAGGAAAGAGGAGAAAGTTGGTTGCTGCTTTATCTGTAGCCACTCAGGAGACAAGCCATAAAGATCTACAGAAATTCTGATTATCTTCTGGAATAACAGATGCAGTTTTTGGGAGAAAGATTTTTCATAGGGATATTTTTGACTATTGGTTAAATAACTTCTTTGTTCCAGAGTACAGCAAAGAAAAAAAAAAAAAAGAAAGACCCTTCTTGCTATTGCTTTGCCATTCCAGACATTGTCATTGTCACCTTTCAGATGTGTAAGCATAAGAGACAGCAGCAGCTGAGCTGTAGTAATTAGGAGGGAGAGATGTGCAGGCCTTGTCTCACATCTTCCTGTTAAGATGCAGTTTATACTTTGGCAGATTTAACAGTCCCCAGTGAAAATAAGCCATCTGCATCTGCTCCAGCACACCATCCTCATTTCTGCACCCTTCAAGCAGTTCTGGAAAAATCAGCATCGCCTCCCTACTTTATTCAGGCCCAAATGCAGTCACAAACCCATTAATTCTCTTACAATAATGCAGGAACACTGGCTCTAGATCTGTTCACAAGGCATTTACTAAAAAAAAAAAAAAAAATTTTTTTAAATTTTCCCATTTTATTCAGGCATCTGCTGAGTTCCAAGTTCCACTGCTTTCTGTACTTGCAGCAGGGAAGCCAAGAGGGACGCAAGCAACCTTATTCAATTCTATTCACAAACACCCTTCCTTGGGAAAGCCAATAACTTTCACAGGGTCTCTGCAGACTTTGCTCCACTGCTTTGCACACTGGAGAATGGCTGGTTGGTAATCCTCTTTTCACTCAGTGAGCACAGACCCAAAGGTTTTCATTCCTGTGAGCTCAGAAATTTCCATTTGAGAGAGACATTTTCCTGGCAGTTCTCAAAAGATGCATTTGTAAAATAGGGAAACAACCTCAAGGAATGCTAAAGCAAAGGAATAAAGCTGTATGTAGACAGCCTTTCTACCTCAGCCAGGAAAGGAAATTCCTTCTCAGCACCAATGCCCCATAAACACAACCTACTCTGCAACTCTCAAATACTTGATCAACACAAAGTGACCAGCTGACCACTCTGCCCGGTACAACCACCAAACATTTTCCTCAGTGTTGGTTTCAGATCACCTGGGGCAACAGCCTCCAAAATCTCAAATGAAAGAAAAAGTCCAGAAACGTGTATTTGTGTGTACATGCAACACAAGCAAAGAAAAGGGGTGCACTTCAGATAACTACAACACATTAGAGAGGTGAAGCTGTTCCACTGAACTCACTACAGGAAGACATGCTCACATCAGCGGTTTTTAAACTTGCCATAGTCCATAGACTTTTGCTGTCTCCAAAGATAATTAAAAAGCCAAATCCATTGTTGTATCTGTACCGTAAAACATTTAGAAGATTTGAAATCTAAAGAAGTTGAAACTGGCTTCTTCCAAGTGCAAAAGATTTAGATGGCCCAAAACCAAGTCCCAGAAAAAAGCCCTAGTCAGTGGCTCAGGAATGCCAGCTCCTTAACGCCAACCAAATGCATACAAACCTCTGGTAGGGCAATTCACAGTATCATCTCCCATAAAAACTCACTTAAAATTGCAGCTATCACTCACCTCCTTACTTCTGTGCCAGGGAAACCTAACTGAGTCTCACTCTGCTCTCCAGAGTAGTCAGCCGAGTGAGCTATTTTCCCTGCCTTGCTTTGGGGAATTCCTGCTTAATGTTTCTGTAAAGAGAAACAAGAAGGCTTCACACTGCAACAGGCAGGATCCCCTCCATCACTCCCAGCTCCTTAGCAAAGGCATTCCTGAGGTGCACTGTGCCCTAATAAATCAACAAAAGTGCTCCAGGTTTCCCGGCAGCTGGAAACTGGAATTCTGCAGTGAAGGCAAACACCTCTCCAGCTAAAGCAAACACAGCCAGGGAGCCCCTGCTGAGCACCACAGCTACTGTCAAAAGAGGGACAGAGGGAGAAGGTGGGATCATAAGGCATCTGGGCAATAAAGGATGATCCAACATAAAGACAGAAGATGGTCATAAGCCCAGCCCTGACACAGGCATTCCTCTTTGCAGGCATGTGCTTGCCAAAATGGTTTATCAGAATAAACCCACAAAACCTCATTTTTAGAGCAATGACCATCTTGCCCTGATACAGATAGTACTTTTGCCTTTAAGAGCATTTATTTTAGTGTTTAGAAGAGCCATGTAAAAGATCCTACAAAAATACAGTACAAAAATAGCCTAGTCTTAAACAGCTTATAACTTAACTCTAAAATAAACTAAGACAAAGGAACAGCAGTGATCAGTATGAGCAGCACTCAGCTCAGCAGAACAAGACGACTGCTGTTTCCAGGGGTAAAGGAAGGCATTTGGGTTTTTTTTCTTTTTAAACGGTATAAAAGAAAAAATCTGATGAAAGATTTGAGAGAAGAATTATTAGGTGGGTTGGAATACATTTATGGGCCAACCACCTCTCAAAACAGAAACCAAACCAGCATTTTTCAAAAGCAGTACAAGGAAACAACAGAGGGTAATGTTACCAGACAAACAGCAGCAAGAGCCCAGTTTCCAGTACTAATATTTGCTAGATTGCATACAAAAAACTAGATGGGCTGCTTCAGTACCTCATTTTCAGTTGCACTTGGCAAGTAAGGGAAAGGAGAAACCAAGCAGGGCTGAAACAGCGACAGTAAAAGCAGAAGAGCTGACTGCCTCAAATGCTCTTACAACAGGCACAAGCCCATCAATACCATAAAATACCTCTCATTCAAGAAAACAAAGGCATGTTCCTCAGATGCACCCTGAGAGCTGGAATAAATACCCAGATTTTACCATCTCCCCCTCCTGATGTTTATGCGCTCCCACAGGGAGTTTCCTGGTAACGCTTTCAGTGCCTGGACGGGAGGTAGCAGAGAGTAAGTGTGAACAAATTTACTTATGTCAGACCCGATCTGGACTGCAAATCCAAGTCTTCAGCTTCCCTGGCATCATTTGGAGCCCTCACTTTGAGACCACTGTAAGGCACATTTTCCTTCCCACTCCCTTGAAGAACCACCATACACCAGTCCACAAGCAAATACTGTCTTTAGGGTAAATCCTGGTCTACCTACACGTGCTTAATTGAGACACACAGATGCTAGGGAGCTGACAGGGCACAGCAATGGTGCAAAGCCAGCAGCCCCATCAGCAGGTGAGTGCCAGGAGCTCCCACACCACAAATCATCCCCCCACCCAGCCTGAGGGAGATCCAGCTGGCAGAGCTGTGTTCTGTTTGGGAAGACTGAGTGGCACTCAAAAGCCCTGAGTCCCAGGAAAGAAATAACAGATGAATGTGCTGGGTGAAGGACTCCTACATATGTATATGTGGAGAGAGAGACACACACACAAAGGAGGGCAGGGGGGGCAGCTGGGAAGAGTGACAGCAAGACTTGTCTCTGGGCCTTGTGCTTATTTTGACCTTTCAGTTAAAGATTCTCCAAAAAGGCACTGCTCAGCCCCAAGCCTGATTAGATGTCTTGGGAAAAACAGAGCACAAAGCATCACACATGAATGAGCACAGAGCCATAACACGATCTTGATATTCCCACCCATCCATATGGCCAGAAAAAGCAACATTCTTCAATGCAAACATTGGCAGCATCAATATGAAACTAATGTGTTAATTAGCAGATTTTGCAATCCAGCACACAGCAGAGACTGCTGATGGTGGCTATTATATAGTCAATCAGAAGTGAAACAGAAGAAGTACCATGTTACTTAAACCATTCACAACAAGGTTAATAATTTGCTAATTGCATATTTCTGGCCTGAGCAGACCAAGGTCTGTTTTTCAAGCTTCTTTTCTCAAAGGTATGTTGAAATGTATTTAGTAGGGCAAGCTCTCCATCACTTACAACTCTTCTCTTTGTTAACATTCAGTCTCAACTTGAATGTTTAGCTTCAATTCAGGAAAGGCCACTGCCTTGCTTTACACAGCGTCAGACTAAATGAGCTCAATGATTACCCAGCCTTGTAAAACTCTTTGGTTTTCAGCCCGTAAACAATCTCAAGTTATTCTGAAACAATCAGAAGCTAAATTACAATGTTCACCAGATTTACTTCTTGTATAGGATTTTCACATTGAATGCAAGAGAAGATTATAAAACTGAATTAGTTAAATACCACTGGAATTTAATGTAATTTCTCGGACTACATGGATTTACACACTAAATGCTTAATAAAATGCTACTCTCCTAGAAAGTTTAATCAATAAAATAAATACCACAAAACAGGTGAGATACACTGTTTATTTCACCATTACACTGTATTTCTAAGAAATATAAAAAAATACAAAGATTTCATTTTCAGGAGATATTTGAAGTACAAACCTCAAGCTGACACTCCTGTCATGAACAACATTCTTTACATCCAGGATGTACCACTTATGGTGCATAAAACATTAGACATAAAGAAAGTTTAGAGGGAAAAGAACAAACAGGGATGAAGAACACGACTGAACTGGTCTTGGGGTTATTTCTAAAGCACGGAAAAACAGAACTCAATTGCACCAGGACTAGTCAGAGTCACATAATTTAAGGTACGGCTGCTCTGATTTCCTGCCTAAGACACAGGCACTGCTCCATTTTATCCACTCACACCTCCATAAAGCCCATTAAGTGGTTCTGTGAAATGTAGTGGTTTATGGCATCCAGACTAAAGGCCTTTGGAGGTCAAAATGTAAGTTCACCACTCTGCTAGTAGTTTGCTACAATGGCTCCATCATTCTTCCTGGCAGCAAGGCCAGACTAATTTCTTATTTGTTTGCCTTCTGCCTTGAGCCATTAATTCCTTCTCTGTTGGATTAAAGAGGAGCTCCTCAGAGTCAATTATGCACATGTTTTAACCAAGTCACCTCTCAATAGCTTTTCTGGCAATCAACAGATTGGTCCTGTGAGTGTCTCAGTACAAGGCATCTTTTCTTGAGTCCTTGAAAAGCTTATAACTTTTTTTTTTTTATATCTATTTTACTGTCCTGCCTCCACCTCTTCTCCCTTCTTCAAGGTCACTGCTTTGGTGAGGCGCAATCAGTGAAAAATCAGTATCTCTGGCACACGTAAGTCCAAACTTGCCTGTATCAGATGGATGTAATTTCAGTGGACCTGTTTTACAGCATAATGGAGGAGCTACAGAAATCAGGCTGCAAAGATCATATCAGTTCACTAATAGTCAATTATCTGACTGTACTAAATTTAAGGAGCATATCTTTCTTAATCACCATTTAATAATTTCTCCAAAACCTCTAAGGAAAACTTCACTACCTCCCCAATCTGCCAAGGACTTACATTTCAGAATATTTAAGCAAGAAAATGTCAACATTCCTGTCATTTCCAGCCATGGTTTTGAATTTGTCCTCAGCATGGCCTGCTTCTCTGCTGAATCAACATTAGCAGTGGCTTTAGACTTATTTACAGAATACTGATGAACTACTGAACAGCAGAGTACACTACTGATGCTTGCTGAAGTCACCTGCTAGGAATACCATTTTCTGAAATGTACTCAGTAAACCATGAGTTCAGAAAAATCAGCCTTTTCTTTTAATTAAATAATTATGAGGTATGCTGTTGGTGTTGGCACAGATCAATTATTCATTCCATTCTATGACTCCAAGTCAAACATCCAAGAACCACATTACATGAACAGTCACCTGCTGCTGTGTTTTTTTCCAGAAGCACTTTCTTACTATTAACATGACCTATCCCTTCAGAGGTATCTTCTGCAGTATACACCAAAATTATAAATACCCATCTCAAATCTCCCCTAAGACCTGACTTATTCAAGATGACTGCATGAAAAGCATTAATCCCTTGTATCAACTGGGAACACCAGATCACAAGAACTGGTACCTTCCTCTACTTCTGTTCTAGAAGGAGGCCCACTGAACTTCCACCTCTAATCAGATTTCCACTGTGTGGCACTTCTCATTTTGTGTTACTTCTTATTTTGTGTTATACAATAAACACATATCTAAGTTTGCAAAGAACACAAGGCAGAGAGCTCATGCTCTGTGACAGGCAGGAGCACAGGCCAGGTTTGGGTGTGGAAGATCTCTGCCTGTTCTACCACTCAGAAGAAGATCATTCTAAGGCAAGAGTAGAATGAAACATGTGGCTTTTACCAGTCCTTACCTTGGCATTTTCAAAGCAAGAAATTTACGTCCCATTGTGAAGCCCCCTGTCCCAGCTACCCAGGAACACCAATCCCTGGCTGTGTGTCAGGGACAAGATCACCAAGAAAGCTCCAAGCGGCAGGAGCAAGCAGCCTATGGAAAACTGGTTTCAGGGAAGGCTACCCATCAGTTTTCACAGCAGAAAGTCTGCTCATATTTATGCATGACCGCTCAAGTGAACTGCATGACTGCTTTTGTTGATCTGCTCGCAGTGATCCATTCTTTCAGTAGGAACACCAGGAGGAATCCACGCTGCGATTGGGCAGGGGAAAAAAACACCCTGTGGACATACTGAATGGGACAGAAAATTCCCCTACAATTTCTGTAAGTCTACTTCCAGCAATGCCCTGCATTGACTTTTGTAGCAGCTTTTTGGGACACCTTCACACATCAAAGCTCAAGCCACACCACAGCAGTAATTTTGACTAAATCTGCTTTAGAAATTGATTAAACCATTGATTTTTTTCATAGCTTAGATAGACACAAAGTGACCTTTCCATCCCACAAAAAAACCAAAGGGAATCAACACACATAAACAGTCTTCATTTAAAAGGCAGTCTTTTGCTCCATTAGAAGGAAAGTCCTGCAATACTTATTTTTTCCTTGCAGCTCTCAAAAGATCAATTCTCCTTCCTGCACTTCAGCTTTGCATCTTTCTGTCCAAAACAGGCCAAAGGCAGAAGACTTCTCAGAGCATATACAGAAAGGCAGCCTGAAGAGAAACATAAGTCTTCCTGTAGGTCACTGAGTGGTAAAGATATCAGTACTATTTTGTCAGCTAACAGTTTTATTTCAGTCTGTGAAGCAGCAACACAGAGAACAGTTCCCAGGAGAGACAGGAGTTTTACAAGCACAAAAAGTTTTATTATTTCTCTATACAGAACGGAGGTTTTTGAGCTGTTATTGAGTGGAATAACAAGGATGGTCCATGTCTTTATACTGGCTGAGACCATTTCCCTTGTGAATCACTGCATACATATAATTTCTACCTGCTTAAAATAAACACATTGTGCTTTGTGCAAAGTTCCTTCATTAGGACCTTGTGCCTTCTGGTACTTCCTACATGGTGCACTTGGGGATGCAGATTACAATCCTAGACCTGAACAGCCAGGTATCATTTATGTTTGGGTGATCAAACAGGCTCTGGCAGCCTGCAGAAACACAGTGTCTGTAATTGTCACTGCAACACCCGTTAGGACCACACTGTGCTGGCAGCAGTGGGAGGAAAGGAAACAGATGCACAGCGCAGTGGCTTTCAAACATTCAGGAAAAGGATGAAACCACAGAACTGAGTGCAGGTCATTCTCCTGTAACAGCTTTGCTGAATGCAGCAGCATCCTGGGATTTGCATGTGGATGCTAAACACCTGCAGCAGGCACAGACACAAACCTTTGATCAGCAAGAGAACACTGAAATGCAAAAGCACTTAAACAGAAGTGTTCTTGGGACTGTGTGAGCAGCACCAGCATACAAATTCCTCCCAGCAGGACACCCGTCCCTGTCATCCACTGAAGGGTAAACACTATTCAGATGTTATTTGTCTGTAGCTAATGAGTTTGGCATTCATAGATCCATGGCAAGAGCTCTGCTACAGCAGGTAGCAGAGGTGGGATCTGTAGCTGTAGAAGTATTTGGATGGCTGGATCCAAAATAACACTGGTCTGTGATATGTCCATCAGCTTGCCTCCTCTTTCTACTTTTCACAACCCTTGTTCACAGAATTCAACGGAGACAGCTCTCCACAGTGGTGAAGCCTAGTTAAGCATTGTGAACAGTGGCCATTACCAGTATATGTCACTAAGGAAAGCTTCATGATGCCACCACCCTGTACAGGCATCAGACACACAGTGAAATAGAACAATTACTTGCAAGACCATCAACGCCAGGGGCCTGCCTGTGTTCTGAGCCCAGAAAATGCATTTACAAAGTTCAAGTATCCAGAGAAGTACTGCCACCACAACATAGAGGAAGAAATACAAAATACAATTAGCAAGAAAGCATGATTGTCAGAAGCCTTTATATTTGGCACTCTGCTGAGCTTGTTACTGAGGCTACTGACACAGGCTTTCACCTCCCCTGCAGACCAGTTCAGTGTGGAGAAGGAAAGGCCCATGGTGACTTGGGCACTGTGAGGACAGAGACTTGACTGTCCCAAGCCCAGAGAAAGCAAAACAGGCTAAATGGCTCTTTCATCTGGTCCTGTGCAGCTGCTCATATGGCCACACTGCCAGCAGCAAGTCCCTACTGCCCGTGTGTGCTGCTGTGGGAGGTAATCTTGCAGGTACCTGCCCTCTGGGCAATACAGAGAGCAGGAGCAGCATTTGTATGGCAGCTGTTCCACCTCACCACTCCTTTTTCTTTAGCTCTGCATCATCTCAGCAGTGCTGGGCACAAAGCACAACCAGACACTCCAGCTCTGGGACTCCAGCTGCCTGTTACTGAGGCCAAGGAGCTCAGCACATCGAGCCACTCAGGGATGGCAGTGCTGCAGGGGCTGCTCTGCCTTCCTGCCAATTCAAATTTTGCCTGTGCTGCCAAGAGGACAAGCTGGTAGCAATCACTCAGGGCCATTCTGAAATTGCACATGCACCTCTGTTGGCTGTCACACATCTGGAGAACAGTTTCTGGTTACAAATCCCCAAAAGAGAGGAAAAAAATTAGATCAAAGGAGGAAATAAACAGTACAAGTCAGTGTTACCCATTACAGCCACAGCAGTGCCTCAAAAGGCACAGTCACACAAGGGAACCACACCTCTCCATCACAGCCATGAGAAAGCTGCACTGCTACACAGGACAAACAGCAAAAAGCCCTTGCAATCTTTGTCTTAAATCTCTCTCAAGTTTCAGGTTGACATGAAATGCTATTCAAAATACATTTCAACTAAGGATCAGAATATAAATTCACAAATGCTATAGTCTTCCTAGGTACTTCAACATTTCTGCAGCCTCATTCCATCCATTTCTATTAAAATGCTGGAAAGATCTGGCAAATAAACCAAGCCTCTGGTTAGTAGTTCTCCATTTCCCACAGTGGTACACCTAGATCTCATGTAATTAACTCAGCTGCACATCAGCTTTACCATTCACTTGGGTAACACCATTTAGTACTAGACTGCAATCTGTATGCAAGAAGTCAAGCAGGAAACAAATAAAGATCAAAATACTGATGTCAGTACAATTCAAAAGTCCAGGAACTGCTTCTGCACTAGAGATCTCCAGCACATACAACACTAGAAGCAGGAGACAGTAGAAGACAGGTGGGAAGAGCTTATGGTGTGTGGAAGACAGCAAGCAGATGATCAAAATGCTCATTGCACAAGTTACCAGAAGTCTCTCATGTATGAGTATTTCATAATTCACTAACATAATTGCTTTCTCCAGCATTTTAAGAAAGTTCAAAGCAAAAGAAACTTGGGATCAAGGCTGAAAGTCCTAAAGAGACAGGTGCTTCAGGGCCATTAACTAACTCTAAGCTGTCCAAAACCCTACAGCAGCTTCAGTAAAGACATTATTTCTGACAAAGCCCAATCTGGTAGGACCATCTCTGAAGCTATGGTTCCTGTGCTTTAAGTGTTGTTGTCTGAAGGACTTCCAGCTGAGCAGAACACTCAGCAGGCAATGCCAGAAGCATTTTCTCAGGCATTTGCTTGGCCAGCTGTTCACAGACGTTGGCATTTCTTTATGGAAACTAGAGAACCCAAAAATTCTTCTGTGTCTCACACATAAGGATGAGGGCATGGGCACTTGTAGGTACAGAGGGATTTCAAGAGCACACAATCTTCAGGAGTCAGGGTCAGAGGGGGGAGACAGATGGCACTGCAGTTCTTAATGTAACTCCACACAGGGAGCGGAAGAGCAGGGAAGCCACTTAACCAAATTGTGAAACAGTGCAGTACAGGAAAGCTAAAAGAGCAGAAATTGAAACAAAAATTATTTTGAAATGGCATACATGGGCAGAAACCCTCAGCTGAAAACACTACTTCTATGTAGTAATTTTGAGAATTATAACAGGGTAAGATGTCAAACATACCCATTCTATTTATAGAATGACATGCAATTTAGTCAGAAAACAAGTTTCATCAGCATAAATGCTTGAACACAATCAGCCTCCTCCACCTGCACAGTTCCAGGCACAACTACCCTCCTGCCACAGCAGAGCTGCAGGGAAGGGTAGGACACAAGCACTGCATTCTCCTTGGAATAACTTCAGCAGCAGCATGAACCTCATCACTGCGACTCAATACCACATTATGCCAAGATAAGCTGACACACATGTTTTTTTCACTGAAACCCAGAAGCACTGCCTTTAATTTCAGAATGAAGGAAAAGTGCAACGAGAGGGAGAATGGTGATGACTTGAAATTGTCTGCACCTGCAGATACAAAGCAACAGCAAACCATTTAGTCAATACTTTACAGCTGTGTTTGCCAATGGCTCACCACAGATTCTGTGTGGGTATCTGGAGCAAGTGGTGACACAATTCCTAAACTCCAGTCCCCAGTACAGAACCAGCCTAGCTAAACCACCACCAGAAGCAAAGATCAATCCCCTTACAGCCTGTGACACAGGGACAAAAGACTTCCCACAGGAGATAGACCAGGAATAGATACAAGCAGCAAGATAAAATTACAGCGTTCAGATACTTCCAGAAGGGAAATGAATTATCATTTTCTGAAAGGGAGTAGCAATGAAGTTGCAAAAATGTTGAGATTTTTGCAGAGCAGAAGGTGGAGAAACTCAACAGTTCCAGGCTGTTCCACAGTTGAACTTCAGAGCCAAAAGCAAAGCAAAATCTCACATGTGTACCAGGCACTGAAGAAGTGATCCTAACAGTACTTGCAGTTTTTATACTGCAGGCAAATCACTAAAGTTCACATTCAATTAAAGTCTGGCATCTGTAAATTTCCTTAGGATCTGTTTCATTTGAAGATTTCATTTCACATTTGATCAACATCTAAAATCAGATCCTGCTACCACAAAGTTCTTTTCTACTTCTTTTCCCCTTCTTTTTCTTTCTTGAGACTGGCAGGCAGGACTCGAAAGTGAAGGTCTAAAATTAAATTCAGGATACTAGAAACTATTTAAAAATGGATTCAATAACAAAGCTAAACACAACAAAACAAAACAAACAATGCAAAAACTCAAAAAAACCCAAAACAAAATATCCAAAACAAAACAACCAACAACAAAAATCGACCTAAAATAAAACCATTTGTTTCTTCTTTTTTCTTTCCCTCATGAACATTAGGAGGCAGCACTTACTTCTAGTTAATGAAAAGAAGACCTAAATTGTTAATTGTTTCCTGGAACCTCAGAATAGCTCAGATGTCTTAGTTACTACTTGGCTGAAAAAAAATTATTAGCAGTAAAAACAAGTCCTCCGCATTTATTACTTAAGCAGCTGGGGAGAAGAGGCAGAGCCTTTAAGAGCTCACACCAAAGCTCTGTGGTTCTCCCATTAGTCAGGGCTGCATGTTGGTACAGGTTGGAACATCCTCCTTCATGTTTTTGCACCTTTGCAGCTTAGCAAGTCTGAGCTCCAGCAACTAAAACCCCAGCCAGTTTATTAAGCAGGGGAGCATCTCAGTTATCACTGTGGCAAACCACAGCACACAGGCTGATTCTTCATGGTTCCAGAGAAATGTGCAGGTAGCAAAACCCCCTTTGTGCTGTTTTTAGGGAGTCTCCTACACTCAGTGTGCCACTGGGTAAAGTCCTTTGGCTTTCACCACTGTGCTGGAGTAAAGACTGTGCAACACATGAGTTTACTGTTTCCCAATTAAATTAAGCATCTACTCTGCCTTCCGGAACAGCAGTGTCACGTCACAAGACTGTGCACATGCTCCTACTGCCTCAGTCGCTGAAAAACACAGACAAGAATTTATAGGAATTGTCATCCGGCACTGAGACAAAACCAGACAAAGCCCAAATAATGATCAATATGAATCTTCACTAAAGACAGCATCACAACCAAGATGCCTGCAGTAATAGGACAGGGAAAATGATACCAGCACAATGAAAGACCAGCTGGCACATTCCCATAAAGGCAAAAGCAGCCCTCCTGTGGTTTTCATGAACAGCAGAAGATGAATCCTTTCAGATACAGTAATCCTGCAATCAGATACTCACAAGAACCACAAATAAATGCAAATCAAATCCAGGGCTTAAACAGATTATAGGGAATGCAAAGGAGGGTCAGTAGAATGCACCAGATCCCAGCACACAGAGCACAAAGACATTTCACTGGAGATCCAGGTGAGCAAAAAGGGCACCAGGCCAACCCCTGCTTCCTGAAACTAGCTTGTATCTAGAGGGCTAATTCTTACAAGGAAGCAGGCAGGCTCATGCCTCCTCTGACTGCTACCACCCTGCACAGCCTGCAAGCCAGGATGGATCAAAGCCCCACCATGTTCCTCCAAGATGCCCTTATGCAAGATTGGGAGGGTTCAGCTCAGAACTTGGCTACAACAAACAATTTGAAGTTTCACAAGAAAAAAAAACAACAGCTACAAACAAAAATAGAACAGATGGAGAGGCTGTCAGTGAGGAGAAGAAATTGAAGTCCTTGTGAGTTTGCTTTGACAGGCAGCAGGAAGGACTGAGAGAAGAAGATGACAGAAGAGAAATAATGTCAATCTACCCAATTCAGCAGTAAAGCTTTTACCAGAAAAAAATCTCAAGCATTTCTGGGGAGTGGCTGCTTCATCTTCTTCTGAACTTGTTCTCGTCTGTTGTTCTCCCTCTCCAGCTGACACTGAAACTTATGCTGAAAGAGATACCATGCTTCCCTGTACCCATCACTGCTGCTAAAGGACCAGTCCAAAAAGCAAACAGCAACAGTGCAAGACAAAGTGCAATTACTTTTGTCTTCTGTTGAGCCGTGCTGGATAGCACACACCCCACACAAGCAACCTGGGTGGGTGCTTTTTCCTTCAGAGCACACCCAACATACAACTGGCACTGCTTAATTTGGCAGGCAGCCTCTCTCCAGGCTAACGGGGCCACCTTCGGCAGCCAACAGATACTTTTCAGACTCGTTTAGTCCTTGCAGGCTCTGCTGGCATTGCCAGGAAAGCCCAAGCGTGCCAGCAGCAGCAACACTCCAGCAACAGCCCCGCTCCACACAAAGACTGGCACTGAAGGGAACGGCTCTGCACACTCCTTACAGCCCTCTGGCAGCGATTCCCTCTGCCCTTATATGGGAACATCCCGTGGCCCCGCCGGGAATATGATGCTGTTGGTGGACATGAAAGGTAAGGCAATACCTGAGCTGTCAGCAGGCGAGGGCAGAATTTTTCTGTTCTGAAAAGCAAGCAGAGTCTTGGAGCCTGAACTCTTTACAACACTCACATGGGAGAAAGCAGAGATTAGAAGTGTCAGCTGCTGACAGTCTGCACCCACCTTTCTCAAGAGTTATGCTGGTGATTTTAATCTTATTAAATATTGTTAATCGTATTACTAACTTAACTCTTTTCACATGGTGGAAGAAATTTAAAGAGAAAATTCCATATATGACCAAGCTATAGTAAATGCTTTCTGGCCAAATCTCAGTTCAGGGCAAGACCCTGGCTTACAGATTCCAGTCCAGCTGCACACAGGTGTGGATGTGCACAGAAACAGTCTGCTCAGCACCAGACTGCCTATGAGTCACCTTCCTTGCCAGATTCTTCTCCATCCATAACTTATTTGCTTTCTTCTCCTGTGATTCTGCTAGGGGTTGCTGGCCTCTCAAAGTGACCCTGTTAAAAGCTGTGAATTTCCATGCCCCATTTATAGACGGGGAAACACCAATTTCTCCATTACAATGCAAAACCACGTAGCAAAACAGCTCAGTGCATCAGCTTCCCCCTGAATCAGGGTGAATGCTTCCAGCAATGGCTTAGCCCCCTGACGTCACACAGACACATCATTAATATAAGTCATTGATTTTTGCATTTCATACACAAGGCAGAACACTTCTGTGATCCCTGTTCAAAAAGTGAGGTCACAAATGAGCAGATCACATTCAGCCTTACATAGAATGGAGCACTTGTTTAAGTAAAATACTGACCCCACTGTTTTACAACACTCAGGATTGTAGCCCCTTCTCCTTTGTAACTACAGCAGCACTTCACAGATACTCTCCCAGGACTACTCCTGTTCCAGACTGCTGCCCTGACACAAAACAGCAGCCACAGAAAGTTTAGATTTAAGAAAAGAAAGATTTCAAATTGCAACTCTTGGAACACAAACCACACCTGCAGAGGGGCCCAAACACTTGCTGCAAACTCTTTCAAAAGGGATGTGTTCGAGGTGGAAAGCGAGGTCTCCAGACCACCGGGAATTACCCATTCGGTGCGCTGCGAGGCGCGGGGCGCGGGCCGGGCAGCTCTTGCAGCGCGGCCGCACGGGCTGCCCGACCCTCAGCCCGCTGCCGCCTCCCACCGAGCCCTGCCCGGTCGCGGGGGCTCGGCCGGTCCCGGCAGCGCTGCCGCCGGCGGACGGGCTCGCCAGCCCCGCCGCCCGCTCCTGCTGCTCCTCCGGGGCGCGGAGCCGCGGGACCCCCGCCCTCCTCCCCGCAGAGCCAGCCGCGGGAGCGGCTCGGAGCGGGGGCTTTCCCAGCCCACCGGAGCCCCCTCGCCCCGCCCGGGAGGCGCCGCCGCTCCGGAGGGGCCGCGCCCATCCCCCCACGCGGAGACAAAGCGCGGCCCCCGGGCGGCACCTGCCGCCAGCCGCTGACCCCCGGCAGCGCTTCCCCGGCCCCGGGCCGGGCGCGGCGGGCAGCGGCCCGCATCCCCCTCCCCGCGGCCGCGGTGCCCGCCGCCCCTCACCTGCCGCGGCGGCCGCCCCGCTGCGCTCCCGCCGCCGCCGAGCGCTGCCCGCACCGAGCCGCGGAGCGCCCGCCCCGCCCCGCTCCCGCCGGCCGCCCCGCCCCCCGCCGCGCTCCTCCAATAGCAGCCGTCCGCTCCCCCGAGACCCCGCCCCCGAGGCGACCCCGCCCCGCAGGATCCGGCTGCCCCCCCCTGCACGCGGCCGGCGCCGAGACCCCATTGGCTGGCGCGGGGGGGGCGTGGCCGGCGGCCCCTCCGCGCCCCGGGCCGTGCCGGGGTCCCCATCCCGAGCCCGGCGGGGACGCGGCGCTTCTGTCGCTGGGCACGGCGAGCCCTGCCTGTACCGAGCACAGCGAGCCCTGCCTGTACCGAGCACGGCCCGCCCAAGGCCAGAGTTCCGGACGTTGCCGCCAAAACGAGCGGCGGCTGCCGGCCCGTCCGAGTGCACAGCGCTGCGCCAGAGGGGTCCGCCGCGCCGCTGATGAGAGCTGGGCTTCAAGCTGGGCGTTTTGGAAGAATTCGCAGCGTTTCTCTTCTCTCTGTGTTTGTAGCTATGTGACTGCAGTTAGGCTCGACAAGCCTTTGTGCTCGGCTCAGCCGAGAGGTGCGAGTGACTGGGAAACTGCAGCGGGCACAGGGCACAGGTAGCAAAACCCGACAGCAAAACCCGACAGCAAAACCCGACAGCAAAACCCGACAGCAAACCCGACAGCAAAACCCGACAGCAAACCCAGTGTGTGCCCCTATGCGCACACAGCATCGGGAAGCTCAGGCACAGCCCAGCTCCAGTTTGCAGCGTATGTGGGAACCAGCACATTAGCGACATTGAAGAATGTGACAAAAGCATAGTTATCTCTAGCTGCAAAACAGCGAAGTACATACCATTCTAGCTGAAAAGTCAGTGGAGACAAAAGCTCCATAAAGCAGAAGTACCTGAAGTGATATGTGTAGTATAAACTGGTATTTTTATTCCTGTGAAGCTGGAAGCTCCAGTTAAGGGCAGCGCAGAGGCTGGTGCCCTGTGTAAGAGACAAAGGCATTTCTTGCCACTTAGAACTGACTGTATAAAATCCTCTCCCTGAATTAGGGGTAAGTTCTGTCAGTAACAGCTCTACAGAGGGACAGAATTAATGCTCCCATTTTTCTCGCTCACACTGTAACTTCTGTGTTTCCCAGATGTGCTGTGCTCTGTTGTGTTGTTGATCAGTGAATATACAGTTAGTCTAACAACTGACTTGCTATACATGCAGTGATTGACTGTCAGGTCATTTGCCTGCTGAGCTGACTGCCAGATGTTTGGCAATCCCAGACAAAAGATGGAGTTATGCCTTGAGCACCCAGCCACAAATTCTGTGTGGAGGAAAGAAAACATCTCTGAGGATGTGAAGGAGTGATTCAGGAGCTGTAGGTAAAAGCAAACTGAGGAAGAGTGCACTGGCCTGGGTTGTGCACAGTACAGAATTTGCCTTATGCTGGGGTGCCCATCACTTATCCTTCTTGGCTACAGATGAAGCTACAGATCTCCACTGAAGACATAATGCTGCTCTGAAAGTCTCAGTCGGGCTTTCCTCCCACGTGCATTTCTGACATTTCAGAGGGACATAGTTGGTACAAATCCCATGTCCAGAAGTGTCATTAAACATCTACTGTCTTTGTTACAATGCATCAGTCTCTCATACGCCCAGCCCCCAAATTTTATGAAGGAAAAAAATACGTTTGAAAGTTTAGAGATGGTGAACAGTCCCCAGGATCTGGCAGCGTGACCACGATCTCCCAAAGAAGGATTATTTCAGAGGCAACTGCTGGCTGCTTCTCTGGACCTTTGCTCCTTGGCCCTTCACTATGCTGAAGAGTCCTTGCAGCCTGCTGTATGCAGAGCCCATGAGGACTCCCACGAGGAGATGATCCCTTACTTGTTCTTCTCCCAGTGCAGAAAAAGCCATCTTATTACCACACCCCACCCACTGAATCGCTCTTTAGCTTAGAGCTCACTGAATTATCATCTCACTAATCAGAGACATTTTAACTGCACTCAAATTGCATCCGCCAAAATCCAGTTTTGGTGACTAAGAGCATTAAAAAAAAAAAAAAAATCCTGACTTTTCTTTGCTCCAACCCATTTCTGACTTAAAACACTAATCCCCTTTGTGCCTTTCCCCCAGAGCCAGTCCCAACCTGCAGCCCCTTCCGTCTGGTAAAAAATATCTGCAAGCTTCACTTAGAGAGCAGGAAAAACTCTATGAGAGCACATTTGAAAGAAGAAGCTTTTCCTTCTACTCCGTGGCAGGGTTGCTTCTGGGAACTGCATGCAGGGCTTGCCTTGGGAGCAGAGCAAGAGCTTCTATGCTCTTTAGAGATGCTACAGTGCCCCCCTCCCACCCCTCCTACAGCCCTTCTGAGTGACAAGGGTATTATAAAACCCGTGTGGGATTAACCATTCCCTCTTTTGGGAAGAGTTTTTATCAGTCTGCACAAAAATTTTGCAGTTCTTAAAAAAACATGAACAAACCAATCAAACCCTAGAGAAAAAGCTAATTCTCAAACATTATACAGCTGAAAATGGTGTCACACAAAACCCAAACATCTTGAGGAACAAATGAAAACAATTTTTGATTTCCATTAGTTCAGAAGGTTTTTTTTTTATTGTGTTGTTTTTAGTATATTTAAATCCCTAAAGGATCCTTTTCTGTAAAGACCCTTGGTAATGTCTGGTTCTAAGCAGGTTAGCTAAGTTTCTTACGTAACTATTATGATAATCACAAGGCTAGCAGCTGCTTATGCTCCTTTTGATTTCCTTCTTACTCTTTCTCCCTCCAAGCCCTGGATGAGACACTTCAAGAAAGTCACAAGGGATATGTGAATACTGTCTATAGCTTCTGGGAATAAAGTGTATTTAGAGCAGTAATTCAGGGACCAACAGAAGGTTAACTACATCTACCCTACTTCATATCTGGCTCCATTCCTTTCAAGCTTTCAGTTGTCAGAACATTAGGAAACAGCATTAAGGTCTTTGTTCTGGCCATTTGGGCACCTACATATCTGATGGCAGCAGTCTGTTGATGTTTAAAGATCTGATTTTGAGTACAAAAAATAGCCAATACCCCAGAACCTGCAGGGATGGAGCAAGAGACTCTGAGCCCACACCTATTTGCATAGGTTTGCTTTTCTCCCTGCAGAACACAGCAAAACAAGCTTGGGATGCTGGTGGCAATCCCTTTATCTTGGAGCTCTGCTGCTGTGTTTAAGCACAGACCTTCTCAGATTATCCAAATGCCAAACACCAGAAATCTCACTTCTCTATGCTTTACGAGTGAGGTCATGAATGTAACTTGCTAGCAAAAATCTGGCAATAAAATACAGTTCTAAATATATTATGGACAAATCCAGCATTGTCTGCCTTTTCCTAGCTCATGAACCTCATTCCTACAACAAATCTCAAAGCTGTTTCTGAGGTAAACAGGACACCTCTACCACTCCTATGCTCCACAAAGAGGGAAGTACTTGTGTTTAGAAGGTATCTTGTGAAAGGAACTGTCTTTTCCAAACAAACAGATACAAAGAAATCAACAGGAGCACCTGCAACTTGCAACCAGGATCCTAGAATGTCGAAACATTCAAAACTCAAGTATTAATAAATAAATATATGTCCTGATTGTGACTCTACACCTAACTGCTTTTGTCCTGTCTTCTTAAGCAACATTTTCTAGTTCTCTCCTGGGTGGAAGGAAGGGCAACTTTTCTCTTCAGAATGCACCTACTGTTAGAAGTCTGCAGTGACCTCATTCAAAGTTATTTCCATAGCCACAAGCTGTTTGCTTTTGAGTTACTGGTGGTTTCTCAAGGAGCAGTAAGAACTCAAAATAGCTTAGCATGGGCCAAGCTCAGGCCACTGCCACCCATTTTTCTATAGTTAACATCTATCAAAGGGTTTCCTGTTGCTCTTACCAGGTTCTCTCTAGCTCAGCTTCTGTGTCTTGCCAGACAGAGGAACTAATCTGAATGAGCACTGGCTTCCTCTGACCTATACACAGTACCCAGGTCAGTCCCTTGCCTCACCAGTCTTGTACATGATTTTGCAACCACCATCCCCCTTGGATGAGCATTTGGGGCACAGGGCTGGCTGAACCATCCTGCCTAGGGAGGTCTTTGCTCACAGAGTAAGAATTCAAGTCTCAAAAGGCCATAGCAAGCAGAAATTGTTGAAGAAAGGATCTGCCGAGAGACCTCATTCCAAAAGTAAAACTCATCTATCTATTATAAACCTTTTTAATAACCCAAAGGTATGCAACAGAACAACAGAATGCACTTTTTTTTTTTTTTGAGGGGGGGGAGTTGGGATTTGTTTTGTTTTTTATTTTACTAGAATAGACCTGAAGAGCTCAGGCAACAAAGTACTCACTTAGTCCTGGCTGAATCATCAGGAAACATGCACTGAGATGTCATGTGCTTGTGTAAATCACTGCTGCAAATGTTCCTGAGCTGAGGTGAGTGCCCAGGTAAACACCCCCTGCACGGCTGTGCTGGTTTTGTTCAAACTCGTGTATTTGCTGCCCGTGTTACCATGACAAAGGTTTAGCACAAAGTACTAAACAGATTATACATATAGTCCATGTTATAGCATCTTCCTGAGTATTGCCTTCAGCCAGCTCAGGTACAGCTGCCCCTGCTGCAGCCACACCTTCAGGCTTTGGGGTGCACATACAGTGCAGTGCCAGGCTGCACACTGAGATCATTGCCACAATGGAGCGATGATTAATCCAGGATTGAGGGAATACACAAATCTTCTCTCCTAATTATTATATAGTCACAGTTAATTACAAGGGGTTTTTCCTAATTGAAATTATTCTGCTGTCACTTCACATAGGAGGATTTAGCAAGGAAGAGCAGAACTAAGCGAGCCATGGTAATTACTTGTAACCCAGAGCTCTGCCAGCGGCACACAGGATCTGTTCCTGAATCTTTGAAACTCCCTATGAAGGACAAGATCCAGTTATTTTCATCTTGATACATACACCTTCCAGCTCTTCTCAAATTTTGGGTGTTATTCAAACCATCATTTATCACAGATTTGTTTGCTACTGTTCATTGACTGTTCATACAGTCCTTGAGTGACTTCCTGTAACTCTACATAGAGTTAAAACTACAGACTGTCATAATACTCTCTTTAAATAGGTAAAAATCAGATCTCTTTAGAGAAATAAACAGCCCTTGATTTTGTTTTCTCATTTGTTGTATACAAGTTTAGGCTCAGACCTCTGCTTGTTTTGATGCCACCGAGTACCATTCAGTGAGTGCTGCACTGACTTTCAAGTTTAACTGCCTAACCTTCAGCGTTTAAAAATCATTCTGATATATATAATCCAATGTTTAGTGATGTCAAATAACAAATTCAGCCAGTTATACTAAGGGAGGCCAACTTTATGTAATTAAACTGAAAAAAAAACCCAAACCAGAACAAAATTCTCAGTGACTAGTGTGGCAAATTACAAATAGAACCATTGTACTAGTCCTTCCCCTTTAACTACCCATTTGTCTGATTTTCATTAAGTTCCTGCAAGAAATATAACCTGTAAAAACCCTTGTGAAATCATAAAATGAAATATTATAGATTTGAAAAATTCTGTTGATCTGTATGAACACTTCTTGATACAGCTAAGTGTATGGGAATTTTATCCCAGTTCCAAAGCCAGCAGATCAAACTGCTTCCCTGATGAATGTTTGTTGCTCACTTCACACTCCAAATAATCAATGTATAAATCAGCAGTGGCACTTCCCAAAACCACCTTTTACACTTTCATCTCTCATACAGGTAGTGAATCACCAAAGATCATTCCTAACACTGTTTCTTTATTGTCATTAGCACTCAGTGATACTAAATGAAGTTCGTGCCACATACATCCCTGTCCCAAAGATCTTGCAGTCTTAGGAGCTTATAATCAAAACCTCAAACTCTCTTAAAACAGGAGGAAGTCCCACCACAGCAGTGTGTGCCAGGCAAGCTGCTTACACAAAATCATTACAGCATGAAGTGAGCACTCTGCTCTTTGTCTGCAAAGGTCCCTCAGAAGTGCTTGTGAAGCAAGAGTTCCACTCTGGATTTGCCTATCTGCTGCCATCACAGGGAGAAAACTGTTTCTTATCTGAGCCATACCAGAAACCTTGTGTGGCCACACACAGATACTGATGTTTAGCTGTTCAGGCAAGTGTTTTGCCTCAGTCAGCCAATTTTCATCCTTCCAGGGAAAACCGGCAGCTGGACCTTTCACTTCTTTCCAAATATTATTTTGGAGTAGTTTGTGTCTATTACTGCTGATGTACTGGCTTTAAAACACCTGCTGTAGAGTAGCATTTCAATTTCTAGGCAGGACAAA
Source organism: Prinia subflava (assembly GCF_021018805.1). Taxonomy (NCBI): domain Eukaryota; kingdom Metazoa; phylum Chordata; class Aves; order Passeriformes; family Cisticolidae; genus Prinia; species Prinia subflava. The sequence goes on from NC_086260.1 coordinate 9,347,970, forward strand.
ATTAGGAAAAAACCCCAATACAACAAACCTGGAGAAAGTTCCAATGAGATACTAGCAAGGATAAGAAAGTGATTGCTCCATAGATGATTACTAAAACCACAAAATACCTTAGGAATGACGGGTTAAGGAGTCTCTAGAGAAAGCATAATTGGCTTATATTGTCAGAATAAACACCATCATACTTTATACAGCTCTGTATCTGAACCCTTTTCCTCTTTCTCTGCCTGCAAGCCTTGAAGGACATGCAGATATCAATAAGAAAGAGCTGAAACTTCAGAAATGTTTTGGATACTTCATGACAAATCATTCTAGGAAAAGGTTACTACGTGTAGCTTGAACATATTTTAAATTCATCATACAGCTGTTTGTTAAGATAACTCCTAATGATATGTGAATGAACAAATGGCAAAACTATGAAGAAATGAAGAGCAAAATATAGAGAATTATACATGAGGCATTTAGATCAATGACAGAGCAAAGGAATAATTGGAACAGGAAATCACAAATCCAGCTCCAGAGTGAAAATCACTGTACATTTTATCAGTTACATGATGTCCATCTCAAGGTTCTGTCACTCAGTAGTGGCTGTGGTGTGGGGTGGTGAAGATGTAATAGAACTTCATGGTGTCCTGGGGAGAAGGAGGTGACAGGAGAACAGTGATGGCTCTGAGGGGATGCAGGATTTGGGGGGGATCACCTCGGCTCAGTTCTGGCACTGTGCAACTGGAAGAAGACAACTCCTTGTGCCCAAACCTGGGGGAGAGGGAAGAGTGAGGGTGGAGGGACATCAGTTCATGGTCAGATCTCAAAACCTGTCAGTCCCAGCAATAAATGTGTCTGAACCTTGGACGCTCAAGGGGTCTGGGAGGTGGCTGGGGCTGCAGGGAGTGGCTCGGGGCTGGGTACAGGGATCTGTGGGTCAGGGTACTCAGGATATGCACCTGATTACACTACAGGGCCTGTCCTGGGTTACTGGGGCCACTGGGGCTGCAAAATGGGGCCCATTGGGGTGAGTCAGACCCTGATGGGAACAACTGGGACCACTGTGGGGTGATGTGGGGCACTGGGAGCAACCAGGGGTACAACTCGGGGTCTGAAGGGGGCCCTTTTTGGCCTCACAGCTGCAATCTGGGGCTGAGCAGGGCATTTAGGACACTGACTTGACACACAAGACTAGCCAGTAAGAGTGAAACAGTGAATGAAACAGTGAATGGAATGAACAGACCAAAGTGTGGCATTTCCTTTGCTTGTGGAAAAGCACAGTGTGACAGAGACTTGGCATGGAGCCTGCAGCAGTAATGGACTAAGGCTTTTCATGTTTTGCAAATACACAGGAGAAGGCATAATGAGAAACACTACAGCAGCTTTATTTGGACTTGTACTCCAGGTACTTAGAGTGCAAGTTTACCCTTATTAATCTAATAAGTTGTGGCAATTCATTAGGGATCAGTTCCCTTTTAGTATGATATAGAGTACAGGCAGAGTAATGGCAAACATAGCACATGTCAGTGCAGTGCTGTAAATAGAACTTCTCTTGATTTGCGTTTCCAGTCTCCGCTCGGTATCACACAATTCCAAAATCACATCTCTCACAGCAGCAGCCTGGCCCTTGCCCTCCCCTGAAGGCCTTGGCATCACTCTTTCTGTAGGTCGGGAGTGGATGGCGAGCTTGACACTCTGCAGCTCGGACAGCACCTGGGTGATGCTTTCCTGCAGACTGTTAAACTGCTGCTGTAAACTCCCTAGACATGAACTGACTTGTTTAATGTAGTTCAGCTGTTCATTTAAAGGCATTAAAAGAGAATCTATTTTTATGGAGTCATTCCTGGTTTCTCTAGTTAACAAAGCCCCTTCTTTCACTCCCCGTGATGCAGTTGTTTGCAGCACATTTTTTAGGTCTTCTATGACATCACTGAGATCTTTCTGCTGCAAGTAATGGCTGGAGGCCTGTTCTTTGATGGCTTCTTGTAAATTTATCGGGCCCTTCTGTGCTTCAAGCACCAACACTTTCAATTCTTGCAGCCTTACTCGATTGACATAGGTGGAACCAAGAACCCCAATAATGGCTCCCAGTACAGAGCCAATAATAGACCAGTTCTTCGTTTTTTCAGCTCTTGTGCGCTCTTTCTCATGGCTTTCCCTGACAGCTGCAGAGAAGAGAGAGAATTTTTCTCTCTCAGATTCTTCTGCATTTAAATATGCAGCTCGGTACCTCTTCTCTTCCTGCAAGAAATACAGTGATGAGAAGATATAATATGAAGCTATGAAGTCTATACTAAAGGAAAAAACCCCAAACCAAACCCCAGTGCAGGTGAAGGAATGGAAATTGGGAATGTCTATTAGTAGTTTTAGAAATTTCCCTTGAATGTGGGATTTTCTTTATTATTTCTCATGAAGTCAATGAGACATCATTTTAAGTCTGAGAAATGGAGAAGGTTATCAGGAACCACAGCTGAAGATCCTGTACATGAGAATCTGCCGTGTGATGACAGAAAATGGCTATGAAAGAGCAAGATTTTTCACTCCCCATAATGTTCACTGTTTCTGCCCTGCTGACTTCACCAGACATCAGCAGAAGGCAGCTGAGAGAATTTCCATGAAGTAACCAGAAAGGAGTTTCTCTCATCCCATGGAGAATTAATGCATTGAATGGCAGCTTTTTCTTAACTACTCATGTACAGGTTACCACTACAACAATTAATTTTCTAGGCTCATTATCTTCAGTTTGATTTTCCAAATTTACTACCCTACTTTAGCACTAACATATAAAATTTGCACAGAGGATCAAACCATTGATAATAACTAAGTAAAACAAGTACCCTAAGAAATTAACTCTGATCACACATTTCAGAACTGAACTGCATCTACAAAGACAATCAATCACTAGTGAAGGAAACAAAGCACACAGATTTTCAACATATTCACCAATGCTTAAGTACCAACAAATTACCTGCAGCAACCTGTGCTCCAGAGTTGCCAGTTCTAAATACTGGGTGTCATCCCGAGAGACCCTGTCTAAGCGATCCCGAATTTCCTTCAGTTTAATCTGCTGGGCTTCTACATTCTCACGAGCCTCTCGTACTATCCCTCGAGCTACCATAAAGACATTTTCTGCCTGAGAAGAAAGAGCATTTGTTTTAGAGACTTATTACCATACAGACCTAAATTGCTGAATTATACAATTTTTTTTTTGTGTGGGGGGAGGAAAAAAACCAACAACAAAATAAACCACACTCCAGTTCAGGGGATAAGCTCTATTTACTACATGCATAGCCTAGAACATATTCACAGTACCTACACAGACAGCAAAAGCAGAAAAAGACATAATTCTCCTTGGATAACCTCACAGATAATGTTTATGCTTCATATAGCTCTATCCATAATTTTAAAAATTCTGCATTATCTCCATGTTTACCTCTGTCACTTTTCCCTGAGCCTCTCGAACTTCATTGATTCCAACAAATTCTTCGTATCTGTCCCACCAATTCCTGCATGTTGCAGACACTTTTTGGAGGGAGTTTTTTCCCAAAACAGTCCCTGACTCTGTGATCCGATGAAGGAGACCCATGGCCATTTCCACTGCAGACTTGGCTTCGGGCCTCTTGGGCGCTGATGGGCAGTAAGTCCTCACCACGTGTAAATTCACTTTTGGACTCCACTTCATCAGTGAATGGTGATACTGCAGACCACAGGACACTGAGGACACACTTGACGTGTATTTCATGGGCCCCATGTCTTAATTTTAATCACTAAATAAAAGGAAGAAAAAGAGAAGCTATTGAAGTATGGTTGATTCATAGCTCTTCGACTACATGTGTGCCAAAAGGAATCAATTCAAGAATGGCTAAACCATCGCGACTTTTACATCACTGCTTACCCAGAGAACTTTCCACAATTTTCAACGAAGTGCAATTGTGCTAAAGATTCCTGATTTTCTGTTAGGAGGTGCTCCCACCATGCTTCATGCTTCTTGATTCCTAATTCACCTACAGCGTGAAGAGCAATCATGTGCAGATCCAGTAACAGCAGGAATAACTTCAGAGGAATTTAGTGCTTCAGCAGAGCAGTGATTGCATGATGTGGTTTGTGCCTTAGGTACTCACAATTCTGCAAAAGAAAAGGAAAAAAGGCAGAAAGGGGACAAAATTTTGATAAAAATAAATTGTGGCTCGATCATTCTCTTTATCTTACATTGCACAGATACAGGAAGTGTTGAATGATGCAAAGACAAAACCACAAAGGACAGAGGGAAAACCCAGAAGTGCTGAACCAAACATAAGCATTCCCATGGAACTACCTACAAAATAATAAACCAGGACAAGCCACAAGAATAGAAAAATCTCAGGCAGTGAATCACAGCATTCTAACACACAGAGCTGCATTTTAAAATGAGCTTAAAGTTCTTGCTTACCCTGCAAAAGCAGGCTGCTAGTTATGGTTTATTGTCTACTGATTTAAAATAGAGTTCTACTGCGACCCATTCCTCTAAAAGCTGGAAACAGGAAAACTTTTCAGTCAGGTTGAGTATGACTATATTAGGTTTTGACTAACATAATATGAAAACATGAGTTACTGAGAACACTTGATAACTGCTGCATAGTATTTTTAATTATCTAAAAACAGCTTTCCTTGTTAATCTTGGCTAATAAAGGCCTCTACACAAAAAAGTATTGTACCAGCTGGAAAAATTCTGACCACCACAGGTTCATTCCCTGCTGACTAGTTCTAGCAACTAATAATAACATTAAGTGGCATTATAAAATTTTTACCAGTTGTTTTACGTGTGTAACAACATGGAAGATCAAACCCACAAGAACATGGAAATGAAGGAAGCTCTCTCTCCTGCCAGCATCACTCAGCACATCTACTATAATCAGCAGCGATGAACACCTATTCGACACTGCAGGCCACAATAAACATCAGCTCAATTTTGTCTGTTCCAGACTACAAAATCCCCCTCTCTTAATTGCATTACTACCTGAAGAGTTTAAGCAAATATTCAGGCTACCGGGCTATAGAGAAAGAAGAAAGGTGAGATTTGAAGAAGAAATTCTATGCAGACAGTCACAGACTGTGGTGAACGTGATCTCAGCCTGAGCTCAGAGGACACAGGAAAGTTGTGAGAGCTTAATCTGAGATGACGTGCCTTGCTTCCCCCGCGAGAAGCATTTCCTCTGCCTGCAGTCACTGACAAACACCCTCTCAGAGGCCGCCGCACACACAGCGCCGGTGCCGAGCGGGTCCCATTCCGCGGGTCCCGCCCGCCGCAGCGGTCCCGCGCCGCGGCCGAACGCAGCCCGGCGCTCCCGCCGCGCCCCCACATCCCGCAGCCGGCCTCCTCCGCACGGCCGGCCCTTCCCTGCCCGGGGGCCCTTCCACCGACCCGGCCGAGCGCCGCTCCCCTCCCGGCCGGCCCCGGCCCGGCCCGGCCCCGCCGCGCCCCGTACCTGCCCCGGCCCGGCGGCGGAAGCGGCGGCGGCGGAAGCGGCGGCGGAAGCGGCGGGAGCGGGCGGAGCGAGCGGAGCCATGTCGGGCCGGGAGGGTAAGGCCGCGCCCGGGGCCGCCGGGGCCGCTCGCCCGGCCCCGCCCGGCCCTCACTGTCTGTCTCCTCTGTCTTTGCAGGCGGCAAGAAGAAGCCGCTGAAGCAGCCGAAGAAGCAGACGAAGGACCTGGACGAGGTAAGGCGGTGGGAGAGCCCCGGGAGCGGCGGGGCTCAGCCCAGGCCGTGAGGGAGCCGGAGGGCCTGGCTGCCCGGGGGGTTCCTGCGGACATTCACAGGAGCAGACAGTGACAGGACGAGGGCGAATGAGCTCAAAGTGAAAGGGAGGCGGTTTCGATTAGATATTAGGAAGATTCTCTTGCCTCTGAGGGTGATGAATCCCTGGCACAGGCTGCCCAGAGAAGCTGGGGCTGCCCCATCCCTGGAAGTGCTCAAGGCCAGGTCGGAGAAACTTTGAGTAACCTGGGCTTGTGGAAGGTGTCTCTGCCCGTGGCAGGACTTTGGAACGAGATGATGTTTAAGGTCCCTTCCACCCCAAACCATTCTGTGTTTCTCTAATTCCATGGCGACATCCCTCCTGTGTTCCACCGTGCTGGTGGATGCAGCAGTGCCGGAGCATCTTGGAATGCCCTTGCCAAAGCATCAGACTTCCATCTTCAATCACTGCGGTTCCAGGAGCCTGGGATTATTGTGCAGCTTGGATAAATGAAGTACTAAGAATTGCTTGTTAGAGATACTCTGAATCCTTACATTTAAGTATGGATGTGAGCTGCTGTTTCTGAGAATAGTGCATGGTGGATGAGGTGCCACTGTTTGGAAAAAGGCAAATACAGTATCTCTTTGAAAAAGGAAAAAAACCATAGCTTTTTAAATAAGCTTTATTGTTAAAGAAATGGTAGAACGAATAAAGTGCTTACAAGGATCCAAGTTATAAATGTTTGTGTGTCAAAGGATGTAATATTTCGTTTTGTCTCAGCCCTGCAATACTGTGAGCACTTGGAAGCAACACATTGCAAAAAAAACCCCACAGAAGTGGATAAATGTGAGGGATTGTTTTACTAGGAAAGATACATTAGCCTACAGGGGACAGGAAAACCTGGAGAGAGAAACAGAGTATTCTGTTCTGTGGGGGGTAGGTAGGGGAAGTAATATGGTTACATTGCAGCAAGGGAGGCTTTAAGTGAAAGAAGAGGAAAGCTTTGCAGTTGTGAAGATGAGCCATAGACTGGATTGGTGAAGAATCTGTGGAATCTCAATCAATCAGTCTCAATCAATCTCCATCTCAGTCAGTCTTGTCAAGGTCCTCAGTTCAGTTACCCCAAAGTCCTGAGCGCTAAGTTAAAAATCTGGGTCCTTTTCAGCCTTGGTATCTGTGAAGAATGAGTATCTAAGGGACAGAGTATGTGTGACTTCTGGATTTGGAGGCTCATCCAGCAAGGAGGCTCAACAGCTGCATTGCCTGTACAATTTGCCAGCAGTATCACTAGATTTCTTGGAATTAATGCAGATTTATTAAACCCAGCAAAAAGGACTTATGCGTGGGAGGATTTGAAAAAAAAAAAAGCTTTTTTACAGGTGAAAGCAGCCTTACTTTATTTAGATTATAGTCTAAATGTTTTTGTTAGTGCCTATTTGCTGGGCTCCATGTGTCACTGAGGGCATGTTAATGAATGATGTTAATGCAAACGTCTGTCAGTCAGAGGGATCAATCCAAAATGAGATTATGCCATGGGAAATAATTCCAGAAAGACCAAACATACAGTGTTAGTTTGTGGTACACCAAAAACGTGGTGATAATTCTGCAAAGTTCTGCATATTTAGCATTATTCAGCCATCCTGCCTCAGTCCAGTCAGGTGTTTGTTGCTGCTGGAATATTACATTTGTTTTTCATTGCTTCTCAGTTTTTGAATTTTTCTGTGGAAGAGATGTTAAAAATGCTGCTGTTCTTTCCTTTAGACGGATCTGGCATTCAAACAAAAACAGAAGGAGGAGCAAAAGAAACTTGAGGAGATGAAAGCAAAGGCTGCTGGAAAAGGGCCCCTGGGTAAGTGAGGTGTCACCTTGGCAGGAGGAATGAGGGTCTTGCTGGCTTCAAAAATTTCATGTTTTTGCTTGACAAACATAAAAACGCAGGTGTGTCTGGGTTATTTAACATACATGTGTAAGTTGATGGCAGGTACAGATGATCTGGAACAAATAGAGGCTATTTTTTTTTCTTTTCTTCTATCTTCTTTTTTTTTCTCTTTTTTTCCTTTTTTCTTCTTTTTTTTTTCCTTTTCTCTGCATTTTCATCCCCGAATAATGCAAGTTCAGGTTCAGCAGGCAAAACACTGTGTCTGACATGCTGACCTATTCCACTGGTATGTGGAGGGACGTTTCTACTCTCTTTTTAGCACACCAGTCGTTTTATTTTCTTTTCAGATGTATTACATGTAGGCTTTGCCACAGTCCTCCAAGTTTGACAAATCCAGTGCTTGTCCTCTGAGAGGATAAATTTCTTCAAGAGCAGGAGATTCTTGGCAGGGAAAAAAAAAGTGGCTGGAAGGGAGTCTGGCTCCAATTCCTCTGCCTGAGTGGCTGTAAAATACGTGACACTTGAAGTGAGTTTCCAGGAGGTGCCCTGGTGGTGCAGGGAGCCCAGTCTCTGTCTCATTGACAGTCAGGGAGTGTCCATGTGGGTCTGCACTCGCCTTCTGCTCCTCCAGTGTTTGCCATGGTCCCATCAGAGATGTTCAAGGGTGCGCCCTGCCTGCTCCCATTAATGTTACCACTTTTCCATTTTGAGAAGATCATTAAGTTCACACTTTACTTCCTATTTTTCAGCAAACTCGCAGTCTTGAAAGATCTTTCCAACAATCCCGTAGCAAAATAGTTTCATTAACAACCTTTGCTATGGAATCTTGTCAGGTACTGTGTGAAAATATGAAGTCCTCTGAGTTTGCTTTATTCAGACACTTTGTGATAGCCTCAGGATCCCAGCAGGTCAGTGAGGAAGGATTTATTCTTTATGGGAATCCTCTTTCACATGACTGTTCATTCATTTGCTTTGTTCCAGCCTGTGTTATCTTCTCAGACACTGAGCTCAGACTCACTGCTCTGTAGTTGCCCAGTTCTTCACAGAACCCATTCCATATCTGGGAGCTTTGCTGGCAGTCCATGAGTCCTCTGACACAGTGTATATATTGGTGCTTTAAATCTTAGCCAGCAGATCTGCATTTTTGCATTACAGCTTGTTGGGTGCTCATGAAGGAAGTGTTATCCAGTCCCGCTGACTTGGAACATCATTTATTTATCTCAGACTGATCTAACTCCTCTGTTTTATCCATGTACAGAAAGTGTGCTGGGTGTGGGACTTGAAATGTCTTTGGTGTTTCAGACAGATGCAGAAGAATTCATTGAGCTTCTCTTTTGTCCATACCATCCTGAATTCATTCTGTGTAGGGTGCTTCAGCTCAGATCTTTTCAGAGTTCTTTCTCTGCCCTTTTCTAGACTCGGTGTCAGTCTAGAAAACCTGGCCCTTGTCTGATGCTTACCAAAGTAGGTAAAGATTGTTGTGTTGCTGTGGCAGGGTCAGCCTATTTCCAAGGGCCTTATTAGCAGGGCAGTGCTGTTGGAATCAAGTTGCAATGCAGGGTCTGTTGCTGACCCTCGGCCCTTGCAGTCTGTCTTGGTGCAGCCTTGCTGTTCTCTTTCCTTCCCACTGGTCAAACCTGACACAACTGGAGAAAATCAGCATTTACAACAAATGCCACACTTGCTGCTGTGTCAATACCCAGTGTTCTTTCACTTTAGTGTTTTCAGTAGTCTGCAAGGGAATTCCAGTACCTGCTTCTGCAGAGCTTTGGTCCCAGCTGGGGGCTTTAGTGTAGGGATACTTTTATTTCTTTAGCCTTGATTTTGATTTGACCAGACTGTTCTACTGTATAAGAAATGATCAATGGAGAAACAAAGTAACTGTTGAAATATTTAGTTCCATTGTAGAATCGTAGGGCATATTTGGTTCCAGGAGAAACTTAATTTCTAATGTTAAATAAATCCCTGTTTACTGTAAGGTGTGTGAGATCAAAACCACACAGGAGCGGTCACACATGCAGAAACAATTCACCAGTGGGGACTTGGGCCTGTTCAATGGGGGGATTCAGCTTTATGAGGAACTGCATTTGTAGCTAAGCTCTGTCACAGTCAGCTAACCAGCTGTGTTGTTTCTTTTGGCAGCCAGTGGTGGAATAAAGAAGTCTGGCAAAAAGTAGCTCGATCAAACTGCAAGTGATCAAGTTACTCCATGGACCTGCAGACTTCAGAGAGTCTTGAAAACACTCTGTCATTTGGGAAACATTGTACATTTTGTTTAGTCAGAATAAATCCTTTTTGTTAAGATGTGATATTTTCTCTTTACCTGTAGGTTTTGTTTAAAAATTGCTTTACTGTTCTGTACTGGAAATGAGACTTTTACTGAAGACCATATGTGCCCTTGTGCAGCCTGAGTGTATCTGGTTGTTTAGTAGTCATTTGTGAGAATAAATTTCAACTTCTCTCTTTTGACAGTGGAGTCAGGGCCTGAGTGTTAAAATCGGCAGAGTTTTAATCCAGAGGCTTAAGTTTAGTTGCAGTTGTCTGAGATGTGGCTATAGCAGTGTGTGTTTTCCTAAGAGCTCTGAGTTTTCTTTAAACAAAAGTTGGGTTATACTTCTAGCACCTTGGGGTCAGCCCCTCCAAACCAACACTCCTTTCTGTGTTCCTGCTTAAGAACACTGCTGTGCCCTACAGCTCCACTGCCGGCTGAACATGCACTTGCCTTTGTCCTAGAGATTGTCACTGCACCATTTTCCTAGGCTACACACTAACATCACAGCTCCTTTACACTCATGGAATGCCTTTGGAGTGGAGAGGGGAGGGGAGCAATGCTTTTGAGACTAGCTTAATTCTTGAAATGAATGGCAGTGATTGAATACTGGTTATGGAGACTTGAAGGAAGGAATACGCTGTTCCCAAGGTGGGAGTTACAAGGGAAAGAATCAATTCAAAGCCTTCATTACTGAAGAAAAGTGGTGATACAGAAACTGTTCCTGCTGTCAGGGAAGGCAGCTGATGGCTGCAGGCAGGGAAGGGCTTCTGACAACAGCGAGACTCGTGGGCTGCAGCGGTGGGGGGAGTTACATGGGAAATCTGGAGTCTGCGCTCCTAAGGAAGAGACTGCAGGTGTTGGCTATTCGGTGCACAGCGGGCTACTGAGAGGGTTTCCTTGTTAAACATTTTTAGAGGCTAGGGGCGTCACCTCCTTCCCTCTGAAACGCGAGGCTCCGTGTCAGCAGCGCTGGAAGGGCGGGTGCCCTGGACCCTGGGAGCTGGAGGCGCAGGCCTTACCCTGCCATCAGCCCGTGCCGAGGGCCGCCGGCAGCGCCGCTGCCACGGGCCGGGACCGGGACCGGGACCGGGGTGGGGACCGGGCGGTGCCGCGCGTGGGGTCCCGCCCTTCCCCGGGCTCTGCCGCCCCCGCGCGGCGGCCGCGGACCCGTTACCGCGGCTGCGCGCATGCGCAGTGCTCTGCGCCGGCCGCTTCCCGCGCCGGGAGCTCCGCGCCGGCCCCGGCAGCTCCCGGCGCGCCCAGCCCCGCACGGGAGGCTCCGGTTCCCGGGCTGCCCGGGCCCTGAGCAGCCAGCGAGCCATGCGCCCCCTGAGCTGACACAGCTACGGCCATGTAGGTTTTACCCCGCGCATCAGCCTCATCTCACGTGCTAATCGTTCACAGGAAGATCAGATCCCTGCTGCCCTCCAAAAGGGGATACATCAGCCCTCGGTGATACTGAGAAAATTGTCTTCTGTCAAAATACTTCACTGGACATCAGATTGAGTCCTGCCAGCCTGATAGAGCGTATGAAAGTTGAAATTCAAGATTGCATCGTTCTTGCGTTTTGGATAAAGATACCTTTGGTAACAGAAAACTATTCACACAAGAATGCAGGACAAAACTGCCTTAGGTACTGAGCAGGGACTGCCCCTGCATCTGTGCAGAACACTGAAGGCAACACCAGCCACCATCAGTACCTCTCGGGGCAGAGCTCCAACCCATGAAACACAACCACAGAGAGTGCTTACATTTCTGCATGTTCAGTGAGCAAACAAGCTGGCTTTGCTTGACTTTCATCAGTCAGACACGGATGATGGCAGATCCCCACCCACACTGCCCCCCTGGCCCCCATTTCCACTGGTGTCAAAGTAGGCAACCTGGGGGTGGGGAGGGACAGGGACACAACACACTCCAAAATATGAGAGAAATAAAACTTTGGCAGTGTATCAATAAGGAATTGTTTGCCCCACTGAATGAAATGAATGAGGCTGCTGATCCCAGCCAAGCTAACTTGAGGTGGTCTGAGGGGAGGACAGTGAACGGAGATGTGTGCTGCACAGCATGAGACAATATGCAAAAAGCATTTCAGCAAAAAAGCAAGACAAGAGGGAAGGAGACCAAATGGCGAAGTGACAGATCACTGCAGTGGGAGAGCTGTTCTCAACAGGCTCAACTTCAGCGTGGGCACTGAAGCACCCTCCTGGCCAAGAGTCTTGGTTAATACTAGGCTGTGGAAATGAAGCTAAACAAAGGAACACTGACTGTATCTTTTTACATAACAATATGTAATAAATTGCATTTCATTTCTTACTGCAGCTTCAGCTCAAAGTTGAACTAATGCAAAGATAATATAACTCCTAAATCATAGATACACATAACATTATCACAGTCTGAAGGGCACAGGAAAAAAAACCAGCCCAAAAGCCAGTTAGAAATGGATCTCAATTAAAATAGCAGCAAAATAGACACAAATATTCTTTGCAGGGAAATCCATTGAGGGGAGACGATTGCCATAGTCAATTCAAGTCAAGCTCTACTGTTTGAAAAGACTTTGCCTGCTCTTTACTTTGCCCGCTCTTTTCAGTTAGTTCAGCTCCAAGGAAATTATAACCCTGCTCTGAATGGCTTCCAAATACTGATTCTGTGAGGTCTTACAAGAGGAAACTTCTCTAGTGTAAACCAGCTGGCCCAGAAAACTGGGTGTGACCTCTAAGACGTTTTCCATTCTTGTTTTCTTCAAAACTGGGACAGTGGTATGCTCTTACTTCAGAATAGTATTCTGAGGTTAAATTAATAAGTAATTGCAATGTACTGTTCCTGCTTTGCAAATTCCAGTGCAAAAGCCAGTGATGTAGGAGCTGAGGCTAAATTAGAATTTGAGCACAGAATATGTTCTTCTGCACGTCCTTCAGTCACACTGAACATCTTGGTGTTCCCCAGGCTTGCAGAGCAGCCTGAGATCTGACTGAAGCACACAAGAGGAGCACATCAGCTTCGTCTCTTTGGCCAGTTCACTGTTGCATTTAAATGTTCACTGTTTTGACTTCACCTCTGCCATTTAACAATCTATGCAATTGCCCATTCTAACCTGCTTTTCTAGGTCTTATCCTTGTATGAGGCTTTTAAAACACAAGTGGAGTGATCTAAACTACCTTCAGAAATAAAAGCCTTCTACATGGCAAGTAAGTATTCTCATTTACTAAGATTCTGAAATAAAGGTTTGGTAGATACTGGTCTGCTTTTATATTTAATGACTGTAGTATCACATTTTTTGGGGAAAAAAAAGTAGTAAATAAAGCCATATATATACCTCCTTACACAAGAAAAATATAGTTTTTGGAGAATTATGAAAGGATTTTCTCAACCAGTAAGACAGCAATTTCAGGTGTCAAGGCTTCTGCTTCAATGATGTGTTTATTTTTAGCCTACCCATCATTATTTATTCATTTCTGCAATGTCTCCACTCTAAAATGCTGCACAGAATTATGAGCTACATATGGACCTCAGGAATGCACAGGCCATGAGAACCACAACTGTTCACTAGATCATATTTGGCACCTCTAAAAGACAGGAGATTAAATAAGGAACAAAATAATTCTGTATTTACCAGCAGAGGACCTACCATTTCCATATTGTTTCTGTGGATGTCACAAGTTGTAGTACCTCCAAACCAGAAGCCAGCTAGAAGCAAACAACTAAAGGGGTTTATCTCTTGAAAGTAAGTAATTATTATACCCTTAAGTTCAGGTGTAAATGTCAAAGTTATATTTTAGTGAAGAGGTAAGAATTAAGAAAAACAACTGGGCAAAATATAGCTGTGATGTAAAACAGCTTAGGTATCTGGGAGATTTATTCTCATGTACTTACAGAAACTTATTTTTCCCATATTTGGGAAAATAATATTCTGCTGAGCACAGAATTAATTATATTTCAGTTCTTTAGATCATGGTTCTTGCTCATCTTTTTGCTCAGCTCAAGTCACTTGTCTATAATAAGAGAGCATGTCATCTAAACTTTGGTAAAGTGGTTCCTGATTTGGAGTATCACTGCTGTCCGTCTGCACTGGAGGTTCCATATCCTGAGTGCTGCAGCCACTGGCCTGCGTTCCTGCTTGCACATCCTGGGTGCTGCTGCCACAGGTGTCTGTTCCTGGTGGCATCTCTTGGGTGCTGCAGCCACAGATGTGTGTTCCTGGTGGAACATCTTGGCTGCTGCATCCACAAGGGTGTATTCCTGGTGGCACATCTCGACTGCTGAGATCACAGACCTGTGTTCCTGGTGGTACTTCCTGGCCACTGCAGCTACAGGTCTGCATTCCTGGTGGCACACCCTGGCTGCCGCATGCACAGGTCTGCACTCCTGGTGGCACACCCTGGGTGCTGCATGCACAGGTCTGCACTCCTGGTGGCACACCTTGGGTGCTGCATGCACAGGTCTGCACTCCTGGTGGCACACCCTGGGTGCTGCATGCACAGGTCTGCACTCCTGGTGGCACACCTTGGTTGCTGCATGCACAGGTCTGCACTCCTGGTGGCACACCCTGGGTGCTGCATGCACAGGTCTGCACTCCTGGTGGCACACCCTGGGTGCTGCATGCACAGGTCTGCACTCCTGGTGGCACACCTTGGGTGCTGCATGCACAGGTCTGCATTCCTGGTGGCACACCCTGGGTGCCGTAGCCATAAGCTGGCATTGCAAACGGCACGTCAGGAGTGCCGTAGCCGTAGCCGTGCATTGGTGGCACCATTCCTGGTGCCCCATAGCTGTAGGCCTGCCCTGGGAAGGGCACCTCGGGCGTGCCGTAGCCGTAGGCTGGCATGGGCGGTGGCACGCCCTGGGCGCTGTAGCCGTAGCCCCGCAGTGGTGGCGGCACACCTCGGGCACCGTAGCCATACGCCCGCGCTGGTGGCAGCATGTCCTCGTCATCGCTGCTGTCATCCTCTGCTGATGACACGCCCTGAGCGTCACGGCCACCGGGCTCTGCTGACCCTGGCTTGTCTGGAACGTTGCTGTTGGAAGCCTGTGCTGATGGTGGCACATCTCCAGCGCTGCTGCCACTGCCCTGCCCTGATGGCCTCTGTTGGTTTTGTGCTCTCTCTGTTTCCAGTTTTTCAGAGGAGGTTTCAGAACTGTTCAGATTCCGATTTCGGTAATAATCATCTTTCTTTTGTCCCAAAAAGTAATCAGAAGGCGGTGCAAATTCTGGGTCTCGCTCATCTCTAAGTTCTTCCTGTTTCTTTTCCCATTGTCCAAACATCAGTTCTGTTAGACACAGGAAAATGGTAGATTTAGCATAGATTTCAAGATCTGAAGGTCAATCAGACAGGAGGGAAAACAAACTGGCAAACAAAAAAGATGCAACTGTGTAAAGACACCTGAAGTTCCTTTTCCACCCCATACTACATGGAAATACAAGAATCTAGTGGAGATTCCTACAGTGAACCACCTTTAGTTCACTTTGCATTTTAGAGTAACTGTCCTCTGCTTTCTGCGTGTAGTACTTGCTGCAGTGCTGCCTGGGTGTTAGTGAGATACCAGGCTTCCTCAGAGGAAGGAAAAAAATAGTGTCAGACAGGATAAAGATTTATGAGATAGGATCTGAAAGTCTGGGGTTTTAATGGAACTTTTATGGACATCATATTTGAGTTTTTCCATGAAGTTTTCCCTCACAGTGATGTTCATTAATGGAACATAAAGATTGAGAAGTAAGAAGAATCTGGAAATACCAGTATTGCATAGAAGAGGAATAGTGCTGTTATAGTACTAAAGAAGGTGAGCATTTATCTGCTTTGCTTATTCCTTGTTTGCTTTTACTTAGAAGTCAGGCATCAGATTAGAAAAATGTGCATGAACTTAGATTAATAGTGCAAAATGAGTTAATAGGTTTGGGAAGGATCTACAAAACAGCCATCAATTTGTGACAAGGAAGATGCCTCAAAAGGGGACACAGGCACTGAAGTGGTCTCTGCTTGCATCATGTTTTAGTATCGTGTTGTACCTGTTTGTGTGATACATCCTGCTATCAGGTAGCACAAACCACAGGAATATATCAAGAAAATTCACACTGTACATCTTATGAACTACAGAATTTGTCATTCTGTCAACCCGTCAAGATCATCCAGAAATGCAGTAATTCACACAGAAGAAAAATTTTGGGGACATTATAGCAGCTATTGATACTAAGGCATCCTTGTTAGTCACTGCCCTGGACACTGGAGAGTCATCCGTACCAAGGCAGAAAGGATTTCTGTGCTTCTCAGTCTTACCATACTTTGGTCACAAAACAGAAATGCTCTTTCCCAACGATGTTCCCGAATCTGCATTTCCTTACCTTTGCCTTTATCCCACTCTCGGACATAAGGCACTCCAGGCTTTGTATCTCTCCTCTCCTGGATGATAACCTCTACCTTCCTACTCGCTGCAGTAACTCTTGGAGGTTCTGGTTCCTCAGCAGCACCTTTCACCTCTGTGTTACAGGAAGAGATAGTAGAGATTGTCAGTTACAGAACAAAACCTGTATGACACTCACAGGTAAAAATAAGAACATTTATTTCCCTTTATCTCAAATAATAACAGCATCTCTAGTTCATCTACTGGAGAAAACAATCTGCATTCTTATTCTTCTGAACAACCGTAACAGCGAGCAGTGGCACGATGCTGTTCTTCATTTCCAGAACACTTCACAGTTAATCACTTAGTGACACAGTGAAATATTAGCTACATTTTCCAGTGGGAAACAGACAGTACAAGTTGACTATCAGTGTTGTAAGGGAGACTGCACAGAGACAGGACTAGAATTCAAATTCATTACCCTAAATCCTAGAGTCAGCTGTATCTCAAAATCACAGACTGCACTGAAACTGCCACAGTGCATATTGCATGATATAAAAATTGACTTGTTACCACTTATTCTACCTCATCTTCATAGAAGAAAAAGCCTTTTTTTCATAGAAGAAAAAAGTACAATGTCAACAGCTCTAACCTCAACCTGCATAATTAACCCATGTAATTCCTGCTGTCAGGTGTGAATCAAAAAAAAGGCTACAATCTATATACCATATTTCTATCTGCATTATTAAACTATTTCTGGCATGATTTTATATCTACACACAATTCCATCAACTCTCATTATCCTAACAGTTATGTTAATTGTATATATAGAACACAAAATACAATATATTGAATATAAATTAAATATAAATTAGAATCTGTCTCTCCATAGATCAAGAAGAAGGTGAAATAGCAAGTATTTAACTTAAAAAGGCAACAAATCATACCTCCATTCTCCAGTTTTTCTGCCTCTTCCTCTAATCCAGCTTCCCTTAACTTTTTAATCTTCCGTGCTCGAAGTTTGGACAGCCTTGCATCTAGAGCTGCCTTCCTCTTCTCCTTCAGCTGTTCACGTTTATTTCTCTGGTCAAGTGTCTTAACAGCAAAGAAAAAAATTAATTAATCTTCCTTGGTTATTATAAACAAGTACAGATCTTCCTTCACAAAACAATTAAAAGCAATCCTAATCAAGTACCAGGTTTCAACAGGAAAAAAGAAGCCAAATTTCTTTGGCTTCTTTAGAGTCAGTTGCAGGCATCACCTAACACAGCACTTACACAACAAATCAAAGACAGTAACCACTGAAAGCACTGTGCCCTCACAGCCCAGTCTGCTCTTCACTCTCATACCTGCTCCCTCAGCATATCCAGGGTTGCCCGTTGTTTATGCCTGAGTTCTTGGTCCCGAGAAAAGGCAAAGTAACCAACACCGAGCTGCCTGGCCTCTGGAAAGGAGAAAAACAATAGGTTCAAGTCAGATTCAGTTTATAATTGACAATAACTACAGCCTCCCGGCAGTCTGCTTTCGGATGTGGTATTATTCCCAACACTACACTAGTTTTAGATGGCTAAAAAAGGCTTGCTTTAGATGATACATAAAGTGAAGATTCCTGAAGGAGAACACAGGATGAGGAAGAGAAACATTTGAGAAAAATGCAATTTGAAGAAAAAATAGATCTAGACTTATGAACTGGTAACTTTCAACAGTTATTACACAGCTACACTTTGCCATACAAGCTGAGGAAGTAACTTTCCCTTGCTCCCTCTACAACTGATCTCTTTGGTGATACAAAGGTAAGTGATATAAAGGATGGCAGTGTACCATTTTCTCGAATGTCCTCATAATGTATGGGTCCCATGGGTTTTCTGAGGGCTTCTTCTTCTTCCTTTTCCCACTGCTGCCTCTGAAGTTCTCTTCTCATGTCTTCAGATAACAGAGTATTCCCATCAGGTTCTTGTCTAATTAAAAAAAAAAATTAAGGATTACAGAACAGAATTTACCAGTTTGTCAGTACCAAACAGTGCAAGTATGATTTGGTTTGATCCACTACTGCAATTTCCAGAAAACACGGATGGATGTAGACACTACTTAGTGATACAATGCTGATGACTATTGTACATGATCAAGATAGAAATACAAAGCTGCCTCTAAAACAAGGTACTGGTAGAACATGTTATTAAAAGACAAAATCATATCCTTTCTCAGAAGCTTTATAAAATAGTTATCAAATCACAGAATGGGAGATAGAATAATCAGTTATTGGCGTCTGTGGGGATTCTAGCAATCACATATAGGAACGTTTCCGATTTAATGTGAGAAAATGAAAGGTACTTGAAGTAACAAAAAGGTATGCATTTACCCAAGAGATCCAAGCAAAATAATAATATTCAAATATTAATAAGGAAGTAATTTTAACAGAAAAGCTGTTAAACAGCTGTTTAACACAAGAACGAAAGCAAACAAATGGAGGTCTAACAAATTCACTTTGAACATCATAAAGAATTGGAATCGCTAAAAGACTCTCATCAGTTTCCATGTTAAACAGAAGCAGGAATCACTTTCCCGGCATTTTATGGAAGGTATAATGAAATACAAGGACCCTGGTTTTTAAAGATTCAACGAATATCTGAGATTGCTATATCAATTTATTAAAAAACCCCTCTCTGCAAATTATGCAAATCTAGAGAAAGCAGTTACATCAACTCTGGATTGAGAATGGGGTGACAAAGCACAGCCCCTCTTCCTTCTCATTAAAAAACAGTATGTTAAATACTGAGAGGAACATGTAGCTCCATTAGAGAAACCACACCTTTTGCCTTGAAGTTCCTGATCCATTTTAAGTAGGCTTGGTAAATCCTTCTTCATACAGCGTCTAGATCGGCCCAAGAAATCAACATAATCAACCCTGTAATGAAGGAAAAAGAAATGTGAAGCAAAACTTGTATTTGCAGATTGACAGAAGTCTTACCCAGAAGACAGAGGCAGTGATCTCTTTCCAAAGAGAACTTGACACCTCTCAACCTATCTCTGTTTGAGAGTTGCTCTTGCTTTTCACTTAACACACTCCTAGTTTAAGAGGACAGTTCTGAGTGGGGCATATGACAGTTCTACCAGACATTTATTCAATCTCCCTTTGAGACTCCTGTTTGCCTGGGCAATAAAATGGTGTAAAAGATGTTCAAAAGCAACAATGTCACATAGTTTTCACAACAAAATAGAACTCAGCCTACTGTTTGCTTCCCATGGTGAGGATAATGATGCAGCATTGACTTCTTGTGGATATGAAATCGCTACAATACATTTCAATTATTGGTCTAAAGGCCATTCAGAACAGACTGATAGTGTGCATTCAACTGGCATAACAAAGGCTGACTAAAGCACAAGCAAAATGTTCCTCTGAAGCTATTGTGCTTCTTATTCAACTCTTTATAGTACTGAGCACCTGATTTAGAGTTGTTGGAAAAGCTATTAAGAGCTACATTTATTGTCCTGTAATGTAGGAAGTTCTTTAGCATCAAGCTGCCTCAATTATCCCATTCTAAAGAATATTACATCTGAAAAAGTATAACTGGCAATCTAGCTCCCAACCCCCAAACTTTTAAAGATCTGTGCTTTTACTAAGTCTTTTACATAGTTTCTAAGGATATCTACAGTTTAGTATTTGAAGAATGGGGATGCTGTTTTGTATTGGTTACTACTGGTTTAAACTGATTACCAGAAGTAAAATCTCTTGTTCCACAAACATTTTAAACAAATGGACAAGGAAAATGTTTAGTCAGAACTGGTTTCATAACTATTCATAATGTCTCAGATGAAAAACTAGTGGTTACTTGGAATGACACAAAAAACTGTTAGAGACTATTTGCTGTGCTGCAGGAAAGTGGAAGAAATGCTGAAAATTGTGTTCTTATTCCAAGCAGTTTTTCTCCTTTAAGAGAAGGCTGTACAATGAAACGACTGCTCATATTTTAAATTACTCACAATTAAAGAAGGAAAGAAGAATACTATAAAATCCTCAAGTTTTGCTAAAATACATTCCAATTCAGGACATCAAAGCATAAAATGGCACCAATACCGTTATGAGTACTTGCATAAACTATGCAAGAAAATAAGAGAGGTGATTATGTTGTCCCCCTATAGTACATTGCCCTCACTGCAGTTTCTCAAGATCCTGGATTCTATTGCAGTGTTACCTATGTGGAAATGAAAGTGATATGGTGGACTGTCTTTATAGGAGATATCAAAGACTGTTAACACTTCCTTGTCAATGTGTAGTATTAAACAAGAAAAACAAAGGTGCCACTTCACACATTTTGGAAAAGAAAAGTATCTTCTCATGCAACTCTCAAGAATAAGAGTGGCCAGGCCAGATGAGCCCAGTCAGCAGCACCAACCATTCCTCATCCGGGTCCTCTGGCGGTGGAATGTCTGCTTCAGGCAGAGTTTCCTCCTCATCTGTGTCTCTTTCTGAAGTCTTCCCGGCAGCTTCGCTCTGCTGCAGCTCCTGTACTTCGTGCTGTTTGTCTATGATCTTCTGAGTGAAATCCACCAGGTACAAATCCTCAGTCTCTTCATCTATGGCAGAAAATCGATTCTTAGAGAACAGCCATGAAAAGAGCAGAACTGAGCACAAAATCAATACCAAATAGCTACAATCAGCTTCTCAGCTGCCAGCGATGCCCTTGACCACACTATTGGGGAGTACTTAAATCTCATTCAGTGCCAAACAAAGCCCAGAGCTATCAACTGGCTCCACACTGATAACTTTTATTTCTGAATTGAAGTTTCAGAGCGATGTGTGCAGTACAGAAAAGGCTGCATTCTTTGCAGCAAAACATTCTCTGCTCGATAACTATTTCATAAGCAAAGGATTTCTCATGTGATACCTCAAATACTTTTCTGATGCTTAACATTTGGTATGCTGGCAGGAAGCAAGCATTCATGAGGGTACTTTTTATAAAAGTAGAGGAAAGTGGTGTGGTCATGTGGATGAAGATGGACACTGATAAAGAAAACAGATTAATTGCAAAGAGATTTGTATTCTGTATTAGTAATAACTTTTTGAGAAGGACTGAATGTGTGAGAGAAGAAAGGAACAGATTAGCATTCTCTAACCCTATTAGCTGCACGACTGCCATTTACATATGGACCAGCCAGACTCCTCTCCTGATCCTCTTTTCCTCATAAAGGCCCAACAATTAGAATGCATAACTGAGCATCAGCAATGCAATCCAAAGATTGCACAATGGAGAACATTTTTTTTTTGTTTTTCTATGATACTGTATTGAAAAACCAAAATATAGCCCATCCACTTATAGTTCATTCACTTAATGAATGAGTGAAACAAGCCCCTAGTGCTTTACTTGGTCAGGCTGTCCTTCAAAAGGTTTTTTTTTCTCCAGTAAATGTATTTTTTCTCCTTTTCAAAGTGGAATAAACCATGCCAATCAGTTTGTATAATAATTCCAATAATTTGGAATAGTATTGTTCACCTGGGAAGTCTCCTTTTGTCATTTTCTCATACAGCTTTGCTTTCTCTTCAAGCTTCTTCCTGAAAAAGAAAAAAAAATTACCTTTGCAATCCTGCCAATTCCAAGCACAGTTTAAAGTGATCTATTTAGCCTTAGATAAATGGAACAGGAAAATCCTGGGTGTGTTGAGCTGTTTATTAGAAGATGACTTATGCCTGGCTTCTGTGTTGAACATTTACTGGCATTTCTGAAGATACAATCTTTTCCAGTTCCAGAATTTATATTGAAAATAATTTTAGTGAAGTTACAAATTTAGTCTCCAATGTAATTTGTCAAGTAGGCAGAAAAATGTTGTTACAAGAATTCTACCTTTATCGAATTACTGTGGTCTTTCAGATAAATACTGGAAGCTAAAGCATTATTTGCAGATACTGAAAGACAGTTTTACAAGAAAAAAAAAGAGATAACACAAAGTTACACTTAATCTTAGAAACTGAAGAGAAAACCTTAGCTGATTTCTGGAATTTCAGAGAGCAAGGAACTGCTTACAGAAGCACATCAAATAGTTTATAAATGGCATTTTCAACATATATGTTTTTGTACAACCAATCCATTTAGAAAATGAGGTAATTCTTGAAAAATGTGAGCCATTTTCTGTCATGCCCAAGAAACACTTTGCTACAGAATTTTAACATGTTGCTGCACTGCACTGGCTGGTAGTTCTAAAGATGACTTTTAGAAAAAAATCAGTAACTTGACACATTTAGACAGCTGTGATAATGTGAGGTCATGAGAGCATAAGACTGCTGGGATGCATTTTGTACACCACTGGCAAAATGTATGGATGATGCTGGAATTACTGGCTGGTCTAATGAGAACTGCTGGTTAAAAAAACCTCTTTCTGTGCTTTTATAAATACCAAAAAACGAATTCTGCAAAGCATTCCTTTCTTACAGAGCCTAAGAGCTACCTTGATTGATCCAATATATCCTGCTCTTCTGCCTTCTGCTCAACATCTTTTGCAGCTCGATTTGCAACTCCCGTGTTCTGTTTGGTCCAGATACTTGCTTTCTAAAAAGGACAATTTTGTAACAATAAACAAATAGATGAAAATATTGAAATGGTAACAATTAAAAAAATATTTCAACTCTATAATGCAAACAGTGCACATCAATCATGGAAGACTTTGTAAATAACATCTTACACCTTATTGTGCTGTAGGATGCAGCAGGTATGTCATGAATTAACCCAGGCTGCAAGATAGTATCACAGTTAAGGGCAGGCTGAGAAGCTAAAAAACCCAAAGCCACTCAGAAATCAGACAGAATCTATTCTGGCAAAGATGTTAGGGTTAAAAGAACCCAGTCATGCAATCTTGCTAATTAAATATGTACTAATAAAGCTAAAAATGGCTTCTATTCTCTACTGCCCCATTTTAGATAAAAATTACAATCAGTTGGCCTGTTTGCAGCATAACACTGTAAATCCTGCATGTGCTTCAAATATGGCAGGAACAGCACATTCTGCTTCTAGAAAGCTACAGAATGAACAAAACCCGAAGTGTAGGATAGAGCAAAACAAGAGAGATAATTGTGTGTTCATTATTGTGCACCACAGATAGCAGAGCATTTATCAAAGAAATTCAGTGGCTCTAGAAGAATCTCTCATCCTCCATCCTGTGGCATCATAGAAAATCCTCTAATAAGAAAAGAAATATCTTTTCCTATAATTAAGGAGTGTGGATCGTTGGGGAATGAAGATTAAGTGAGGATTTAGATAGGCATAAGCACAAGACTACACTGTCTGCTGTGCACAGGAATCTCACCTGGAAATGAACTTTAAAGAACGTTCTCATCACGTACATTTTATATTTGACTAGAAACACAGCTCTGAGTATTTACTACTATTTAGATTTGAATATTAACTTCCTTACTTTCAGGAGAAAGAATGACAAAAACAACAATGGAAGATTTTTTTACCTTATTAGAGGTTCTGGGCTTTGCAAAGACGCCAGCATCTTTCAGTAGTTTTTCTTTCTTGAATTCCTCTTGCTTTCGGAAGAGTTCGGCTTTGAGATCTACCAGCTACACCGCCAGCAAAACAACACATAAATCACATGTAGAGACATGAGTTACTGCAATAAATACCTGTATCTCTATGAAAACAGTCTGGTTTTGGATAGGAGCACTTGATTGCATTTTTATGTGGAACTTTGAAGCACTGATCTGATCACCAAGATCACCTTTTACAGCAAACAAAATAAAAAACCACAGAATGCAAATTATGATTAGGGATTGAAACAATCCCCAAAGATATCCTTGATCCTTTGCTACATAATGAGGATGAGAGAGGCATAGCTCTGTCTAGATTTTACCAGCCTCCTAATGGCAAACAAATAGAGAAGAAGCAATGAAAAACACTACTGAATATGAAAGGGAAACTTTTAACCATTTGATAGTTAATAAAATCCTGTCTCAAAAGAATTGATAAAAGTTTGCTATCACAAAAATATTTTTCCCACTGCTTTATGTACTGTTTAACAGTTTTAGATTTTCTTTCTTCTTCTTTTAAAATAAATATATGAGTAGTATTGCCACCTGTGACCAAGGTCCATCTCAGCTTTTATTAAGAAACAACATGGGCAGGGGTGTCATATCTTGGAATTACAAAACTAGTCTGGAAGAGTATATTGTAATACTTTTCCTGCAAGTCCTACAGACAACAAAATTCAGAGATTTACATTAAACCAGGGAAGTGGAAGACTTTGGTATTAATATTTGTCCCACTCACTAAAGCATTTGCTTTTCATGTCCCTGGGACAATGAAGTGCAGTGTCGTAAAAATCACCTGTTCTCCCTTCTGCTTAGAGGTGATCATCCAAAAATTCAATGTAAAATATTTCACTATTAACTACTAACCTACATTAACTATTTACATAACTCTTCATCTGAAGTATTCGGCAGCACCTCTTGTGAGCGTCCTGGAGAGCAGCGAGGGGCAGCACCTCACCATCCCTAAGGGTGGGAAGTTAATTTGCCACAGCACAGACCACCTGATTCTTAGGAAAAGCTCTTTTCCCTGTTATTTTATTTATGGCGTACTTTTATCATTACATCAGGAATGCCAGCAAATCCAGGCCCGGCAGGCTCGGGTTTGGAGCGCAGGGCGTGTGCCTGGTCAGGAAGGTGAGGGGACAAAATCCCAGCCCCGACACTGTCACAGACCAATATGCGACACACGGCGCTACCACAGCCCTTTAATCCCGCATTTGCTGCAATGACTGCATATCACAGCGGGTTAAGGCGAGGACACAGAACGCCGGCACTTCCCCGGTGCGCTGCTCTCCCTGGAAGCGACGGCACCAGCGCATCCTCACGGCCTGCGCCGGCCAGGCCCGCCCCGCCCGCGGGAGCCCCGCGGCGGAGCACACCTCACAGCCCTACAAGCCTCCTGGGCAGGCGGAGGGATTCATTTTGTCTCTCCCCGCTCAGTCACTCACCGAGGACGCGGCCACGTCCAGAGGTTTCTTCCTCCGGTCCATGGCGGCCCCGGCCCTGCGGCCGCCTCCTCCCCGGGCGGCCTTGCCGTAAAGCGCGGCGGAAGCGCGGCGCTATCGCGACAGTGCTGCTGAGGGCGGGCGCTGGGCGCTGCCGCCATGTTGGCGCGGTCTGGGCCGGTCAGGGGCGCTGGGGCTGGGTGGTTTGGCGGGGCCGGAGCGCTCCCGGCCGGGGCTGCCCTGGCTTTGGGTAACCCGTGTGCTCAAACTGCGTGGGAAAATGAGCGTTTCTGGCAGGTGTGGGACAAATCCTCCAGGCGTCCCGCTGGAAATGTGCTTGTGCAGCCGCGGGGCCGCAGCTGCTGCTGTTGTGACAGAGCTGGGGTGGCCGCTGTGTCCAGAAATGGGCAGGATTGCAGGCTGGCCCGGGGCTGGGGTGGGGCTAGGTGGAGAAGGACATGGTTCAAACTTGGCACCAGTGTTGACCTGAATCTGGACTTCTTACCTGGTGCCAGTGCTAAATCACATGCTGAGGCCAGGTATTCCTGTTTTGTATTCTTGTTTGTGCAAAGTTGGGAGCTGGGTGGTGACCCATGGTAGGTTAATTCACTGATCATCCAAACTTCACACTATTTATACAACTTAATAAACAAAGGCATCAATATTTGTTAGTTACAGATTACTCAACTCCCCTATTTGGTCCTTCTGTCTCTTCCTTCTCCTGCTAATTAGTCTGCAGGCACAATTCTTCCCTCCATTTGAGTCTGGGGCCCATTTTGAGTAGGTGGTCGATGAGTTGACATCATCTCCTACTGCCAGCATCACCTTTCCCCAGGTACTGCTCAGTTCTGACTTCACTCCTGGTGCCTCTCATCCCGACAGCCCATTCATTTGGGGATTGTCTTCTCTTTTTCTTAAAACAGCAGATTAGCCAAACATAGGATGCTCACAATGCAATTGCTTAATCATAACCATCCATCTATAGCTACTGATTAACACCTAAAAAAAGCACAAAGTTTGACTCAACCCCTTATCAAAACCTTGAGAGCCTCAAATCTTGAGGGGTTTGGTATCATTAAGAGAAAAAAAAAAACCCAAAACAAACCACACCAAAAAACCCCTAAACGCAACTAGGAAAAAGCCAAATCCAAACCAATCAACTCAAACTAAAACTCTTTCCTGGCTTAGTTGATAAGTGGGTGTCACAGAGATGAGACCTGAAGATAACAGCCAGGTACAAACCCACCTACATGTGATGGATCCAGCTCTGTAACCTCAGAGAGGAGCATAGGTGCTCTTGGGGAGTGAGATTCAGAGATTTAATTATACTGGGTAAGTCTTTATATAAATTTTTCATCCCCATGAAGAAAAAGGACTGTCTGATAGGTTTTAATTGAACTACTGGTCATAGTTATCTGTGGTTGCAAGAAGAAACTGCCTTTCACTTGTCTTTAATAAAGTGGAAAGCGTATAAGGTGCTCGATGTTGTTGCTTGGCAGCGTGACAGCTGATAGAAGCACCAGATACAGTTCTGAGTTTGGAAATGTATTACTTTTGGGTTTGGCAAGCTGGGTCAGGCCTGTGTTTCATAGTTTATGGACACAGAACTACAAAGCTGACAGAGATAATCAGTTGCTAGGAAAGCTGCACCTGTATTCCAGGGAGTGTGAAGTGTGCAATTGAGAAAGAGAAATTTCTGGCTGTAATGAGGCTGTCTTGCTTTTGGCTGTTTAAAAGGGGAATTGGTGAGAGACAGGTACAGAGAAGTGCAGGTCATATTAGAGCCATGAAATATTTCAATCTGCAATGGAAGAAGAGAAACATGCATGACTGAAAAATAGGGCAAATTAATGAAAACATCTGTGCTGTTCTAATTAAATCACACTTCAACAAATCATTTATTGTTGCCTGTTCAAACCTCACCTGAAGACAACACTGAGAAGGAAAAACAGCCCAAACCCAGGCCAGGGTTGGTTCTTAAAATGATTCTTTCTGGTTGAGGGTGAGATTCATCACCGAGTTTGTAAGGAAAATCTGTGCAACTGAGTTACACGACAAAATGTGGGAAAAGGAATTAATCCTAGAAATTCCAGGCTGTCTTGTGCTGCTGTGAGGATTGCAGAGCCGGCACCTGTGTTCCTGCAAGAAGCAGTGGATTGTTCTGTGGGTAGCAGGGCTCTGGCTGGGCGTGCCTGGGCTGGGAATGAGTCAGTCACTGACGCTGTGTAGAACCGAGCAACCTTCAGCTCACGTTCTCTCTCATGTAGCATCAGCAGGCAGGGAAAAACATGGACCAGGGCAGAGGGGAGCACTGCTCCTGCCGGAGCTGTGGGATTGCTGTGCTGCCAGGCTCCCCCAGCCTTGGGATTCGGCACTGAGAGCACACACACACAGATGGCTTTGCGAGCATTCATGTCGCTTCAGTGGTCTTGGATTTACAGCCTAAGAACTGACAAGCTTTCACACATATGATTCCCTCAGAGAGGCTCCATGTCGACTCTAACCTGTGAAGGGCTATTCTGTGCATTTTTTTAATCCAGCCCACAGGAATTCATAAAATGCCAGTGAGGGAGGAATAAGAACACTTCAAATTGTAGTGTTCAACACTTCAATTGAAGTAAAATCAGCTTAACGTAAAGAAATGAGGTGGGGAAGGGGAGGAGTCTGCTTCAGTGTACAGTAGAAGCTCATTGTGGCTGTGCTGTGCTTATTTTTCATCAGGAATTTGTGAAAGCTATATGAACTACCACATCTGATCCCAGACTGCTGATAGCCCTGAATTTCTGGGGAATAATTGATTCAGCACTTCCAATTAGTATGCTGCTCATTTTAGCGTGAGGTCTAATTGTGTTTGTTTCCACAAAGCTCCATCAACACAAAAAGCTTGTTTATTATTTTTGAGGAAGACTGGGGATCACAGTGGATTGTTATAAGGGGATTTGTTATAAAACAGTGGTGTTTCATTGTCTCATAAAATTGGTGAAAGATGCTGCACAGACTTGAAATGAATCAGTTGCAAAGTTTTGGTGTGGATTTCTCCTACACCCGCCTACCAAAACTTGCAGGAGCCCCAGACCAAATGATATTGATGTTTGGAGGTTTTGTTCTTCAGAGACTGATTCTCTTATCTCAGACACTAAGGTTTTGTCCTACCCTAAGGCCTTGATGTTCTATCTTATTTTCTACATCTTGGCTTTAAGATGAAATAAAATGGTGAATAAATAACAGCTGGACATTTTGTGAGATAAGCCCTAGTGTTAGGGCACTGTGTCCTCATACACTTTCAGAGCCACTCAACATAAGACAACTCATCCATGTTTTTCTGATGGATGCAGAAATTCCTTCTGGTTTTCTTTTAATTTTTTTTTTCAGTCTCTTCATCTCAGAAGTTATCATATGAAAGAATTTGTGTTATGTCAACAGAAATCTTTTTTAAAACACAGCAAGATTGTTTTTTGCTTTCTATAGTTTGCATAATTTTGGTTAGCTGGAGTATTTGTGGAATTTGTGTGTCTTAGTGTGTGTGAGGCTAAAAATGACTGTGGAACAAGCAAAACTGTTTGCAGACTAATTCTTGCAGCATCAGAGGTCCAGAAGTGTTTCTTTCCCTCCTAGAAAAGATTGTCTCTTCTCCAAATCAAGTCCCAGCATATCTTTTTTTACTTACTTCTGTATATTTTCCCAAGGAGACCTGAAACATAGTCTAGACTTTTGTATTTTTGTATTATATTCTCAGAAATGTGCAATTGCTGCAGCAAAACAAACAAGCAAAAGAGGAAACCAGAAGGCCTTTGGTAGAAAGTCTAAATGGACACTGGAATGTTTTTCAGGGAGGCTAAAAGTTAGAATCATTTGGGTAGCTAATTGGCAGTCTTGCAGACTAGGAGAAAAAAAATCCCAAAGATAACTGCTTGGTAAATTTTTGAGCTCTTTTGCATGATCCTAGGCAGAAACTCAAAACCAGAAGAGGTACACAGTAAGTATTTAAGTGGCATGTGTGTGGCTCTGGTTTTTTGCCTGTTGGGTCACAAGTTGCAATGCCAGATTGCTTTTGTGCTATTTTAGTTTTGCTTGCAAACTGAAAATTAGTAAAAAAAAAAAAAAGGTTTAATGATGGTTTAATGCTAAATTGAATGGAGATTTAAAGGAGTCTTGTTCTGTTGTATGGGAACCTATATTTTCTGTTCAGTTTATAATACACTTTAAATCATGTCTTGTGTCTACACTATTGTCCTCTCTCCTCTCTTCATGTTATGAGAGAGAGAACGCTGTTATGTGCTAGTTGTACAGAAATTGTAATTCCTCTCAAATACAGCTTGAAAGTAGGGATTTCCTGAGAGCATCCAACAGCTTCAATCAGAAATAGGCTTAATGTCATCTTGCAGCAGAATCTGTAGGAGTGACATAGTTACTGCAACCAGAATTAGCTTTGAAAACTACTGTTGATAGCCATGATTTTTTAGTGTGCATTTTGGCAAGCTTTGCTGCAAATGGGTGTGATGACCCTTCCTCCTTTGGGGAATGTGTGCATGTTCTTAAGTCTGATGGACATAAGAAAAATAAATTGAGCATGAGTTCAAAAGAAGAATAGGTTTTTCACTGTTTTCCTGTTCTAAGAGATACCAATGGATATATTTTCTACACTGGAGATGTAAAAAGGAAATTTCCGAAGGAAATTGGCTTATCAGTTTCATTGGTGGGTGGCTGTGCAATATTTTCATCCTCCGAACAGGAATTCTAATTTATTGGGCTGCATGTGTTTTCTGTGGTATCTTTGTGGTTGGCGTAAAAGACAAACATGCCCTTTAAGGAATTGCTCAACTCCTTGTGATTTACCCATTCATCTGTCCACCCTTCTTTCACCATCTGCTTCTTCCGCTGTGGACATGTGAAGTTGCTCCATGCCTGCAGCAAAATGCAGCCTGGATGGTTCACAGTCAGGCTTTTGCATGCAGCAGGGTTTTCCTGTCTTTGCAAGCACGGATGGACTTTTCTCTTTGTCAAGGTGTAGCCCTACAAAGAAGCTGGGTTTTGTATTCCAGCTGCACATCTGCAAACTCCTTCGAGACACTACAGACTTGTATTTCTTTGTCTCTAGGTGTGGGATGCCAGGCTGGAGGAAGTGCCTTGTTTTTTGTCTGCGGAGAATGCAGGACAGAGGTAAGGCAAGAGGGGAATATGACAGCAAAGGGGAGATTATAATCGAGGGGATGCCCATGGGAAGGGGTTGAGTTTGATGCTCCTTTTTCTGCTCATTGATATTGTTAAAGCTGCAGGATCCATCCCAAATCTTGAGACTTTTTATTTAAAAGAAAGAAATCTACAGTGTAGCTTTTGCTACACAGCAAAACACAATTTCACTTGAAATCTTTCCCCTTCCAAAGAGCTGATCTAGATGCTGCTGGTGAATGCACACCTGCTCTGTTACATCTCAGTCTTTGATCTGGACTAACGGAGCTTTTATGGTTGTAAAGTTGACTATTAAAAACATCTACCAGAGCATAACATTTGGGAGCTCTAAAGCTCATGTACCTACTTTATGGTCTGTTTTTCTTTTAAAGAAAACACTGGGCTATTGATTGTGTCAGGTAGAGAGACACATGCTCCTTATAGCTGTAGCTTTCCAAAGAGGCTACTTTCTAGCTGTGAGTTTAAACCCTGTTATTTATATTTATTTAGTGTCACAATGATGATGTAAGTCATATTTATATCACTTCTTGTAAAATGCCTCTGTTTATGTCCTGCTGTTTGAGCTGAATTATTTTAAACCAGCAGGCTCATGGCAGCAGACTCAGGTTTTCTGACATGGTGGCAGAAATCTGGGTCCTATAGCACATTGCTAGGCTACTTTGGAGGAGGGGGAATAATTTATATTTACTAGTCTTTGCACAATAATGTTGAATTGCAGTTGTCGCTTTTTTAATGTATATTGAACGGTGCTATTGAAATCTGAACTTGGTGGGATTTCAGTTCAGTACCAAGCAGCATGTTTTTTTCCCTTAGACCAACAGAAATCTCTGAAAGCCTGAGGTCTTTCATTTGTATTCTCAGGCTAGAAATGCAAGAAATGCAAAGAATATGACTGTTTTAGGAATAATTAATTAATTAAATAAATATATGTATACATAAATCTTTGTTCTGTGTTATGAATGATCTTTGAATTGCACTTCAAGATGCAGACATGAAGACATCACTTCTGCACACTTACTGTTTATGGAGGGTCTGGTTCTTGGCACTGAGCAGAAAATGGGCTGGCATGGTAGAACAAATTATCACTGTACATGAGATTTCCTGATGCATTGGAAGGATCAAATCTGCATACTTGGGCAGGACACATCTCTGGCACGGGATCATTTTTACCTTGATGCACCAAAGAGGTTTAAATCAGCATAACTGGGGATGGGTGTTCTCTACCATATGGGCATTGATTATCTAGCAGTCATCTACCATCTGCCTGCATAGATGGCTATGTGGCAGCTATGATTAATTTATTAAGAGAATAAGAGTATCTTGTATATGTAATCTTTCTCTGATACCCTGGTAGTGAAAAGCTGCTGTTAGATGTTTTAGAACTAAAGGGAATTTTTTTCCTCCACTGTAGCTCAAAGCCTTGGTCCACTCTAGTTTGGATTCCTCTTTATTTTCTACAGTGAGATGTATCTGCAGTGAAGTGTTCTTTCACTATCCACCATCTTGTGATTTATTCCAAAAACATGAAGTGAAAGACACATGTTGTCTTTCTGGACAAAGTCGTTGAGCACTGTCTGTGTTTAAGGGGAGGCTGGAAGGGCTGTTTAAGGTAATTTTCTCAGGAAAAGAGAGAGCAGTGTCTAAGGCAGAAAGGAGCAGTTGTGGATGGCTCTCTCCTGGCTCCCCTCTGCAGCAATGTCCCCGAGGTGTCACCCTTGCTAGAGGGATCTCAGGGCGGTAGATGGCACTGTGAGACTGTTGTTGCAGCTGAGTAATTCCCTTCTCAGTGAGACTGTGAGCGTTTGGCAGAGGTGACCTCGCATAAATTAGTGTCTCCCCTGCACTTCCCTGTCATCTCGCCAGCACCGGAGGAGTAAATTGGTTTCTTCTCCCCATTCCTCTCCTACATATAAAGTTAGGTGAGAAATAAGACAAGTGGAGAACCCTGAACTGTAAGAAGAGCTGGCCCCAGATTTCCAGCTGCCAGTTTCAGTTCGGTGAGAGTTAGTGAGACTTGAATTTTGGGTTCTACTTTGGCCAGCTCTCTGCAATAAAAGTTGGACAAATGCTTGTATGTTAAGTGGCATGAAATAGCAGCCATCCTTTCAATCTCCCAGCTGACAATGTCTTTGCAAGGGGTGAGATTGAAGATTAAATAGGTGAGGAGTTCTTCAAAAGGGTTGTTAGCTTTCCAGGGACACCAAAACACACATCTTAAGGAAATCCATGTTCCTTTTGCTTGAGTGATCCCTGTCCTGTTGTTGAACAGGCCTTTAGCCCCTAATACGAAGGCTACTCCTCATAAGGGCCTTCCCATAAATATGTTACTTAAAATAGAAGCCCAGAAGGCACCAAAATGTTGCTATATGTATCATGAAAGCTTAGAGTGATTGTGGATGTTATTTTAGCAATAATTGAGAAAAGAAATATTGAGTCTCTGTGCATAGAGAGAGCTTGAATTAAAAGTGTGTGTGGCGCTGCTGCTATTAGTCAAATATAGACAAGTGGAATGAGAACTAGAATAATACTTCAAAATGAATAACTACATCAGGCAAAAGTCCAATGATTTCTTTATTAAGGCTTTGATGAGCGCCAAGCAACCCCTCAGTTCTACCAAAGAGTCATACAAAATGTGAATTCCAGTATTTTATGAAACACTGGAGGAGGGAGCCCACACTGCAAGGAAGTGAAGGGTTTTTTTTTATTTTTTTAGCTCTTGCCCACAGTGCTCATTTCCCTGCCACCTGATTTGGGAGAGATCAGAACACCGAAATGCCATTTATTGTATTTTTATATCCCTTTTGAATGTACATGTAAAATTACAGAATGTTTCCTTTAAGACCAACAGTCAATATCAATGATTTGCAACTGTCTTGCCTCCTTCTCTGATCTGAAATAGACTGCAGTCATTAATGTGCTACTGACAGCTGGAGCTGGGTCACAATGAGAGGGATGAGGAGGCAAGACAGTCATAGTAATGACTTTTAACATATGTTGACAGAGATGTAGTGTTGCTTTCTGCACCCTGCTCTTTGCTTGAACTGCTTCTGTTCATTAACCAGAAAAAAGAAAACCACCTAATTTTTTCTAATGGCAATATTGAAGATAAATTTCATGAGATTCAAACTGTCATGTGCTTTATTGAGAGATGGATGGATAGTGTTTCTCTGCTTACTATCAAGTGCAGTGTGTTTTGGAGGAATAGATGAGTGCTTAATGCTAACTCTGGTTAAGGAGGGAGACTGAGACTGTGGCACGGGTGAAGGCTGGGTCCAAGCCTGTCTTTATGTCCTGAGCCGTCTGCCAGTAATGTACAACAGTAACTCACCTCACAGATTTGTTTCTCACAACTTCTGGTTCATAGGATTCTGGATACTGTTGGTCAGCAGGGCCAAACTATTGGGAGTCAAACCTACCAGCTGCTACCCTGAGTCTGACTGTCCAGAGCAGCTGGGATTTGCTTCGACTTCCCTTCCACTGTAGTTCTGAATGGGCTTCTGGGCATGGCAGATATCGCAGTCTTGTTAATAGAAGGCACAGAAGTACTTCCATTGTGTATTTCTTTCATGGTTGTTAAAAGAAACTGAGCTATTCCTGGAAGAAATGACAAATCCCTGGTGATCAACTTTTTTTACTTGCACAGCTCGTAACCAAGAAAAATACAATTTGTGAATGCAGGAACAGCTTAAAGATCCTTTCCCATAAAGAACAATTTGTCAATCAGGAAAATAAAGCAAAATGTAGAGCATGTCCTAATGGGAAACCTTCCCATGCTGTCTGGTGTCTGGCATTCTGGTGGGTGGTGCAAAGCCAGCTATCCTATACCTGATAGCTCTTTCACTTAAGTGATCTGTGAAATTTCCCTGGGGCACCTCTGCAATGAGGAGCAGAGATGAAACCTTACATAGCCAGAGGCAAATCTTGCTACTAAGTGGATGCCTGGAATGAAAACCTCTATGTAGCAGTGGGATGGTGTGGAGATTTCTGCTGTGGGTAAATGGTGGTAAGCACAGTTTTTGCTTGAGAGGGTTATGTGGCTTTATGAAGCTAAGTATGGAACATGGACGTGGTGCAAATCGTGACACTTTATTAGTGATGCTGTGTGTGTGTCTAAGGCAAAACATGGTGGTGTGTGCAGGGGAAAAACTAATATGAAAAAGGGAAAGAGGTTTTTAAAAAGAGAAAGAACATGTTTCCAGCAACTCCATCTTCAATCAAAAGTTAGAAAATGGCTCTTCATTGCTGTGACCAAGTTCTCCTGTCTTCCAAAGTAATGCTCCAGATCACACAGCAGCTTCACAGTGACCCAGACAAAGCTGTTTACTGGCTGAATTGAGGAGATTTTCACAGAGGATGGAACCAAAAGTATTGTCTCTTATGTTGCGCTGTTGTCAACAGTATTAAGCAGTTGCCAGCTGCTAATGCTTCAGACTCTGCTGTCTGCTTCGATGTGGGGGGTAGTACACAGAATAACATGTATCATGCATGGCCACCTTGGATATTGAATTTCTGACATGTTTCAGTAGCCTGGAAATCAATAGGCAGCAGCTGCAGTGGAGCCAGGGGCACTGCAGGGCCCTAAACTCTGCTGTTAGCAGGGGAAGGGGCACACACCTTGGAGTCTTGCTTCAACATGGATGGTTTGCAGCATGAAGGGAGGAAGATGCAAGGCTTCTCTGTCTTGCTACACTGTAGTCCTCCCAGCACCATATAGTGAGCTGCTGGGTCACTGGAAGGTAATTGGGGATAATCTCTGTGGTGAGGCATTGGCAGTAAGTGACAACATTAGGTTTGGGAACAAGGTGGACAGCCAATGTTGTGTTGTTGGCAGAAAAAGTGGCTGGTGTCTGTGGCTTCCTCTAAACAGCATCTATGAGTTAAGAACCCTCAAAGGAAGCAAACCCAAAGCTTCAGCACTAGCATCAGCCCAGCAGTCAGGTCAGCAAAGACAGGCCTTGTGCCCAGGAGAAGAGATCTGCTGACAGTGTTGCAGGAAGTAGAGAACCAAGTAGAGAAACCCCTGGGTTGGCTGGCCACGGGAGCCTCATTGCTTCAGCACTCAGAACTTGTTGCACATGTACTTTGTAGGGTTCCTGTAGAAGGAAGATGACTTTGGAAGGAGGTGAGGGGTGGATCTGAGTCCCTTTGTGCTTATGCTGTGATTTCCAAGGGAGGAGGTGAAGAACCAGTTCCTGAGCTGACTCCAAGTATGTCTTTGTGATGGAAACAAGGAGGATTTCAGCTCCCTTCCAACACGAAGAGAGCACAGTGGTGACCATATTCTCATGGAGGCCTTAAATGGTGTGTATACCTGTGTCAATGAAATCCAAAGACATCTGTCTAAAAGGTATTCAGACATTCAGAGAGATGAGTATCATCCAGAAGAGGCAAAATGACAGATTGCTTCCAGCCTTCAGAACCTAGCTGACATGAACACTTCTGCAGAAATCCATAGTATGAAGTGCCTGACAAGAAGCAGGCAACAAAATAAGTAAACTGTTTGCACTGCCTGAATTAAAGGAAAAAACAGAACCAAGTTGGATTAGTAAGTAAAGTTGCTATTAATCAACCTCTGGTGGTAGCAAAGTGAAGCTAATGCATTTTAAAATTGCCTTTAACCTTCTACCACGACAGGATCGTTATTAAATTCCGTGATCTCACTGCTGTGTATGGGTATAAAAGCGAGTGTAGCAGCCAGTGAGACAAACCCATCATGACGCCGTGTTGTGACAGAGATTGATGCTCTGTATCCCCACTACCCTTCCATGTGCCTGAGAGGTGAAAGTAGGGACTGGTTCTGCATTAATGCAGCCATGTGCTATGTACATATGGTGGCATGGAGATAAATTTCCTGTAGTCCCTGCCTTCTCCATGTACAGCTGTAAGGATACAGAGTGCACTGCTACAACACTCAGCAAAGTAGCCCAGCCTTGGTAGAGAAAGAAAATTTATCTTTTACTTAATTAAATCTAGGACTGGGAGTGAGAAAGGAAAAGATTATTCTAGACACCTAAATAGATTTCCTTTGTGTAGGATTACATAGCTCAAAGTAATTTCTATCTTGATCTTAACTATTGAATGCTGCCTGGCAGTAGCACCAGGTCAATATGAAGGGGAAGAAGCCCACAGTCCTCTCTGTTTCCCCAGAGAGTTTCATGATGCCTCCAAATCACTGTTGAAATAATGCAGCCTTGAGGGTGCCACCTCACTAGTGGTACATCTTCACTCAAGCTGCTAGGAATGGTGGGTGGACAGAACACCACTCCTAAGGGTCTCCCAAGTGCCAGATCCTCATGGATTCAGAAACGGCAAGAAAGGAGCTCTTAACACACTTGGTTTGGGGCCGAAAGTGAAGATTGACTCATTTCACTGACTTTCCTTGTTGCAAGAAGCCAGCTTACTCTCGTTGTGAGATGATGAAATGAGTGACCCTCAGAGTGAGGGAACACATGACAGTAGAGTCATGGAGTCAACTGGAGCTGTCTAGAGGCAAAGAGTTTAAGGACTAAATGGAAGCTAAAAAGCTAAAAGGGACATTCTCCCTTAACCCCTGCAGGAAAATGAGACTTTTACATGGGAGTGTCCTCTCGCCACACGAGTGGCATCACCGTGTGCATGCAGAGTGCAGGAGAGGTGAGATCCTTCCAGTTGCAAATCCTGGTTTGAAGGCTTGTGACAGGCCTGAATCATTGCTCAGTAGCCAGCTTCTGAGACTGGAAAACCTGGTGCTCTCATATTTTTGTTTTTCTTACAGCTATAGTGGTATTTAAAGCACAGTGGAGCCAACTGACTCTTCTTATGTGTCACTGAAAGCTGGTGGGAGGGAGATACAGAGTTTGAAGCTACCCAGGACCACTGAGACCATGCTCTCTACAACCCATTAAGAGCAAACCTGTAATTCAAGACCTCCCATCATTCCTCCAGCCCTAGAGAGATACCCCAATACACATGCAAGGAAAATTTGTTTTTTATACTGAGGCATGCTGCACATTTAGGCTGCACACACTGCAGGGCGTAGACCTTTCCTTTTGCCCAGCTTAGCAGCAGCTGGGACTTTAGTCTTGTTGTACTCTGTGTTCCTCAATGAGCCAAGGACCACCAGCTGCTGAAACAGCCGATGCTCAGGGCACAGTAAAGTCCTCAGTTGATCAAACCAGGTCGTCCTGTCCTGGGGCATGTAGCAAAAGGGGAATCTCTGCCTCACAAATTTGGTTTGACAACCATTTCTGCAGGATGGGGGAGGACAGCAGTACCTCCTAAAGTTGTGGCAGTATCCATGTTACAGTGGTGCCTAAAATCCTGCAGCTGGACATTTCAGTTATACAGACAGATTAGACATTGCTCAGTGACATGGCTATTCACTTCTAAAGTTTTCTGTGGACTTCTTGCTGATTGAAATATCCCTCCATGACTTCCCTCCAAAGAAGTACCATAGTATCTGTCTTACATTGATTCTGCTTATGAATTCTCTACTGGTACTTCCAGGTATGTTTCATTTTCTCTAACCCAGTTTCCTATGCAAGTACTGAAGTTAGTACTTGAGAAAATCTCACCACACTAACTTTGACTCTTTCTACAATAACGGATATGTCAAATTCAATTCTTAAGACCTCTAAGCTGCTTTTTAATCTAGTAATATGCTTCCTATTTTCATGTTTATTTATTTCTGTGGTAGCAGTGTCCTTTAAAGAGCAGTCTAAAGACACTTCAGGGAAAGAGTCTTTTGTGCAAACAACCAGTGTGAATGGCAAAACCAGATGAGCTTTTAGGTACAAAAAGTGTCAATTTAACCTTACTTTAAGAGCCCCTTCCTCTATCGTGTTTGTTTCAGATTCTCATTACTTTTTCTGAGAGCAATATTAAATCAATAACCATCACTTTTCTGGAAATCTTTTTTCTAATTCCCAGAATCTGGAGATCATCATGCAATTATAAAATACAGCTGTGGAAATCAAGGCACAAAAAGGGCAGGTGATTAGCCTGTGTGGGTGGTTGAGTTAGTCATATAATTCAACAGCACTTGTCTCTCTGTGCTGCATTTTAACTATTGAAGAAGCATCATTCCCTTTCCCCAGGATGCATCCTGGCTTTAGATTAGTCCTTCTCAAAAAAGCTTCTGAGTTGTGCTATCAGAATACTTGGGCCATATCACAAACTTTCTGTAGACTAGCATGATGTACCCTCATCCAATCCAGCTGTGGAGTTGTGATTTGTCATGAGTCCCAAAAGTACAAAGAAATTGCAAGGAAGGGGGGTTGTGGTGGTGGTGGAGGGGGTGTTGTGTTTTCCTCCAGGGAACAAGCTGTGCAAATGTGCTGTATTTAGCACAAGGAAAGGAGCTCTTTAAGAAGTAGCTGGATGGGGAGTCAATCCCTTCTTATGTTTCTAATCTGAAGGTAAATGTGAGCAAAAATATATTTTCATGTCTGTGAATTTTTGTGTGCTGCTAGTGGGGTATAGCAGGTCTGAGCTATATCTGTGCTCCTGCTACCAATATTCCTCAGGAAATCTCTCTTAAAAGTGATTGCTCCAGCTGGCTGGAATAAGCCTTCAGGTGCCATCACTCCCATTACTGTCCTTTAAACTGATGGGTAACTGTGGTTAGAAACATGGAAGGGAATCAGCCTATACAGTGCTGCTCTCTGCTGTGCTGGGAGCCTCTCATGCAGTCCTAGGGCATTGCATACTGCTGTCTGCCTCTGCAGTGTTGCAAATTCTTATGCTTAAATGAAGAGGGCTGTCTGTTCTCATGAGTTTATGATTGTCCCAGCTTAACTCATTGGAAAAGCATGCTACAATAGTAACTTCAAAAGACCCTCTGCAGCCCAGCTCCC
Organism: Prinia subflava; assembly: GCF_021018805.1. NCBI lineage: Eukaryota > Metazoa > Chordata > Aves > Passeriformes > Cisticolidae > Prinia > Prinia subflava. The sequence goes on from NC_086260.1 coordinate 9,387,141, forward strand.
ACATTGCTCTTCAAGAGCTTGGGGGACAGGGGGAGAAGCTAATTTAACTGTAGGCCTTTAACTCAAGTACCTCAGATAGAATTCTCATCCCCCAGACTGCCCTAAAGCCATGGGTTTCTGCTTTTGGCCCCTCCTGCAGAAACTGATTTTCTCCCTTGGTGCACTCAGAGCTTTAGGAGGTTGTTTCAAGGAGATTCCCAAGTATTTTTGTGTTGAGCCACTTCCATTTCCACCAGGCACTGAAAAAGTTTCCAGACTCCCACCTCCCAGCATGGCATATGCCACGTCACACTTGGCTGGCAGCTCCCAAAATGGCAAATGCTTCTCAGATGTGAGCAGAGCATAGAGGGTGAAGCTGCTGCCCCTTGGCAGGGTGCTAGGCTGCCCTGCAACAACTGCTTTTCATGCAGGTAAGTACAGAAAAGCTGAACTGAAAAGCCAAGGTCCATATGGATGCATCGATGGATGTATTCTCTTGCTATCATAACTGACCTGTTCCACATGAGTAGCATGAGACACCAGCCTCTGAAACTGGAATTAGCTCATGCTATCCCAAGGAGAGCTTGGCTCCTAATATTTTAGATTATAGCAGATGTTGCACATAATATAATAACTCTCACAAAGGGAGGCAGAGATGCAGAATGAGACCTACCAGATAGCTAATAAAAGAAAAAGCCTCATGAAGAACAAAAAAAAGCTGCTAGCGATTGCAGTGATATGTTGCCCCCAGGAAATTAAAAGCACGAATGCCCTGGCATATGCAATAAGCATCTCCTTTGTGTCCATGTAAAAGTGCTGAAGCGTCTGCACTATTAAGAGATTGAAAAGATGCTTTTAAGTCTTCAGTTCAGCTGCTTGCAAGTGGCAGTGAAGAAAATGAAGTAGATCTGCCTGGCTGCTGTGCAACTTTATTTACCAGAGAACCCACCTTCAGGATAAACACACGCGTCAATGCACGCACCTGTGTGGGGCTGCCAGGCAGCTGCCGCTCGCTGAAGGGAAGAGGCGCCAGGCTCCAGCTGTAACGCGAATGTAGAATGGGAACAGTGTGCTCTCCGTATCTTTCACGGGCAGATATCTGTCCAACGTCAGCCGGAGATTTGGGACCCGCAGGGAGCCGGTGTGGGTCTGCGCCCGGCGCCTGTTTGCAGGCGAGGCCCATCCTGTCTACGCAGACCACCCCCCCGGTGGAAAAAATACACAATACATACATACTGACACGATTTTTCTACTCCCCTGGCCCCAGTTTGGCGTTCCCCGCCCTCCGCGGCGCGGGGAGCGCACCTGCGCGGCGGGCGGCCCGGGGCTGTGCGCAGGCGGGGGCGGGCAGCGCTCCCCCGCCCGGCCCCGGCCCCGCCGCCGCCGCCGCATGCACCGCCCGGCCATAAAAGCGCCGGGGAGCCCGGCCGCGCTCGGCAGCGCCCGCCGCTCCGCCGGCCCCCCCGGGCCCCTCCAGCCGCGCCGCTGCCCCGGGGGGCGGCAGCGCCGCCCCTGCCGCGATGCCGGGCTGGAGGAAGAGCCTCGCCCTGTGCCTGCAGCGGATGCAAGAGGACGGTGAGAGCGGCGGGGGGAAAGGAGAGCTGGAGGTGCTCGGAATTACCCTCTGCCTCCCCTTTTCCGTTAACTCTGTGGGGTGATGGTGGTGGTGATGATGTGTGTCCCTCTGGGAGGAAGACGATCCTCTGCTGGCATGGAGCTCCGCGGATGAAGGGACTGGAGGGAGGGATGCTCTTTGTGCCGATAAACTTTGCCGCAGCCAATCTTCCCTTCCATCCCTTGCTTGGGCTTGCTTGGGTTTTGCTTTCGTGTTATTTTCTTCGTCAGGTGGTGGGGGCAAACCTGAGCGCGAGGTGGCTGCACGGTCCTTTTTGGATATTTACAGGGACTTGCCGTATCTGAGCCCCAACTTTCTAAAGCTACTGGTGATGCAGTTTCCAGCTGGTAATTTTTCTCAGTGCTAACCCCACCTGGGGAAGAAAGGGTTTCCAAATTGCACAGAGAACGTGTTATGGTAATCTGATTCCTATTGTGCCGCTTACTGTTGCTCACAGTGACTGTGAATTATTTTGTTTACATGCTCAAGAGTGTGATGTTAAATAAATGCTGGACCTGCGGCTCATAAAAGTCATGAGAAGACATCCACAAGGTGGCACAGCATAAGGGAGGTTTAAACGTTGCACCCCGGCTCCTGCCTTTGTAGATGAACAGGGATGAGAGTGGTGGGGAAAGTTTATGTCTCTGAAATGAAGTGCAGTTCTCCTGTGCACTCATGGGACTCAGGTGTAGGAGCTGATCCAGGATAGGCAGAAAGAAGTAGAAATACCTATTTTATGAAAGTCTGCTGCTCTGGTGCAAAGTAGCTAATGGTCAGCTTTTCCTTTGGGTCCCTTCCCAGAGTACCTCTCTAGACTGTTCTGGTCTGTAAAACAGACTTAACAAATATATGAAGTGGAACTGTTGCAGCATTTTGTGTGAATAATACAAGAATTGTGGAGTTCTTTGAACCTGCTGGTTAATAAGCACAGAAAGAAATTGTGCTGTTAGATCCCCTGCAAGGTATTAGGATAGCGTCATTAAGCTGCTGTGTCTTTCTGATGCTGATTCCTGGCTCCCACTGCTTTGGGAGAACACCATGTATTTCTGCTGCTGGATTGCTCTAGGACCATGGCTTCCCCTTGGAGCTTCCATCCACCTGAGATAGAGCTCTTAAAAATCTTGTCCTGTAGAAGAGTGAATTAATCCCCTGCTCAACACACCGAGACCTGTTGGCAAGAATTCAGCCCTGTTATGGTGCAGTGCTTTGTAACACTGCCTTGCTGCAGCTGGCACAAATCCTTTTGCACCATTAGATTGAGGTGGCTTTGGGAACCTGATTAAACATTCACAGCAGGGACTTCTTGATGTACAGCTGTACTGGGTTAGTGTTTGCTGGGTTACTTTCTCTGTGACTTCATATGTGTGTGTACTGGCTCTTGTCTCTGGCTCTATGTAATGCCTTTCCTTCTCATCCCCCTTTCCTCTGACTTCAGTCCCAGCACTGCAGTGAGTCTGTGGCTGGTGTGCGTCCCTTTGATACATTGCATTTATTTCCACGGGTGGTTCAAAGAGTAGTCAGTCTTGGGGTGGTGCCATTTAATGGGAGAATGGCTTCTCTGGATGGATAAATCTTGCAGGCTTGAGTTGATATGCTGTATGGAGGAAGATTAGCTGAGCTTGTAGGGAACTTCTTTCCCTTTTCCACAAGACAACCGGTTTGATGGTTGTATTATAGCATATAACTCTGCAGGGGCAGCAGAGGAAGTATTTGGTAATGTTTTTGTAGCACTGCAGTGCTAACAGGTATGTAATAGAAGGTTTTGCATCATGATGTGTCCCTGTCTGTGGCAGAAGGATTGGAACTAGATCTTTAAGATTTCTTCCAACCCAAACCCTTCTATAACAACACTGCAAGAAATGTCTGCACTGTTCAAATTTTGATTTGGCAAACCAACCTCCAACCAGTATATGAAGAAATATTGACTTCTGTTTTTCTTTATTCAGAGCAAGTTATGTCTGCCTTGATGGCATCTCTATGCCTATGTGGTTGTGATAGATTTGTTGGGGTTTTTTTATACCCAAGCTGGGGAGATTTTCCCCCAGGCATGTGTATTCTGGCCCATCATTTTTTTCAGTTCCTCTGAGGACCACAGTACTTAAGCTTCCAAAGGAAATGTCCTGGTTTTCAGCAGGAGCACAATTGTAATTAGAAGAGTGGTATATTTTGGTTACTGACTATTAATGTGCTGAGCACCTTTTGCAATTTGCAGCCATTCAGAGATGGATTAGAAGCTTCATTAATCACAGTTGGTAGAAAGGTCAGCTATGGTAAGTCACATAGGGAAATGCAAGATATACACAAACTGTGCTGAAGTATGATTGCCATTTCAAAATATCATCCCCAGTGAATCTCTTAATGCATTTTTGCCTTAAAATTTCTGTCTGCAGGAAGATGGGAGTGACTTCTGGCCAGTGTATAGAAATCCTTAATTATATAATGTTGTTGGTTTCCTCTACCACAAAGAGGCTTGTACATGGGATGTCCTACTGCTTATTCTGTTTCATGCAAGAAAAAAAATTAATTGGTGTCAATGACATGGAAGTAATTGGCGAAAAATGTGTTTCCTCCAGCCTGCATTGATAACAGACCTGTTAATCCAAAGTCATGGGGTTGATCAGCTCCTCCCTGCATTACTGTGGGGTTGTCTCAGACCTGAAAGGAGAGATTAAAGCATACAGTTTTTCTGTCCCTCACTGTGTGGCCACATCTTCTGCTGGTTTCTTTCCCTGATAACTCATCCTCTTTTGAGGCAGTGATGAGATCTAGTTGGCCCTGCCAGACCCTTTTCCATCACAGTTTCTGCCCTTCTTATTGCTGTCCTTTATGTGAGGACTGATGGATTTGAATTGCATTCTTGCTGCTCCAAGGTTTTCAGTGGCAGAAGAAGCAAAGGCTAATTTCTGCTTTGGTAGCAAGGATGTATGTGGGCAGGTGGGAAAGTCTCTGTGTTTTTGGCACATCTCAGTGGATGTGGAAACTGTGTCTAGAAAGGATAAACTGTATCTGCAGCCTGAGAATTAGAGATGCTTTTATCCAGACTGGTGAAACAGAGTGTTAGCTAGATGCATAGGACTTGTGTAAGATGTGCCACGGTTGTGGGTAGACACCCTTTGCTTACCCTGAGATGTTTTTCTGCTTCGAGGGAGAGGGAATACAGAGTTTGAGTGTAAATTTAGGTTGTTGATACAATTCCTCTTCCTCTCCCAGATGGATTTCCTTGAGTAAAAGCAGAAAATTTTGACTCTCACCTTTAGAACTCCAATATGATACCTTATAAAAATAAAAGCCAAAACCAAACCTTACAAAAGACTGAGGTAATGGGATTATAAAATATGAAGTGAGTTATCCAACCCTTGCTTGAATCATGAGGCAAGTGGAAAGGAGGGGAATGGGAAAGGGACAAGTCAGAGCTGCCTCAAAAAGTGACGATGTAGCAGGGCTTTGTTGCTGCTGTTTGCTTCCTTTGCTTGTATACAGCTCCGTGCTCGTTACCTTGGAAACAGCTGTAGGAGCATATAGGGGCATTTTGCTGCTGTGCAGCCGTGGGCAGAGGTGTCCTGTGGTGCATGGAAAGGAAAATCTTTGGTGGTGCAGGTTGATTTGCAAGATGAGGGCAACAAAGTAAAAACCCGTTGCAAGAGCTCCCTTTCTTGGCTGTCCTGTCTTGCTGTAGGTACAGTTTGGCAGGAGTGGGACTCTGGGGAAAATTTAGCAGGGGGTGGATTTTCATGATTTTGGTAGAGTTATTTAATTTTTTATAATAGGAAGTATTATATAAATATCTCAACAGTCTGTTTTGAGGAGGCTTATAACAGCTGGGCTGTGGACATCAGATTTTTATTCAGTTCTCAGAATAATGTAGTGGGATGCTTTGCTCAATAGCTCTGAAACTATGTTCATGACTAGAAATGGGATTCTTCTACTTATTCACATGCATCTGGAAGAAGCATCCCACTAAGATGGAAATTTGCTGGGTTTGCATGATTAGCAGAAAATTAGATCTTTCAATGGATTCCATGTTGTTTGTGATATGCGTGTGATGTGTAGAATAACTGCTAAAAAGAATGTGAATTGTCTTTTGTTCACTTACTCATAAACATTTTGATCTTGCAAATGTTACGGTGTGCCTGACTTTTAATCAGTTGAATGATTCTGCTATTTCAAATAGTGTTTTTTCTTGTGCTTGCCACATCAGAAATAATTCAGTCACTTGGAAAGGTTTTTTTTTTTTTTTTGTTTTTATCAAGTTGTCTTAGGACCATCTTTCAGTGCCAGGTTGAGTCTGTTCCATTTTAATACATTGCTTTAGGGAGTCCTTTTGTCCAAACCTACAATGACATGATCTATTATACTGGCACTGCATTTTCAGTAAAGAAATTCGGCTGTGTAGCTGTCACTTACTTAGCGTGCAGTTGAAATGTTACAACTGAAGGGCTGTTACATCTGTCCACTGTATGTGGTGTATTAATGTATTTCTGCATGTGATACTCTTGCTGTACAATGTGTCCAGGCTTTATCACAGATGAGGACTTGCTCACACATAGCTCAGGGATTTATAGGCTGCTGTTTGTTGGTAGTACTCATTATACGGGCACTACTTTTAAACAAAATGTAAAAATAGAGGTTCTGACCCTCCAATGAAGTATGGTATGGAATTAGGATTGCATGAAGGCTGTGGTAGTAATGCTTAGGGGATAATGCTCACTTATCAACCTGATGGAAGAGCCAGAGCAAATCCTGCTAGACTTTGATGGGGTCTTTTTTTGCTCATTAATATGTTGATGGGGATTTGGCACCCATTGAGTGAGTAATAACTGCACACAAGCACTCTGTTCACTGCTCCCTTCCTTGCTGCCTGTCACACTGCTCTGAGTTTGAGCTGCTGCTTTGGATCCTGTACTTCAGCAGTCAGAAAATTTAGCTCTGATTGAGAAGTCCTGCTCAACTTGGGGATGAAGCCAGAAAGGTTTTACAGAATGACTCCAAAGCTGCATTGAAATTTGATTAAAGACAGAGATTGATCATTGTTTTGCTTTTTGAAGTGATCTGCCAGATTTTACAACCGGAATGTGCTCCCATATCTACAAACTTCAGCTTTATGAAACTGTATGGACATTGTGGCTTCTGCTCTCTTGTTTATGTTATTACCCTGTGGGGATTCTTGTGAAGAAGTTTTATTAGCAATATTGAGTGATGATGCTCAGTGCTGACAAAAGCATCAGCTGCAGTGGTTTGGCATGCTTTTTCTTTAGAGCTGCCAAGGTTGGAAAGTGTCAGGAGAAACCTTTCAGGATGCTGAAGACCTTGATGGAAACCATGAATTGCGGTAGCCAGGAAAATTTCAGAGTGAGGAGAATTGCCAGATCTGTCTGGAATTAGGCCATGTTTGATGTTCTCCAAACCTATTGGTGTTTCTATGGACTCATGCCAAGTGTAGTGGCAAAACACATGGGCAATTCCCAAGAAATGGATGTGGTCTTTGAATCTGCCCCAGTCTTGAGCTGTGATTGCAGCTACTGACCCAGAGAGCTCCTGATGCTCTGGGTTGCACTGAGGAGTGCTCAGGTTAAACCAAGGTGTGTGGCCAATCTGAGGTGAATGATTTGCTGTGCCTTTTTTTTCATTTCTGTTTGTCTCTTCTAAGTAGACACAAGTGGTAGAGCTACTTAGTGGTAGGCAAAAGAAGGCTGTCCACCAGGGCATGAGTTCTATGCCAGATTCTCTTTCTATGGTTAGGATTGTGTAGGCCTTCCTACAAGTGTCTCATTTTACTGACTGTTTTGTTAATTATTTGCCTTCATTATAATGGAATAAAAGTATTTATTTTGAAAATGAAGTGAATTTAGAGGCAAAAATGTAGTAGAATAATTATAGAGGTAGAGCTCTATTGAAATTACCTCTGTGTAGACAAGCCCCAAGACAGTGAATCAGGCATTTCTGGAGCTCTGCATCACATAAATGGAGCCATTTCTTTTAATAGCCAGACCTAACCATTGACATTCAAAGCAGTGATCTATGTGCAAAAGGCTTAGATTTTCTAGAGGTACCCTTTCTTTTCTAGAGGAAGGTGAAAGCTTTTTTTCCCATTATGGTCTCTTTTCCCAGAAAGGCCATGTCTCATATTCCCATGAATGTTGGTGATGATCCCATGTTTGTGGGAACTGCTCCTGCATTCATGTCTTGGGCTAAAGGCAGTCATACCATCTAAATATCTGTTTGTGTTCCTGAAATGAGTATAGCTGCTGTGCATTGACACTGGTATAACTGGGATTGGAACATGGCAGCATTTGATTGAGAAAATAAATCCCATGCTGATGGTCTCTGTTGGAAATGGGAGCATCTCTTCTGCAGTGCTTGGCCGGGGTGAACCACCCAGTGGAATGGAACATTCCCTCTTGGAAGGGTCTGCATTTTGTCCGGTTATTCTTGGTCTTGCTGTGTGCTCTGTCCATTGAGAGAAAAATGTAATGAAACTTTCCATTTAAAATCCAAGTAGAATTTTTATTCAGTCTTCTTGTTTTGTTAAAAGAATGAATTATCTTTTTATTTTCTCCAAATTTCCTCCCCCTCTTTGTCTTTGGAAAATAAAGGAATTCAAATAAGTTTGTAAAATTTATTTAGTTTAGCAATTATGATGATTTCCCTGTTTCTGACTCTCCCCCTCATTAATGTTAGATGAACTTGGCATCTAGTAATTACTGGCTTTCACTTTTCAGCCAAAACTATTTTCTGGCTTCAGCAAAATTTGCAGATTTCAGTGATAGTGTTGAGAGCACTGCTTTCCACTGGGAAATTAGTTCAAACATTTTCTTCTGACAGCTTCAGGTATGTGGCATCAAGACCATTCTATATTTAAGGAGAAGAGGTTTTTCATGGTATTTGAGCTCAAGGAAATGCACTGCATTAGGATGGGGTTGGATCCATGTCTTATCTGCATTAAGTGGAGGTGTCAGTGACCCTGCCAGCAAAGCTGCTGTGTCTTGAGGAGTAGAAACCTCTTGCTGAGGCCACAAAATAAATTCTATGCTACCTTCTTCAAATTATCTATGAAGTAACACAATTTTTTGCTTAATAACTTCATTTCCACTGTGAACAAAGCAGTACAGAGCTTTTGTTTGAGCAATTCTATTAATACTGGCTACTATTTTGTTGCCAGTCAGAGGCTTTTTAAGGTATTTATTTGGATTATAGATTTTGTTGCCTTTTCTGGTACATGTGGTACTGTTAGTCATCCTGGTGACACTTCATTCACCTATACAAAGGAATAAAAGTTCCAGCTCACATTTGAGTATTGCCTCATACAGCCCGAGAGGGGAGCTGCTACTTCCATAAAGCCTGAGAGATCTCACTTGGGTCCCGTGGGATGGAGCTGAGATTAGCTGCTAGAATTTTTTCTTCTGTCTTCAATTTATAAAAAAATTTTCAAATCTCTTCTCTGTTCTCAAGGCTAAGTTGAGTTGAATGTACAGAGTCTGCACAGAGGACTCCAGTCTCATCTTTGGTCCCAGTTTGATGAGAGCAGTAACCAGGGGAGCAGGGTGTAGACTGTAGAGTTGGGGGTGGAAGGCTTGTCCTCATTTGCATCCCCTTGCAGCAGAGGCCTTGAAGATTTAACAACAAATGAGATGCAAAGAAACAAGGAGAAAAATAAGATAATAAGGCAAACTGTCAGGCAGGGTGGCAGTTTTGCAGAAATTAGTGATGCTAAGTTGCTCTCTTCTTACTTGGTACCAATATGCTTTTCTGGTTCAGTTTTTCTATGTATGCTCAGGAAATGATGTTTCCAAGAGTGGGGGCTTCCTCATTAAAACTGTTTTGCCCAGATCCGTAGCTTCTGATTATTGGAAGTCAGGGGAAATTCCCTAGGGCTGTCAGACTGGGATGAATTTAGTGAAGGGCTGGGAGGATATGTTAGTATTCATAGCAGCTTGTCTCGGGGCTATGTGTTAATCCTGAACAGAGGGCAGTGTTGGGAATGAATATTTTGTTTCTAGATTAAAAGCTCTTTTGTTTTCTTTCATCTTGAAATAGGAGGCAGTCAATCTCAATACTGTACATGCAATGATGTCTGTAAAAACACCCTTACAAACTTCCCTTTTGAGGTTAGAGGGCAGATAGATCTGTGTGAGGTGTGGCGGTGCTGTCTCAGTCTTCTTCCCCTTGGGAGCGTCATCTTTTCAATCTTCCTCCATCTCTGGTTCTCCCCTTCATGTTGTGGAGGTTTCTTCTCAGCTGGAAGGTAGCCACAGGTAAAATGCTTTGGCTCTGTCCCACGGGGAGCTGTCCAAGTTGTTTCAAACAAAAGCAAAGTTCAGGCATGCTGCAAATCCCATGGCAGACATTTAGATGAGATATTGATGCTGTGAGCATGCTCCAACTCACTGGCCATGCTTTGCTACTCCAGAATCTTTCACGGACTTTGTGTCCTTTGCATCCTATCCAAACACCTTGTGCAGCAGCACCTGGCTGCATGAAATGGCTGCCACGTTCCCCAGTAGATCAGGCTGTAGCCCAGTGATAACTGCAGCAATTCCTGTGTCTGGCACTTACTGATGAGTTGGTTGGTGTTGAGGGTTGGGCCACAGGCCTTTTGGTCCTGTGCCTATGACTGAGCATAGGGCTTGCAGAAAAATAATTTTATCATTTAGTTTCTCAGAGTGATGGGGTGTTTTCTCTGTCATTTGAGATTAGTGGGACTGAGGGGTTCTGTGCTACTCTGAAAACCTCTGCATGCCACAGTCTTCGTGTCTGCGGAACACGGATAATGACTGCCCTTTAAAAGGTTTTGATGCTCAGATCAAAACGGATATGAAAGTGCAGTTATTAAGTGTAACTTCATGGCTGTCTTCCTCTGCTTAGTGTCTTCATAGTCATAATTATACCAATTGAGCCAAATATTTGAACAAAAATGAGGTAGAAAATGTCTTTCTGGCACAGGGTTGCAAATCTATTGCAGCATAGAGCTGGGCAGAAAAAGATGATCTGTTTATGTGGATAAAAATTTCCCTCTACAGTAATGAACTGTGCTGCGAGTTTACCAGCTATCTAATCTAGTTTCCATCCGTTACACCAAGTGATAATCCTCTAGCAAATTAGGTGCTGTTAGCAGCATTTCTGTCAGCCTGGCTCTGGCTGCACATCTAGGCAACCTGCCTTTGAGGAATTTCAAAATTTGCCCTAGTCATTCATGCTGCTTCCTCAGCCTCTGGAGACTGCATTTCACATGTAATACAAAGCTGAACTGTCTCACTTCTTTAATTGTATTTATTCTGCTTTTCCTCCACCCACCACCTGCCAAGGCTGTTTGGCCATGTCTAGAGCTGGCTCCTGGGTTGTTTTCTTGGAATATCCATTGTAATTGGCTTTTTGGTGTATCCTGTCCTACTTTAATATAATTCCTTCACTGTTACTGTGCTTATACAGGGACTTGTTACTTAAGTGGGTGGGGGATCAGGAAGCAAAATGTGTGCAAACCAGGCTGGGATGCTGGTTTCTCTAGGGCTTACTGCTGTAGGTGTTCTTGCCTGAGGATGAGCCGTACAGCACTGTGTGCCTTTGGCTCCCAGAGCCAGGCCTGCTCTGTGGTGAGCCCCGTGCTGCTGTGGCAGCTGGCCCTCCTCTGCTCTTTGGAGCTGCCCCTTGCCAAGGGTCATGTACTGCCTGGAGAGATTCAGTGACAGTGATATACTGCAGGGAATGCCATCCAGTTTCTGTCTCTGAATAATTAAGAGGGAGAGTGTGGCTTTTGGCCAGGGAGCGCCATCCTCTTCCACCCATCTGCTTCCCTGACTGTTGCTTGGAGCAGCTGCACATCTCCAGGGGCTTCTGGCCAGGGCAAGGGGGTGCAGATTTGACTACTCTTTGTTGTCTTGCCACTGACATACTTAGTGAACTTCATGTCCTTGGGGTGCTGTTTTCCTGTGCTTCTCTTTTGTGCAAATTCACGCCACGATTTTTAATTGCAAGCTGCAGTGGTAGTTCTTGGTTTCAGTGCTGTGGTGGAGAGCACAGAGATGTGAGTGAGGGACAGGGACTGGAGGAGTGTGGAGTGAGGGGCCTTGTTTTACTGCTATCTCTCTCTGCAGCTGTGAGCTTCTGATAGAAATCCAGCTCCAGCACAGCTGGCTGTAGGCTGGAGGTGCTGCTCAGCAGTGTGCAGGGAGGGCAGCACTGAATTGCTCTGCAGGCAGACCCCTCATGCTCAGGTGTGATGGGCATGCTGGTAAAGCCCTCATGAAGAAGGAGGAGGCCTGTTCAGCACCATGTAAAGCAAAAACCACTGACAGATCAGCCCTTGCATAGGAGGGGCAGGTGATGATGACAGCCTCTGCAGTTTCAAACCAGCTGAGGAATTCCCTATGTAAAAGTTTTTTAATGTGACTAACTCTAGAGTGAACTGGCTCTAGAGGCTTTTCATAGCCCCTCAATATAGTAGGATAATGTAATATTTTTATTAGCTGTGGCCCTGTACAGTGGGGGTGGTCCAGCATCTGACCCGTTGGACTTTAACACCAAGTAAGTGACAGGCAGGAAGACACCTCTAAAGTTGTGACAGCTTTTCAAACTCATGTCTGGGGACTGTACTCTACTGCAAGCTCTTCCCCACCTACAGCTTTTCTCATTCAGTTTCCTGCTGGAGCTCAGCAGATTTCCTGTGATGATTCACTGCTCTGAGCCAATGTGACAGTCGGTGTGTGACTCCTATCTACCTGTCACCTCCTCAGCCTGCCACTAACCAGCTGGGTGGGTTAGCCACTGGCAAGCTCTTTAACTCATTTTGACACAATGAGTTAGTCAGGCTCACAAGTCAGAGCTGAAATAGACCTTATCAGACAACACACAAACTTTGATTTGTTCTGTGAGTATTGTTGGTGGTGTTTTGGGGAACATTATGTGAGTAAAGGAGCAGAGGTCCATTAAGAGATCTTTTAAAATCTACTTCCCTCTTTTTTATTAATGAAAATTCGAAGCTGAATGAAAAACAACAATTGGGGGTGGATAGGGGGAATAGGAAGACTAACTTATGCAGCTAAGTAAGCAAGCGGATGGAGGTACACTGTGCTGTGACAGGATGAGGTATTGGGAAGTGCAGCTCTCTCCTAGTGTATAATGTTCTTCACTGCAAGGGAGACAGACACAAATCTACCCATCCTCCACAAAAAAATCTTTGTGGAATGGTGTCCTCTTTCCAGGAGGTATTTGTTTCCAACCAAGAGAATAAGTCCCTCTTCCTGGCTGACTGTGGTGACCCAGCACTGGCAGGGACCTCTGGGGTCTATTTGCCCTGTAAGTGAGACGTTAAAACACCAATCATCCAGGATAATACTGTTTCAGGAGCTCATTGATTTTTAGCAGAGGGAAGTGAGTTAAAATGATGAGTCACTGACCTATTTGAAAATTAACAACCTCCTCAGTGCCATTAGGAGCTGGTAATAGATCATCCTGGACAAGAGCTGGTAAAAGGGGATTAAGGGGTTTCCTTGTGCCTGCTGTTGCTCTATATTGTGTGTGGCTGCTGTTTCACTCAATTTTTTTTATGGATAAAGAAGAAGCACACTTTACATATAAAAAGCCAACAACCTCTTGTGAGCATAACTGAAATTTAAGTCTAATCCTTATTAGTCCTGCTGTAATTGTTACAAACAAGGAAAGGGTGCTATGCTCTTGCTGAGGACATGTGGTAGTGGTGGATAGTGCAGTTGGAGCTGGTGTAAGATATGTCTCCCACTAGAGATCCCCTTGCATGGGGTTATCTGAATTAAACAGTAGGGAATTTACCTGCAAGATTGCTCCTTGGCAAACTTGTGCCTGCCTTCTTTGATTCCCCCTGCCCAGGCTGAGGAGCTGATTGTTTGTTCTGGGATTTAGATTGCCACAGAAGGTGTGGAGAACTGAGGTCTGGCCTCCAGAATAAAATACTCTGTGATTCACCTTTGAGAGTTGATGACCAAAATGTAAAATTTTAATTTAAAAATTGAATAATACTGTAATGGATTTTTTTGCTTCTTGCATTGTAGGCCAACATTGAGCCCATGGTTATTTGCTCTCTCACAATTTAAATATCAGTTCCCACTTCCTTCTTATCTCTAGTACCTGCACAGGGCTTTGGTTTAATAAAGTGGAAGTCTGGTGCTGAAATGTCTTCTCTGTTTTGTGCTAAGCCTTGACTTTGGGAGTTCAGTCAGTGTTGTGTGCAGCTTTATTTTGATCAATAAAGCTGCTAGTGATGTACTTTGCTATTAAGTCTTAGTTCATTGATATAAGGAGTTACAGGAACTAGGGGAATAACATGGTTAATTAAGTTGGTTGGATTGTAAGGTCCACAGGGATTGTGCCTTTCTTTGTATTCTCTGAAGCATCTCGGACACTTCTGATCACTATAGAATAATTACTTTCTTCTCAGATGCTGGCAGTTTGAACTATTTAGTTGCTTTAAAAGTATGTGCAAAGTGCATTTCAAGGCAATGAATTCCTATATGGACTATGGAGTTATGGCTTTGTAGCCTTTGGCTTTAGAGGTCTAGGCAGTAGTGGAGAAGTAGACTTCTAATAGAATTTAGTTAAATAGTCCCAAGGAATCTGGATCTTTGTGTTTGCTTGCCAAGATTTCTTGTGAAGTCGTTACCCATGCTCTTAGCAAAAAGCCTGTGGGGCAACTTTTAATGTGTTTGTGTTTTATATCTTGGCCTTACAGCTAATTCTAATTATAGTCTTCTTGCCATCCAATAAGATATACGAAGAAATAATACAGAAATAAAATCAGGCTCTAGACAGATCTATTCTGTAGCATCCATTTTTCAGGAAAGTAATCAGATTTCCCCCTGTCTTAAATGAAAATTTATTCTGGATATAGGAAGTCTTATACAGAGGTATTCTTCCACAGTTTTTATATCATCTAATTTATAGCTTCTCTTCTTCTCCAAGGGAGTTGGAGACCTAAACCTTCCATTCTAGGTCTGTAATTTATGTTTTCAAAATTCAGTGATTGTAATCTCAGTGTTTTTATGAAGTTCTGCCGTGGAGGTGCTCAGATAAGGTTGTATATTAAGTATTGGCCAACTTGCTAGGAGCAAAACTGGGATTATAAATTACTGGAAACATTCTCAGTCCGCATGAGCTGGTTCTTGTGTTAATGTCTTTAACTTCCTTTGAAGAATTAGCGAAGATGATCTATAGAAAGACAGACTGCATGGAGCTATTATGTGGTGGCTGGAAAACAATGCTTATTTTAATAACCTCCTAAAGAGAAAGAGAATATGTTTGTTGAATTTTTAAGATGGCAGTAAGTCGAAAGATATTACAAAAACACTGGTTAGGAAAGCATGGGCTTGATCTCTTGAGACATCCTCAGGAAAATTCTCTGAATTCCATGACTTTATAGGAAAAGCAAGGTGTGGAAGATACATGAGGACTTCATTTGTTCCTTGTAGAAACTAGAACTTTTTTTACTTAGAAAAAAGGTGGATGAAGGAAGAAAGCACTTCTGTGTTGCTTGGCGATGCAGCCATCAAGAGAAAAAAAGTTGAAACTGGATTTGCCTAGTGATCTGTTTTGAAACTGTACTTATCCTTTAAAGATTTAAATTCAGACCTGTGCATTCTGTGCCACCCTTTTTCGGATGTTCTGTGATTATTTTCCATGTTTACACTTCCACAGGAATGAAGTACTCATCTGAATCTGGAATTTAAACACTTGGCTTTGGTGTCTGTGGTCTTTTTAAGGTTGATTTTTTTTTTTTTTTTTTAAATGAGAGGATTTTTGGTGGATGGTTCTTTTGGTAGTGATTTTTTGTGTGTTTTGGTTTATTTCTTTTTTTTTTTCCCTCCAAAAGCTTAACACATTTTGAAATAGGACCTATCCCCATATCCAGTTGAGAGCAACTTATAATTTTTCCTCTTTGTTTGACTGTCATTTTTCTTACTGTTGTGGGTTTTTTTTTTCTTATTGTTGTTTTTTTTTTCTTATTGTTGTTTTTTTTTCTTACTGTTGTTTTTTTTTTTTCTTGCTGTTGTTTTTCAAAGTGAGACAAGGTATCATACAAAATTTCCCTAATGCTAGCTGTGATGATATAGATATAAATGAGCCACTTCCCCTCTTGCCCCATCTATTTGTCTTGTCAGGAAAACATTTAATCCTTACTTTTGCTCTCCCAATTTGTGTGTACTGTTCTGTGGCATATTGACATGAAGCCATCTCTATAAAATTAATTTTGATGTGAGAAATTTGGCTTTCAGTATTTTTTTTTTGTTACTAGATAGAAAGCAAAGATTTTGTGTGGCTTTTTTTTTCCTTAGAGAAAAAATTTTTTTCTTTATAAAAATACATTCCTTGTAAAAATGCCAACATAGTTTTTCCAGGAATGATTGCTATATGTGGTTGGTACAAAGTCAGAAGTACTGAAGAATACCAGCCCTGATAATAACTGAACTATGCAAGGACAGCTTTTGTGATGCATCCAAGTGTTGCATGGTTTGAAGGAGGAATTATGTTGTGTGTTTGTGGCTATTTGTATGGTTGGTTTTTTTCTATATGTGGATGTGTGTTTTAAAATCTTGCCTGCAGACATCTGTGTTTGCAGAAGCATCTGTCACTTGAATGAAAGACTCTCTCCTTGTCTGCTGTGCCTGATGGAGTCATCTTACTGTCATCAGTGCCAGATTTATTGGCAGCAGTGTGATTAGATGGAGACCAATGAAGGTGCAAGCAATGCAGTGTGCCTTGCTCTCTTTTGTGTGGCCATTCCTGTGGACAGGAGGAAGAGGGGACAGGAGGGTGCTGGTGTGGGTCTGCCAGCTGTTTCTGCAAATGCCTCTCCAGTTTCTTCCCCATCTTGCCTTGAATTCCCATTCTGCAGGATTATTCCAGCTGCTACAAGAAGCTAATTTAATAAGCTAGGAGTGGCTGCTCTATCAGCTCTTTCCAATGTTAGTAAAACACCATTTCTCTTTAATTTTCAGTGGCTGGTTGTACAGGCTCTCAAATCAGTTTAAAGGGCTTGTGGTATGTGTGGAGCTGAAGCAGGGCAAGGAGGAGCGATGCTCCTGGAGGGGAGGGTGAGAGCTTGCCCAGAGCTCCTCTGTGGACATAGAGTTTCCATGTCTCTAAATCCCCTGGAATCCAAATCTCTATGGTCTGGAACAAGGAGCTTTCAGCAAGTCTTCTGGTGTAAGTATCTTAGATTCTAAAGAATTGCGTTATTCAGGCTGTAGTCTTGTATTTATGTGTAGACCTGAACAGATCTGTTCCTCTTCCCAGCCTACTGAGTTCTCTGGGAGGCTGCTGCTTTTCCTTCTCTCAAAAACTGATAGTGGGGTATATATAAAATTATATGTAATGGTAACATTAAAGCACTTCTGTGAGCAGCATAGGTGTTACCTGCCAGCTTTTCCCAGTGATGCAGTGCTGGTGTGGGCATTGCGTTACCTGTGTGATACTGCTAGATTTCAGATGAGATTCTGAAATCCACTCTCTCTGCCAACAGTGATGGCTGCCATCACAATCTTTATCCCAAGGGACACAGTACACATAAATGTATCTCTGTTTTAACCACCCACACCCTGGAATGCCATTGCTACTACAGATCTCTCTGCCTGCAACTGCTGTTCAAATGGCAGCATGGTTGTGGGCTGAGATGTCCTGAGATTCTCGAGTCTGCAGGAGGAGAGAAACTCACCAAAACACTCACAATGGAATTCCAGAATGACAGTGCTTTACCTGAGTGTTACAAATATTTCTGTGGGAGGGATAAATATCAGTTCTGGAGAAAAGACCACAGCAACTGAGATGAGCAGAAGTACTGCTGCTGATCTTGCCCAGGACCAGAAGCTGCACTAGGCAAATTGCCATCATCAGTGAGCAATGAGGGAAATCCCAAGACATCTGGAGGAGGAATGCTGAAGTGCTTCTGGAGGAGAAAGATTGACAGATGGACTTCAGGGCAATGCTCTTGTAAGAGCTGCTGAGCAGAGAGAAACTCAGAAGCTGAATGTGGTGGAGGGATGTGAGGTCAGATAGGCACCTTTGTTCTGTGAGTCCCTAACTCCCCTTACCTCCATCCTGAACCCTTGCAGCAGGGAGACTCTGGAAGCCATCACTTCACATTATCGGTGTGCGTAGGCTGCTTCAGGCAAAGCACCAGAAACCCATCAAAAAAAAGAAAAAAAAATAACAAGAAAAAAGGGAATAGTAAAGCACCTTCAAACTGCTCCAAGTGTTGCCTCTGCAGTGGATTCAGTTTCCAGCAGTAAATCACTGCATTGCAAAAAGCAAAGCAAACAGGGGAGCACCTGAGTACTGAAATAAACTCTGAAATGCAAAATAAATCCTCGCAAGAAGCTCAGCAACAGCTCATTTAGTTCTCAGGCTGGTGATGTTTGGGTTTTGGTTTTATTATTTTGGTTTTAGGGAAGGAATGAAACAAGATTTAAGCATTAAAAACCTTGAAGTAGTCTTCCCCCACTATGAGAGTTCTTTTGCAGCAAACTACTCAGGTTTGGTAGGAAGATCTTGGTGTAAAAAGAGGGAATAACAGCTTGAGGCTGTTTGAATTAGCTGGGAAGCTGAGTGGTGCAATGTCTCTCTTGACGTGGAGTTGCAAACAGTGCTCAGGGCTTTTGTCCCTTTTGTGCCCTGGTATCACCTTGGACTCATCTTCCAGTGGGTGTTTCAGTCCTCCCTATTTCATCTAACCCATCACAGGAGCATTTGTCATCGCTGAGGTCAGTACCAAAGCACAGCAGCCCACAGTGCATGGATCAGGTCTTTGCCTGTCCAGAGCCACTGTGACTCAAGATAGTTGCCAGCCAGATTTGTCTCACTGTTCTGTCTATGCACTTACTCAAGGTATTTGGCAGGTCACAATGGACTTGAAAGCTCACCTGTCTTCTGCTCTTGGTATGGTGATGTTGGAGTATCTAATGTGACTCACTTCATGTTATGCTCAAGGTTGATATGGTCCTCTTCTGGAGAGTTTTTTAATTTTTATTTTCATTGTCTGCAAAGCCTTTATGTCATCTTTATTCATGTCCCAAACCTCTGATGGACACCATGACCTGAAAGAAGAGGCTGTATATCTTTCTTTAGAGCTTTGAGGATGTGTCTTGTGGAAATGAGGCAACAGAGGACCAAGTCTGGATGGAATGCGAAAAGATAAATGCAGACTGCTGGCTTTATTTCATGATGAAAAGATGTGGGAGTACCTTTTAGAAATACTGTTATAGCTTGATAGTATAACTTTGTGAAAGTGATGATTTAGTTATTCTGGCCTCCAAAATGGGCCCTGCCCTGCCTCATTACCCAAATAAGAATTGTAAAATTCTTAAACTGTTGAGAAATATAGTTACAGCTCAGGTCATAGGCAAGCAGAAAGAAATGTGTAGGATTGTCCTTGTGTTTGGCTGTTGAGCATTGCCAGCCAGCCTGAACTTAGTGTCTGTGATTCCTTAGGTTTTTAGCTTTTATATTTTTCAGATCCTGTACTGCACTAGTGTATAACTCTGAACTCTATGTGGAGTGTTAGTAAGCTCTCTTCACATTTTGGTCAGAGAAAACAATCCTTCTGGGCCTGAGAACCAAGGACAGCTTCTGCCTCAGGCCCTGAAAAGCATAAACAGAAATGATTTGGAAGGAGCAAACTGGGGGGATGAGATTTCACCTCAAGCTGTAATTAGAGAATTAACCCCTGATATGCAAATAGACCAAACTTATATCCATTTGAAAAACTTGTGACTGTCGTCCATATTGAATGTAGCCTCTGTGAGGCTTTTACACTGCCCAAGGTGTATCCTTTGAAGGCCTTTTATTAAATACCTACTTTATTCTCTAACTCTGTCTAGGCTGTGTTCTAGGTACCCACTCCAAGGCATCATCTGGACCTCAGTCCTCTGCCACCTCTTTGATAACACTTTTCATCTTACTGGGGAATTTTTTGTGCAAGATTGAGATGTCACATGCACCAGCATCCTTATCACACAAATGTAGCTACAGTACTGAGAGTTTTCATTTGCTGTCACCATCATTTATTTCTTGGGTTCCTTTTATATTTTCCCAATACTTCATTCTAAGCAGATGGTTGGAGGCTCTCCTTGTTGGCAAACTGCAAGTGAAAATGCTGTTGGATGGGATTTGTTCACCTAATTTTGCCTGTCTTCCCCCCTTCCTCATTGTGGAAGGGAAGCCAGTGGTTTATCTTCTTTTGCCCCATCCAGATATGTGGTATATCCATGAGCAGCATGTCTGCAAGGGCTGCTTCCCCCTGTGAAGGGGTGCCCACCTGAGATGGAGACACCCTCACTGCCAAGTCCAGAGCTCCAGCCAGACTTGGTTGGTAGTAAGTCATGGGTGGAACAAATAGGCCCAAGCTCTCTGAAAGATTAATGTATTTTAATGAGATAGCTGAAGACATCCAGAGAGGCTGGATGTCTCCAGCCAGGAATCCCCTTTGCTGGCTTTGAGGCAGGAGGAAATGGAACTAGAGATTTGGATAAAAGTAAAATTTGAGTTGTTCTTCAGTGGAGGCAATGATTAGTGATTCAGATATGAATCAGTCAGTCCATTAAATCTTAACCTTGCTTATCAAGTCCTCAGAGATCTCACTTTCAAAGCTGAAGGCCTCTGATGGTGGCTAAGGGCAGAAGGGAATGATGTAAACATTTGGTGTCCCAAGTTGGGGCAGTGTCTTGGATGACTGGCAGATTGCCTCTTTCATCTTTGTTGGCCTACTCAAAAGACCAACAAGTTGGTGTAAATCCCTGCTGTGCTGACTTGTAAAGATCTTCATTTAGGGTAGTCTCTTCTGCCCATGTTTCCTCCAGCACACTGCAGGCAGCAGTTTAATAGAAATAAAAATTGATTAGTGTGGTCCCTTGTGAATCTTTCAGGGGTTTGGCAGTGACTGCAAATAATATGTGTGCAGCTGTTTAGTGAAGGGGTGAGATGGCTGTTATTCCTCTTAAAAATTGATCAGTGCTATTCCTGGGTATTGATCTGAGCCTCCTGGACAGAGGAGGAGCCAGCCCTGTCCAAGGGCACATGGATAGTGCTTCTTGAGGAGGCTGGGAAAATAGCTCACTGTCTGCAACAAGAAAGTTTATTCTTGGTCCCATCTTGTGTTTTAACCTTTTTTCTTTAACAACTTTCTCTACAGTCATGCTTAAGAGTTTGGGTTATGGGAGTCCTCAGTGTTTAGCACCTGGAGGAAGCTATAATGACAATGGCACTGTGGCTGAACAGATCTAGCACATGTTAGTGTTCTGTATTTGCTTAGGGGAAGCATACAGTGCATCTCCCAGGCATAATTCCCACTGTAGTGGATGCAGGCAGGATGACACTGGACCAAGGAGCTTTTCTTTAGCTCGTTCCAGTATTGTATTAGTTGGTTTATGATAAATGGATTTATCAAAGTCTGTGTAGTCTGACTGGGAAAAAGTGTGTCTGCAGGTGGTTCGAGTCCTTGTCATCCTTTTCTGTTGCTCTTCATTCACAAAAGTCCCCATGCTTTGCTAGTTTCCCCTCAGCTATGAATGTATCTCTGCCATTAAATGAGAAGGGCAGGCAAGCTGTGGTGAGGTGATGAGGACCTTGCCTAAGGAAGAAATGTGCCCACAAACCAGAACCAGTCCCTCTTCACTGGTATATGGCATCAAATGCTATCATACAGCCCATCTTGTCAGCAGGAGGTCAGAAAAGATGCCCAGGAAACAGCCACCTCTGTCATGTATTTCCCTCCCTTGTCATCTCTGTCCTCTCCTGAAAGCTGAGCTTGGCTTTTCCTTTGTAACAAAAGTTGATTAGGGGAACAAGATATCAGGGAGGGTTTTCAAGTCCAGGTTGCTGGTATATACCAGGTAGGTTTTCAAGTCCAGGTATATACCCAGGTGTCTGCAGTTTAGTAGGTCTCATATTGTGCATTCCCTTTGCTGAGCACACAGCAGAAGCTGCAGAACCTCTTCTCTCCTCTCAAGGCTGCCTTTTGGGAGCCTTTAGCTGGATGCTTATCCCAGGCAGTGCCAGCTGAGTCGGTAACTGACCCTAAAACACTGTGTGCAATAGTGGTGTGACCTCTCCATCTTCTGTTGGAAATCTGTGACCAAGCACTGAAAAGTAGCAGAGCTTGTGCTGGTGAGTTGTTGTTGCTGTTGTAGTGGGTTTTTTGGTTTGTTTGGGTTTTCTGGTTTGTTTGGGGTTTTTGTTTATTTTTTGGTGGTTGTTGCTTTTGTCTGTTTGGTTGTTTTTGTTTTTTAGCTTGTAACCATAGCTTTAATCCACCTTGAAATGAAGAGTGAATAAATTTCTGTGGTCTCCATGCCCCAGGGAAGTCTGTGTGTTAAAGGAGAAGGTTGCAGAACTCAGGAGTTTGTTGCATGGGATTAGCTGGGAGGCAGATAGGATCCTTTTTTATTCTTTTGGTAGTATACTTAGTCTCTGTGAGAGTAGTAGGTTTGTCTGTGTTAGTATATTTTCAGGGAAATATATCTGAAAATGGACCCATCCTTGAGGGGAAACAAGCTCTGTCATGCATTGGCTGCTCCTCCATGGTCAGTAGCAGGAGGACCACAATTTTTGCTGCTGTACTGGCTCTGACAAAGCCTGTGGTGCCTCTCCTCATGGATGCCCCATCAATGACCAGGATGCTGTGGTGATGGACATGTTGCCTGGTAAGTTTTGCTCCTAAATCCTAGGAAGTGTGGTTACAAGTAGGCTGGGCTGTAGTGTTTCTGAGCTCACTGGTGGAGGTGCCCAACTCTGCTGGTGGGGCTGGGGGCAGTGCCCAGGGTTTTGGGTGCCAGTGCCTGCACCCAGCCCTGGGGCTGGCTTGCCCTGCTTGGTGCATATCTTGATGCCTGGCATTTATTTAGGGCTTGTCCTTCAGCCCTGTGCCACTGAATCCCTTCTGAAGGAATTAATGTAGGAGGAAGGGGTGTCTTTGGGCTTGTAGTTGAGACTTGTTGCTCTGAGCCAACAGCAGGAAAACCTCATGAGAACTGGAGGAAGCAAGACTGGGATAGAATTTGCCAGCAGAGCATTCACTTTGCTCACTTTGTTGAGGAAAGTGCAAGCCAAATGACCCAGTAATGGATCCTGCTGAAGGGGCAGCAGCCTTGGAGGGACAGTCAGTTCTGGTGCTCCCCATCCTTACTATGGCATGGAAGCAGTTTTTCATTGCTGTTTAGTACCTCCTGCAGCAAACTATTCCTTGCTGTTCTCTTGAAGGGTTCATGACTGTGAATAATTAATTTCCCTCTTTTCAGGGTTTTTTTTTTTGGTGTATGGGGGAGTGTTTTTGCACAAATCTCAGTCCTTTGCTGCCTTCACATCCTGTTGAAGATTATTTAATAATATACAAATATCTGCACAGAACAGGGCTGCTGGCTTTTGGGTGATGACTGTATTAGCTGTGCTGCTGACAGCTCCTTGCATTTTGTGCTGGAAGATCACTTAAACAATGAAATAAGCCCCTGGGGAAAGAGGTAGGAAGGCTGCTGTTTGATATTTAAGGCTTGATTGCACAAGGAGGGCGCATGAAAAAATCAAGCCCCTTGGGAAGGTGCCAGGCACGAGGCCCACACAGAAAAGGATGCTGGAGATGCCTGGGTCGTGTGCTGGCTGTCCCTATCAGTCTGAGTGCCTTTGCCGTGACTGTGAGCGCAACCCCTGAGCGATGCTGCTGGCATGAAATTGCTGTGAATTGCAGTAGTCTGGTCCTCTGGTTGTGGCTTGCCAGGATTTGCTGAAAGATTTACTTTACCAGATCAGGCTTCTGGGGTGTTAAACACAACAACCCATTTTAGATGGTACCTGATGTAACTAATCTAGTTATGCCAAGATACATATTGTGTCCATCTGTTGAATCTCTTATTTGGACCAGTGGGTGATGGTCACTCCACACCAGAAAACATATTTCAGAATTAGTGAGTATTCAGAGGATGAAGAACAATTAATGATATGCTAAAGCTTTTCTGGTGTGAAAGAAAAAGAGACAGGAAACCTACCCTAAAAAGGAAATAAAGAAGAAAAGATATCAGTAAATGAGTACCCCAATGGCCAGTCTGGGGAAGAACAAATTGGAGTGTTCAGTTACTCTTTTTGGTCCCTTGTTTCAGTTCTTGATGCTCATGAGCTGAGATGTGGCACTACACAGAGCTGCCACCAGCCTGTTCAGTGCAGTGCATCATCCCCTGCTATTTGGGGGTGAGCTGTTTGCAGTAACAGAGATGCTAAGAATTGGCATTGCTATATTTGGCAACAGAGCATTTCTGTGCTCATTGTCATCATTGTCTTTCCCCTTTTAGTGATATCTGTAATGAGGAAGGAAGGACAGAGCTTTATGTTCCAAATAGGGAAGAAGGCCTGGATAGCCTCCTCCATCAGCAGCATGAAAGGCCTTCGTCCTTCAGAGCCTGGTAAATCTTCCATGAAATTCAGTGAAATGGCTTCAGGTGATAGACATGTGACAGCAAGTCAAGCCTGACCCCTGTGACACAACCTTCAGTTCATTGAACTGATCCATGCCTATGCCTCACACATCCCTTGGATCACCCACAGGCAGAAAACAACTGCTGTGCTCTGTTTTCCCTACTTAGGTAGGATTTCCTTTTTCCTGTATGAAGTTAGGTGAATCTCCTTCTAGGAGAGAAAACTACATCAGGATAATTAAGGAGTGTGCTTATGTCTCCAAAAGTCTGGGTAGCAGAGGCTGAGCAAGGGCACCATTTATGACCACACAACCAAATGTTATTGGGAGTGCCTTCCTAAGAGTGGCAGGTTTGTCATTACTGAGCATTTGGATTGACAAAGGATCCAGCTACTGAGCCATGCTGTGTGTGGCTGGAAAGTGCATCATGGCTGCTGTCTTTCTGCACACCTGATCTTGCATAGTTATAGTGTGGCCAGAGACAGAAATAATGTTTTCATGGTAAATTAATTTCAAAACTTCCAGGTACTGGTTTTGCTGTAAATTATAAAATATAATTTAAAAAAACTCACAGAAAAGTAAATATGGAAGCATGACTTCTAATGTAAATATGTGTGTGTAAATACTAGAATCCAGGCATTCATTATGTTTAAACTGAATTGAATCTACCCAGCATGCTGAGTCTAATTTCTAACATTGCTTGCTTCCCAGTATTTCTGCTGTGTCTTATTACCAAAAAAACCTTCAAAACAGTGGGGTACATCTTGTAGGTAGGATGTGGGGAGCTGGAGAGATTTGTCCAGGTGTAAAGCTGTAACAGGACCTGATTTCAGATGGTTTAGTAGACCATATGGCCTTACTTGCAGGGATGAGAGACCTCCTTTATAACCAGAAACTGCAGCTTTTGGGATTTTTGTGCAAGGAGGTTTCACTGTTTTTATGATCTGCAGGCAGGTTTTGGCTGGAGTAGTTTGAGATGGTGTGGAAACCCATTCTTTTCTAAACTGCTGTTCCCAGGCTATGAGTTTTCTTTTTCTTCCCTTCTACAGAGCTTGGGCTTGGAAATGTCTCCTCACTGAAATAAAAGGTGATCTTGAAACTTTATGGCAGGCTCATCATTTCTCAGAGTATGACTGCTATAATAATCATCAAAGCACTAAGGAAACGATGGCAGCTTCACTTTACTTTAACTCCTGCTAGTCACTGAACTTTAATCCTAGTTTTACAGCAGTATAAAAAGTGTCATTAAGCTGATCATAAATCACTTGGTTTGCTGGGAAAACTGTTAGGACCATTCTGGTCCCACAGAAGAGGTGCTTGTTTGTGATGACAAGTTTAAATGCAGCTGTGAAAAAAAGAACCCAGTGCAGTGCAAGCAAGATGTTGGTATTGGCTGGGAGGGGTCAGTCCTGGCAAACCTGGAGCTGACAAGAAGCAATTTAATCAAAGTGGATGTGTTTATGAATCTTTGCTGGGCTTTGCTGTTTCTGGATGTCTCTGGGGTGACTTCTGCCAGGAGCAGGGTGCTGCCAGCATGGAGCACTGTGCTTCAGTGGCCACTTGTTTTTTCCATGTACAAAACTGCATTTCTACCCTCCTATCACTCTACTCTTGATACAGAATAAGATGTTTCACATGCTGAAGATGTGCAGAGTTCACCACATTTCCTGGAGCCACTGCTGCAGGACTGAGCAATGCTGTGCAACTTGCCTGCAACAGGACTGTCTTATCTGTCACCTGTGTGTGACCCCTTTAGTACTGAAAATTTCAGTGCTGAAAGCTACCAATCAGACAAGTGGTGTGTTCAGAGCTGGGAACTAATTTGAAGTAGATGATTTTATGCTCACAATTTCACAGCCTTTTAAAAATTGTCCTAACAAATACCAGTGTTCCCTCTATTCAGCCTTCTGCTGTATCGGGGGTGATTTATGACCTGTGTGCCTGGCCCAGAAATGGCAGCTGCTTGCTGAGTTCTGTTGGGCAAACATGTCTGAAGATCATGAATTAAGTAAGTCATGTGTGGATTAAAATATCATGCCAGCTTCAGGATGCGGAGGAAAAGGAGTGTTTTGGGTTTTTTCCTCACAGCTGAAGTCTATTAGACAGGGCTGCTGGAGAGCCAGACACTTCGCTTTCATCCCAGAAATTCATCTTTCTCTGTGCCTGAGTTACTCTGCTTCATTTAAAATGGGTCTTCAAATCGGTTTTTGCTAAATTGCTGCAAAATCCTGTGTGGATGCTCTTCAGTTGATTTAATCTTGGTTTATGTTGATTTAGTTTCTTGCCAACTTTTGCTAAATCCATTTGAGACAGAGTTAAATCAACTTATGAGTGTCCTTGCAATTTAATTAAATCGACTGATGTAGCTAATGTAACTGATTGTAATTAAATGCAAGCAGCTTTATACAAAGACAAGCCCTGAGGGGCTTCAGGAAATCCCATCTCATGTTCCCATTAGCCCCTACAAGGAGGAGTTTGCTCACAGTTTACCATCTCTGCCTCTGATCCTTGTCCCAGAGCAGAACTTTGCTGTGTTGGGCTGTGCCTTGCATTTACAATGAACTCCATCCCTAGTGGCTTAGCCTCGTGGCTCTGCCCCACTGCTGCCATCCCTTCCTTGGGTGACTGTGTGCCCACAGCCTGGGAGAATGGCACTGGCTTGCTTGCTGCCCTAGATAAATAATAACCTGCTCAGATGGTCAGTCATTATGAAGTTGATCACTATGAATTCCATCATTCTGAGTACTTCTGCCTAGAAATGCACTGCTTTTTCTTGGTCTAGGCCTCAAACTGGAAGAAGTGGTCTGTAATGATGTAATCTTCTAAAAAACATCCAGGTCCCATGCCCCAAGGGCTGCTTGTTGTTTTCCAGCAAGGAGTCTTGCCACTTAAGGGAGCAAAGATCCTGTGTTAACATGAATTTCTCTGGTTTTGAGTGATAGAAGAAAGGACCAGATGGGAGAGCAGCCAGAGCAGGCTGCAGCATCCTTTTCCCCTGACCCTGCTGGCATTGCATGGATTAACTGCAGTGACAGCAGCAAAGGCAAAGACAAGGAGTATCCCTCTTCATCCACCCCCTGCTACTCATGTCCCCAAAAGTCTGGATAGCAGAGGATGAGCAAGGGCACCATTTATGACCACACAAACTTTTAATGTTTTTTTTTTCCTGCTCAGTTTCTAGCTCAGTTCACATATTAAGAAAACATTAATAGCCTCTGATGATAGTTTCATGCTCTGTTTGCATCCTTCCTAATGGGAGCACTCTCTCAATGAGCTGAGGTACCATGTGCAGATGTGCCACTCAGTGGCAAGCCCACAGGGAGTTGTGAGGCTGTTCATGCCCTGGTATTGGGCTGAGCCCATGAGCCCCTAAAAGGGGGTTGCTCACAGTTTACTATCTCTGCTTCTGATCCTTGTCTTTAAGGGGCTTCAGAAATGATCTTTGGGCCCTGAGGACCCAGACTGGGCTCTAACACTGCCTCTGCTGCCAGATACATGTGTGATGGAGATTCTTTTTCAAGGGTTATCAAACCTTCTTGGGGTCCACCTTGCCAAGGGCTTATAGGTTCCTTTTTTCCTCTCTCATCTACCTCTTTCAGCTTGGAGCAACCCTGAATCTTTACTGTGCCCTATTCTCCCTCTTCGCAGCTGTGCAAAAGCAGTGGGAGAGTGGCACTTGGGCTCAGTGAGCTGAACAAAGTCTCTGGCCCAAGAGGCAACAACAGAGGGAAGTAGCTAAGGAGAAACTCCGTATGCAGGGAATTCTGAGGTGCATCCATGGCTAAGGAATAGGAACGCAGATCAGTGGTGAGGTGGGAGCCAGCAGAACTTTCAGCAGCATCAGTGGGAGGGGATTTGTGGACATAAAGGGAAGTGACTGGCTTAAAAAAACCCCCAAACCACAAAAGCTTCTTTGTGTGATTATTTGTAGAGGGATGTGGTAGACATGCCCAAACCACCTTTTCTAGGATGGAGTTACTGGTGGAAACTGAGGTCATCTTAAAACAGCTGATTGTAAAATCTAGCTGTCTGAAGACTGGTAAGTTCCACATCTCAGAACAGTGTGTCAGAAGAGACAGGGCAGCCTTTGGCTGACATGTTTCAAAAAAGTGTTGGAAATGGGCCAGGCTGGATGGCTGAAGTGAAGCTGACATCTTACAGAATGGCTGAGGAAAGCTGAGCAAGGAAGAGTTGAAGCAATGAACCAGCAGACTCAAGGCTACTGAAAGCCTTTGGGAGTGCGGGAGGGAAGGTACCCTGAAAGACACTGAGGGTAAAACTGAATGTGATACAATCTTTCTCAACCTGTGGGAGTTGAGCAGGGAAAAAGAAATCTTAAGGGACAGCCCAGATGTTCATCTGGCTGTTAGGTGGAGCAGATAAAACAATTTGCACCTAAAAATAGATTTTGTGTCTGGAAATGCTATAGCAAAGAATGAGTGAATTCAAAACACTGAATTTTGTTCATTTGTTAAAAAATCCAATTTGGTGTGCTCTAGTCATCCTTAAAATGCATTTAGATTTTCAATGAGTGAAAAAATTTGGAAAGTGATTTTGATTATTTTGATGTTGTTGAAAGGGAAGTACTTGTGGAGAAGTTAATGAAGAAGAGAAAAAAAGGGTATTTATAATGTTCTTGGCCCTCCCTCTAGCACTAAGGGAGTGTTTTTGTACATGAGGAACACAAGTGTGTTGCCATCCACCATCAAGGCAGAGGAGGAAGGAAGCAGAGCAGAGATGGTGTGACATGAGAGGAGCATGTGCCACATACAGTATGTACCTGTGTGAGGTGTATGTAGCCACCTATACGCAAGTCAAAAGTCCACTTAAATAATGAAAACAGCATGAGAATGGAAAAAGCAGGGGGGCTGCTGGTGTGGGGATGTGCTGTAAGATATTCTGATCATTTAGGGCAAAGTCCTGTACAAGTTCAGCCCAGAGAAAAATAGGTAGGGAGAGAGGGAAGGGGGAATAAGAACCTCCAACAATGAATGCAGAGCCTGCTGAATGTTAGTATGAAACACATGGGGGTTACCTAACTCCTTTCATTGAAACTTTTTTCATGTTCTGAAGACTTAACTCCCTCAATTTTTTATTGCTATTTTTAGCCAAAATCCCCTAGAAAACCAAGAGCATAATTTTGCCACAAAAAACTTGCCACAAGGGAGTTCCCTTGGAATGTTGGGCCAAGATGTTCTAATGGGTGGGGTGAAAGAAACTTTAAGCTGGAAACTGTCATCTTGTATGAAAAGGAGGTATTTTGTGTTTGTTTTTTTAGTTGAAAAAAATATTCACAGCACCCTCTTGTCAATGTAAGTGCATCTCTAATTATCTGGAAAACATAGTTCTATCCTGTGGAGGAAAAGATCAGGGAAATCAGCAACTGCATTTTAAGGAGTGCACTCAATAGATATTTCTTATTTTAGCTGTGAAATGTGGAGGAGGAAGGGAGAAAAGGATGGAGAGACCGGACTACAGAAAAAAAGAAATTAAGGAAAAAATGAGCAATAAAGGATCTACTGCTGGTGCAGTATTTATTTTTTTTCATCCTATTATATTTTCCAGCAGGAGTTCTCAGCTAGAATGGTTTTGGGGAGAACAATAGGATGTGAGCTTTCCCTACTGACATTAAGGTAGTTAGCAACTCTGCATTTTGTAAAGAGATGATAAAATGAAAGATGTGAATGCAATCACTAACATTGACCTGGCTGTGTGTGAACTGCTCATCAGCTGCTGGGTAGTAAACACCGAGTTTGAACCTGAGCTTTTTTTTGTAAAATTTGTCTCTTGAGATATTGTTTTCAGATGTTTAATACAATTTTTTATGTTTTTCTTTTGGTTGCAAATCAACCTGTTTGGTTTGGGAAGGACAGAGGGATTTGGTAACCTGGAGATGGGATCCTGAGAGCAGCGACCCATCTTCCTGCCATCATGTGTGGATTGCTAATGACAGGAAAGAAGGGTAATGGGGAGTGTTAATAAGTATCTTATTCAAGGATCTGCAAAACAACAGGAATTCCCAAACAGGGTGGGAGAGGGACCACAAATCACATACATGCACGAAGTGAGCATACCCATGTGGGAAGGGAGCCATGTGGTCATGCAAGAGGAACTGGGTCGGTTTTGAAATGTAGTTTCATTTCATTAAACTTCAGTGTTTTTCAGGATCTCTTTCTCAGCCACACAGATCCTGCTGCAAGCATCCTTGTGTTTAGCTGCTTGGTAGACTATGAAATGTGCTTACAGTGCTCTGTCCCTGACCACAGAATCCCTCTGATTCTCACTAATATTTGTTATTAATAATTATTTTCAACTTGACCTCTACATTTCCTGTCCAGCAGGAGCAAATATATATTCCCAGTACCACTGTGACATTCTTGGGCAGTAATTTATTTCCTTTCTTTATGCTCCCAAGATTCATAAGATTGGTTTTAAAGCAAAAGCCATGGGAAATTTGTGCAGTCTCTTTAGGGGAAAGTCCTGCTCCTCCATAGAACATGCTGCAGGATTCTGTTAGATTTGATGGGGATTGAGCACTGTAGAAACTGTAGCACTGTGTGAGTGCTGGTTGTTGGTGGTTTTGTGTGTTCTCTACTGCCAGAGCTGAATTTGTGGGATTTCTTCACAAAATGTGCTGGGCTATAAGTAAAAAGCTTCTCTTTGCCCTAGCTCGTTCTAGAGCTGTGGAAGTCTCATCTGCCCCTGCACAGATCCTGCTATTTAAAGCTGTATCTTTGCTTTCAGGTTAGACAATATTATTATAATAGTCACTAGTTTCTCTTATAGATTTCTAAGCTGGGAGACCCCCTCTCACAGAAGGACTCCATATTTCCTTGATGTTAAACTAAGATGTTTTTTAGATTGGATCTGATTAATGCAGGCTGCTGATAGAGGCTCATTAAGGACAAGGTTTTGTTGTACAAATGTGTTCAAAATTCCCCTCCTGGACTGTGTGGTTGGAAAGGGAAATTGGCTGAATGTGGCCATTGCAGCACATCTGCAGCACCTCTCTGGAGAGATGCAGCTTTCTTACAGCAGTACTGCTTCAGCAAGGTAATTTGCGCAAATCCAGAGCCTTGTGCATTGTGCTCACCCTGGTAAAGAAAACTGCATTGGGGAAAAATTGCCCTAGCATGAAGGCTCTTCTGGGGAAAAGGTATTCCCATGGCCTTGCAGTCAAATTTAATGACAACACGCTAGCAAACCCAAGAGCACTGACTGAACATCTTGCAGGCTCTGTCTGCACTGGAGCTGGGCTGCAGCCTGGCTGTGGGGATTGTGTCTGTCATTAGGAGCTGTGAGGATCCTGCTGCCTGCCTTAGCCAGGGTCTCCTGCTTCCCTGGTCCCAGGGCTGCAGGTGGGTGACAGCAGCAGCATTTCTCACCTTCCTGTTGAAACGAAAATCTCCAGCAGCTGCTGTTTAAACTTCAGGCCTGAAGCTTGGCCATGAAGGATGGCTTCCCCCAGCTGAGGCTGCTGCCAAAGGGAGGGTTAATTTTGCAACCCACAGGGGTTGTGGAACTGATGAGATTTGCATTGGGGGATGTAATTGCTTTGGGGACAGGTGACCCTGCAGGACATGAGACACATGGAAGCAGCAGGCTGAGGTACAGAGGTGGGGGCTGCCAGGTTTGTGTTGCTTCCCAGTGTACCACTCCAGCTTGGTGCTGGGCAGCTTCACTCAGCTCAAACCTGGGGCCCAGGTAACACTGGGAAAGGAGTTTAGTAGGATCTTCCAGTCTGTAGGTGCTTTGTTGTTTGGCTTACACTGCAGAATTTATAGCTGTTGATTCCCAGCTGTTGGTGTAAAGTAAAATTGAAGCACTGCGTTTTTGTGGTTTTAGAGTTACCTCTTAGAAAAGAAGAGAAAAAGTGATTTGATAGTACTATAAATTTTATATTTCCATGCTTGTAATAGTAGGGAAGTGAATCCAGGGGACTGTTGTTCTTTAGGCTTTCCCTCTGTGATAGCAGGTCCTGTCCTGCTGACCCATGGAGAAAACGAAACCATTGAGTCACTTCTGGAACTATTGCATTTGGCTCGTGGTTTGTGGGCAGTTTTTAGCCATGTGATAGCACTTGGGTTTAGCAACTGTTTAAGGAATGTGCAGCTGTTGTCTACTTCTCCATCCCCTCCAAACATTGGTGTTCCTCAGGATTTTATATCAATTCACAAACAGGTTGAAACAAAATGCAGTGAAGCAGGGTGGTAGATGAAGTAACCTAATAACTATCTGATAGAAGAGGAACTCACTTGTGACCCAAATTAGAAATAAAATTAAAACAACTCTTCAAATGTGTTTTCTTTCCACTTTCCTCTGGTCCTCTAGGCATTGAAATGAGAGAGGACATGACAAAATACTGAGCTGGATATAAAATACTGCTTTCTTTGCTGAGTCTGGCCCTGCTGTAATCCTAACTGCTTGTGACTGAGCAGGGTTTGAAGGATCACAGGCCAGGGATTTTTGATTTGCTCTTTAAATAGATTCATGTGTGAATGAGGCATCCCTGGCTATGTGATTTTCAATTGGTCTTTTGTGAAATTTCATGTATTTTTAGTAAGACTCTCTGCTTCCTAATCCATTCTTGGGCCCCAAAATTTTTGTTTTTCTCATTTAACAGACAAGCCTTTTGGCATGGCTGGATTTTGCTGTATGAGCAATATTCCAAGTCCTTGCCTGCAGAAGTTGAGCCAGCATGGCTCTAACACAGACTGGAATCTTGAGTTTGGGCTGCATGTGACCAGCAGAGGTGGTGACAAAACCTCTAAATAGAAAACTTCTCTGCTTACTGTTGGAAAGCTTCTTCAAGCCGCCCTCTCCTTTTTTTGAGGCTAATGAACTTCAGCTCTTGTTGACTAGCATATTGATTTCTAAACCCCATTGGAGCTGTCTTACACAAAGACTACACCTCTTGGGGTGTACAGTAGCATGGAGGGCATTCCCAAGGGAACACTATCCTCTGGAGAAGGCCCCCGAGCACCAATCTCCCTAGTTCATTGGACATGGCTTTTCTCTTAAGGTGGTCCTTGCACCATGCTCTGTCACACAGGCAGTTCTGAGTTTAATTTTATTACTGTTTTATTGGTCCCAGAGAAGAGCAAAGGGAACTTCTGCAGGTCACAAGGAAGAGTGGAGGTGGTTTAGCCACAAGAAGTACTCAGTGTGGTGTGGAGAATTCACTGCAAAGAAGCACCTGTTTTTAATTAATCTTTTGAACCAATTTGGTTCTAGCAAACTAATTCCATTAACAGGCTAAGCAGAATAATGACAGGCACAGCTGCTATAATTCCTTGTTATGCTTCTAGTTAAAACAAAATCCTCTTTGCATCAAAAAACACTAATCAAATGTGTTCATTAGGAAATCTTTGGTAGCTGGGCACATCCAAATGTTTTACATGTGTTTTCATAATTTTTCCCCTCCCTACTATACGAACAAAGTATGTAAGTGATGAGGTGATTTCTCCCCAGAGAAACAGAGCTAATTGGTGCATTAATGCTCCTGAGATAAATCAAACTGAAATCACCTGCTATGCTTAGCTATAGGGTAGACTTTCATATTAGCTCTAATGTTATTTGGGATTATTTCAGTTTTGAGTTGGTTGCTTGCTTTACAGCCAGACCTGTGTTCAAGCGGTCATTTGCTGTCTTCAGAGAACTCTAATGTGCTTGAATTATAGTCTCACTACCAGGAAAAAGATAGTGTCAGACCATCTAGCTCAGTTATCCTATCCCTGGTAGTACTAAAGGATGGCCCAAGAAAAGAGGACAGTGTCGATGTGTACACTGGGTGCTCATTCCTTGTGTGCAGTCTTTCCCCTGCTCCTGCCTCCCAGTCCTGGCTGCGTGTCCTGCTCCTTGAGAATTGGCTGCAAGTTGGTGATGCTCTATTGAATCCCACCTGTGATTTTAGCCTCCTCCCCATCCGTCAGCTGTGAGTTCCACAGTGCTGCTGTAAATGGTGCAAGAACAACAGCCTCGCTTCATTTGGTTTAAATGATTTGTCCTTGTGTGTGCCCTAAATCACCAGGGTAGCCGTGTCTCAGCTGAAAGGCCAAATGCTTAGGGAGGAGAGAAATACTGTGAGGGCATGAATGATCAAATGGAGTAGGCAAAATATGAAACCCAAGGAGGCAAGAGGGGAATGTGGGTTCAGACCTGACTCATGATCTGGCACTCAGCCTTCAAAGGAATGCTTCCCGCTTGTCATACTTGCCACGTGCCTGTGCAGGGATGTGTTGTGTGCTGCTGCCCTTCAGAGATTTACAGCTTACCCTCGAGATCTGACGTTGCTAATTTCTAAAGTGCTAGTTTTCCAAACTGGATTTATCACTAAGAAACAGATGAGGTTTCATGGATTAGACTCAAGTCAGCTACCCTGAGAGACAGTGTAGAAGGAGGGGGTGCTGGCATAGTCTGCAATTCTTCCTTGCTGGAGCAAGTCAGAAGCATAAACCAGGAGTGAGGCCAGGTTCTCTCCTGAACCCAGGACTGGGCACTGCCCAACACTCCATGCTGCAGTGTTATCACCCAAGTCCTTGCCTGTAACTGGCCTTCTTCTGGTATGTCTTGTCTCACTTTATCACTGTGAGGAAGGTGTAAAGGTTTCTGGTCTTGTTAGCAGTGGCACCATCTCCTGGTGTGCTGACTTCAGGTCTAGCTGGTGAAACATCCTGGCTCCCTGTTGTAAGGGTCGACTGGCTAGAGCTGTGCCATGGGGCTTTCATGTCTAAAAGCATCCTATCTTAAGGTGGGATGCTCTTGTAAGCTGCTCCAGTTTCCTTGTGTATTTTTATAATGCATAAAACCCCATTAGAGCCCTGATGTGCATCTGGGGTCTCTTACCCTACAAACATAAAGTAAAAAGGGTATTGTTAAACTATTGGGAAAAGCACTGGTTTGCTATACTGGGGCTACAGCTGCTTGTATGTCCTCAGGGACATGATACTGCTCTACCTGTGTGGGTTCTATTGCCTGCAGAGCATATGTGGGGCAGCTCTTGCAGTTACAGTGAGCAAGCTGGCACTTGTTAGACTTACACTGTGAACGGATGTGAGGAAATGGGCTCTTGATTTTTGTGGAAATGTTTTCAGTGCAGCACAAGGGAAGGAAGAGGGAAATCTAAGTCACTGAGATAATTTTGAGACTGGCTGCTCCACTGTGAGATTTTGCTGAGTGATTTCAGAAGTGACATTCAGCACAGCTTATCAGCTTAGTTTAGGAAGAACTAGAAATTAGAGAGTGATGGAGGCCAACCTTCAGAGACCAGCTTTGTCAGAAGGCAGCTGCCAAGCAGAGCTTTATGTGACTTGCATGCAGTGGAGCAAGACTGTGGAAATCCTTATGGCTCCAACTGGCAGTAGCTTGTAGATAAACAAATGCACAACCCTCTGCTGACTGTGTCCATCCTCTCACATAGGTGTGTTGGCAGGCACATACACACACCCTCTTGGTAAGCACATCCATATCTCAACTTTCCCACCTGAGGTAGCTCCAAAAAGCCTTCTCCAGAAAGATAAACAGGAATGTGGATCAACCAGTGCTGTGATTGCTCCCCATCCGGGATTAGTTTCTGCTGTGTTAGTTAGGGAGATGCAGGTGTCCAAGCTGAAAGCTGCTGGGCATTTGTGATGGCAGTGTCAGGAGGTGAGTGCAAGCAGCTGCAGCACCCCTGCAAAGGGAGTGTTGTACCCAGCTTGATCAGCCCTCAGGTTATGGGGCTGCATTCTTTCTATGGACCATGTCTCTTGTTTTTCCTGTTGCTCTCACTCTGTCAATGCAGATTGTGAATTATGTGGGTGTTCTGCAGGTAGCAAAGATGATATTCAATCTGCTTTTTTAATGGTTAACCATCCAGAGCCACTTTTCTCTCGAAAAAATCCGGGGTATCCAGTGAAGTTATGCTAGCAACATACTTGGCATGGAAAGCTGATTGAAAAATCTCTTTGCTTCTCTGTGAATAAACCCCTGACACCTCATTTCACTGAAACCCCCAGAAAGTGGTGTGCAGCTTCTTTCTATAAATACTGATCAAGGCTGCTAAAAGCAGCAAGGCCATCCATTTCTAATTACAAAGCTATTTCTGCCAGTAAAATATAATGTTTTATCTATTCTTTGCTTTCAAAACTCACTGTATTTGCATGAATTCATGACAATTTCTCTCTCAGCTTACATTGAATATGATGGCATTTGAACTACAGCTCCCAGAGTATCAAGCATAAGCAGTACTCCAAACATTCAGAAAAATACAAACAAACCAAGGAAACAACACCAAAAAAAGACCCTTAAATCCCATAGTAGCAAAGTAATAATCACTGTTAACATTTCAAGGCTTAATGCTTCAGCCGTGGTACTTAATCGATAATTGAAATTGCAAGAGAAATGTAACGCTTGAAATTCATGCAGTTAATTTTATTGCTAGCACTTGTAATTTGAAAGCAATTCTGAAATCAATATGACTTTTTTTTTTTTTTTGCACAGAATGGGAAAGCCTGGAGTGGGTTCAACCACAAACAGTTCAGTATTTAAGTGGGACCCACTGTTCTGTAAGACATCAGGATTAATTCTATCCATTTTCCCCCCAGCTATAAATAAGATCTTCCCTACACCATATGGGTGTATTTAACGTGTGTAAGTTTTTTGAGATTGTATTTCCTAAAGGCTTCAGATGCTACTCTCAGATTTTTCTCTCTGTCCCACAGGTTGTTTTGAGTGCCAACAGGGCTATGGGAGAGGGGAGAGGCCAGAAAGTTACAAAATTTCTCCCTTCCTAAATCCCATTCCTTCTCAATGAAACGTGCTCCTGCACTGTTTTCCCCAAGCTCTATATCTCCACTGCTGCAGACTCCAAAGGAGATATTAATTAAGGCAGGAGTGCGCTGGGGTGATTTGTACCTCTGTGTCTTCCCAATGAGCTCATCAGGAATGGGCTCCTCTGGGGCTTCTGGGGGCTGCAGTGAAGGTAAAGTTACAAGATCCTAAGCTGGAAAAGCACCACAATGCTCTGGTTTTGTCTCAAGTAGTTAAAGCTTCTGTAATGCATATGCAGACTAGCCAAGAGCCAACTGGGATGGTTGGATCCTTCAGAGATGTCTGTTTGTGCTGCAGGGGTCACTGTGTTGTAGAAAACTTGGCCTGAATTAATGCCTTGGGTCTCAGTGGGGTTGGAGAGGCTCTCTGGGCAGTCCTGGTGGGCTTCCCTGAGAAGATATGGGAGACCTGGAAAGGCAACCATGGTGCAGAGAGTTGAAGGGGTTGTTATGTGTGTCTTGCAAATATGTATTCCATCAGGAAAATGGCCTGACTCTAGCCTTGGAATTTCTTTTTTGGAAGAGTCCAGGCAGTTTTGTAACATCCCACCCTCTTTCCAAACTGCTGAAGTTTGGCAACTGCGCTCTCCCCCCCACGCCCCCCAAAAAAACCCCAAACAAACAAACAAACAAAAAACCCCCCAAAAACCCCAAAACACAACAAAAAAACAAAAAACAAAGCCACCCCAACCCAAACAAAAAAACCAACAAACCCAAAACCTCATAAGCCTTGAATCTGAAGAAGAATCTTATTAATTGCCACTAGTGTGTGTAGTCTTGTTGGCTGGAGGACCTTCATCCTTATCACCTGAAGCAGCTCAGATGAGTGGTGACTCCTGAGCCAGCCCTCCTCAGGCGTAGGGGTGAGAGTTGTCAGCTTAGATACTCTCTGCATGCCTGTGCTTCCCCTGTTCCAATACAACTGCATTTATGGGCACAGCAACAAATACCACTTATTTTGCAGACTAGTTTTGTGGTGCTGAAGTTCAAAGGTTCCTTTTGACAGAAAAATCTATGATGACACATGCTGTGATCAAGAGCTTGTGCCTGGTTTTTGAGCCTGTGGTGTAAGCAGGGACCAGCATGGGCCTCTCTCCCCTGAGTAGGGATTGGGACCAAAAGCTGCCATCCAGGCTGTCTCACTGCTTATTCAAACTGGCATCCTCTTGATCCCTGTGGGAGTGCTGACAAATGCAAGAGCAATGGTTTCTTTATATGAAAATCACCTAAATAAGCTAATTTTAGAATTAACAATGATCTGATTGTTTTCCAAAATACCTTTGGTGTGTAACTTCCAATGGCTGACAGGACTTTGTAGGGGAGGGTTTAAATAAGAAAGGTGGTTTTTTTTTTTTTTTTTTTTTACCTTTGCTTTCATCCATTAATTTATCAAGCTAATTAACTGGTTTTACCCAGGGACACTTTGTTCCTATGCAATGCCCTCCCCTATCTGAGTCAGGGGAAGGCATCTCTGCACACACAGGGTATATTCCTATCCTGTAAATGGTATGTAAGTAGGGTGGTGCTTTCTCATTCATTTGGCTTCAGTTTAATCTTTTCTCACTTCACCCTGAGCTCAGCTGAAGTACATCACAGGTTCTTCAGCTAATTAACACAATTACAGCTGTCTGCATCAGGTTGGGAGATTGAGTTAGAAGCTGTCAAGATCCCAATATACTGGAGTCTCATTACTGAGTCTCCAGTGCAGCCACATATAATGAAATTCAAACAGATCAGGTTAAATTAGATTAGCTAATGGAATTCTCATCTTCTCAGTTTAATGTAATTCTCAACAGTGACTCTTTAGTTTACTTACAAAATAAAGGTTTCTTTGAGTTGGATTTGACCTGACCCTGCAGGCCTGAACTCTTTGGACCTCTGAGAAGTTAATGTTCAGGATCTGAACTCTGTGGGCTTGGTTGGTTGGTGGCTTTTGAGCAGCCTTGTGCTAGGGGACTGGAAGTAACTTGGTGCTGGGAGAGGAGGCTCTGCAGTGCTTTTTGTTAGTGTTTGTGGGGTGGCCCCAAGGGACTTGAATGGTGGCTCTCTCCTGCCCTCAGTGACTGTAGCTGGGATAGAAGTACAGAGCAACTGCCTGTGCCACAGGTCCTGTACCTCAGTGCAGAAATAGAGGGGCCAGAAGAAATAGCCTCTGTTGCATCGCACTTTAAAATGTTTGTTTTGTGCTATTAGCAGCTCGTTCCTTTGTCCTGGTACTGAGAAAGAGGAAGGATTGGAGCAGGCACCTGATAAGTAACTCCAATGGGTTGATGCTCTTGTTTCAAAGTAGACAAATTTCTGGAAATACAGTAGTACTTGTTTCTTTGGTAAACTAGGGGTGAGAGGACATTGTGAAATATTAATCTTTTTATAGAGGCAATGTCTTGCACAGTCCCTTAGCAATCCCCAGCACAGGCAGCAAAACCAGCAGTGCCAAAGTGAGTTAGAGCAGCCTTCAAAGCTTGATGGGGAGCTGCAAAGTTGTGCAGAGCTGCACAACTGCAAAGCTGCTGAAGCGTCTTTGCTGTGACCCTTTTTGTAATCAGCAAGGGAACAGGCAATATGTAATGGAAGGTCCCTGCCTGTCTCAGTGGCTTGGTGTGACAGCCTGTGCTGATGGGAGATGCAGGGTCTGAAGATGGCAGGGTCCCAGTGCCTGCTGGGGGCTGTACTGAGTGAGGATCCCTGGTATTGTGTGGCTGCTGCTAATCCTGGAGTGACACTGCATCTTGGTGGAGGGTCACTGGATCTTTGTGAAAGTGTCAAAAACTGCCTCTCTGTTTAACTTAAAGAGAAAACAGTGTGAGTCAGGAAAGGATTTGCGTCCTGGTATCCCCTTACCAGCAGAGAGCCAGTGAGGCACACAACAGTTGGATAGAGCGGGAAAGAAACAGTATTCGTTGTATTTTTCTGTCTTTACAGAAGCTGCTTCACTTCTTGAACTCTGTCAGTGTGGCACCTTTTGCAAGAACTAAATTAATTTAATTTGCAATGACATTGAGTGTGGATACTTGGTGTCATTGTCTGACAGCAGAAGGGCTTTTGAGGAGCTGTTGGGGCTGTGTTCAACTCAGATCTCCACCTTTCCTGTCTATGTAGTGTCTGCAGTCAGCACATCAGTATTTATATCCCACTGTCATGATCAGAGTCCCTCCATAATCACATGAAGCTTTTGATTCTCTTCCCCAACTTCCAGTAAACAGAATAAGTTTTGGTTAGAAAAAAAGTAACTTCTAGTCATACAATGACACTCCTAAGGACTTTAAACACTTCTCTGGGTGGTATTAATTTGGTAGCATCTGCTAGTAAAAGTGAAGGTCTCTGAGCAAAAGCAGAGTCCTCAATCCAATTTTCTTGTGAGAGGCTCTCCTTGCTGTGACATCTATGCCGTGTTCTCTGTGGGGTTGGTGGTTTGGTGGATGTATTGTCCCTGTAAGTGTCCACCTGCTCACCCAGGCTGATGCACTGTGTTCAAGGCACAATACATTTTGCTGGTTATGGGATGCTGCTGGGACTGGAAGAAGTTACTCCTAGCAGGACTCCTCTCTCCTTCCTTAACACACATGTCTTCTCAGCTGCAAATCCCATCGCCAGCATAATAGTTGTTTTCATTGCTTCACTGGGAGTAGTGAGGTTAACATCTCGAGCAGCAGCTAAAATAGACACAAGCAAATAGCACAGTACCTTAGTCCCCTGGAAATTACTCTTTTCAGTATGGAGTTTTGTTTCCTTTTTGTCTCCCCCCACTTTCTTTTAAAAGGCAGAATTACATTTTATTTACAACTGGGCCCAGAACCTGTAGTTGGCTGTTTCTGCTTGCAGAGTCACAGAATAATCCTCTAGATACTCCTTTCCCAAGGAGAATTTTCTGGTTCGAGGGTTGTGAGACCTTGGCAATTCAAGATGGAGCAGTTCAACCACAGTGTATCATTGTTCTTAAATGTGGCCTGTTGCAAATAAGGTTCCTCAGTGGAGCAACATCTCTATGGTCCTGCCTGCAGTGGAGCTGGGAACAAGTTCAAGTTGTCATTGCAGAGATGAACATCTTTCAACATACATAAATATCCGCTCCTTCTCTGTTGATTCTCCCACTTTCCCTATAAACAGACACACAGTCACTCTCCAAGTGAGCCATCTGGGTTTGACAGATGTCGCTGGCTTTTTCTGGACCTATTGTTAAATGGGAAAAAGGGAGGGAATATTCTGAATTGAAGGAAATAGCTTCTGATGGCAGTCTGCAATTTCATGGGCTGGGAGATGAGCTGCCCTTCTTTCCTTCAATTGCCATTATCTTCATTGATTATAATCTGCATTTGCAGCCTGGGAAAATCACTTCTTGTGGGAAGTCCTGGAATTGTCACTTTTTTGGGAAGGAAATTTAGGTACTTTAGGTACTTTTACTCTTGATGCAGAATTAGTGGGCTTTTTTGTACTTCTGAGAGACGAGACATTGGTTTCTGAAACTATATAGTGAGGTCTGTAAAGCTCTGATCTGGGACTTAATTCTCATACTCTGGATGCCTTTTATCCATCCTGATCCCAACACTTGGCAGATGCTGGTACAAGGTAAAGGCCCTCTCCTCTCAGTCTGAGAGCTACATGCACTTGTATATTCTTGAAGCCTCTTTGAATCATGATATTTGCTTCCTAATGTAGAAAGATCTCCATATCTGATCATTTTTGACAAATTGTGAAATTAGTAAAGTTGACATTATGGCTAAATACCAACATCAAATATCAACATCATGCTGCCTTTTTTTTTTTAATTGGCGATGAAAGCATGTGAAATACATTAACTTTCTGAAAGTGATGGTATTAAAAATAGAAGGGGAGGTGTGTATGAAATGCTAAAGGTCATGCATCAGAAGTGAATTTCAAGGCATTTGTTCAATGAGAGTCTGTGATGACATGCTTTGCTTCTCCTTTTAATGTGTGTGGGGGTGAAGTTTCAAGCTCTGGTTGACACACACTCACAGACATCTTGCTCTCCTTGGAGTTTTCTGCCACGCTCGTGGTTCTGCCAGTGGTGGTTGTGAGGCATCTAGCACAGAAGACAATGTGCAGTTGTGGGCTGAACATGGACATGTGAACGTGCAAATTATCATAATACTTCAGTGAGAGCAAAGTCTGAAAGGCACATTTAGGACAACTTTGCTAAAATTGCAGATCTTACGCTTGCTTTTAGGGTTTATTCAATTAGTTTAAAAAAGGAGAGAAGCAGGGGGAGCACTGTGCTTACTCAATCCTGCATGTATGGCAGCACACCAAGTGTGAAACTGTCAGAGATAGAAGTTTGCTAAAGAACTCTAAATGCTGAAAACCTTTCTTCCTCCTCTGCATTATCTTCCCTGAGAGATGTAATAAAAGGTGATACTACATAACCTATGTTCAACTCTGAACCCTGAATCCTTGTCAGCCTGTTGGAGAGTGTGTGTGAAAAGTCTTTGTACAGATTGCTGCTGTGCTCCTGTATTTGACACCAACTCCCAGATTTGACACCAACTGTAGCTCCCAGCTCTTCAGTGTTTGTGCTATAGAAGTGTGTTTCTGTTTTGTCAGCTTCAGATGTATTTCTACACAAAAGTTCCTGCCCTGCACTGTAAACATTTCTGAAAAGATTTTGTCCCTACTGTGTATCCTGTAGTGAAATGTTTTCTTGCAAATGTTTCTGGAATGGAGCTCTGGGTTCATGCTTTTATGTGACTCTAGGGAAAAATGGCAATTTCTACAGAAGGATTTGACTGTACAATAATTGTAAGGGAAAACAAACAGAAATTAAGTGGCCAGCATTTTGTATCAACAGATGTTTTTTCAAGTTAAAAATGATTTGTTCAAATGATTTGCATTTAAGGTGGGATTTGGGCGTGAACAGAGCTTCAAGTACCTTTCCCCATCCATCTGCCCCTTTGGCATCTATGAGCCTTTCTGTAGCAGCATCAGAGGCATCAGTGCACTGTGTGGCCACTCTGCTGAGCTACCACAGCTCCCTTAGGTATGGCAGAGTTCTGCTGGCGTTTTTCCTCTCCCTGTTGGACTCAGTCTTAGAGCTGTTTTATCAGCACTAGATTCTTCTTGTGATTTCCTTGCTCCTCATCCTCTTCTCTCTCCAGCCCCACTGCTGTGCTCCTTTTATTTTTTTATAGCTTGTTGTGCTGTGTATTCTCTGATGGCACAGGAATAATCCCAAAGTGCTTTGTCCTGCTGAGTGCTGGGGCTCAGCCTGGGACATTTGCAGAACTGGCAGTCCCTCTCCAAGAATTGAGCCTGAAGGGTCTTGTATTAGGGTGAAACAGGCAAAACTGGGGAACACATAATGTTGTGGAGTCAAAAC
This sequence comes from Prinia subflava, assembly GCF_021018805.1. Taxonomy (NCBI): domain Eukaryota; kingdom Metazoa; phylum Chordata; class Aves; order Passeriformes; family Cisticolidae; genus Prinia; species Prinia subflava. Next base: position 9,430,289 of record NC_086260.1, read on the forward strand.
TTGAGTACCCAGACAGGAAAGCACGGAGTCTGTAGTGCTGAATAGTGTGAGTGGTATCAGCTTGATGCATTTATTTTGCTTATCAAGATCCACTTGCTGGAGGTGCCTGAAAGCAGGACTTTTACTGGCTGTGCTGAAGAAGTGAATGTTAACAGGAAGCCTGGGATTTCCAGTGGGCTCCATGGAAATGACATACTTAAATCACTGTAAATGGTGGCATTTAGTTCCCTCTGGGGATACTTGGAAAGCCCTACCCTGCAAATGCGAATCGATTGCAGCTTTGTGAAGAGAAGTGTGATAAAGCGGTTTAAAAAGCTCAGTGAGGGACGGGAGGCCTCTGCAGAAAGGGATCTGTGAATTTAGGAGCTGAAATGCTGTCTGAATCAGCAACTGGATGAATTGGATTTGTTTCAGGGGTCAGTGCCCAAACAAATATTTTCAATAAGACATTCATAAGCCTTTATTAAACCTAGACTGGGGCCACCCTGTCTGAGACAGTGAAGGAAGGAGACTCAGGATAAAAGGTTTGCATTAGTATTGGTAGTTATGTTTGGGCAAGGATGTTTTTTCACCTTACATAAAGGGAAAGCAAGTCCAGGAGGTATCTGTGAGATGACAAAAGAGACACTTGGGACATAATTTTTCCTTTTGCATGAATTTTAAAAACACCTAAAGCTAGAAAAGCTTTGCCCTCAATAGTGTCTCATGAAATTCAGCATTTGCTTTCAAGTGAAAACAGCTATAAACACATATGGACAAGGAGAGGGAAAAATGCTTCTTCAAAGGAGTTAACCAGCATGTGGAGCAGAGGGCTGTGTTGGTAATGCCCGCTTGGATTTTTTTGAAGACATTAATCCAGGTTCCTCACAGAAGATGTTTAAGGAAATGAAGCAGCAGTGAAAAAGAGAAGGCAGGGTTTTAGAGGAATAGTTGGTTAAAAGATGAACAGATAGTACAAGTAAATAATGCATTTTCCTGGTGGAAAGAAGTCACCAGCAGAATACTGCAAGGTCTCATGCTGGGACCTTGTATCTTTCAAATATTAATCGGAGACTTGAAAAAGGAACAAAAAAGAAAAGAAATAAGTTTTGGCAGCACAGCAAACTATTTGGGATGGTAAAGACAGGAAAAGTACAAGGATGTGCATAAGGATATTCTGAAACAGAATGATGGGATGCTAAAATGACAAATGAATTTCAGGGAAGGAGTATGTGAAATGATGCAAGTAAAAATAATTCTGCATGTACATAAGGCAATGAGCTGAGATGCCAACAGGCTCTGGGAGGCTTGAGGTTCTGGGTTATAAAGCAGAGCTTCGTGGTTGGCTCAGTGTTCAGCAGTGATCAAAACCAAGCTGAACATTAGAAGTTATTAGCAAAGACTGTGGGAAGAAAACCTGCTGCAGCTGTGTAAGCTTGTGTTTGCACTGCCTTCTGCTCTTCATCTGGCTCTGGAACAAACCAAGAGAACTGGAAAGAGGTTCAGAGCAGAGTTAAATCAGAGGTATTGGATTGTTTTTCTACAAGGAATTTTCAAGGAAACCATGGTTCCTTAGTCTATGGTTGAGAATGGCTAAGGTGAAATACAGCAGGAATCTGTAAAAACCATCAGAGATGGTGAAGGTAAATAGGGAATGATTTCTGGTGGTCCATCTCCAACAGATGAAGGGCAAGATTGCAAGTTTTGTTTGCAAGGAGTGCAGTTGTAGCAGAGCATGTAAAATAAAGTTCTAATTATGGGTGCTGTGGCCTTTTTGTAAATAGGAAGCCTTTAATGAAAGATTGAGTAGTGGACCAGCAGAAAGATATCCTAGGAGAGAAAATGGTGAGTGCATGACTGGAGACAAATTGATTTGATTTCTGTGTGCCCCAGTAGGGTGGTAATTCATGCTGTTCCCTTGCTGGTGTGTGCTGAAATTGCAATGCTGATGTTCAGCCTATGGCTGTCTGGCTGTTGTGGCATAGGTGCCACTTGGCAACGTGCGCCATTCCTTCGGTTTGATTTGAGACTGGAACTTCAGCCCTATGGAGCATATAGGTCTTGGGAGAACCATTCCCTGGGAGACCTGAGTGTCTTGCAGACCCAGATTCTTGTGGGAGATAACTCCATCAACCCTGTTGAAATCTGTTCAGAGTGGGGCTGGGAGGCAGTGAACTTCACTGGCTTTGCTTGTCACCACCTGAGCCATGGTATGCTTACACTGAAGAAGCAAAGCAGATGAGATGCACTTCCAAGCACAGTATCTGGGTTTTATCTCTGTTAATAAAAAGGAAAAAAGTTAAAAGGAATCTCTGGAAGGGGGAACAACCTTTAAATTGATTTAATTTTCAATCTGGACAGATCTCTTGAAGATCTAAGTGTTTGTTGCATCAAGCCGAGATCTTCCTCCTTGCTCAGGGCAAGTGTTACCTTGTAAGAATGAAATGTTTCTGGGATCTGTGTGCCTGCTAGTAACAGAGCTACGGACCATGTCAGGCTTCTTTTTTTTTTTTTTTTTTGAAGTCTCTTTTATTTCTAATATAGTTGTCTGCATTTCACAAATTATCTGAGGTTGCTACTGTAGTTTTGCATTACTGGGCTACACCCTGTGGATGCTATTTTGGCTGCTGCTCACCCAGGTACAGGTCTGCTCTCTCTGCCATGGAGTGATTTCTTGACAGTAAGGGTCAAGTAGAGTTGAGTTGGGTCAAAACTCACCAGGTAGATGCCAGGTCTTATTTAGAACACTCTACCTGGGGTTTTGTTGGTGTTTGAGTGTTGTAGAGACACCTGAATTGCTTCTTGTATGTGCTAAGGACATATGGCTGCCCCGAGACTAATTGAGTATTTTAATGAGCAGAGTTTGTCTGCTCACCTAAACATTAGACTGAATGGATGTTCAATGCGTCTAGCTTTGTACAAGGCTGAGACTGCAACTGCTGTCCCATTAGGCTTCAGCTCTTTGGATTTACCCCTGGCTGCTGTTAACTTTCTCTCCCCCAGAATTACTTTGGTGATGTGAGAAAGGGTGAGCTAGAGGACTTGACCTGTGCTTTTGTGACACTCTTTTTCAAAACATCAGCCCTTTTTTAGATTCCAGATTGCTTTTCAATGCACAGCTTTTATTCAGACTTGACTACCACTTTTTGTTGATTGTTTGCCTCTGTTTTTCTAGCCTTGAAATTTTGGCTAATTTAAAGTACTAGTGTCTGTTAAGAATGCACGTTACTCTCCACTCTTTCTCATTTATTACTTCCCATGAAGTCCTGCTGTTAACTGCAAGCCAAAAAATTTAGCCTTGGCCAGTCTAAAAGAGCTTTCTGAGGAGTAGCTGGGGTAGCTGGTGGGAGCACTGTAGTCACAATTCTCCCAAAACAAATTGACTTCTGCTCTCTGAGAAAAAACACAATATAACTTTCTTTGTCAGGCCAAATTTGTAAACTAGAACAATTTTGGTTTTTAAAAAATTGTTCAAAGATTTGTCTGCTATTAGCTTTTTCTGAATTGTTTTAATGAAAAAAATTAATGGGAAAAATAAGCTGATAATTATAGGCTGAATAAATTCTCTCTAAATCTGAGAATTAATAAATCCAGGACAAAAGAGTCGAGGCAAATAAGATTTGGAGTATCTTACAATAACCCACTGGCCTGCTAATGTGTATGGAATACTGCAAAGGAAGATGTTTAACAATGTGCTCTTACATGCTTTATAGGGCATTTGCATCAGCAAAGTCACATTCCCTCTTATGTGCTGCTGCTTGTGGACCAGCAGTGTTTCCTAAATGAGAATCTACATGTATTAGAAAAGGTCACAAATATGCTCGATTTTGCTATGTTCTCTGCTTTGAAAGAAAAGCCCTGGAAAAATGCATGATATCTGAAATTGTACCCTTTTTTCAGTGTTGTGCCCACTAATTCCCTGATGAACAGCCAAAGTGAGGTCCTGGGTGAAAATGAGCAGGATGAACCCTGCTGAATGTAAATGATTATTAAGCCACCTTGCCCTTATGGAGGTCTCCATGTTCTGTGTCATCCTGAGGCTCTTGGATTGCAGACTGGAGGGGCTACCGTGGCTCTCCTGAGCTTAGAGCCTGTGGATGGGACTGTGCTGTCACACAGGCTGCAGTGGGCACCTCTGTGTTCAAAAGCACATTTTCCTCCCTATGGACAGCAGCACAGACTCATGAGCTGGCACTGTTAGCAAGTGTGTTTTCCCCTCACACAGTGCAAGAATAATTATCCTCTCTCAGCAGTGCAACTGTTTCTGTTCCCTCTGATTTATGGAGGCAAAGAACTCATTTGGGAGGATGAGTCAGAAGTAATTGAGCTCCAGGGGGCTGTATTTCATGGCTGCTCCTCTCTTTATTTTTGCCCTGTACTGCACTTCATGGTTACTAGTTCTTTGGCCTTCCAGGGAACATTTAGTAAAGCTTAGGAATGAGCTCAGGTCTCGGTTCACGTTTAGAAACCAACCTGATTCTGTAAATCAAGAACGTGTCACGGTGATAATCTTTCAAGATTTGTGATATTATCATAAATGTAATACGATTCATAGTTGGCTATTCCAAATACTTGGCACCTTCTATAAAATGCAGGATGGGTGCAAGAGCTGCTCTGCAGGGACTTCCACATGTAGCTGGTGCTGGAGTGGGATTTGGCAGCTGGTGAGTTGCAGGGAGTGGTGCTGGGTTTAGTTGCAGAACATAAATTAAAGAGGATTGCTAGGTATAACTGAAGCTCCTGGAAAGTAAGAGTCCAGGGAAAGCTTTAGGGAAGTGCTTGTGCTTCTGCAGAGGAAGCCCAAGTCCTGTGTGTCAGTTTGTGTGTGAGTATGATGCTGGTGCTTGAGCCATGCAGACAGACCCCAAGCAATCAGGGATTGATGGCATGGCCTGGGAAAAGGCGGGATACAGAGCCATCACTGCTGAACTGATGTAAGCAGTAGGTGGTCAGCAGATGTGTTCTGCATGTTACTGGTAAAGGGCTGTGGGCTTGAACATCTGCATGATGTCTTGAGAAGGGTTTTGAGTCCCACAGTGGGTGAGTGTCAAGGCAGCATGAAAGGCCTGGGGTGGTCTGAGCTGCTGGCTGTCCAGCTGGCAGCAAAGAATGAGATTTTTATTACCCTCCTGAAATAATTCCAGTCCTATTGTGGTGGTGAGCAAGGCACTGGTGTTCACAGGGGCCTTAATCCTACAGGCAGGATTTGAGTTGAGGACTTGAATAATCTTCCCTACCTTTCTAGAAGGGCAAGGCAACCAGTTAATCTGGAAGCCTTGGGTAGTGCAATTCAAGTTGGGATGTGTGCTTTTTTGCTGTTCTGGTTTCTCCTTCTTGTGTATGTATTCTTTAAGTTCAAAATTTTTCCTGCAGAAGTGCCCTGGTGACAGGAAAGAGTGAGATGGCTCATGAGGTGCCCCGTTCCCCTGTGATTTTGCTTAATGCCTTTGCCATTGGCTGAAAAGGCTGCTAAATTCAGTTGCTGGCTTCTCCCAACTTGAGACTGACTGCTAAACTTCTATACAAGCTGCAGTGACTGATGACTCTGCTTTTGCATTTCCATTTCTATTTACAGTTTAATTTATCTCTCTCTCTGTCAAGTGCTTCTTGAGAACACTTCAGTGGCTTTTTCCTTCAAGTGTAGCAAAACCAAACAAAAGAGCCTGATGTTTCTTTGCTGGACTGAATAAGTCACTGTTATGATTGATAATGGTGAAACTGGTTTATAATTTATCTAAACAGTGATGTACATCATTAAAAACAAAGCATGCAAACTCCAAGTCCTCTGTGGATCTGATTGCTTTGAACAGCAGATGATCTCTGGGGAACTCAGAGTGGGAGTTCTAGTTCCGAGGGTGCTTTGAAGCATTGTAAGAAGTAATCAGGAAAACTGAGGTGATGGATCAACAATTCATTGATTTATATGTGCCTTTGATGGGTGGAATTGTCAGTTGCAAATGGGCTTTGCTAGCTTTTAGCCAGTAATCCCTTGGTTGTTCCCCTCTGCTTATTTCTGCTAAACAGAATGCACTGTCTCAGAATTAATCCTATTAGTTAATTACAGTCTTCTTTTCTCTGTGGCTTCTTTAGTCTGCAGATCCAAACCGTGAATGGTGGTATGGGTGGCATAATATTTTGTTTTTTCTGTGCTGTGGCCAACTCAAATTTGGGGTATGGATGCTTGTGGAGATTAAACTGAAAACAGAAGTGTTGTGGACTCTTAGGAATTTTTCTCAGGTGCACATACTTGTGCTGTTTGTCTGCAAGAAGAGTTTTAGGGAAGAAATGAAAACACAAAGGAAATCTGGTTATAGCTAAACCTAAGGAACAAGCAAGCCAGCACCTGTGGAAAGTTTTCAGGTGAAGCTGCCAACCTCTCTAAGATACATTTTGCAAACTGAATTTTCCTGGCAAGGTACTTAAGGTTTGCCGTGCACATGTGCTCTGTCTCTGGTGTATCATTTGGGCAATGTAATGCATCCAGGTGCTCATTTTGGCAAAGCTATCCTTACTGGTGAAGGTGGTGCCTGGTGCTTTTCCCTCAGGGCAATGAAAACCTTGATCTGTCTGTCCACCTACCTGATGGCCTTTCAATCTAACCTTTAAAGCTGTGCAGTGCCCTCCCATGTACACCTTTCATGGATAGAAAGTGTTGCTTCTCTATTGCAGATAAAACTGGTGGTGACTTCCAGTCATGCTTAGTGTTGGGAGAGATTGAAACTCAAGTTCTCTGACCTTTGGACTATCCTTCATCTGAGGTGAATTGCTCCATGGACAGTTTTGCCAGTGCATGGGTTCCTCGCTCTGAAGCGCTTCCTTCCCCAGAGATGGAAATACATTCCCATTTCTCTCTGTTGCTTTGCAGCTGGAGTACTCAAGGCACCAGGATCATAGAATATCTCAAATTGGAAGGGACCCATAAGGATCATCAAGTCCAACTCCCTTCTCCTCGCATCCAACAATCACTGTGTTAATCAGAGCTTATTTTGTACTTTGCTGCTTTGAACACAAATATCTCCAAATGGCTTAAAGATGGCATGGTTGAGTAGTCATGTGAAACAACTCCAGCCTTCCAAAAAATCCAAAACACAGGTGGCTGCTAAAAATGATGTTGCCTGGAAAAGTCTTGTGCCCACTTGATTTACTAAAAACAGTTACTGCTATCAGACATCTCTGTGGCTTATGTCAAGGGATTTTCAAGGTTAGTAGTAGATTGCGAGTAAGAGATTATTTTCTTGTTGCAGGGCAGAAGGTTGGTCCCAAGCTACTGGTAAATCATATTGGTTAGCAAGAGGAGTATAGGAAATCCAGCAGAAGGTGTGGAAGAGGTGTTTGCTGTATCTCAGCCTGGAATGCAGTGTTGTAATTCAGATGGCAGAGTGTAAGATACCAGATTGCTTTAAATGTGTTGCAATCCTGTGGTGTCAAGAGTTTGATGTGTCCCCAGGGGGTTAGCAATGAACAGCCCCATCTCCGTGCCAGACTTTGGAATCACAAGGTGTATGCAGAAGCTTCTCCTCCACAAATCCAGAGAGACAGGCTGGGTCCTTCAAGTAAATGGATTGCTTTCAGCATTCAGTGAAAGCCTCGTGCTGTTTTTGATGGCACTGCTGGATAGAAGTGTTCCCATTGCCGTTGGTGCTGCCTCGTTAATACTGCATTGCTCCCCTGCCGCGGGGATTTGAGGATGATTTAAGTGTCTTTGCATTGTCTCTTTGGAGGAAGGGAGAGAATTGCAAGGGAAGCTCTGTCAGATGTATTGGACCAGTGCAAAACAGGCTAGGGTGGTGTGGTAGGAGGATAGTGGAAGGGGGAATGGATACTGAGGGATGGGCAACGTGGCCAGGGCAAACCAACTTACAGGGCTGCAGGCAGCTTCCTTGCCTCTGACATGTGCTGTTCTGGGAGATGCTGCTGGACCATGGAGACACTCCAGTGCAAGGCATCAGCTTTTGTTGGCACTGACTGGAATCTATCTTGTCCAAATTTGTGTATCTGCACTGACAGCAAAGAGCTGGAGTCTTTCCACTGTCACTGTGGGGTCAAGCAGCTGTGGAGCTCTGGCCTCCTGGTCCCAAGGTAGGGATAAGGAAAGGAAAAGGGTAAAGGGCCCTCCCTCTAGGCTTTGGGGGCAAAGTCCATGGAAACAGTCTCCTCCTGTCAGTGAGGAACACTGAATCCTGCTGCATTCTTAACAATGGAGGTACATTTATGCTTTTCCAGGAGCACAATCCCATATGGGAGGAATTTTCTCCTTGACAAAGCCTCTTCTGAAATGAGAATGCCCTGTCACTATGAGTGCATCAAGGAACATCAGGGGGCACATGAAAGCAGCACAGTATTTTTAAGCCCCTGCATTGCTATGGTGTAGGGTAAAAGGTCTTTTAAATTTGATTTAAAGTCCTTTTGCTGATAAAGATACAGGCTATGGATGCAAATACTCTTTCATCTGATGACACCTGGAGATGAATATATTTCTTCTAGATTTTAGAATATAGAAGAGGGTATGTTATATATTTTGATTTGTTATGCTAAGTAATTGTAAAATATGTTGCAAGGTTTGTTGTGGTGCCACCACACACAATTACATTTCTTCTGTCTTCCTTTCTTGCCATTCTATATCACCCTTTTTCTATTCTCAATATTGTATATACAAAATGAATTTATACAGTTGAGTGGGCAGCTGCTAAACCCGGGAGGCTCCAAATGATCTTCTTCCAGGGAAAAACCTGAAAGAAACCCTTGGGGCTTTTTTTGTCCCAGAATTTTAGGTGGAAAAGATTGAAAGATACAGTTACTATAGCTGTGGCTATATGTAATCTTTATGGTTTAAATCTCTATATTGATATATCACGAATGCTGGAATTATATTTTCCCTCTTCCTCTCTCTTGAAAACAGAATTTTCATTGGTGGGAGGAATAGGTTTAGGACTGTTAATTCCAGTGCAAACTGAAACTGTGAGCCTTCACAGCATGTTTAGACTTGAAGTGCCAAGGTAGGAGATGCAGTCCCCTCTGAGAAGAGAGCACTCCTGGGGGGCACGGTGCTGGGTTGGAGTGTCCCTTGTGGTTCTCTCCTGCCAGCTCCAAGCCAGGCACAGAGAGGACCTGACCCTGCCCATGCCCCATCTCCAGCAAGCATCCGGCCCGTTGAGTCGTAGAGGTGCTCAATTATTTTGATGAGCAATTGCCTGTTGACCTGGGAAAGTGCTCTGCAAATGTATCAAACCCCATCAGCCTGATGTGAATAAGCAGCTCTGGCAGAGATCTCTGGGTGTTATTTTGCTGCCGTGAGAGGTCGTGGATGGTGATTTTAATGAGTAGCCCTGAATGAGAGCAGCATTTCTTGCAGTTGACAGGGGCCCCCAGGGCTGACCTCAGTAGCCACCCAGCCCCAAACCCTGGCTTAGCCTGTCCCCCACTGTCCTTGGAAGGACAAGATTTCTTGAGGCTGCTCATGTCCTCCAAGGAGCCACTTGTCCATCCTTTCCCCTAATTTTCCTGCTGATTATACCTTTCATGCGGGTGTCTGTGTTTGTCCCCTGACACCCTGCCTCAAGCAAGATTGCTTTGGGTTTAGTTACTCAGCAGAGCTGGTGTTTCTTCTGAAGGGTTCCCAATGGCTTGCTTCCAGACTGGTATCTGTGTACTTTTTATTATTCAAACTGAAATAAATACATGAAAAATGTCTTACTTTAATTTCTATCAGAATATATTTGTTTTTCCCTTAGGAACAGAAATAAGCAACCAAAATATCATCTATAATTTTTTCCATGCTTTTCACTATGAGACCTAGAATAGTCCTGCAGACCACTCCCCCCTTCAAGCTCAGTCCAACTTTTTCCAATTGCATCTAATGGGATTTCTGCCCCCTTTTCTTCCCTAAGGGCAGTGACTACCCTTGTCTTTATACTCCAAACCAGCAGCTATTCTGGGGTAGATCATGGGGATAGATATTATAGACCAGCTCTGGTCATGGACTATTGAGTGTTTTTTCATAGATAGGGTGGTGGGAAACTCATGTTTCCCTCTGTCTTGTCCTCTATCCCCTTCACTAATTATTTATCAGCACTATCACAGCAGTGTCCAGAGGCATCTGATTAGGTTTTCACTGTGCTAAGCGTGGCTCAGAGAATTCCTTTGGGGTGATAAATCAGGAGTATGAGGAAGAAGAAGGGTGGCTGTGGCTGAAGGGTCAGAAAGGTAAGGTACGTGATGCCAGAGTAAGGACCTGCTAAACGCAGCATGTTTCTGGTAGCATCAGCTTCTTTTTTGTCGTGTTTGTGATAAAGATCTTTTGCTAAATGGATCACTGAAGAGAGAGTCACAGACTTTAATCTGATGCTGCATTCCTATTACCTAGACTTGCACTTGTAGGGCTTTATTTGCAGACAAGTGTGTTCGTGGTAGTGTGCACAACCTCTGTGGCTATGTGGGTGCTTTATCTCTGTGCACCTGTGCTGCAGCAGGATGGCTGTCCTGCTGTTATCTATGTGTTTGGAAGGACTGGTGCAGAGGGAAAAGGAAGATGCCTCACTTGAATTCATATCTTAATATCTACAACACTTAATTTTATTTTTGCATTGTCAATTAAGTATTGTTTTGTTGTATTGCCATAACTCCCTCTGCTGGTTAATTTGACAGTTTAACGATCTGTTTTGACTGATTTTACATCTAGATGTAGCAGGATTATGTATTTCAGACTGCCTTGGATGGAAAAGGTGAGGAGTTTGTACCCTGTGAGGGTGATGTGTTTGCTGCCTGTTCTTGCTGTACAGGTTTGCCTCTCTCTGTAGCTGAGTAAACCCATTGCTCTGATGTCTTGTCCTCTGACTCAGAGCTACTGAGTGAGTCTGTAGCAATTAAAACCCCATCAGAAGGGTTTGGGTCTTTGCTACACTGCTGGGCTGCAGCTGATAGATCGGGGGCCAGAAACCCAGGCTGAAGCCGTGCCTGGGAGTGTGTTGTTCCCTACTCCACAAGCACCACTGTAAAAGGAAATCCCAGCTACAATGGGAGCACTGTGTCACGGAGATTCCCAGGAGTTCCCTGACACTAGATAGCAGTTATTAAATGCCATGCTGAAGCTGAGACTGGCAGCTGTGCTGGGCAGAAACATCTCACTTGGAAGAGTCAAAGGTGGCTCAGAATTTTGATCTCTGCTCTGCTGGGTGGCAGCTGTGTGTCCTGTGTGGGAGCATCACCTGCCTTTGTGGGTATTGCTGCTCTCTGCTACACCTCTACCTCCTAGCTCCCTGCTCCACTTGCCCATGGGGAAACACTTTGTCTTTTTTTAACAACTGATCATTTCCCCATCTATAGGGCATTTTAACACACTGGCCCATCTGTGCTGCTTGGACACAAAAACACAGAAAAATTGCCTTTGTCAAATGACATACAAGAACCACAAAAGAATTGCTTAATGAATATCATCTCAACTACAGAATAAGTACTAAGTTCCTGCGAAAGTGTAAATTATTTTCATATATTTTTATATATACATATATGCATGTCTTTGCAGGAATTTCAGGACAAAAATAATAAAGTGTTCCCCTTTTGCCAGCATAACAGAAGAGACAGATACTATCTCTTTGTTCTCTGGGTATTATTTCTTGCTGCTTTGTATTGAATTTAATTAAATTCTGGACATCTAATACTTAGAGTTGATGGATTATATTTAAAACTACATGCTAGCTAGAAGTATTGTGGAGAGAGTGATGAAATGTTGAGGAGCCATTGGGCAGAGCCCTTTTATCCCTATCTGGCTCCTAGAGGTTCACCTTGATTTAGTGCAGAAGTGCCAAAGGTGTCACAAATATGTAGCTGGGAAGTTGAGATGTGGGTGGTTTGGATCAGATGTAAGGTTGGACCCACATACTGGTGTATTTCTCCTGTTTAAAAATATTATTTGAGGTTAGCTCCTCTTTTCTTCTGGTTTTCTCTGTGCTAATGTAACTGCTGAACTTGGTGAACTTGTGTATATGTCAAATCAATATGAGACTGGGGAAACAAAAACCTCAGCCTTTTGGCATTGGCTGAGCTACCCCAGATTTGCTGTATTTTGGGAAGAGGGTGGAGTTGGGTATTTTCTTGTGGAACTAATGGATGAACTGAGCTGAACTCTGCTCGTCCTTTCACACATTCGACATGACAGTGCAAGAAGTCTAACCTGGGATGTGTGTTCTGTGGTTAGAGCGGAGTGTGGGGATCCCCTGCTACCCCCAGTCCAGGAAGCAGTGTGGTCATGTCTAGGGATGCAGAGAGCATCCTCTCAGTGAACAGCTGGGCTTAATTTCCTTTTTTCTGTTCAGTTTTGGGCTGTTAAAAAGGCCCAAGGAAGGCAACCTGGGGAGGTGGAGATGAGCAGGTGCAGGAATGAGATGTAGCCCATGAAGGGAAGCCAAGGAATGGAGATGAGGAACGAAGTCAGAGCTGGGAAAAGGCAGGCAGTAACTATCTCACCTGGGCAGGGCTGAGCTGAAATCCTCCTCAAAATCACCATTCCTAGTGTGTCACATAAGGGGTCAGTTAAAGATAAGAGGTTAGGCAAAGGTTTTCATGTTTGTAAGAGCATCAAATCTGCTGAGCAGAGCTGGATCTGTAAAGTTACAAAAACTGAGTGGATGAGCGTGATCCATTACTCCTTGCAGGGCTGAGAGGGTGTAAGGGTACCCAAGGGGACAGCAGGGGTCAATCTTGCTGGAAGGGTTAATCCTCCCTGGAGCTGCTGCAAGCAAAGTTGCCAGTTCTTGGAGACCTGGGAAAGCAGCACTTAAGGTGGGCTGGAGGAGATAAAATGCTGTAGTAGTGGCAAAGCTGTGAAAAGCACCCTCCGTGAGGGGGTTACAGCTGCAGACAGCTCTGTGGAACTCAGGGGCTCGGGCAGTGCAGGCGAGTGCCAAAGGTGCTGCGGACCCAGGCGGAGCACTCGTGTCCCTTTGTGCTCGTATGCTTGTCAGCGTGGGTGCCAAAATGAGGAATATTCATCATGACCTGACTGTGCTGCTGCTGGTAGGAAATCAGTGGGCTCCTCACCTAGCTTGCTAGACATGCATCCCATGCTCCCAGCTGTGCCTGTTGCCTGTGCTTTATCTGAAAGAGAATTGATCGCTCTGGGAAAACGAGTGATGGAGGAGCTGCAACACCTTGGTAGAGAGCAGGTAAATGCCCCAATACAGTGCTTGGAAACTTTCCTGGGCAGTTTTGACACATCTTAAAAGCTGGTGTTTGAGAACTGGACCTGAGGGATCTGCTGGCATTGCAGTGCAGTGATTTGTTGTGGCTGGAAAAAAAAATCAAAGCTGCAGAACTAGGGAATGTATTACAGTAATTAACTGTGGCCTGAAGAAAGTGAGGGACATCCTGGACACAGAGGAAATTAAATGGAAAGTGGTATTGACCTTATGTGGGATGGAATTGCAAAGAGTTCTGTTTGCTGGGTAGAAATTAATTATTGGATTTTGTCTAAAGCAGAGCTTATGTAAGAGGCACGTCTGTCTTCCAAACTTTGCCACCTCAACTCTTTGCTTCTCTGCTCATTAAAGAGGCACAGTCTGCCCAGTGACAGTTCAAGCCAGCTGCCAGCTCAGTGGGGCTGGCTTGCTAAGGCTACTGATGTTGTTTTCATTCAGGGATGTTAGACAAAAATTTTAGTTGACTGGGGGCAAATCGAATCTGTCCACCTGTCACTCAAAATGCAAACCCCTGCAAGCCCTCCATGTGCTGGTGGTGGGATGTTGCCTTGAACAGGGATGTCTCAGCAGAATGAGGGTGAGGATGATGTTGAGCTGAGATCTCCCAGTTCCTCCAGGGTCGTGGGATTGCCTCTCCTCTCTGTTGGTAACCAAGGAAAGCAGCTGCCTTAGCCAGTGCTGCTCGTGCTTTGGTTTTCCTGACACTGCCGACCTGGGCATGTCCAGGATGGGACATCCCAGTGGCAGGCATGGGGATTTTGTTGGCAGCACAGGACACTCTGCACTCATCTGCAATAGAGATTCAGAAGTAAAGGATGTGGATGGTTACAGTAGGGATATTTTAACTTGTATATTTTTGTGCATATCCCACAGGAGACCAGATTGTAGACCAAGACTGGTAGGCACTTGTCAGACAGAGAAACAGTGTTTAATTCATTGATTGTTCTGCCAGAACCTTGACAGTTGTGCTTTCTCCGTTTTCATTTTCCCACATGCAGAGAGCAACTCCAATATTTTTCTCTTTATGTTGACCTTTGTTTGAAATGAAAGTAAAAGAAAATTGTAGAAAGCCCCAGTGTGAAAGCCAGGAATCAGTCTCCTTTCATGTACTGCATGGCTTATATTTCATGGAAAGGCCATGTGCCTCATTAATATATTTTCATCACAATTTGTTTTCTAGGAGAAATGATTTTTCAAAGGAAGCAAAACGTTACTGAAAACACTTGCTATTTCAGTTCTAATGTTTTGCTGAAAGACATTTTTGTTGCTCATTCATGTTTTTAGGAAATCTGTGGAAAATGTCAAACATTCCAGACTTTGATTTTGTAATAGAGTATGTCCATCCTTTCTCTAGTGGTCCTTGTCAGTATCTAGAGAAACTCATTTTTTATATGAACTAGGAAAAATAATAAGAAAGATTTTTTTTTTAAATAGGCAGTTCTACTGAAAAGCAAAGCAAAACCAGAGGAAGGAAGCAAAGCCCTGCCTCCGTGCAGTGTCCACCAGTGCAGGCCCTATCTGTGAGGTTGCTCTATCCCTGAAAGAAGAAGATAGAAGAAAACCAGAGCTGCCCCAAAGCACTGCAAGAGCATATTTAAGTGGAAATAATAATGATGCAATTATTTTCCCAATAAACCAGCATTTAATTGAAGATTTAATCCTTCCAAAAAGTAAAGCAATAATGATTAAAAAAAAAAAAAAAAGAAAAAAAAAAAGAGAAAAAAGAAGTAAAAAAATCTGTATTGCAAAATTACTTTGGGGGTTAGTGGTGGGAGATTCCTTTATTCCTGCTGCTATTATGGAAGCTTACTGTGTTTTATTTTTAATGAAGAGATTATTCAAAATAGATCATCAACAAAGACCATATTCTCCTAAACCACTGTCTTGCATTGGATGTACAGTTTTGTTGCTGAGGTAGAGGGATAGGGTAGCTGTATATGCAAGATGCTGCTGAATCCTTGATCTCTTTCTATTACTTAGATTTTTGATTTTGTGGGTCCATAACACTTAGGGAAACATATCTATCTATACTCAAAGGGAGTATTGGGATGTCTTGCCAGTGTGTTTCAATCTCATTTATCCTTTACTGGAGCAACCCAGCTGCAAACTTTTTTTTGTGGCTGAAGGAGTGGAACAGGGTTAGGGTTACATTCTACCTGTTTGGGGACTGTTATGTTTGAGTCCCTCAGATTTATTTCCAGATATAGTCCAATGGGCAGCTGAGACATGACCTGCTGCAATGCAGCTGCTCAGTGACTGTGGTTCTTTTTGTTGGTTACCCCTGTTCAGTCTCTCCTGGTTTTTTCATGGGGAGAAGCTAAACAGTGGGAATAGGGTATCAGTACTAGACAAAGGGTTATCTGCTGTAAGATTCCCAAGTGATCAGAGGACAGAGGCAGGTCACTTATTTAACCTTGCACAGGGTAGAGCCAAATTGAACCAACCTCAGATGAGCTGTTGGAATCAATCTCCAGGCTATGAACTAAAACTCAATTCTGCCACTGATTTATCAATGTGTTCTGAATACAGCCTGGTGCTGGATGTTAAGGAGCTCTCCCATGGAAGCACAGTTACAGTTCCCAGCTCAATTCTGATCCAAGGGCTCTGAGCTCAGACCCTTTAGGATAGTGTGCGAGGAAGGCAAAGCCTTGCAAGCATCACTTCAGGCTCAGCAGAATTAACAGTAAAGTGTGACCCTCTCTAGCAGGGAGTGGAGGAGAGGCTTGTCACAGATTTTGACACTCCCTTAATGAAATCAGTGACCTTTCCTAATGCCCACAAGTACATGCTGAGCTGGTGAGCCCTGCTCTGCCCTAGACCATTGCTGCCCTCAGGTGAGAGGGACCTCAGACAGATAGCTGGTATCTGGCATCACCTGTGGTGCAATCTTTGAACTGCCAGCCTGTGGTGTTTTGGAGAGAGCTGACAGGACTTCCCTGTGCTGCTGCTTAGTTTCAGACTTTTTTGTTTTGGTCATTTCGAGTGAGTGATGGATGAATTTCTTGTGTGGATTTTGAAGGGTCTGAAAAATGTTATGCAATGCCGTCCATTTCTCACATCACATTTTTGACATAGGAAGGGACGATGAAGAATATGAGGTGCCTTCCTTTAAATTTGCGAGACTTCTGCCTGAAATGGTTAATAATGGGTATTTTTGATAGAAATAGAGTAAAGACCTGGAAGCATGGATCCAGGAAATGAGTGTTGTATAGACTGCATCTGGGAGGGAGATGTTGCAGCTGGTACTGCTGATATCTCACAAAGGGAAGGTTGGAAGATGTGCATGGAACAACAGGCTGGGGTGATCCCTTGGTGCAGGCACTCTGAAGCTGAGACAAGTAATGAGCTTTCCTAAAGTCAGAACATGTGTGCAGATGCTCTTTCCCCTCTTTGTTAAATCAAGAGAGAGATCAATTAATTATTTTCATATTTTCCTTTCATTTTACTGTGTGTTTTCATTGACCTGAGAAGGAGTTGGGTACATCTGACCTTCTTTGACTTAACCTGAGCACTTATAAACTATTTCAGTCCAGTGTGGTGTCAACCTCACAGTTCTTGATTGAAAGCATTGGGAGGTAAAGGGTCCTTAGGCAAAATTATTTTTTTCATCTGACTGTGTGCAGTGCTACTGATAGAGGCAAACAGAGTGAAAACATAGTAGAGCTGAAAGTCTGTTCTCTGTTGTGTAGAAATGATTTAATTCTCTCAGAAACTTCTGTTCACCAGCCTATCAGACTGCAGTAAGAACCGTGTGCATTTTGTTTCTCTTCTACTAACTGGGATATTCTATCCTGTGGTGCAGTATCATAAGACTGGCAAGTTCTAACACATCCCAGTAAGTCATAGATTTTTGAAATAGCGAGACTTTATATGAGCTGCAAAACAGAACCATGCCACATTTCTTAGGTTGCCTTTTGGTTATTTGCACTGAAAGCAGTGCCAGTGAATATTTGGGGGGGAAAAGTTCAGCAGCAGCTCAAAAGAGAAAAGAAAATTCAAAGCCAGACTGAGTTTCCTTTTCATGTCTTTTATGGCCTTCTGTAGTCTATGGGGGGGTCTTTACTTCAGTTTGCATGAAGTTACTCTTTCTGTTTGCTGTTCACATCTCTTGGTTTCTGGGTGTTTAACGTTGGTAATTTTTTGACTCGTGGATTTTGATGTGTTTTATGGCTGCTTTTGTCTGTTAGTGCAGCTTCTGAAATCAAGGCTCTAAGATTCAATAATGAACTTCATGAATCACCTTTGGCACTGTGTATGTACTGTACTGAGGGAAGGAGGGTGCTGCGTTCAGGAGGAGGGTGTGGGACTGGCCAGCACTGCCAGGAACACGGGATGGTGAGAACAGGCACCCTGTGGCCATTGATGCAGCAGCAGCAGCAGGGCAAATGTGCCCACCTCTTCTGTGCTCTCTGGAGACAAGGTTTACCCGGCCTGGAACAAGAGAGGGCTGAGCTCTGTCCACCTACATTTACCATTGGTTACATCCTTGCATCTGCTCCAGCTCCTTGCTGACCCATGTGAGCAACTGCTTCTGCACCCAGGGCATTTCAAAGCTCAAGATTTTGATTTTCAATCTAATCACGTCAAAAGCTATTGCCTGCTTTTTCTATTTCTTTAAGAAATTTATCTTATCTCTTCCCAATATCCGTGTCTGAAATCTGCTGCTACTGGGACACAGACTCTGTTTCCATGCACAAACACACAGAATGGAGCAAGAGAAGCAAGGTGGGAGTAAGCATTTTCTTATTAGGGCTACAGTTTGAGATAATGAAAATAATAAACAGAGTCTGGGAGGTGCTGCCACATGTCCTGGTGACTGCATGAAAGGAAGATGAGAAAGGGTGTTGTGATGCCCTGGAAAAGATTGAAGTCCTCGTTAAAGTTTACAGAGCTGATTGAATTAATGTCAGGCTTTATCCAAGTGTTTTTATACCTCTGTGCTGTCCTTCCTTCCCATCTTCAACAAAGACCTGTGTTCTGTCACCAATCTTGTGCCACAGCTGTAACACTTCCATGTTTCAGCTGGGTCACGGGGAATGATGCGTAGATCCACAGAATTGCTGCTGATAGAAACGAAGATCTCAGTTGCAGCCTAAAAATTACAGCTAGCCAAACTAGTTCTTGGGACAGCGACAATGCTGTGTATAGGCAGTGTGCAAAATGTTGCACTACAATGTGTGACAATCATTGAGAGCAATTGACCCAAAGGGACTGGGTGCAACATTGGAGTTTGTGGGTGTGTCAGGAGACTGGAGCTGTTTGGGTGACAAGGATGTTTTGGATGTGGTTGAGTTCAGCCCTTCCATCACTAGCTTGGGAAACAGGTGAACTGCTTCACATGAAATCTCACCCTTGCTTCCAAATTGTATCCATGCACAGATATATATGTGCCAGTGTATGTGTAGCTTGAGGCAAACACCTGACATGGAGAATGTCATCCCAATCCATTCAGTTTGGTGGAGATTTAAGCAGCAAAAGACAGAGTCTTATAATGGAAAATAGAGTTCTCCCAGCACAACTTGGACTCCAGTAAATTGAGGAAAATCCCTCTTGAGCCTCACTGAATGGATCACTTACTGAACTTATCATGGATTGAGCTGTGCTGAATGGATCACTGAGGGCACTGTTTCCAGAAGATGAGCATTCCCAGTTGGTCCCTTCAGAGGCTGAGCAGAGGGAATTGTAATTGTATGGGCATGTGTGTAAGCATCCATGGCTGGATTTTACCTGGTGTAAATCAGTTTAGTTCAGGAGCATCTGAGTGGCTCAGGCCAAAGCTCTTGTTCATGGAATGAATGTGGAGCACCAGACTCCTGCCCTCACAGTCCTTCTGTCTGGTGTCATTCCCTGAGCTGCCAGGTCAAAACTCATGGCTGGAATGTTAAAGACTCTAGACACAGGATCAAAAATGAAGGAATTGAAAGGAAAAAAGTGCTCCTCTTCATTTAGCAGTGGTTTTGAAATTTTCCTCTGCAGCTGGATCACATTTTCAAGATTTTTCTGTCATTTCCTTTGCAAAACTAGACACTGTGTGTGTGTGTGCACAAATTTAGGACCACAGAGAAAATGTAAATGTGGTGTGACTTGGGATAAAATTAGACTGACAGTGCTGGGCTGTTGTTACTCCATACTGGGCTAAGTCATCATTATTTGGATTTGCTGGAGTCCAGAATAGGCTTAGCTCATGTTTTGAGCAAAGCCAGCAGTCACATCCTGCTTTCTTAATTGCTATTTGAGATGAACCATGATAATTTCCATTATGAAGCCAGTTTTAATTAAGCAAACAAAACCTCTCTGCTATTTTTTCTGGCAAGCTTTTGATGACTTCTTCTGAATTGTGACAGTCGGGTTCTGATGTGTTCCTCAAATGCAACCAGATTTAGAAGCTGCAATAAAGAAGAGAATCATGTGCATGGCTTTGAGCAGCAGTTTTGCATAGCCCAGAGTCTGTCAATGCTGGCCAGTGCATCCCAAGCAGGATTTTAGCCATCAGTGTTCCCTAAGTGCTGGATTGCTGGTGGATCTGTAAGCTGATGTGTAGTTGAATGCAATAATTCAAGGGACCAAGGGGGCTTAAACCAGCCGTGAGATGCTTTGTGTTCTGGGTGTTGCTGCTTCCACCTAAGACTGCAATTTCAATTGTGTTGGAGAGAGAGCCATAACTCCCCAATTATTGTTACATTTTCTCTAATAGAGAGAACCAGTCCTGATCTTTATTGCAAAAAAGTAGTTACAATATAATAGGCTGTGGCCAGAGTTGAAGGTAAGGCAGGCAGATATGTTTGATTTTTTTGTGTACGATATGTACATGGGAAAAAAGTCAGACTCTCATGCAGGAATCAAGGCATGTAGGGTGTATGGGCTGAGTAAGTCACTGAGGAGCTGCTAAATCACAGTCCTGGCATGTGAAAATCCCTTCCAGCCAAAGGGTAAGGGGATGGTTAGGTGGCTTAACATGGGTGGTTAGATGAGGACAGCAGGTAATTTATTTCTCCCATCTCATGGTACATAAATGACATATGACAGATAACCTATTACCTAACTCTGTAATAACCAAGGTAGAACACAGGCAGGAATGTGCCTTGCTTCATCTTTTGCTTTCTCTTGTGACAGCCCAAGAGGACATGGGCTCAAGCTGTGTCAGGGGAGGTTCAGGTTGGACATTAGGGGGAATTTCTTCACAGAAAGGATTGTCAAAGCATTGGAACAGGTTTCCCAGAGAGGTGGTGGAGTCACCATCCCTGGAAGTGTTTAAGGAAATACTGGATAGGGCACTTGGTGCCATGATCTAGGTGACAAGGCGATGTCTGTTCAAAGACTGGACTTGATGATCTCTGAGGTCTTCTCTAACCTAACTGGTTCTGCAATTTTCACCAAATAAAAAGTATTCTGTGATTCTTACCGCCAAACTAGCAGAAGAGTTAAAGACATGCTTACTTGGGACTTCCTTGTGTAGTGCACAGCAACAGCACAACTGTTATTTTGCAGGAGAGCAGAGAAGGATGGTGGTTTCATGAATACAGCCCAGGGAACAAGGCTGGGTGGGTACAGGAGGGGGTAGATAAAATTCTTGTTTATTCCCCTGTATGGCCTCACTGTACCTGTGTGAGGAAGAAGACAAACTAGCACTTACTAAATGGTACTTGTCCTTGCAACAACAACCAAAGCAATACTTCATTATTCACTAAGATTGTGGGACTACTTTTCCCCTGCTCTTCCCTGTGAAAAATTTGAGCTAAACACAAACTTTTAGAGATAATCCTAATTTAGGCTGTTGGGATCATTTGCAACCAATTATAATACTCCTCTGCTTGAGTCCACCTTCATCCTTTGAGTTGTCTGATGGTATTTAGCCATGTGTTCTGTGGTTCTTTCTGAATCACTTTTTACAGTCCTTATAATATAATAATTGGGCTCCTTCCCACACTGGTGGTACTAATGGCTGTGTTAAATAATATTGGTAATCTATCTGGGGCTGCTTAGTTGTGATCCTACTGTCCTAGTGGAATGAAATAGATTAAGTACCACTCCCCAGTGAGAGTGTAATTCATAAAAGCAGGGTGGACAGTATGCTCTGCCTGTCTGATGTGTTTTAGAGAACATCTCTGCTGATGATTATACTTTGGGAAATTGGAAGAACATTTCCCCAGGACATATAAAGTGACTGTCTATTAGGAACATGTAGGGGATGTGTCAGGTTTTCAAGAAATGTACTAGAAAGAGAAATTAAGTTTGAAAAAGCCAGTGCACTGAAGAAGGCAGGCACCTCCTTTTTCTTCCAATGTGGATGAAAGTGGATTCTGCCTAGCCATGCATGCAATTTTAAAGCTGCATATACAGGCTCAGGAAGGATCAAAATGGCATTTTCAAGAGGCTGGCAGAACTTGTCTGAAACAGTGGTACCTCATTAGCAGATGCTGATCCTATCAAAAAAAAAAATGGTGTATTTTGCTTCACTGAAGAAGATGCTATCTTAACCCTTCACTCCCCAGTGGGAAGGGAAGAGTATCTAGGCAGTAACGGTGAAGGGTTTGAGCAGAGCCCTCCTGAGGGGCACCCAGGGTTCAGACAAAGCTGGGAGACACTGCAGCACTGTCTATCCAGTTTGATTTATTAATGGGCTGCCCTGCAGGAAGGAGTTGTTTGGAGCCCACACACCCTCAGTGCTCTGCTTGGGGAGCAAGCTGCAAGTCATGTCTGGTACCACACATGAAGCTTTGCTTTTTACGTAGTAGTTTGGTGCCTGTGAGGGTGTTCCCAGGAAAGAGGGATTGTGGAGTCACTGGTAGAGGAGGATAGGAAGTGTGTTGGAGGCAGCATATAAAATCATGGAGAGAAGTAGGCTGTGGTTTTATACTCTGAATCTTACAGTGACAAAACTAATGCTGAGACTGTCAAGCTTCTGAGAAGCTTAATTTTTCCTCTTGCCATATGTTTAGTGTAGCCATCCGTGCAGTGGGAGGGAGTAGGCAGATAGAGGAGGAAAAGGAGCAAAATTGAGGTGGAAGTCAGGGTCCTGGAGTTGGTCTTTGATTACTCATAGGCATGGATCCATTCAGGCCCAGGTGGTATAAGTTGGCAAGTAACTCTTCTAGTAAATTTTTTAAAACATTTTTTTAAGAAAGCAAAAGCAATTAATGAATCTTTAACTGTAAGGCTTATGTCTCTAATCTGTAATGCTGAAGAGCTCAAGGGAGAAGGTTCAGAATAATGAAAAATTCTCTCAGCTCTACCTGAGCTATGGAGGAATCTTTTAGCCAATCTTCCCACCAGCAGCTGCCAACAAGTGAGGGGGGGGGGGAAGAGTGATGGAAAGAGCCTTTATATCTAAGTAGGTTGTATTCATGATTTCCTGTGTGGTATCTACCTGAGATGAGATTCTGTTCACATCTTCATTCTCTCTCATATTAAAGAGTTTCATTATCACCTAATTGCTGCTTATTTTCCTCATTCAGAGCATCCAGGTGCTGTACAATGTTCTTAATCAAGTGTGGAAAGACCATTTGTCAAGAAAGTTCCTGCTTCTTCAGCAAGGTGCTTCTGAAAAGGTTTTGCCTTTGTCTGTGCATATCTAGGGGCAAAACAAGTGACAAGAGTCTGGGACCTGACTGAGGATCTTCACTTGATCCTACCAACCTTGTCTCCATGATCACACTTCACCCTAGCAGTGAAAGCCTCACCTGAACTGGAACTGATTTAATGGTATGATTCTAGTTTTGGCCTTGCTGAGCAATTCTTGGGACAAGTAGGTTACTCAGTCAGGAGGCTGAGGGATGAGCAGTGTGAGATGTTACTGGAAGCCTTAAATCCTTTGCTCTGTAGAACTGGAAGACTGGCTGGGGAAATGCACAGTTTTGAGCCCAGCTGGCTGGGGTGGTAATGAAATCAGAAGTTAAGTGGGTTCCCCTTGGCCTTATACATCTTGTTTTAGTCACAAATTGTCAACTGTGAGAGAGGTTCTTGAACTGGAATATCAAGGGAATAGTTCTAGTGATGTCAGGTGTCTCCAGGTGTCTTAGGTTCAGGCTTTATCTTTTTGGCAGTGACGAGGTGATCGGAGTGATGGACTGTTGTCCTGCTGGCAACGCACAGGACTTGAGAACTTGAGTGTGCTTGTCCGTATCATAACCAGTGACACTGGGGAGTAAGGTAGAGAATACTCTCCTTAGTGAAAGGGACAAATGTTGTCCCCTGTCCAAATGAGACTGACTGTAGAAAACACTAAGAACATTTATTCCCCTCCACCTTACAGAATTAATCCAGTGGAAACAATCTGGATTTAAGATAGCATGCCTGGAATCAGAATAAATACCTTGTTTTTCTTGACTATTAGGATATTTACTGGTTTTTGGGCAAAACCTCTGCTGATACGACTCCACCAAATTTAGTGAAGCTTGGATCAAGATCTCCAATGACATATTTTTCATCCAGTTCATTAAGCAGCAAGCAGTTGGATCAGATAGGACACAGAAAGCACAAAACACTTGCTGAGAATGTAATATACTTCATTAGTCATCTGGGTTTGCAAAAGAGCAGGGAGAGAATTGTACCCACATCACCAAAGTCCTGCCAGCCCTTGGTGGGTGTCTCACTGTGTGTCTCCAGCCCCTGTTTGAGCAGTGCTGTGGAAGGGCTGGGATGCAGCTCTATTGATCACTGGCTGAATGATGTGCAGCTTGCTGAACTGAAATGCCATAAGAGGAAAAATATCTGATGGAGCAAGTGCTAAGGGACAAAAAGATAAAGAGATGAGAAAGCATATTCACCCCCACAGAAATCCTATTGATGCCGTGTTGCTCCCAGGCATTGCTGGTGGGAAAAGGGGAGCAGCTTTGAGGGCTTCTGTGGAACAGCAGCCACAGCGCACTGAGCAGTCAATATGGGACCACAAGGAAATGTTTATGGTGCTTTTGAAAATGAAGTTTTGTTAATTTTATTTTATTTTTGCTAATGCAGTTTACAGGAAGTCCCAGCTTTCTTTGGGAGGGGTTGTCAGTGAGTTTAGCATGAGCTAAACATATTCTTGGTGCTTACAGTGACCTGTAGCAAGTGTGCAGGAAAGGGTGGATATCGCATGTGCCTGTCAGAGTGGTGTGCCAGTCGCTCTGAGCCCTTCAGCACAAATATCTACGGCTGTGTGACTGTGGGAGGAGAAGGAAAAGGATGTGTGCAGGAGAAAGAAGTTCTGTAGAAATGTGGAACAGAGGATTACACCCACAACAATTGATATGGCAGAGCAAGGATTGCTGCCTGTGTGTGACATTGTGTGGGAGAGATTAAAGTCACCCTAGGCAAGCAAGAATTGGGTGTGAAGCAGGAGAAGAAAGGGGGATTAAGTTGGAAGGGATGTGATAGAGGAGGAAGGAGTCTTCCTCTGGGTGAAGCACAGGTAGTGTCAGATGACAAGACTTGGATGATGTGGATAGTAGGTGCATTGTAGCAGAGGTACAAGGGCTGAAGGATCTGCAGGATGGACCTGGGGTCACTCCTAAAACTCAAACTTCTCCTGGAGATTCCTATTCTTCCAGCTCTTGGAAGCAAGTGGTATGAGGCTTACCAGAACAGCAGTCAGCCCCAAAGATTGGAGTGGTGCAGGATGCTTCAGAGTCAGGTGAATTGTAGGGCTTTCTTACTCTCAGGAATTGGTTGTTAGAGGCTTTCTGCTTTTGGGTGCATTTCTGGGTTCCCCAAGTGCCACTTGTTATCAGCTCCCTGGAAAGCCTCCTGCCACTGCAAAGGAATCTCTAGTGGAATCTAGCTGAGATGCCCAGAAGGTTCAGACTAAATCTCCATGGTGCCAAGTCCTACATTAAAATGTAATAAGGGATACTTTTTGCCCTAACAGTATTTTTCTACTATGCCTGGAAAAGACAAAACAATGTATGGTATGAACCAGCCCCAAAAAAGAGGGATTGGCGCAGCCTCTCATGGATATCAACATCAGCACATTTGGTACAAGGGAAGACCTTGGAGGCAAACCTAGAGGGGTTTAGAGCTGGTTGGAGTGCTGTACTGCAGGTGTTGAAGTGCAAAGGTACAGAGGAGACCATCTGCTGAGTGTCTAAGGCTGATGCTTCAGTTATATTTGCATGTAGGATGCCTGCATTGTTTACTTATGTTTAAAATCCAGCCATAAATTGTACTTTCAGTGGCTGTTACACATTTCCTGCTCCAGGAGCAGACTTTCAAAGCCCACAAGAAATACTCAGTTACAGTTATGTCTGATTTAAAGGGAAAAGATCTGTAGCTTTGTAGCCTTAATAATTTGCTCAAACAGCTGTAGATTAGTGAAAGTGTTGCTCAAGGCATATTTCCAGAAATAGCGTGGCTTGGCCCGCTCGAGTCACATTGGTTTAGGAAATGTGTTTCTGTTTTTAATGCTGGAAGTGCACACAGAAGGTGATCTACCAGCGCTCTCTGGACTCGTGGTTTAGCTGGTCAGGTGATGTCCAGAAGAGCTTGAAAACTGTTTCTTTGTGGAGTTGCAGAGGTCTTTAAAATCAACTTATAAAATCACCCTTAAAATCACCTTTTACCTATTGTAGAGGGAATGTCAGCCTCACTCCAGTGAGTGGCCACCAACTGCTCTGCAGTCAGAGCACTGAGACCCTGATGTGATATTCCTGTCCCAAGAGACAAAGCAGATAAATCTGTCACTTCAAACACTGAGGTGAAAGAATGTAAGAAACATCCCACTCTGTGGTATTGGACACTATTGAACTTCACAGATTGATTCACCAGGAAAATTATGTTCCCTTGAAAAATGCTCTTTTAACTGTATGTCTTTTCAGTCCATTGTCTCTTAATTTGATTGAGGACAGAATGCCTAGGCACAAGAGGCTATTTGAGAAGAAAACTGCAGTCATCAACTGGAACTTGAATAAGAGTTCTCATTCTCTGTCACACAGAGAGCCACAGGGACCTCACTTCATAATGTTCCATGTGCTTTCCACAGAGAGAGGTGCAGTCCTTTAAGGTCCAGTCAGGGGCAAGTGTGAAAGCAGAATTAGTGTCTTCTCATGGTATGTAGTTTGAGATCATGTAATGTCCTGTTGATTGTTGAAATACCTGTTTTGGTAGCTTCCACATTATCCCATTAATATGGGATTTTTCCTGGCTCTGAAGAGAAGCATACAGTAATTGGTATGAGCTAAGCATTGCCAGGAGAGCAGGGACCATGCTGGCCCTTGTTCTGGTTGTGTTATGGACTCTAATGAGTCCTGTAAGGTCCGTGAGTGTCCCAGATAGTACAAGAATAAAGTTAAATGTTATTTGCTCCCTTGTGAAGATCTGATGACTTGCTAAGTTGTGCCCTGCAGTGGGACTGACAAACGCCTCCTGCAGTCATTGCTGCTCAGGATTCCTGTGGTGGAGGACTGAAGATCCCTCCCTTCCGAGGCTAAGAGGACATGGCACTGCTCCCACTTCAGTGAACACACATCCACTGTTCTGTGTAAGAAGCAATAAACCTGCTAATTTGTTCAAATGCTGCTGCCCTGTAATAACACACACTTTTCTTCTGAGACACTCACTTGATTGGGATTTTTCCGTTGATGTCTGGCTTGATTTATCTGTTTCAAACATGACTGCAAATAAAAGCAGCACTCATTGAGCTGATCCAGTTTGACCTGACAGGGGCAAAATGACAAGCTGGATGGTAATTCTCTTCCAAAAGAGATTGACAGTGGTAGATCAAGGAGATATGGATTGGTTGGTATTTTACACAGAAGTGGTACACTTCTTTCCTTCATTGCTTTCATAAGTCTGAATGCAAAGGTTTTTGCTTGTGGATGGTAGATATTTTTTGGAGAAGGAGGCAAACTTCTTTATTTTAGAGAAAAAAAATTGATGCTGCTTGAGAATTTTTGACCACTCTTAAAAAATGTTGCTAGGCTGGTTGCCTGAGTGGGCAACATGCAGGGAGACTGCACTCAGGTGCTCTTCAGCAAAGCTCCAGCTGGTTAATAACATAGAAAGTAAAAAACTTTAGGCTTGCAAATATTTTAATTTTCTTGAATTGGTTGTTAAGAAAAAGGCTGTGCAAAAAACCAAACCAGCTGTGTGATATTCTGAAATGATGTTATAACCATTGTATGACCTGCAAGGGTAGGGAGATGATTTTGGAGAGCTTCTAGACATATCTGACTATAAAATAGGAGAGGATATTGCATGTCCTTCCCATACTTAAGGCAGTGGTAATTTGCCTGTGCCAGAGACAGGAAACAGTGACAAAGAATAAAACATCCTCTCAAAAAAGTTGTCCTGTGGAGCAACACCAGCCTGTAAAGTGGTTGTTGTGAATTTGGAAGCACTGGGGTTTGCCACGTGAGTGCTGGCTGTTGCTCCACTGGTGAAGGCAAGTGAGGAGTTATTATTGCACTAAGGTGCAGCACAAGACACTCACTTAATGACTGGAGTATTGCCTGTGGGGTGAGCAGGAGCTGGGATGAGAAAAAATTCCCTATTTTCTCCCTTTGTTTTAGTTGTTTTGCAGATAACTGACCTAGGATGCTCTTGGCTGGATTGGCAGTTTGCCCCTCCACAGAGGGGGCAAAGTAGCTTTAAATACAAAACAAACTCTGTGTGGCAGCTGGTCGTTTTCAAGGGCATTGAGAAATTTGGAGATGAGTCTAAATTTTCACTATCAGACAGCACTAAAAGATTAATTCTCTTTGCAGAAGGGATGCCACAAAGTCTTACTGTCTTTGGCATGCACAGGTCTCCAG
The DNA here is from genome assembly GCF_021018805.1 of Prinia subflava. Classification (NCBI taxonomy): domain Eukaryota; kingdom Metazoa; phylum Chordata; class Aves; order Passeriformes; family Cisticolidae; genus Prinia; species Prinia subflava. The sequence continues at coordinate 9,458,187 of NC_086260.1, forward strand.
GGAGAGGAGAGAGGTGAGGACGGCAAAGAGCTTGTGGACTTTCATAACGTTGTACAGCTTTGGGTTTGCTGGTCTCTTAATGAGATTTAATTGTGGGCTGCTTGCTTGCCACTAGATGACAGCCTTACTCTGTGCACCGGGGCCTTGGTTATCATTAATAGGGGGCAGGGAAATGACCCTCTTACAGGACATGTCCTGCCTGTCTTTCTTCCAAATGCCTTCTTGCAAGGCAGGGGGAGCTGGGCACAGATGATGGTGCAGATTAGCTCACTTAATGGAAAAGACAGTACTTGAATCTTGGACACACTTCAGATGTGAGGACAAATCAAAAAATGAAATCAAGAATCTGCATTTCTTCCAAGAATGAAAGGATGGATTTTTTTTTTTTTTTTAGCTGCAAAGCTGTACTCTTTGGGTAGTTTCTTCCAGCCTGACCCAGTATGGTCTTTGAGCCAGTAAGCTCTGAGCTCTGCATCTGGCCTTCAAGCTGGCTCCCATTTGTGGTGAGCTTTCCTGGCAGAGTCCCCTCCTTCCACTGAGCAGAGAGGGAATGAGGCATGAAGCATATCATCACAGAAAAGTCACATACTCTGTTGCATTCCTTGATTGCTTTTCCTCTGTGTTTTTCTTGTCTTCGGTTTCAGTCTGTCTTGTTGCAGATGCAAGAATCCAATTGCATGGGTTTTTTGGAGGGGCAAAACATCCTACCACCTTTCTTCTGCAGGCTTTTGGGATCTGCATGATGCATATGTGCTGAGAAGGAAAAATGAAAATTGCCCAGTTAACGTGACGTTGCTATCCAGTTGTTAGCATGGCATAGTATATAAAATTATAGAGATCAGCAGGACAGGTTTAATGGCTTGAAAGCTTTCACACTGCCAATGTAATAGTATCAAATCTGAATATATGTGTTTTATATCAGGGCTGACTTTGAGGGTGTGAAAGGAATGCAAGGTGGAGGAGGTAAAATGTGAAAGCAGTCAGGGAGATTTTAGTGTTGGACATATGTGGCCTATTACAGCCCTTCTCAAGGAGGCTTTTGGAGAAAAACCCTTGCAGAGGTTTTGAGTCCTTGGTCAACTGTTCAATTATATTTGTACCATGCCCTACCTCAATGTGTTTGCTTCCATGTGATCCCGGGAGCCTTGAGCCCACCTTGCCTGGAGGCAGTAGCACTCCTACTTGAACATGGCTTTTCAGCTTTGCAGGACTGAAGAAATCCTCTTGGGTTGCTCCTCTGGCTCTGCCCAAGCAGAGCAGGGCTATACTTTGTCTAATGTGTTGTCTATCGTGGAGCCTTTGGCAAGGGATGCTAAAGGGAACACAGGTACATGCTAAGGTGTTTCAGTGTCCAGAATGTGTTGCTGTCAGGATGATGTCAAAGAAATTGGGTTGTAAGATCATTATTGAGCAGGATCCTCTCAAAGTTTGAGCCACTGAGCTTATATCTTATATCATTGAATTCTCTTTCCCTCCTTCTCCTGTCCTTAAAATTTTCTCTGTTATGCAGTCCAGCTTGGGAGGAAATCAGGGATGGATTCACTGGAGCACATGGAGGGAGCTGGATGGGCAGCCACTGGGCCAGCTCATGGGACAGGATCCTGGAGGTAACAAGCACAAGCCCACTGCTGCACCTCACTGCAGACTGCTCCAGGCAAGATATGCAAGGAAGAGATGCAGGGAAACATAGTTGCTTTGTACAGTACATTACATATGCACACAAAAGATGTATCTTGTGGTTTGTACAGCTGCCCAATAACCCCTCTGAAACAGCTAATTCCTGGATATAAGCACATTATTATCTGTTTTGATTAGGGTACTAATACATATTAATATTTTACTGCTTTCCATCTATCAGCTGAAGGAGGCATGTCCTTTACAAGCGCTTAGTTAGCTGGTTATATGGGCAAAGCATATAAATAATAATAAAGAGAGGGGAAAATGGTAATATCTGGAGTGGAACTCATTAATTACTACTTATTAGTCATTAAGGAGTGAACAAAGTGCTAATTGACGTATGTGAGCTTGACTAGCCATGAATGTTTTCACATGACTGTAAGAGAATCACTGCTTTTCAAAACACTGTAAGAGCATTTTGAATTCTGTTAATTCTTTTTGCATCCGTGGTCTTTGCTGAAGGTTTTCAAGCTGTGCAATTGCCTGATGATACCTAATAGTTATTTTCAGCAGAACTTCTAGCTCTAGAAAACTGTTGGAGACTCATCCTTATGTTTGAAGATTTGCTTTGGTTTGTATTTCTTTTCACTACCTAGTACATGCCTGTGTGCACCAAGAAAAAAGGAAACTCTGTTCAGCTGAGCCTTGTGGTCTTTCTGGGCCACATTCTGCTTTCATTGCCAGCTTTCTGTGTTTGTAAACGTACCTTATACTTACTGACAGAGCTGAGGTTGGGTTCTGTCCCCAGGTATCTCTGTATGTGACCAGCTTCATGTGTGTGCACATGCTTGTGTGCAAAAGTCTCCCTCACTTACGAACCATTGATGTAGAGGGCACATTTTGTTGCTTAATTGCAGTGTGTTACCCATCCTTGTTCTGTTTGAGGCAATTGCACAGAAACACTGAATGCAGCACTGCTTTGTTCTTTGCTTTTTCCCTTTTTGTGTATTTCTTGTCTCTTTTTCTTCCTTTCCACTATTTGGATGCTGAATTGGGATTTATCCTGTCCTGTGTGGGTGACTTTCCAGGCACAGATAGGTGGTGGTGGCTCTCGGGCTGTGCTGTGCCTGCAGGGACACGCTGCGAGGTGCCGCCGGCCTCGATGCCCAGCTGCTCTGATGCTTCCTGACAGCTGCGACTGCATCCAGGAGGGGAGGTCTGAGCAGGAGCATGTCTCGGTCCCGTGCTTTTATTTCTGGCTCTGTTGTGAAAAATAAAGCTTTCCAGCACATTAAATATCCTTTTGGGAAACAGAAAGCGCCATCTCCCAGCTGCGTGTCTGGCTGTAGTGGCCAAGCCTTGGGTGAGCCTTTGCCCCACAGCAGCCCTCAGTGCAAGACAGTTGTGGGTGCCCTTGACCAAAGCTTGAGTGCTGTGAGAAAAGGCTTTTCAGTTATTTGTGCTGATGATGCAGCAACTCCACAGACTGTTTCCTTGCTCCCTTTGAGCTGAAGGGTTGTGGCTATTTGTCCTGGTTTTGCACAGTGGTCCTGGCTTTTAAGGACCTGGATTTGTGACTGAGCATGGAAACATTGCTATTGCTGGGGAACCCAAAGGTGGCATTTACTGCAGAGCAACAGAGGCAGATCCTGGGGACTTGCTCTCACTTTCCTAAAGGAGAAATAAGGAATTGGATGGAACACCTGACTCTGTCGAAGGAGAAAAGCCCCAAATCCATTAGGTCTTCTGTTTTACATCCTGCTTTAGTCTGTAACAGATATTTTGACGGACAGGCCCATACTCCTCCCCATGAAGGGCAGGGGTGTTGCACAGACTGTAACTTGGACACTGACTGGACTGTGTTTTTCAGTGTTTTGGATCATTTGTAACATGAGTGATCCTTTCAAGGACTAGGGCCCCTAGACACTTTGTCAGCATTTTACGTGTTTATGTTCCACCCATGCTCCTTCCCTTCAGCAGAGACACAGGAGAATGCAGCTACAGCGGTGGTGCAGATTACACCTTGTCCAGTGACGCCTCACTGGCTGCACAGCACCCACAGTGAGGAACAGGAGTTCCACCAGGATTTCTGAGCAAGGACAGCCCTTCCTGGAGGAATATCTCCATCAGCATGGAAGCTTGCAGCTGGACTTGTTCCTTCTGTTTGTTTGTTTTAATGTTAGCTTGTTAATTATCCTAAAAAAGAAATCTGTGTATGTTCTAAAAATAACAAATCCTTACATGCTTTTGTGCCTGAATAATCTCAATTTGGTGACCCACAAACCATAGGCAGAAGCATAAAAGAAATAATTTTCTTTTTCTCTTGGGAAGCAGATGGCTCAGTTCAACTTCTGTGATGTTCCCTGAATGAAATTGTGTTGCAGACATGCAGCAAGAAACTAATTTCAGGAGTTTGAGAGAACTCTGGAAGGGTGAAGGGACCAAAACCACAAATTTCATGTCTCAACAAGGGACAGGAGAGAAGATGTGGGAGGACAAATGGAGGAAATAATTATAGTGCAGAGTTTATTCCAAGCTTTTCCTTCTGTGCTTTCCTCTGGAAAGAAATAGCAAAATTCACATATTTATTCAGTGTTTGCATTTAATAGCAACCTTTTTTCAGTCTGTAGTTCTTGGCCTGAAGCTGTTAATTGAACAATTCCTTCAAGCTGTTTGCAATTCATGTTGTGGCAACTCACTGTGTACATCAGCTGGTGATGCTGCACTTTCCCCTATGTGACCAGAGCAGCGTGAATTTGGAACTGTGTATTTGCACATATTGTTTGCAGATGGATGGCTGGAAATGTGTAGCCTGCAAATATTTGAGTGTCTGAGTATAAAATTTGCTTTTGCTTGAGTGTTCACACCTGTAAAGCTCAAGCATCAGAGCTGGTACTGTGAGAAAAAACAAAGTCTGGAGGAAGGACAGTGAGGAGGAAGAAGATGGTTCAGATCAGTCACTGGGAATATCCAGTCCAGAGAGCATCGCTGTGCTTGAGGACAAGAGGAGAAGGGTGAGGATTTTGTTGAGGAAATGAGGGCGTGTAGGAAGAGGAGAATGGACTTCAGCTAGACCAGCAGTTGCTGAGGGCTGATCTAGCAGAAGGAAGAGGCTGAGCCTGCGGAGAAGTCAGAGGATCTGGATATGATGGAGAGGTGTGGAGTTCCTGCACTCCTCTGACTGGCTGGGTTATCACTCCCTGCTCACACTGGGGGTGTCTTTTCTCCTGTCTGTGATGGGTGAGAAGAGTGCATGAGACCAGTAAAACCATGGGAAGTTGTGGTAACTGTTAACTGTGGTGACTGTATTGCTTATAGTCATGTGCATCATATTTAAGCAGAGTACAAAACTGCGTTCAGGAGCAGAGGAGTGTTGTGGGAGCAGCTTGGTTTTAGCCGCTCCAGTAGCACAGAGCTGGAAAGCAGAAGATGGAAGGAAAAGGCTGGAAAGGCCTCAAGGACTGATAACATTTTAAATTTTAAGAAGCAGTTGAGTTGGATCTCTGGCACTTATATCTACTCATTGGTGATGATCTCTATCCTATTTATAAGGATGCTTTCAAACTAACTGGCTTCTCTGTGCTACTGTGTGGTGAAAGCAGAGACTGTTACTGGTTTCTTGAGCATCCTTGGACAGCTCATTTCCCATGCCTCATTTTCCCCATGATGGACACAAATGTTGATTCTACTTTTAGGATGTGTTCTGGCATCATCTATCATAAATCTACAAGGCACTTGTGAAAAAAATAAAAACAGTCCTGCCTCAATGGGTCTCTGGAGGGAACAGGGTGTATGGAGTAGGAAATGTCAATGCAGGAGCATTTTTGGTCAAATAAAATACAAGGACTAGTAGAACAAAAAGATGAAGAGTAAAAGTAAATAAGAACACAGTTTCATTTACCTCTCTCTAAACAAATCACTCTGTGTGTGTATACATAAGTATATATAGATATACACACACACACACATATATATGTTTATATGTATATTCTTTTCCCAGAGCAAAATAAGATACAATTTAATATAATGAAGTCTGACGCATTAACAGAAAGGTGCAAAGGCTTGTGAAGCTGTGGAAATAATTGCTTTGACTCTTGCACTGGAGCTTTAGGATAGCTGGATGATATTGTTTTCTGCCTCTGTCATTGTCTCCTTGTTCCTGTGCCTTACCTAACACAAAACATCATCCCTGCAGGCTTTGGAAACTGTGGCAAATTGTCATCTCACCGTTACTAGCTTTTTCTTTAACAGACAGTTTGTATTTCCATAGCCTGCAGCTGCCATCAGGCTTCCCAAAGAAAGGAAGGAATGTTTTTTCTATTTGTTTCTCAAATTCTAGACAATTTTATACCCTTTTCTTCAAGAGGGACTGCATTTGCTTCCACAACAGAAGAAAGAGCTTGCTAAGAGCTTTATCACTGTGCTTACATTGCTGCAGGCTGGTGTCACTGTTGTGCTTTATGAATTTTTCCCTTTCTCTCCCTGACTAAGGGTTGTCCTTCCAGCCCACTTGGTTGTGCGGCCTCTGGAGTAGCCCTGCAGCAGCAGCACCAAATTGAGCTCCTCTTGTCTGCCCTTCCAAGTCCATATTTCTAAAAGTAGTAAAAGCAAAATATCATTATCCCCTTTTTGCAAGGAGGAGATGTGTTGTGGAAAGGAGTTGAATGTGACAACAGTGTTCATGACACAGAGATGTCATGCTCTTGAGAAACTGAGGTGATGTGTCCTCTGAGCCCACAGCATGCTGTGCAGCAGCCTGGTTGCTCATTGATGGTGTTGGATTTTAACACTGGAGTAACCAGCTCCAGTGGTGAGGACCTTTGCATCTCTTTGTCCCTTCTGTGGGTGTCCCATCCTCCTCACAGAGGAGCAAAAGATGGCTTTTCTCCAAAGCCTCTGTGTTCTTTGAGGATAGGTAACATGTGTGAGCTCTAATCTGGTGGTATTTTTAGCTCTGCCAGGAGGATTTGGTCATTTCAGTTCACTCTTACTGATTTTTTGTGTGTGTGACATTCAGCCTACAGCTGTGGAACGTCTCTGGTTGCTGACCTCTCTGAGCAGCCCTGCAGTGCCACGTGGTGGAGCTGTCTTTGCATGGATGACTGGTTTTAAGACTTGGCAGCTAGGGAGGAAAAGTGGAGTAGAAAACCGATCCTGAAGAGCAGTCAAGGATTAGCTAGGGAGATTGTACACTGTAAATTTGCATTTCCTTTCCTAGAGAGTCACAGGAAATGCAGAGAAAGACTGACAAAGCACAAACGTCAACAAGAAAACCAATAGTCTTGAGCTAGTTTTGAACTTCAAAGAAACATCCAACTAGTCTGAGGCAAAATTACAGGCCTTGTTATCCAAGCTCATTGATGCCAAGGGGCTGGTGCCTTGGAGCTGTGGGGGAGTAGGTTGGCTTCTTTTTGCTTGTATATTATTAAAACCAAAGCCAGCATGGTTCTGATTTTTTTTATTTTTTAAAATATGATGTTTGGTAATGATGCATGAAGCAGAAAGGAATTTATTTGATTTCCCTTTCCCCCTCCACCCCAAAAACCAATCTTAGGTGTTTTGCATGCTGTGAGCTCAGGAAAAATCATGCTGAGACTTTAAATGGAACAAATAGGATGAGAGAATCATTAGGAAGGGAGAAAAAGTAAGAAATGCTGTAGCTGTTGGAGTTTGGTCTTGGAGTAGTACAGGGATGTGATGGCTTATCAGATGTGGTCAGTACTGGATGGAAAACACTGCAGGAGCTGGAGGTGGCAACTGTAGTGGTGCTGATGTGAGTTCCAGTCTCAACAGAGACTGTTCAATGCAGGAGCAAGGTTCTTTTCTGCCTGGCCTGAAAATCTGAGGGAGACAACTGCAGACTAAAGACCACTTGCTGGCACTGTTCTATCTTCCAGTGCTTTCTGAACTGGTGAAAGGGGTAATGAGATCTCAAATCAATCTTAAGAACTCTGTTACTATCCCAGAGAAAAGTAGCTCCTGAGCAGCAAGGATCCAAGCTCAGAATGGTCCAAGGCTCAAATCCACATCCTCTGATTAGACAAACAGCTGGCAAAGCTCACTCAGACTGACAAGTCTAGAAACTGGGGGCCTGGAAGCACTGCTGGGATATCAGTTTAATGCTTGATGTAGGAGCTGCCACGATTAGCAATGCTTTGCAGTCTTCCCCACAGCCTTCATGCTGCTATGAGCAGGAGTACACAGAAACCAGCTGGTCCTTGACCAAACCCATAGTGCTCTCAGGAGCACAGTGTGGTTGGCAGTACCTGAGAACCCACCAATCCAAATAAGTCAAATTTTCATTTGTTATTGGATCATCAGTAGCTGAAATGAACACAACTTCTCTTCCAGGCACTCTTTACAATGTGTGGCCATTAAAAACTTCTAAGAGGTGTTCACCTTCTTTATTTAGTGTTGCATGGAGGTCATACCTGAAATGCCATCATTTTATGTGTTCTGACTTAGGAAACTTTTTTAATTTAGAAGGACATAGGCAGTAGAAATATCAGTTCATTCTTGTTACAGCTTGTTAACTTGGTTTAATTCTCTATCACTTGATATGGCAAAGCACATTTTGGCAGCTGAAAGGCCTAACCTATTGGATACAGTACTCCCTGCTCCTTGCATTGATTGCCCTTTCGACACTGTCACCGGGAACGGGAATAGGGTGGTAATGCCACGTGAAATGTCAAGCACACATGTGCTCAATTAGTTTATACAAGCAAAGGGCACCTTTGCTTAGAGGCTACACTCATTGCAAAATCCATAATGATGTAACAGTGAGGCTGTGGCATAACCTACCCTGGGCAAGAGGTTCAGGGCTGCTGCTCCAGCTGGAACTTCCTTTACAGGGCAGGTTCTAAGGGTGTCTGGACTTGCATCCTCTTGTGATAATGACTTTGCATCATCATGAACCTCTGTGTCACCTGACCCTTCATGCAATTTCTGGGACAGGTGACACAGAGACATGGGCAGCCAGCACATCATGGTCCATTGGGAAATCATCCCTTTTCCCCAGGGGCCTTTGTGTGGAGGACAGCAGCTGGTAATAGACCATGTTTCTAATGGAAATGGAAATCATTATCCTCTAGTTTTGTAGTGATGTCCGACCCAAGGACAGCCCTGCATTTTCTCATCTTCCTCTAAAGTCGGTGACAGTCACTGTCTTGAGGCTTTGGAAACTCTTCTGAGTTTCCATGTTGAACCTTGTTTTTCATTCTATTTCATTCACACTAGGCTAGTTGTAGACTAGTTGTAACCAAACCTAGTCACCATAGAGGGAGACCACAAAACTTCATAAACTTTAGAATGTGCTTAGGAATGATTTCAAATAAAACTTAAAAGCTCATTATTTTATTGAGGAGCAGTGGGCCTTGTTAGGCACTAGTAGTGAGATGCAGGGCCTTGCCTTTATGGGTTGCCAGACTGAGTTTAGTCAGACTGTATGTAAAGCATGTCTCAAGTTACAGTTCATCTTCTCTCATTTCCACCTGAAGCCACAGTAAATCCTCTGTTGATGTCCTAGTTGTTCTGACAAGAATAGGATGCTGCTGCCAGCCAGGGGGATGATCAAGAAGAATAAGCAGTAGGGGAAGGGCCTGGACTGGTTCTGTAGTGATGACAATATTTACATAGGAACCCCTGAGGACTAATCCATAGGTGAAACAATCGAGCTGATGGTGCATCAGGGAATGGGCACAGCAGTGTGTAGGGGTCCGTGGTGACCTCTGCAGTTCAAAGCTGCTGGGGGAATCTGGTTTCTCTGCCTGCAGGTTTCTCTGGAAATGACAGATAAAAACCTGTGTGTAGGTTTAGATCCATGTTTCCTAGACCATGCTGACGATTTATGCATTTATTCATGGTGCTAGAACTCCACGGGAGCTTATGCATTTAACATAAGCCAGAATCTAATCTCCACCAAAGGTCTAACTAATTTTTATCAACAGTCAGTGCTGCTGACACCTTTAGCTTCTTATAATTTTCCTTGAAAGTAACAATAATTTCAGGAAAAAGTAGGATTAACTCTCGTTTAGTCTTCTCCGTGTTTTAACATTCCAGCTGTTTTGAGCTTCGTTGAGGACTGCACACTCTAAGTATTAGGACTGCATTGTGGTTTCTGAACTGTTTCCTTGGGAATGAATATGAAAGAAGACTTCTTTAGGAGGGTACACTCCTCTTCCTTGGGTAAGGGCACTGCAGAGCAACTGTCTCTACTGGACTTTTCTGACATCTGCACCTCAATTTCTGAACTAAAGCATTTAGGAGTGAGAAAAACAAAACTACAGAACTGTTTCTGAACATTTTGGCTGGACATGCTGTTTTCAGCCTGAAAGTGGGCAAATGTCCTCTTCTCCAGCACAAATTGAAGGGCACTGGTTGAAATTACTGCTTTTATTACAGTGAAATTGTAATAAGGTTCCAGCACAAGTGAGATTCCATCTTATCCAGAAAAACCAGCATACATGGTTTGAGCTAAAATAGCCAGAGAATGGTTTAGGACAAAAAGAGAGCAATCCTGTATTGCTCCACTGGAGGGAAGTGTTTGTCTCAGTGTCAAAAGTATCATTGTAATTTTTGTCCTTAAATCTAGTTCTATTTCTTTTCTTTCAAGTGCATATTATGGAAAATGGCAGTTAAAAAGCAAGCTGTGCCCTTGTCTGTAGATTCAGCAAATTCTGTGCCCTTGCTTTCAGTTCAAAATAGATGCTGCAGTCTTCTAAGACCACCTCTGATTGAGATATTTAAGCTTCCAGGGGAGGGGAAAAAAAGTTAAAATAACTGTTTTTGGGATCTGTTGCTTTTCAGAGATGACTGAATTACTGTCATTGTCTCTTTTGGTGTAGACCTTTGACATTTGACCGAGTGTCTGACATTTTCTTCTAACAATAATGAAAGCAGTAGAAAGGGACAGTTTTGGTACATGTTTGAGATGTCTCTCTGCCTACCAGTGAAGTCCTGTTACCAAATGTTTTCTCAAGCTGTGTTAGCTGATACTAGTATTTCTATTATTTAAAAGCTTAAATTAGGAAAGGAAAAAAGTAGCCCATGAAAATGTATATCTGCTGGGTGACAAATGACAGTGTGGCTCAACAGTCATGATGCTACTGACTGTTTTTGGCTGAACCCTCTCAGAAATGAAACCACACAAGTTCTCTCAGGTAAGTGGGACTTGATGAATTCTGCTCCACCATCCCTTTGTAGGCAGGACTGTGCTCTGAGCAAAAATTAGCATTACCTGACACTATAAAAACATTTCCAGGAGGCTGCAGTGCCAGCACAGTTGTGTGCAGTGATGAAACATGAAATTTTCTACCAGGAGATGTTTGATTTCTGCAGAGGATCAAGCTGGGTCTTGGCTCTGTTAATGCATCCTGCGGTATCAGGAGACAAGAGAGGACACTAGTGGTCACTGTTACATTAAATAAGCAGCAACTGTATGAAATACAAGAAAAAGATGGGTTTGTTAGAGACATTTCTTGGTTGGTATTTGAGAGATTTTGGTTTAATTCCATTCTTTTATTGCGAGTTCCTTCAGACCTTGGACAAATCACCAAGAGAAGCATCAGCCCCATCTGAGATTTTGCACCCAGAGGTGATTCCTGGCTCAGGCTGCATCTCTGGGGACATACAGCCCACATGAAAGCAAGACGTGTGAATTGTAGGCCTGAAACCAGATCTTAGCATCTATGCTTCATTACCTTTTTTTGACATAAGGATGATGGCTAACAGCATTCCCTTGGGAATGCTGTGAGGATAAATTAAAGATGGAGTAGAGAAAGGTGCTGGTGCAGAGAATAAAGAATTAATAGGGGAGAACTAGCAGAATGCCAGAAAACCAGTTTTAAGATTAAGGCAGAAGTTAAAAATATGGGGCACATATTAATGCAGACATTTGCTTGTAGATTATTTCTTCTCTCTGCAGTGAGCAGACAGACCAGTCTGCTTTTGCTCATAACTGCAGAATTATCTCCTCCAGTCACTGCACATGAGTGACTCAGTGGTAATTTCTGATTCTGAGGCAGGAAAGTGACTGCAGGAAAGTGCTGGAGACACTTTTAGCCCTGGGTGAGCAGCAGCAGTGTGCAGGGCTGGTATGCTGAGTGGGGCTGGGAGTGCTGGCTGCCCAAACAGGTCTGGGTTCTCATCTCCTCTGTGTTCAAGCTCCTGCAACCATTTCTTCCTCATGCCTTCCCTTTCATCATTTTAAAATCCTAATCAAAACCAGGAAGGAGATAAATGCAGCCAATCTGTTTAAATAGCCCTTCCTTCCCACCTAGGCCATGCATAGCTCCTAAATTTAATGGGAGTCTTTGCATAGCTTTGGAGGCTGCTCTAAAAATCCCACAGAGGACACTGCGAAGGATTGTGATCGTTTTCTGCTCTCAGAAGTGTCTGCTAAAGGACTGCCACTTTCTTCTGTCCTGTGGCACAAAGTTATGCCTCAGCCTTCTGTCTAGAATGAGACTGAAGGTGCTGCTCTTCAGTGGTTTGGTGGTTTAAGTAGTTAAGGTACCATAAAGTTCTTCCTATTGTTAAAAGTATTGAGTCTGGGCAATTTTTTTTGTAATCCTTACAAAACACAAGTGCGCTTTTTTTTTTTTTTTTTAATGTAAGAGAAATAGTTTAGATAAATCTGGACTCTTTGCAGAGGAGAAGCAGTTATAAAGTCTGGCTAAGCTGCTTGTCAGAGTAAGAGGCTTTTCCTGCAGTGTGTGACTAAAGGGCACTGTGCCCACCTCAGGTATCAGTGAGCTTTTTAAGGTGCTAGAAGAGGTTGCAGCTTCGTCTGACTTTTTCTGGTCATTCTGACTATGTGCCACATAGGATAGAGAGTCCAGAAACTGCTCAGTGCATTTAATGTGTAGTTGATGCCCATGTGTACGCCTTGCTATTGGTGCTGGAAGTGCTTGGAGAAGGTTGTTCTGAGGCTTTTGGTAACTGGGGAGCTCTGAGTAGTGAAAAGTCCTGGGCAAGCTTCTCTCTGGGAGACTTGATTGTCTTTGTGCTGGCTACCACAGACTATTGCAATGTGGGAACTGTGCTTGTTCAGCCAGGGGGTGAGAGGCTCTTTGGCTTCTCCTTTCTGAACAGTGATGTTTTTAACTAGGGCTGATCAAATATACTCCAGAGGAAATCTTGCTTTGGTTTTCATTCTCCAGGTGCAGCAAGGATAAAATTCTGCTCTGTTCTGAGTTTGGCAAGCCTGAGTGAACCTCCCATGTGATTTTAACACCCTGATGGTCCCAGATCTTTGGATGCTGGGAGTAAACTTCAGGAGTGATGTAAGTGTGCCTGAGCAGCACTTCAGCTCCCAGGGCACAGATGTTCCCTGTGCCCTGGGAACAAGACATTTTGTGCGCTTTGCTTTTCACAAGGGGATGATTTTTCTCACATTTGTCTCACAAAGTGGGAAGGCTTTCATCTTTCCAGCAGTGATTCAAATAAAGCTTGAGTCACTGTCAGAGAAGTCTTTACTATCTGATAGCTCCTCTGTAATCTGGGAAGAATAATTTGGTGAGTGTTGGTTTAGTCCCTACTGGGACAGATGTCTGCGTCATGAAAAATCGATTTGCCATTTGAATAGAGAGGTTAAATGGACTGTGAAGACTGCTCTCCTGTCAGTTCTAGAGGCAATGATGGCTTGTGATTTCAGCATATCAAATATAAGGCACCTTGATAGGACACGGAGGGAGAAGACTGCACTGCCAGGGCACAGTCTGCAGGTACTTTGTGGATAAAATGCTCTTTTCTTGGCTTAGAATAACCAGAGTATGCCAAGAATACAAGGGTACATTTGTGTGAATGTAAATGAACCTCTGTGCAGGCATATACACATGAAAGAGTGCACGGTGCATATGAGGAGAAGAGGAAGAAGAGTGAGTCAGATCCAAATGTCGACAGATGACAAGAAAATTCCCATTTAGCCGAAACATCCGAAGAACCTCCGGGAAAATGACAGCTTGACTCTCAACTTCGAAATGCTCATTGGTGACCTGGTATAATATCATAATGCAGACCTGTCTTCATCTTTATCCCACTTTTTTACATGCTTTTATTTGCCTGACTCATTTTCATGTCCACATCACAGTTCAAATCATTTTAGCAAGACGGCTGTGCTTAATCTGACTCCCTGTGCCATGTGTATCTTGTTGATTACAGACCCTCTTAAGATGCCATTATGAGTACTCTTTGCATGCCCTACTGTCAGCAGCTTTTCCCTTCCTTAAGCCTTTTGAATGTCTTTGCTCAGGAGATTATAAGCCTTTCAATAAGTACAGGATGATTACTGAATTAGTGTAAATTTTGCTCTGGGATTGCCAGTCACTTAGAGCCAGAAAACCAACAGCAACTGAAGGTAGCTGTGGATCTTTGCTAATGTCTGATGGAAGCCAGAAAAGTCATGTCCTTTTCCATGCAAATTGTCAGGAACTGATATTCAGGAAAGTTTGATCTTGTTTGTTCTGCTCTCACGCTCCAGGTACTTGGGAATAGGTGAAGTCACATGGCACCTCTGGGTGCTTCCTGCTCTCTGGTGCAAGCCAGGCTGGAGCGTGATGGGAAGATGCAGAGAAGGGGAGAGTAGGCTGGCAGATGACAGCCAAATCATTCATTAAGGTCTGCTCATTTCTGTATCTCTTGTCAGGAGCAGAAATCAGGATAAACAGAGATGTATACAGTTAGAAAAAGATCTGGTGGAAACAACCTCTTTGAACACCCTGAGGTGTGTGGTGTGACACTGCTGTCTCCCAGCAGCAACCAAAGAAAAGCAGATGAGTCACATCTGAATGCTCATTTATCCTACTCATTCTAGATCATGCTGAGCAGATCTCTGATTTCTCCCTTCCTCAGTTTATTGTTTCAGTACAGTAACATGAGAGGACATATTCCAAACAGTTCCCTCTCTGACTTGCACACTACCAGGAGTGAGAGGATGATTTGAAAGACTGTACCCACATTTTAAAATAAGTTCTGTGCTGGGATGCTTGAGCAGCTCATGGAGGTGGTGTATTTAGCTCCAAACCCACTCTTGGTCTATGTCTCACTTTTTTGTGCAGGCTGCTATTAGAGGACATCCCATTAATTGCTTGCTGAAATCTAATATGACATGTTTAGGATGACTTTTAGAATGTTGACAGGGGTTAGGCACCTAGTCCTATGGAGTCTTCCTGCAGCCTGGGTTCCTTGACGAGTTGGCAGCTTTTGAGAAATCTCCCAAGAGCACTGGGAGAAAGAAGCAGCAAGCAGGAAACCACAAAGCAAGTGCTCAGTGTATCTGAGTGAGTAGCTGCTCTGTTTGCCTTTGGCAGAGTACCCACAGGTAACAGTGATGGCACAGGAGTTGTGGGTTGGGAATAACCTTTTCTCCCTGCTGGAAATAAAAAATGTGATTGTTTCCCTCTGCCACACACTGTTTTGAAAATGAGTCTGGTTTGATTCCAGTCAACCTTTGGAAAACCAATGTCGGTTTCAGATTGCAAACAGGGGAGGTTTATGGACTCAGACTGGCTCTGTGCACACTGAAAATGTTGTCAAGGGTCAGGCTGTGGCAAGTGTGGCCCAGCTCGACCCAGGGGCTGTGTGTGCATGGAGTGGGGGTCATCTGTGTGATACAGGTGTGCATCCTGAGGGCTGTTAGGGGGCCCCAGAGACTCATTATCTCTGCAGATGAAGGACTTACATTCTCATGTGTTCTAGTCCAAGCATTCTGCATATAAGGCAGGCAGCAGCAGATTGGGTTAAATCCTAGAGAAAATGCCAAAGATTAATAATCCAGGAACTACATGGATGCATGAAACTGTTGGAGGCACTAAAACTGCAGGTAGAGGTATCGGTGTGTGCTCTTTTATGTCAGTGATCCTGATATGGGCGAGTCTTAAAGTGGACTGACTTTTTGACTATTGCCATGAAGTCGGTAGGTTTCTGCTGGGAGCCCATTTACAGAGAAATATTTATGCTTGGGGAATGACAGTTACTTTTATGCCTTAGGCACTGATCTGATAAAAACAACTAGTGCAACAAGAAGTGCACTATTCCACTATTCTGGTAGCTAGTAGTTTTTTGGGAAAGAAAATATCAGGTTGGTTTTTTTTTTGTTTGGTTTTTTTTTTTTTTTTTTTTTTAGAGAAGGAATTCTTAGTTTTTAGAAAGTCATTGTGTTTAATCATGCTTTTTGAAAATTAGAATGGAAATTCTGTGTTTCAAAAAAAATGTTCCACATTCACCACAGTAACTTGGCAGAAAATTGTGAAACCCTTGGGGACTATTAGTGCTTTCAGTCCACATCAGAGGAAGCACAATCTCCTGAAGATTTCCTTTTAGTGGGTAATGAGGAAAAGAGGGCATGGGTGAAGCTATATTTGAGTGCTCCTGCTTTCAGCAAATTTCTTACTTCTCCCTAGCCAAGTGTTGGCATCATATCACTCCACTCTGGTAGGTTTTGATGGTAGTAAATCATGAATTCCCAGCAATTATGAATTTGACTTAATTTTTTCCCCTTCTTCCTTTGCTGGCTGGCTTTTGGGATAATCATGGGGAGTCAGGCCAGACAATAGGACAGCTGAGTGGATGGAGGGTGTCAGCGTGGTGCTTTCTGCAGCAGGGACTAATGATGTGCTCCAGATCCCACAAGAGACACTAGCTGGTTTTTGGAAATGGCAGTTATCAGACATTTGACCATGTTTGATTAAATCCTTCAGCTGTGTTATATGTGCAAGTGAAATGTGATTGCAATTGTCCAGGCATGCTCTGAGTATTGTAATGGTTTTTTTAATGTAGCAAATAGTTTCTATTATCTAATTTCAAGTGATATTTTTTGCTTATTCTTTGTTTTACACCATTCTGTTTCTCTGTTAAATTGTCCATGTACCTCTCTTGGGTGCATATTAATGGCAGATGAACAGGTCTGACAAATGGGTGTCCAAAGCTGCAGAGAACAACTCAGATGAGCAGATCACCATTTGCCTGCACAACTGCAGTGGCTGCAGCCATGCCCATATTCAAATGTACTCTTGTTTTTAGATAAAGATGTATGGGGGAGGTAAAAACTCTGTCCTTATGCAAACTGGTTTAGGGCAGTGTGTCCCCTGAAGTGCCTGCCTGCTAGAGGAATGAGAGGGGTTGAATCTTCCACGTGGTTGTGGGAGGTAGTTGGTGCTTCTCTGCAGAACCCCTCAGAAGGATTTTACCCTGGTGCCATAGGTTGGGTCCCATATCTACAGGAGGCTAGTGGTCAATCACTAGCAATCAAGTGTCGTCTTAGTTGCTTTATCTTTTCCCTTCAGGCAGAGGAGACTCCTTACAAGCTATATATAACCTACCTAGTTCCTCCTTCCTGCATCTGCCCCAGCCCCTTTGCTCTTGGTTTTCTTAGACCATCTCCCGGCTTCCTGGGTTAGCTTCATTGATTGAAGTTTCTCCTCTAGTTAAAGGGAAAAGCAGCCCACATTTGCAGAACAAAGTGCAACCCTGCTGAGGTAGTAAGAGAGGAGGTTTGAGGAAACTCCTATTGCTAGTTATTTTTCAAGATGCTCTAATAAAACAGTGTAGCTTAAGGGTACCCGAGAAGCAAAGCTCAGTAGCATCAAAGTTGGTCTGAGCACAGAGCAGGAATGAGATGGAATGCATGGCTCAGCCATAGTGATTTATTTTTGCAATTATTGTTTAAGGTCAATATTGCAACGAAATAAACTGCAGCATAACTAAGCTAGACATGGAGGAACCTGGGTGGTAGAATTTATGGTCTAGCTCTGCACTCCTACACTTTGAGGAGATTTTAAAGAGAACTGTATGTGCTTAGCACCTGGGAAAAATCAAAAGCCATCTGTTAAGTGTTTGTGGGACCAGATTTTTTTCCTTCTGTCCAAGCAACTCTAAGTTGGACTAGGGGCCTAGAAAAATGGACCTTGTACAAAAGCTAACCACAAATCAACTCAAAGACAATTCTATTTCACTAACATGCTAGGTTTTTTTGTGTGTATATGTTATTTTTGGTTAAAAGAGCCCCAGTAACTAGCCAGGTTTGGGGAGCTGTTTTGGCATCTCTCACTGTCCTATGTTATGTCATTTTATTCTGTTAGTTCAGTGGTAAGTGCAATAAGTTCATAGTTCTGGGCCCTGTGCTCCCTGCTTGGCTTTTGAGTTTTGGAAAACTTCAATTAATAGGCTGAGGTTTTTGTAGTTGTTTCTTGCTGGGAACAAGGCAGAAATTGTAGAACATGGAGTAGGAGAATTACAAATAATACATTTCAGTGTTGAGGGGAACAGGACAACACTGATTTTTGTTTTGTTATTGCCAACAGACGACAGTAGTTTTGCTTCTATCCTCTGGTGGCATCAGTTCTCCTGGGCAAAACAGCAACACAGCTTACTATCTGTGGCTGTTGTATGTGGCATTTGTCAGGGGAAAAACAACTCCTGCCTTGTAAATTACAAAGAGGCAGAGCCCAGCATTGGGGTGCTCAAGGGGCATTGTGCCTCTTTAACTCATGAGCCATGGCATCCTGGCACAGCAAATCTGTTCATAGGTTTTTGTAGGTTGCTCTCTGAGTTCTTTGTCTACCTGTTAGTTCCCAGTGTAATTTATTCCAGAGTGTTCCCATTTCAGTGTGTGGTTTGCAAAGTCAGCGCACAGTAAACGTGTTTCAATCTTTGCAGGCAATTAAAGAGGTGAAAGTAGGTTGAGTTCATGGAAGGACATGAGGAGCAGCCGATTGCCTGACTTGAAAGGCTGCTTATTTTTTCAGTGCTGCTGATTTCTAGATAATGACAGATGCTTATACTTCAAGGTGAGATGGAACAGGAGAAAAGAGATTATTAGCTGTGTGAGGGGGTCAGTATGCTTCTGCATGGAATTCGAGGCCAAGGCATTCAGGTTCAGCTGTCTGAAATGAAATATCTGGAATACAAAGAAGAAAATCTGAGCTGAACTGGCAGCAAAATTTACATGTAGCCTAATGAATGCTTTTGCACTCATTGAATTGAGTAGTTGAATTCTCTTTTTTTTTTCTTTAAAACTTGAAGATAATTCCTTTTAGAGTTCTTTGTGCTGTCCAGCAAGCTGAAATGCTTTAAAGACAGTGTTGAAGAAACAGGTAAATGTCACCAGGCAGAAATCAAGAGAGATACAAGAGCAAACAGTATGTGAAACTCAGCAGAGCAATAAGCAGTTAAGGCTGTTTCTTCTCCAGGGCTGCTGGACCTAGCTGCCTGCTTGGGAAATGCCTTGGGGATGAAGGATCTGAGTACTACGAGATCCAGATTTTACATCCATAATGAGTAAGGATTAAATGAAAGACTTCTAATGTTTTGTTCTGTTGTGTGTTACGGAGCAAGATTTCATTTATAAAGGTGCAGTTTTATAAATGTTCCCTGGTGAGATTTGTGTTTGGTATGGTCATGGCAGTCACTCTCTCCAGCCAGGGAAGGGTGCTTATTACTGTTTGAAGGGAGCTTTTCTCTATATACACTTAGTAATGGATAGGATGTCTTTATTGACTAGATGATGATGTCTGTCTTTGGATGCATTTTTTTAGAGTGGAACAGAGCTGCTGTAAGGCCATACAAAATGAAATTTTCCAGTTAAATTTTGAATTTGCCCTCTGTTCATGGCTGCATAATCTTTTAGATACATCAGGTCTGGTTTGCAGAAGGCTAACAAGTGGCTCTGGACAATCTCCCATGTCTATAGTGAATAGGCCAAGAAGGAAGTGGCTTAAAATAGCCAATATGGCGGATAGGAGAGAGTTTTATGGCTAGGAAAACCACCGAACTTTATGAACAGAGGTAGCTGGTTTCCTTTACCCCTGTGGCAGCCAAGGTAGGTTGTGTCCAGCAAGGGAGGCAAAGGACAGATCCTTGTCTCTGTGTTCCTGATTGGGGAATGTGATGTGTCCCCACATCCACAGCAGATTCACTCCTAAAAGTGCCAACATGGCCTGAGGTTAGAGGGAGGAGAATAATTGTTCCAGAGTTTCCAACATCAGTTATTCTCTGATTCAGCATGCACAGGGCCAAGCAACTGTCCCTGCCGACTTCTGAGGGGTTCCTTTTCACCTAGAGACTGCAAAGGGCTAATTAAAATTGTGCCCTCCAAAACTTGGGTTTAATGAAGTGTTAAGTGACAGAGAGGGATAAATAAATTTAAAAATCCTAACAACTTCAATAGGAGGACAATTGAATCAATTTTCCAACAGTTTTAAGATGCATGCAAGTTGCAGTAGCAAGAACTAGGACCCCATTCTTCTGGGCTGAAGTGTGGAGGTATCTTTGAGCATTTGCCCTGGCTGTTCCTGCCTTAAATGGAGGAGCAAAGTTCTGGGATGAGGCTAGGCTTTGTTCCACTATTTTAGCCTCTCTGACAGCAATTCTAGTAAAGATACATTCAAAATACCGTCAGCAGCACTGGGAGCCCAAGTGCTCTCATTTCCGTCCTGTTTTCACACTTACCTGTGCACTATTTAGATGGTCCAACCCCAGGTCTGGGAGTCTGTTTTACTGAGGCAGCCTTGCCTTTCTTGCATTCTTTCAGCAGTAAGAGTGAAAGAAAATACTTTGAGTGGCCCTTTGTTCTGCTCCTATTCTCCTTAGTGTCAAGAATGAAGATGTCCCCTGACTTTTCTGGAGTCAGAAGAAAGTAAAATGGTGCTTCTTACGATTGTTGGTTTTGATTGAGATGTTCAGATCCCTTGGCAGGCAAAGTTCCCTGTGACTGCTCTCCTTTCCTGCCCTTTTGTCCTTTCCCTGTGCAATAACTAAAAACATCTGGGTGTGAATTCCCCTTCTGCCTCCATCTTTCAACAGGTCAATGTCTTGCTGTGCCTGGGGCAAACTTACATTGCATCTGGTTGTACATGGAAACCAGAGCAGTTTCAAGGAGCAATGCAATATTGCCTGTGTTCAGGTTTGCCTGGAACAGCCCATCCTCCTATCTGACTGTAGAGAGAATCTGGCTTTTATCAGCAAAGACTTCGTTCTGTGAAATGTGGATGGTTGTCTACTTAGACAATATAAAATGATCAAGAACAAGGTCAAACTGTTTTATGGGAGATAAGTCTCTGGCCTCATGCCTTCTGGGGAGAGGGAAATGTGGAGCAGCCCCACACAGACCAAAGAATTGCATGGGAACCGTGGGCATGGTGCCACCCACTCTATACTAAGGCAGGGCTACTTTCCCCCAAAGAAATTCCTTTGCACTATCTATTACATGTGTTTATGTGCTATGGTTGCTTGGCAGGGTGTGAGTTAAACTTGAATGGATTTCTGTCCAAAAGGAATTGTGAAAATAAATGCAATTCTGCCTCCTTGCTCTCCTCCTCATGCTCTGGCTCTCTCCACCTGCCTTGTGTCAGAGCAATCACATAATCATATGGTGCTGAATAAACAAAAGGGCCTAATGTTCTGAATGTGGTGTAAGCGGAGCAGTAATGGCAAATGACACAGCTTTAATTTCTTTGATAAACAAATCTGCTCAGGGAGTTGGTTTAGCTCACCAAAGGGACATGGTGGCACTCTTGTTCCTTTTCTGCAGTGGTAGGAGTGTGGAAGGACCTAAGCAATGGGATTGGAAGGGCTGGCTGTGCAGCTCATGTACTAGCCAGATTTTTGTGCTGCCATTGCTCTCTGATTTCCTTGGGATTATGTTTGCCATGGGCTTCTTTCCAGCTGTGCAAAGTCTCTCTCAGCTGCCTTTAATTTCCAGGATGCTTCTTTAGTGTTCATTGCCAGAAGGATAAAGAGGAGCCTGGAAAGCAGCAGCTGTCATGTGAGAGCTGTAGTAGATCAGATAGAAGAGTATTTACTTCATAATTCTCTTTGCAACTTTTTCCCAATTTCACGGTCCTGGGTAGGGTAGCAGGAAAGCTGATGCGTACCTGTCAGTCACAGCATCTGCTGAAGGGCAATCAGGGGCAACAAAGGAGGTGAAAAAGAAGATAAAGCAACCAAATCAGCTAGGTTTCAGTGGGGTTTTTCGTGCCTCCCATACTCCCTTATTCCTGCCATAATTCCAGACAGCACAGTCTGGCCAAGGAATGCATGAGGCTTGACCAAATTCCCACTCGGGCAGCCCATCTCTCTGGGCAAGATTTTTCAGCTCTGGAGATGGTGTCTGTGCTCTCAGCTGCTGCTTTTACCCTGTTATAGAGAAACTATTACTAATAAATTATTCTTTATTTACTTTACTTCTGGCAACCAACCCTGTAACATTCAAAGCCTTGTTTGGCAAAGCTGACCCTGGAGGTTATGGAAACTCCTGGGATTTGGGGCCCTAGGGAAGCTGAAGTGCACTTGGGTGTTTTAGGTTTTTATGTTGCCACCTCTAGGTTCCTGTAAACTCACAGTGTGAAATGGGGGCCTAGAGGTAGAAACCTGGTAGTTAATATAGTTGGATCAAGTGTGGAGGGGCCTTAGATCTGGGTGAAACTTGAGTCCTTAGTTTTGCCCTTTTCACCTTGAAAATTAACTAATGAAGCAGCTTTCCTTCTCTTGCTCTGTTGGCTTGTGCACATTCCAAATTCTTCAGGAGAAAGAGAAGCCCAGGAGGCTAAATCTAATTTTTATTTTTTAAATTTTTTTTTGTGACAAGCAAGTAGGCCTGGGTAATGGCTAAATCTTTGTGTGCTGAACAATAAAGAAATAGAGAATTTGTTTAACTACATAAAGATATGAACTCTGTAGCACCCTATTGTAAAGTGGCTCAGAATTGCACAGGTGGCTCCATGCATTGCATAGCTGTGGGGAACCCATACATTATGCTGTCAGGATGAATGATAC
The DNA here is from genome assembly GCF_021018805.1 of Prinia subflava. Lineage (NCBI taxonomy): Eukaryota > Metazoa > Chordata > Aves > Passeriformes > Cisticolidae > Prinia > Prinia subflava. The sequence continues at coordinate 9,480,573 of NC_086260.1, forward strand.
CCTGTTTTAATGGGAACAACAGGAGTCATTCATTACTTCAAGAGCTCCTTTCAGGCTGACAAGGTGGTAGCCTGCATTCTGAATAGCATATTTGAAAACTGAAAACACTTTCCTTGTGTGCTCGGAAGAGGCTGTGGTGTTCTAAGTGTCCATGGGATGAGCACTTCTCCTGCAAATCCCTGCAGGAGGTAGAGACAGAATGGATGGCTTCAAGGGTTATTGCTATGTTTGCAACCTCACCTCAAATCCTGATTTAAAGGCAATATTTGCAGAAGTGATTTATGAACCTATGTGGCACACAGTGGCTGTGGGGACCAAAGTTATTTTACAGCTTTTGGCATGTTTTATCCTCTGGCTATAAATGAAGATGTACTCGAGGGTCTTGCCAATAATTATAGAAGGGGAAACTACTTTTGATCACGTAGGTTAGCAGATGTGTTGTGAAAAGTGCTGTGTTGCAGAAATTGGGTCTTTGGCCCATTGAAATGAGGATCCAGAAACCAGTGGTGTCCAAAGTCAGTGGTGGCTCTCAGGGCTCTCCTGCCCTGCAGACCTGCAAGCAGGACAGAACAGTCTGTGCAAGTATGGGGCGCTGCTCCAAGCTGTGGAACACTGGAACTGTTTCACAGGCAGTGATGGTGTGGTGTGCTCAAAAGTGAGAAATATCCTCATCTTCAGCCAGAGCCAATCAGCCCCTTGTGTGCAAGAATAGCAGAGTAATAAATCAGGAATCAGATCCCATCCATAATCTGGAGATGTAGTTAGTGAAATCCCTCAGTGGCTTTTTCTGGCTCAGGTAATGGTAATGTGGATGCAGAAATGCTTTAAACCCATCTTTGCATGTTTACCCTTGCCTGGAACAACAATCCTTTTGGGTGACATGGTCCTGAATTAGAGGCGTGTGGTGTATCTCAGTGTCTTTCCTCTGCCCTTGCTGATGTTCTACCCTGCCTTGTGTCTCCCTAATATTTTTCTGTTTATTGTTACCTTCAAACTTTGAAAAATATTTTGTATTATGTTTTTTGGATCCGTTCAGCAGAGCAAAATTGAATTGTTTTTGACTATTCCACCACCTTTCATTTTCTAGTACTGAATTAATTCTCTTTAGCTGTATTTGCTTACCCTAATGCCTCAAAATATGAGTTTACATGTTAAATTAATTTTTTCTTTATAAATACATTTAGAGTCCTTGACATGAGTTATGATTCCTTAGCCTTTAAGCCACCGTGAGTTTATGTTTTCAGAGCCTTTTTGTTGGTAATTGTGAAGTTTACAAGTGTGGCTTTTTCAAAAATAAAAAACCCCTGAGATTCCCACATTTACCTTCAGGAATTGCAGATTTAAAAGAAATACTAATTGTTGAGACTCACAGAAAAATCATAAGGCTTGGCCACTGTGGGCCACATAATCTTAAATTTTTAATTTGACAGGTTAAATGCTAACAATCTTATGAATGGTGCATTTCATCCAACAGGAATTAAATTAAGAGGTTCCTGGTGATTTTTTTTTTTCAAAATTGAGCACTGAGACTTGCAAAATATAAGCTCTCACATGGGAAAAGTGTGTCCAATCAGCAACAGAGAAAGAAACAAATCCAAGCTAGGAAGCAACCTGTGAATTCACTCAGAGCTGGTCTGTACAGTCTGAATACTGAGAAGTTGTTCCTTGCAATAATTTTTATTTCTGGGGGCGATTGTTGTTCCATCTTACTCACTGACAGAGAAACCCTTTGGGGCATCACTGGAGCACAAATGTCAACCTTGTCTGCTGCCTCTGCATCTCTTATGTAAGAGAATTCAAGCTCTGCAGTCAGGACTGCTTTCCTTGGCATTGAACAGAGACCACAATCAGACCCATTGTCAGAGGCTTTGTAAAATTAGTTTGGGTTTTCCCCCCTACATAACTAGTTTCAACCACAGGATGTCAGTGGGGAGGACCTGAATACAGAGGCTCTGTTGATAGCTTCCCCTCTGCTTGTTTATTTTCAGTTGCCTGCTATTAGGTCATTTATCAACATCTGCTGCCTTCAGCACATGTGGCCACACGTTTCTCGTGCTGTCATGTGCTATCAGAGGTGGCAATGGCTGTGCCAAGGGCAGGTCAGCAGCCCTGGTCTGTTTGAACTGAGCATTCAGTGTGGGATCAAACTGCTGTGCTTCAAGCAAGGAGCTCTTCATCACATCTGGGAGATTTGTGTGCCTTTGTGATCTGTCCCATCCACCAGGCAGCCTCTGTGCCCCCAGTCTGGGCCTTTGGACCTCCATAATGGGGAGCTTCATTTTGGATAAGTCATATTTTTGTTAGGTCTTGGCCTGAGAAGCTTTTATGAAACTCTTGTTCTTAATCCTCAGAGCAGTCCTCTCTCTTCTATGAAAGTTGATATAGAGAAAATAAATCTCATTGTGTTTTGTTCCTGAACTTTAACCCCATTGCCTGAAGTGCTGAACCATGCTGTGCACCAGCCTGTTGGGTTGTTCCTTCTTTTTGCTTTTCCTAATTTCTATAAGAAATCTCTTTGCAGGTGGACAGAGATGGAGGCCTTTTCTAGGTTTTGGATGCAGTGGAAGAAAAACTCATTTACTGCAGTGAGACATGCAGGAAGAGTTAAGTGAGATGCTAATGAACATACTCTTAATTGTGCTATACATATATCATATATCTGTGTGTCTATCAGAACTGGAGAGGCCAGAGCTACTGCCCTCCAGATTTTTGTGTATGTGTGAATGTGGAAAATAATGGAATGGAACTATTTTTCTTGCATCATTTAAATCTTGTAGAAATTCAGTGACCAGGAACCTGAACTGTATGGTTGTGCTGGGATCTGGGAATTTGAAAGTGAAATCTCTTCAGTTCTCCAAAGAAACTGAATCAAATGGCCAATTTTATCCCATCTCTAATATTTACAAAAGAGAAAAATTATCAGTTATAATTACTTACTAGCATCACAGTAGGAGACATTGCATAGGAGAAAAAAGCCAAACTGATAGCTCATGGATGATAGGATGGAATTGCTCTAAAAATTGTCATAAGTTGGGGTGGGATTTTGTGTTTTTTTCCATGTCAGCTTCATGGTGTGGCTTAAATTCAGCTGAAGAGCAGAGGAAGAAATTAGAAAACTGGTACTGAAATGTGGAGGAGATGAAGACACAAAGAAAATTTCTCTTAAGCATAACGTCTAGCGCATGTGCTACATCTAATGTTTCTTGCATGTGCGGCCTGAACAAGACAGACTTCTGAATTTGGGCTGAATCTGGCAGAGAATGTGTGCAAACCTGAGAAACCTGTGCAGGCCAACCCCTATTAGAGCTGCACACCTGGCCAGGCTTAGGTATCAGCAGAAGTGCCCAGATTAATTACAGAGAGGGGAATATTATGTGTAGCAAGCCAATTTTTTTTTTCTATGGGGCACATTCAACACTTATAGCAAGCCATTACAATCAGAATCAGGTTGTATTATCATCTGCTGCTTCAAATTGCATGCAAATCTCCTCAAAGCCTACCTCTTCCCAGTGAGATGGAAAGAGAGCTTTTCCCCCCATTTTGCTAATGCTGCCATCTCAGTGTCTCACTCCATGACATTTAACATCTTTGCCAAATTTAATTTGTGCAAAATCAGCTGCTTAGTTGTGCTGAGGGCAGTCCTGCTGATTTTAGCAGTATGTGGACACCACGGTGATTGACACTGTGAGAGGCAACCCCAGGGCTCCTGTGAGAGACTTGCCAGTCCTGCATTGCACTGCTGCACTCGGCTTGTGGAGCAGCCCCAGATGTGGCCAGAAAGGTTAAATTTGCTCTTAGAAGATAAGGATGTTTAACTGGTCTACAGAGGAGGCTGTAGCTGTATTTTTATGGCCTGGAAAGTGACAGGGTTTTGGTATTTGGTGGAGAAGGGTGGATGATTGCCTGGGTGTAATTTGTTTTGTCATATTTGCTGCTGCTGAGGAATACAAAGAGCAGATGTGAGTTGGAGGGACAGGAACCTGTAGTTGACCTGAAGTTCTGTACTCACTTTGCTATACTGACATTTCTGTGGATGATGCAGAGTCCCCTACTCACCCAAACTGACCAAAAAGTTGGCACTCAAAACCCTCCCTGCTCTCTTGTCCTCTACCAGCCATGCCCAGCCTGGCTGTTGACTATGTCTGTTGTTCATGGTTAGATAAACCAGGGCATGGACACTGCAAGAAGAGAACAGAGCTGAAGTGCAACTCATTTTCAGTACTTCCTACTTACATCTCTGTGTGGGCTACTGAGGCACACAGGCTTTGGTGGAACAATTAGGAGAAAGTATTCTATCTACTAATTACCCTTGTTACCATCTAACCCCATTCCCCCAAATAGTTGTTCCATAATTGCATTTTTTCCTTGAATAAGCTTAGAAAATGGTAAAAGTTAGGGTTTTTTTATCTCTTGATATTTAAGTATATCCTTGCAGTGTCATTTGAAATTATCTTGAGATTTGGACAAAACTTTTAAAATAATTAAAGATATATGTCTTAGGTTTTAAAATATCTTATCCTGCAGACACAGACATGTGAAAAGTGCTTCAAGTGCATAAAATTTTGTAACTATTTACAGATGTTTTGACACTTAATCTTGGTGATTGGGGAAGCACAGCTTGTAGCCAAGTGTTTAAACTAAGAAAGAAACCTGTTGCATTTATTGTACAAAGGCCCTCAAACAAGTTTTGCCTGTGAAAAGCCCTTTGACACATTCTATGCCTCAAAGATCCGACTAGCATGTAAGGCCAAAGTTCTGGTCAGTCTCTGTATTCACTATGCCTCAAATACACCATGAATCCTTTGTCCTGAAGGTCATGAGTGCATTGATTCATCGAATTGTCTAAGTGATGGCCCCTGTGAGTTGTGCTGCCTTGTAAGGACAGAGAACAGTGTCTTGGTGTTTCCATCATGATGTATGTCTGTTTGCTAAAAAAAAGAAAAAAGATATTTATTTTTTCTTGTGAGGAAGTCTTTGATTTTTATAAGATATACAGAGAGACTGTTTCAGTTGTTTACCCGGGGATCATAAGATCTATAGGCATCAAAAGCATTTATTTGATGAGTGTGATCTAATACATTCAGGTAATATTCTGATGATTCCAAGGGTATTAAAAGGAATCCAAGTCTAATGGATCCTCTTGATAAGCTGAGGGTGTCATACATGCCTGTGTGAAAGAAGGAAAGGTCACTCAGTATCAAGGAATAAGGACTAACTCTTCATCTAGAGAAATCTCTCATCTGGCCATTTGTCATGAATGTGTTAGAGAGGTGGAGATTGAGAGATTTTCTGGTTTAGATTTTAGATGGGTTATATTAGCCAGTATCTTAGCCTGTAGCACATGTACAAGGAAAGTCCTTTTTTTATCCCTAGTGATGGCTGAGCTTCAAACTTTGTTTTAGCAAAGGCAGAAAAGCTTTTAGATAGTTGGGTACCCCCTGAAGTATTATCTGATTCTGTTTGATTTGCTTATCAACTCAGTTTTGCTATGGCTTAGTTACAGGTTATGAATAAATATTCCTACTATGGTAAAATATTGGCTATTGAAAAGTTCTTGCATCTAGCAGAGAGGAATTAATGGCTGAAAGATGGAGCCAGATGAATCGACAGCAGTAGGGTGATGAATGTTTGAAGGAGTAATTTTAGATAATGATTGAGATTAAGGAGGTAAAGAATAGAGGAGAGTTAACATTTCTTGATACCTTCAGATCATGATTGAATGCCTTTCTGGAAGATATTTTTCAGGATATTATGCACTGCTGAGCTCAGTATAAAGAAAACTGGGCAAAAGATAATGGTCTGTGTTGGAAAGAGCTATCACTGGTTATCAAACGGTGTCTCCTGGCTTCACATGTTATGAATTGAAGCAATTGGTAGGTGGTGCTGGGAAATGCATTTCTTTAATGTTTCCAGGACTTCTGTATGGACTGAAAGAGTGAGTCATTTTTATCACATTAAAGAACCCCCATCAATCTGATGAGCGTGGACTAAATGTTTATGCTGATGTCTCACTTCAAATATAAATTGTCATAATTTATGACTGCTTTGTAAGTGGAGGACATTTTTTGAGATCACCTATTTTATAAAGACTTAATTTTGCAATTATAAAAAATATTTTAAAGGTTTGTTGCTTTACTAGGAAATCCTCTAATAGGAAAATCTTATACAGGCAGAAGATGTCACAAAGGGGAAATCCTACATGGTAAAAAAAAAAAATCTCATCTGTCACAACGTGTAGTATGTGTCCCTGGGATGTTTCTGTGGAAGGCTGCAGTGAAATGAGAAACAAGAAAGTATTGGATGTTTGACTACTACCTGAATTTTACACTTACACAGAAACAATGGGGTTTTTTCTCTGCCATCGCTATTTAGAAAAGGGATTTTATTTCAACATTGTACTGGAGGAGAGCTGCAAATATTCCTTCCTTGTGCCAAGGACCCCACTGGTTGACATCACCAGTGGAGGTAAACCCCTTTGTAGGCTGGTAGAGGGTCTCCTGCCACTTCTGCTCTAAGGATGCCACTTCCAAACTGTTTCACATGCAATTTTAAAGTGGAGCATTTAAGTATCTCTCTTCTGAGACCCATCACATTGAACTCCTGTACATTTTTCACTGAGATGCTTCCTTGAGGAGATTCCCTGTCAAACTATCAAATCTCTGCAGAGCTGCTGGCTTTGTTTGCTGTAGCAATCCCTTCTGCCAATTCTTAGGACATGTGTGGATCTGAACACTGTCAAGAAGGACAATGATTCATATTAGTGCAAAATGCTTCTGACAGAGCAGCAGGTGTTGCTCAGTGTTATCTTCGCCATGGAAGCCAAAGAGAGCTTGGTGCCTGAAGAAAGTGAGGAGATATTTGCTGGTGGAGCCCAATGCCAGACATCTATGCAAATACAGCTCCTTTTCAGCATTGCAGGGCAGATGTTAACTGAGGTGAATACATGAATATGGGCTGGGGAAGAGTGACTAGAATCGAAGGCAGAGATGAAGAGAACTTTTCCATCTTGATTTTCATCTTTTTTTTTCTCATGGTGCAATATGTGGTTGCTGTATAAGAAGGAATGATGAGCTTAGGTGGACCTTTGATCTGATCTGCCATGTATTAACCTGCTGCATCAACATAATCATTTCTGTTGATGAATTGGTGTCACAGTAGCAGTGAAACTCATCCTTCAGGGGCAAATTATCAGTTTTCTTTTCCCAGTGTGTGTGGTGTTGCCTGACTGTCACACTATACCTCACTGATGCTAGTTAAGCCTGTATGTTAGTGGATTTTGTCTTATGGGACTTGGCACTGAGATATTGCAGTGATGGAAATAGTACAAATCCTTTAGGCAGGTACAACAGCTCACCTGGAAAATTATGATACTGAACAGGGTGAGAAATTTTCTGTCTGAGAAAAGAAATGTTGAGAAATTTGGGGTTCTGAAGCCAATACATACCTTGAGGGTGTGCAGGCACAGGGGCCAATACCTTGCTGTCTCCCTTCTCTGTGCTGTGCTTGACTCTGAAATAGGAATCGTGATCAGAGCCAACTTCCTACTAATTATGTACACACAGAACAGTGCAACATCCTCTGAACGAGGTATTTATACCGTGGGATCCTTGTGCTGTATAAATAACTGCAGCACTGCAAGCATTGCCTGCTTGACTGTAACCACACTATTTATATAAATCTGACAATGTAACTACAGCTATGGAAGACGATTTAAATACAGCTGGTGAAGTAAGTGCACCCTTAGGAAGATATAACTAACTACACAGATAATAGTATCAGGTAACTATACCCACAGGAAAGCATAAACATACAAATAATAGCCACAATGTAAGTGTAATATAAAAGTCAGAGGGTCTCAATATTGATATAATAGCAGTAGGGTATCTTTACTCAGAGGAGAGGAAAATAACTGTGTGAATAGCAGTTGCAGCCCAACTGCAGTGATGGAAGATGGGAGCTCAGGGAGCTGTGATATCTAACTCCCAGTAACAGGAGGTCATCTGCATGTGGCCAGAGAAGGTTTCAAAGTAAAACTTTAAGTATGGGAAATTAGCTGTGGAGTGTGTCTGTTCCTGGGCAGTGGAGTGCTGGGAGGGGGGGTGTTGTGTTCTAGCCCAGGATGATGATGGATGGAGGAGTGCAGTGGATCTGGCTTCTGCTCACTTCCCCAGGAATTCAATTCAGTGTATTTCAAAACATGATCTTAAGCTGAAACCAGATGTTCTGATTGAGTTTCCAAACACATGAAATACTGATGGGCCTATTCAGCTCCAGAGCAGCAGCATCATGAGGCATGTGCTGGGTACAGGATTAGTAAAGTAACTTATGCTGGAAAGAGGGGACAGGAGAACAGAGAGATTCAAAAGAAGCAATTTGTGCAGAGACAAACAGAAAACACAAAGGGAAACTGTTAAAATAATGTCTCAATTTGTTATTTTTTTCTTTTTTCAAGCCTGATCTACCTGACCTTCTAAACAGAGATAATTTTACTTTTCTGTTCATCTGTCTTATAAAAAGATAAAAAGTGAAATAAAAATCATTGCCAATTATTCTCTGTTTGTGTACAGCCATTCAGCAACAAACTTGACTGAAGACACAGCAGAAGCAATCCACTTTCCCACTGCCTGCCATGTTGGATTGAGACTGTGGACTCTGAGCTGTGTTCAGATAGAAATTGCATCGAGTAAAATAATGATTGCCATCTCCTCTAGACCTTCACATAGGCTTGTTCTATTTCTTAAGGTGTATGTTTGACAGTAGAAGTTGAATGCCTTAGTTTTAAAATAGAATCAGTTTAAAGCTTCCACACAGTACTAGTCAGTTAAGCTCTTGTGCTAAGTCAAGAAACTGGGTTTTGGAGTGGGTTTTTTTGAGTTAATTTTTTCATTAATTTTGTGGAAGATGTTGATTGTCAAAATTTGAAATTAGATACTTGTGAGGCTGTTTTGAGGGTGAGCACTGGAACAAAACCAAGTCCAAGGCATGGTGTTTCTGGGCTTGGCAAATCACCTGGTAGATTTCTGAGAAGTTTCTCTGATCATTTCTGATTTTTAGAAACAGGGAGCAAAATATGTTCTTTGATCCCTCTTTGGAAATGTGGTATAAATATGTAATGATTAGCTTGGTTTTCCTTTGTCCTTGGTGCAGTGACAGCTGTCTGAATGCTATGACAGCTCTGTAGGAATTGGTGCTTGGAACAGACAGGTGGTTGTCAAAGGGAGCATTGTATCTTAGGAACACCTCATTGGAAATCTGAGTTACCTCCATTTTAGAAGTAAGCTGAAGTGTCTGACTGCTTTACCTTAATGTGCCAAGGATATCATTTACCCTGCAAGCAAGATGATCAGAAAACCCTTGGGCTCAGTATTAAATTCCTACAGGGTGCAGGGATACAGGCACAAAGTGCAAAGACCAAATGAGATAAGAGGTAAAGTTTTCTGCCTGCAGCTTCCCACTTATGGGACTGAGGACATGCACTATTCCCTGCAGAAAACTTCTTAGGGAGGGTGTATCATTAGCAATGCATATTCCCCTCTTTAAAGCTCAATTTGGGAACCTTTCCTGATTTGAAGTGACTGGAAAACGATGGGGCAGTGATGCTGGTGGGTTGGGTTTGGGGAGGGAGAAGCCCTGCAGGTAGAAGGATAGGCCAACAAGAAGGGGAGGGGGAGGGAAGTGATGCTGAGCATGGGGAGATGTCAGCTGCATTATTCACCAGTTTCCTTCAGGCCAGCTTCAGGACTCACATTCTGTTCTGCTGCATTCAGAAATCACCATGGTGAGTGCTCTGTGTAATCTCCCAGATGATTTAACAACACCAGTGGATAGATTTAGCAGATGGTATCAGGCGTGAGTAGCAATGTCAGACAGGCCCCCATAATCACTGCTTATGTTTGTTGAGACCAAGAATTCTGGATTGACATTAGGTGCTTGTATTGGTTGCAAGTTCCAGTTGGGTCTAGTCCTAATCAGAGTCCTAAACAGGTCAGTAGCTGCAGAAATGAGGAAGACTTGAGAACAAATCTGTTGCAAGAGCTAACAGGACAGATAAGGGGTCCTCTTAGTCAGTGATAAGAGCATCTTAATCATAAAATAGTTTGGGTTGGAAGGAACAATTAAAGAGCATCCAGTTCCAACCTCTGCCATGGGCAGGGATGCCATTCCCTAGACCAGCTTGCTCAAAGCCCCATGCAGCCTGGCTTTGAACCCTTCCAGGGGTGGGATATTTTAGCCTTGGCCACACAACAGTGAAGTGCTTTACTCTTGCTGTGATCCTACCAAATTTTGTTTTCCCTTTGAATCCCAAGGAGGTAACCCAGGATTTTTTTCTCTCCCAGAGGAGCTGCCTCTGCAAATGTGGTGGGTTTGGTTTATTGTCACTTTTTTGGATCCAGCTGACAAGATCTGTCACAATTTGTTGTCTTTATTGCACTTCTTCATAGTGATTAAGGAATTCAATATGCTTTTATTTAGCTAATGACTAGAAATTGTGCATTATAAGGTTTCAGTCCCAAAATTCCTTCACATGATACTTTTTTTCTGCAGAAGTCAGGTGCTTTGTGTCAGCCTAACTTTCAAAGAAATGCAATAAAATTTAATGGTAATGGAGATACAGTTGTACTTCATCAAATGCATTTGTCTTTTCCTTCCAATCCTTTTCAGCATTGCAAATTTTATTTGAGTCTGACTTCTGTTTCATAACCTCTCTTGCATAAGGCCATTACAGAATACTGCATCTCAACCTATACATGCTTTATGGTGGTAGTGGGCCAAATTCTATCAATGCAGGTGATTCACAGTGAGCTTGTAGAATTCCTGTCCACAGACTGCTATAAATGCAGGAGGTTTGTACAGACCTTCACAGACCTTTCCATATAGCTGGAAGAAGTGCCTGGTGGGGTGATGTGTTGGTCAAGTTCAGGCTGAGAAGAACACAGACAAGAAGATAGTTTAAAACTTGGGAGATTTCTTGCAGGAGTCATATGCACCTGCTCTCCTGCTGGTCTTCACTTGATACCCTCTTGTGCCCACTGCTGAAGGCAGCAAAGTTCAGTTAATCTTGGTGTTGGACACTCACTGATTTATTCAACAGAGGATTAAACTGTTGTTTGGATGTCAAGTCCTTTTTGGTTCATTGTTGTTCTTAGGAGGAAATGTGAAACAGGCAGAATTTTTGTCAGTCAATAGCAGTTTTCATCAGCATCTTAAACAGAAAACCCCACACTAAGCCGATCAGAAAAAACAGACATATTTTTCTCTGTGTGAACTATTTTCATCCAGTATTGTCTTTCCTTTCTGTTACAGAGTTTTTTTCCTGTTATTTTCCAGCTGGCCCAAATACTACACTGCTTAGCATAGCAACCTCTTTTTAACTGAGGTTTTTCTAGCATTAACACCCTTGTGTTTCTTTAATTGGAAATGCTGTTGTTGCTATACAAAATTGCTCAAAAATTATCCTGTGATCCAGAGGTTTTCTTTTGTGAAGGCAAACTGAATTGCTAAGGATATATCTGTACAAGGATGGCAAATCTGCATCAAAAATTGGCAGTGTTGTAACACATGAATTTAACTGAATACCATAATCATTGTTTCAAAAGATTTGTAGCCGAATTGCTGCCTTTTTAGTCTAGGTCACCAGCTTTTTCACAGGAAAACATCCTCACAATAACGTGGCTGTTGAGTGGTTTTTATGATGTGTCATTGTAGTTTCCCGTTGTTCCTGTATGTGCAAATCTATACATGATAACTGGACATACTGGACAGAGGCAAAGGACTGAGAGCAAGTGGGATTTTGGTGCTGAAGAACAGCCTTGGCAGAACAGCCAGACAGCAGGTGAGGCACCAAGGGTTTGTCTTGCTGCTGCCACTGCCACATGTGCCACAGTATAATTTTTATCTCTCTGCATTGCCAGTCCAGCAGAGTTACTGCACGCTGAAGTGTGAACTCACTGTTAAAAAAGAGCAGTCAAGGGAGGATGGTTCTTTGTGTAACTTGGCATGCTGTGGATGAAAGGAAAATATTATGCTCTGCAGTTTGAGAAGGGCTGGGGAAGCTCAGCACTACTTAGGAAGAGCAAAGCTTCACGAAGGATAAGAGGTGGGATTTCATTCACTGCTTGATCTCCTTTTTAATACTTCTGTAGCTTTTCAAATTCTTTGTCTTGTAGCACTGTCAGTTGAGAGACAGAATGGCATCTTGAAAGCCAGGAGAGGTGTCCTGCCTGGGTCCCTCTGCAGCAGGACCTCACGAGTATGAAGATGGCCATTGCCGCTTGTCACCTCAGCCCTTGAGTGTCAAAGCCCTTGTCCTTCCCTTGCTGGTGCTCAGTGTTAGTGTACTGAGCTGTGACCCTGCCTAAAACCAAGGTGGGTTCTGCTGCTAGCAAATTTTGCAGTATTTCTGAGCTGCTTGGGAAGACAGTTCTTCAACCCAGTTTTCCTTCTAATCTTCATTTCTGCATGAAGATAAAAAGTGTTTTCAAGGATTCCCTTGAGGACCAATTTAGAGTTCAGTTTTGATCGAATTAGTTGGATGTATGTAAATAGAATCACGCATTTAACAGAAACCCAGATGAAAGACACTTTCAGGAGGGCTTGGGGCAGATGCTGTCAGTTTAGCCTGCAGTAAGCACCTCAGAGAAAATCCTGTGCTTCTCCCTTTTATCGTGATTTTTTCCTTTCTCCTTCACATCTCAGCCACTGGTGAATGCTGTTGTTCCAAGATGCATATTTGTTTTGGGTGCTTGTGCCTTGAGTCTACCTTGAGTCTGTGGTTGGTCCCTTTTACATAGTTGTGGGCCTCAGAAAAAATATTTTTGTGCTGTTCCAGAAACTCTTGTGTTTGAAAAACTGGAGTCATAAATATGGATGGCATAGTTTGTTGGCATGAGCAAGGAGGGGGTAAAGATGAAGGAAAACTGCTTTAATTAGCTGCCTTTGTGTTGAGGGAGAGGCACTCCATGTGTCAGCAGTGAGAGCGGGGGACGTGGGGTGCTTCATTGCCTCCCTGCTGAGGAGGGATGAGGAACAGCCACCTGCAAAGCCAACAGCATGGGCAGGAGGTGCAGTGAATGGAACAGGGTTCTGAGTACAGCTGGGAGCTTGAATGGCTGCAGAGTCCTGCATCTCCATCCACAAACTGGGAACACAGGGACTGGCAGCCAATTTCACCTTGGCAAGATAAGCCTGGACCACCTGGCTCTGCTCCAGAGGCATCTCCTGTGAATGCTGAGGAAGGAGACTTCCAAAGGCTCACCTTTATTCCTCATGACAAGAGCCTTCATTGCAATCTTCTTGGCTGGTTGTTTTTCTTCATATAGGTACCTTGTGAGGTCATAATATGACTGTGTCACTGTTTTTGCACCACAAAACACCTGTTCATCCTCCTGTGGGAAGCCCTGATCTCTGCAAGTACTTGCTGGGCTTTTGTTGGGAGGCACTGCTTGCTGCTGGTGCAGCAGATTTGCTTGGATCAGCCTACCAAACTGAGAACGCAGAGAAATCATGAGCTATGGGGCAGGGGGCAGAACTTGTGCTTTCCTAGGTGCTTTGGAAGTGATCAGCGTGCTTCCTTTCCACCTTTCCACACTAAACTGAGGCCTTAGTTTGTGTTCCCTTGGGTTTGCAAAGCTCAGTGCCATAATCTGAAAAATGTTGAGCTTTACATGACAAAGAGGACTGTGTACTTTAAGATGTATGTAATCGTTATGGGACCATTTCTTTCATTTCTCATAGCACAGAAACATCCCCAGTAAAGCACAGCTTTTTGAGCTTTGTATGCAGAATTATCTCTTCAGTGCTGCCCTCACTTGCAGCTATGCTGTTTAGTCAGGGCCTAATCCAGTTCAGATGAGGTTGTACTGCTTCTTTGACATGTCTGTCTGGCATATGGTGCTATGCAGCCAGATACCCTGCATCATTGTTAAAAACAAAGTAAATAAGACACTGTCCATCTCCTCCCTCCCACCCCTGAGCCTGCATGTCTGTCTCCCTGAATGTGGGCTCTTGAGAGTTATTTAGCCAAAGGCTAAATCACATTATGCCATACATATTAACTGGAAACAAAGCAAGTCTCAGCAGACACCTGAGCAGATGCCAAATGTCAAATTTGATGGAAAATGCTTAATTACTTCTCCAAAGCCTACTTGTTTTTTTTCCTTCTCCTGTGTTTTCTGAAAATTGCTCTTTTGCATTGAAGAAAGTGAAACGTCTTCCCTGATTCAACCCTTGGTTCAACTCTCCAGAATGGAGTTTTTTGTTCCTACAAGAATCTGGGAAACTCAGATGAGGGAGCTTGGAAGAATGTGATCTTTTCAACATAGTCCTTGCAGCTTTTGTTCTCAGTTTCATGATCACTTTCCCTCTATAGAATTGATTTGGGGGTGTGAGATTTTATTTCTGCTTTCTGTCCCTCATCTCTTCAGTGTATTTTTGCTCCTTATCTCTCTGGCTGTATTTCTACCACTCACTTTATTCCATGAGAGTGAGCTGCAGAGAGTGTGGTGGTGATGACACTTGAGAGTAGATGTGCTTGGGAGTGAGTCTGTGCTTCTAAGTGAAATTACAGATCAATCAAACTCAGATGATGGGAGTCTGAAATGTGCAGAAACTCGTTAGAGGAACTGTGCATGATGTGTGCGAAATTCAGGTTCTGCTCACTATAGTAAAGCTGGTTAGGGTACAAGCTTAAAACTCTCTTCCCACAGCTGAGGTGAGTGCATTGTCCATGAGGCTGTTCTGGGAGGACCTCTATTTTCTCCTTGCTGTATTTTGCTGTTGGTCTGGTGATGAATTCAGATGAGTTTTATCCCTAGGTGGGACAAATGTGTATTTATGAAATCATTGTTACTCTTAAAGGATAAAAGATCCTGCCCTACAAAGACACAGCAATTGGGTGTGTAACCATTCAGGATGACAGCAGTGAGGATTTGAATACACAGCCTAGATTTGAATATAGGATCTTAAGCTGGTGCTATTTCCAGGAGCTGTATTTTAGCTCTTGGAGAGCTTTATATGCAGAGGTTGAGAGCTGTACTGCCAGCGGAAGCTTTACATATCCCAAAGGGTGGAAGGCTGGAAAGGAGGGTTGCAGAAACCATGAGGGCTTTTGGAAACTGAAAGTCATGAGGACACTGAAGGTAACTCACACAGTGCTGCTCCTACAAGTAGCCTGTACGTGAAGCCTGTTGAGAGCTCAGAAATAAGGCGTGTTGCATTTTTTCATACCTGACGTATTTTCTGTGATAAATGGATTTCCTGTGCTTGGATTTCCCTGCTTTCCAGATCTGCCTGTGTGTCTTCCCCTAACCCTTCCATTTGCTGAGTTTCCCCTGTCCCACTGGGGCAACCCAGCAGCAGTAGAGCTCTTCCTCACGCAGTACCTCCCGGCACACAGGGAGCCGTGATTTGGGAGGAGGGCAGGGATAGTGGTGTGTGCATTTACTGTTGTAATATTTTCATAGAGGCGGGAAACTAGATAGCATCTACAGGACCTGAGAGCTGCATGGCAGGGCTCGAGGAGCCTCTAGCATGACATTATCATAAAAAAGTGAATTGTGAAAAGAAGAGATCGATGTGAACTTATACTTGTTCTCTTTAAAGGGTAGTTTCCTTAATGCCCCCACGCTCTCGCCTACCCCTGAGCAGCCTTTGCCATCTTCAAGCAGTCCTTGTCCACACAGGTGTCTGGACTCACACTGGGACACACAATGCCCTCTCCCATTGGGCTCTGCTGTTTGGAACATCTTCAGTCCCATCCAGAAGCAAACCCAGAGCAATTCGCTTTGATGTGTGAAGTCTGAATTAATTAAACGACTGAATTAATGTTTTGTGCCTCTTGGGGAAGTGAGCAAGGGGGATGTGTTGGCCTATATTTCATCAGAGGGAAAAACTTGTTTAGTTGTATGCACAGAACCAAGATATCTTAGACTGCATGGTCTCTGTGTTGATCAAGTGCATGATCTCCAAACCTGCTCCATTTCCCATGCAGCCGGTTCTTGCACTCTGCAGAGCTGCTGGCCAAAACAAGGGCAAAGTGAAACTTTCTTTTATTTTTTTTCTTGAAAATTGAAATAGGACTTTGAAGAATCATCTTTTCTGGCCATTTGGGGCAGGACCTTGTTGGAGACCATGAACACCCTCCCTTCTGAGGAGGAAGTTCAATTTCCGAATGTGAAGCACTTGGATGCTACAGTGATTTACTGCTCTAGAGGAAGTATGACCATGGGACCCTGAATTTAGAGCAGCCTTTGATTGGGGTGAGGTGAATTGGGCTCTGAGAGTCCCCTGGATCTGTAGATTCATTGGTGTGTGGAAAGGCTGCTGCCTTTTGGTTATCATCATTCAACCACTGAATAGAAAGGAGATGAGACTCTGGGTTAAAAACAGTGCATATCCTATAATTAAAAATGTGCACTTTCATATTTATGTACTCAGAGGCTGAATTCAAGTAATAAAACCCTTTAAATGTGCATTTCATGAGGCTTTCATCATGCAGTTTATAGTTTTAATATTCTTGCACCTGATTCTGTTTCATGTGGTTTTTATGAGCAATTTGTCTGGAGTGGTCAGGGCCAGTGCAGGCTGTGACAGTGTTTGCACGTGGCTCTGAGCACAGAGAAGTGGGAGCTGGCAGCCTGGAGCTGCCTGGGGCCAGCCTGTCTGCCAGCAGAGCAGGCTCCGTGTCCTGGCACCGTGGTGCCCTGATAAATTATGCCCTGAGCCCCCTCCACACAGGGCAGGTTTTTCCAGCAAAGTTGAGTGTATATTACTTGTTCAGCTGAATCTCAGCTGGACTCTCTTCATTGGATAGGGCAGAATGCTTTAGTATTCTAATTAGTCATTAATTAGGGGTGTGAGGTCTTAACACATAATGCCTGATGTGTCACAGGAGCTGCTCAGCATCTTGCAGGATGAGCCCCCAACTTGTTTGCTCAACTCCAGCATTGAGCAAACTGCAAACGGGGAGGGAAAAAGATGATGTTTTATTTTTTTGAAACCAAGTCATCTTATGCTTTCCCCATACAAAATTGCTCTAAGAGAGTGAGCATTTTTCTGCAATTGATTGATTATTTTTCTGTGATGCTTCCTCACAGGAGCAATGTGTTGCTGTGGATCCTGCTCATTGTTCTGGCAAGGGATTTTATTAAATTTTTCTTCTTTGTGCAAGATGCTCTTGAGAATTGAAGCTGAATCAACGGTAAAGGAACAGGGCAAAAGTGAGAGGCTACGAATTAGCAGAAAGTTTTGTTCTTATGCAAAATTTCCTGGGTTCTACCTGGTCCTTTTTATTAGCTTTATTTATCTGGGTAGAAACTCTCTGAGATTACAATCTCAGCTTCCAGGAATATTTGTCCTAGTCTTCTGGCTTTGAAAAAGGGTCTCCAAGCCATCTCAGGAGTGACACTCTGGTTGTTCTTTTTTGCTACTTGCAATCTGTCCTGTTGCTATAGGAAGCTGTAAATGGTTTGTTTGTTTGCTTCTTTTCCTACACAGCTCCTGTAAATCTTTCCTCCTTTTCTCAGGGTGTGAGTTATGACTCGTAGGAGGTTAGTGAAAATCACCCTGAAAGGGATGGGAAGTATCAATTTGCTGTAAGTCGTTTATTTATAAAGGCTGGGAGAAACACTTGTGGAAATCACAGCTCTGGGCCTCCTGATGAGTGTCCCCCTGCTTGTGGCTCAGCAGTGGTGTGGATTGGTTGTGTCCCTGGCATGGGACGGCCGATTGTGTCCCTGCAAACCCCTGGGCCAGCAAGGGGAGGAGCAGGGGGTACATTGCCACCCCGTGTGCAGACCCCTTCCCTCCAGATCCACCGTGGAAAAAGGCTTGGAAAAGCTTTGACATCAGGGCTGGCACCGCTGCTTTCCCCTTGCATTAAAATAAGCCTCCCACATAGCTCAGCTTAGTGGCAATCACAAACTGGGAAATATTTTCCAATAGTCCACAGCACTGGCAAACCTGCATGTGGGGGATGTCCTGTCAGGTATTCAGGGTGGACCTGCAAGGTAGGACTTTGCAGGACAAGGAGTTTAAAGGGAGATATTTGCCATTTCAACAATTTTTTTTTTTTTTTTTTTTTTTTTTAGTTTTAGTTTTTGCAGTGAAAAGACCTTTAGGAAGAGCAGGAGGCTGGGTCTGACTGTGCTGATGTCAGTCTGGATTTAGCTGTCTTAAAGGGAATGAGGTTAGTCTAGACTGACACCGGAATAAAAGGAGAGGGCAGAATTAGGCTTACGATATCTAAAAAAGTCTTAGGTCCTGATTCATCAAAGGAGTTCAGTATGGCTGAATTCTTCCTAAAGCTCATATGTTAGCATTTTGCTGACAGGGGACGTTTATTTTTATTCAGAAATATCAGAAAGGATAAAGAGGAACACTTTAGAAATGGTTTCTTTCTGACTAGAAGTCTAATTGGCTCTAAATTTTGGCATAAACAGGAGAAAACGTTTTAGACTGAAAATTTCTTGTATGTTAAGTAATGTATTTTACTGCAGAAAGCAGCTTCTAATGCAAATATTGTGTCAGTTGCAATGACAACAGTGGAATAATTATTTTTGATAATGAAAGAACATACTATTCTTTTCAACCAAGGAAGATAGAGTAGTCATCCTGTAGGATTTTTTTTTACTGGCTGTAACTTATTTCTGTATGATGTTGTAATCGTGACATAATCACAATCTTGAGATAATACAAGCACTTGACTGCCCTTTATGCATCAAAATACCCCAGAGATGTAATTATCTTGTGGCTACTCTATTTTCTGACAAGTCTGATAGCTTAAATATTGCAGACCCTGAACATTGATATGCACAGAAAACATTAAATATTCATTTGCTGATACATGTATTTATAAAAATCTCATTTCTCCATTGAGTGAGCGGTGGTTTTCAGGTCACCCAATTCAATAACTGTGAACATATTTGAGGGCTCAGGAAATCTTGCTCACTTGAAGTTCTGTAGTTTTCTTTTTTTTTTTTGGGGGGGGGGGGGGCGGGGGTGGGCAAAATAAATGCAGTAACTACTTTTCTGGGAAAGGAATACATTTTTTCCACAGTTTGTTCTGCTAATACTCCCTGTGTACTGCATGTGCAACTGTGCCTGCCTCATTGTTGTACATCCATGGAAATAGGCAGTGCTGTGTGCCAGGCTGCAGCTCTTTCCACCTTTTGCAATGCACAAGATTGACCTTCCACCCTCCTCGTGGTTCACAGTGGGGAGGGACACAGCCTTGGTCTGGCTGCAGGAGGGGTGTAAAGCTTTCATTTCATCTCTTCTGTCTCCCTGATCATGGTGAATTAAACTTCATTTTTTCAAATTGTTAGAAAGTGTTTGACGTTTCTGCAGGATGAGCAAATCCATCTCTCCTCGCACCAAAAGTGTCTGTCATGTGTCTTGAAGGAGAGGATACCTCCTCAGTCATTTGTGGCCAAAGCAGCCCCTTTTGCTCAACCTGTGTTTGGCCAGCCAGGTGTCTGGGATGCCTCAGATTCTGAAAGAAGAAATGACCAGGGCTAGTAGCAAATGTTGGAAGATGCCTCAGCTTTTAAAAAGCAAAACAATCTGTTCCCAGCTGTATCAGCACAGAGTTGTCCAATTCACCTTTTGGACAGTGGCACTTATTTGTGGCTGCGTGGCCCCTGTTCGTGTGACCTGTGGTGTCCACACTGTACATGCATGAATGCTGTGCATGCTCTGGGGTCACTTTAGAGTCTATATCTGTGTTACATTGGCTGCTGAAGCGCCAGGTTTGTCCTTTTCAAGCTACTTAGGGTGAGGAAGAAGATGGGGATCTCTCCAATGAGTTTTGAGCAGTGCATTAGTGTCACCTCTGATAGCAGTGAATGACCCAGGAAAATCAGCTGGGAGTGCTCACCAGTGATTAAACAGCAGTGCAGAAAGAGGTATCTGTGCCTCAGGGGCTTTTCTGCTGGTGTGCCCCACTGAAGTGATGGATAAATCCAGGGGCTGCATCTTCCTCAGTGACAAGTTGAATCTTCCCCTTGTAATTGCCTGAAACACGACTTGTGGTAAGTTGGACAAGCTGAGCAGTTGTGCTGCTGTTTTTGTTTATCCAAAAGTCACAGACAGTGAGGGGTACTCTGCTTGAGTCCAATGTAAGGCAACAGAGCAGGATCCAACATGTCTGGGCTTTCTTTAAGGTAAAAGAAAAGAAGAAGAGTGTAATGAATCCCATGTCGTCAACCCAAATAGTTTGCTGCCATTTCTCTTGCACTGGCTAATAATCCATTACAGGAAAAATAGATTACCTGCTGATGTACAACACACAGGGTGATACATGAAGGGAAGATGTTCTCTGGATCCAAGTAGCCAAACAGTTTCTAGCTGGAGCTGTGTCTTCTGTAACAGGTAGGTGCAGGAGTAACTTTTGCAGAAGTGAGGAGCTCCTGTGCTATGCTTACTGAAGAAAAAATAACAAAGCCCCCTGTACTTTCAGACATGCCATGACTTCAGGTTGGGGTACTCCTGCTGTAGTGATAGAGAACTGTGTGGGCTTGCAGTACCAGGCTGTGGTGATGCTTTTGGAATTTGATGTTCTGTTCCAGTCCTTCCACAGAGCCTAGCTGTCATCCTGGCCTTATTTCTGTGTAAAAAAAAAAAAAAAAAAAAAAAAAGGCACGCCTTTGTTGTGTGTTTTTGATCTGTTCAGCTCTGAGGAAACCTTTTTCAGTATCACTCACCTCAGGTATGTAGCTATTTACCTGTGGTTTGAAGAAGACTATCACTTTAATGCTTTATGTACTTGAAAGGAACTTAAATAAATAGCTCCTTTATTCCTTCCTTTTAGTTTGTCTTGGACTCTTCACCCCTAAGAAATTGTGAAGCCAAGTGGAATAAGAAAAGGGCTGCATAGCAAGCAGTATGCCCATGAAATGCATTTGTTTTTAATTGCCTCATTAAGTCAGGTTATGATGGATTATGTGACCTTACCCAATGCAGCTTGACATAATGGGATGCTGTCAGAAGTTCTGGAATAATAGAGTGATATTCACTTGACTGGGGTTTTCTTGCTTGTGTTTTTAGCTGTTTTGATCGCTCACAGTGGTTATACACATTAAGAATGTCTTGGCATGAGTAAAGGCAAGGTCATTAATGCTTTTTGTCATGATTACTCGATGAGCTTGTTGTTCCACCAGGAATTAATGCCTTGCTGGTAGCACAGGAAGGAGGCGTGATGCTGTCATGCTGTGCTGCAGTGGGGCGGGTGTTGGGCTCACAGATTTCTCATGGTCCCTCCCAGGGCTCTGTCCATCAGCTGTTATCAGGGATTGCAGCCAGTGACAGCACAGCCATTCCCAGCAACTCACAGAGCAATTTTCAGCTGAGGTCTTTTAAACGATTTGGCTGGTGTTTAATAAACATGTCTAATGTGGCTTGAGGGGGCCCCTCCATGTTGCACATTTGTTTTGGAGAGGGGCATAGCAAACGGAGGTGTTGTGTCCAAGGCAAAGCAAGGTGGCTTGGCAGCAGGAGCTGGCTTTGCTCCCTCCATGAGGGAACAGGAGCCCTCTCATTTCCTGGCATGTGTTGGTAGCTTGTGTAATGGAGAGACACAAGAACATTCTCCTCTTCCCATGATAGATGAGGTTTGTAGGTTTTAAACTGTTTAAATAAGACTTTTAGCCACCAAAAAGTAGAAGAAAAAACTCCCAAACTCCCACTCTCAGGTAAATGATTATGCTGCATTTGTTTTCCAAACCCTCTAATAATAATATAAAAAAGCCATTTTGAATGCTATTCCTTTTGCCTTTTCAATTTCTCCCTTGGAATCTCTCATCTGTTAAATTGGTTTTTGGATTCATCCCAGGCTTATGAATATTTCTTTGTCCCTCTTCACTTATCTGTCTCTACTCCCCCATTCTTTTCCAGAATAATTTCCAGTGGATGAATTTTTTGGAAACAGTATTTCCATGTGTAGGTCTTACTCGCCCAGCACATCTTTCTTTAAATAATACTGGTGTTTTTTACATCCTGGATGGGTTCTGTTTAATTGCTGAGAGCTGGACTGTTGACTTGGACGAAGCCCCACTGTGTGTAAGTGCTCTTACAAGCATTGATTAGGATGGCAGGTTTTGACATCTGAGTCAGCCAGAAACCTTGAAGTACACCATTTGGGACTGTTTGTTGGTGATAATGAGTCTCAACTGCCATGGACTTTTCTTCTTCTTTTTTCAAAAGTTTAGAGCTTTCTCCTTCATTAGAACAAGGGCATTCTTCAGACTCCCTTGAAACGGATGCAGCACCTCCTGTTCTCCCACAGTGGTCATTGCTATGGATAATTTTGAAGGAAACAAGTGAGATTTAGGAATTTTTTCAAGATACTGGATTTATTTGCTTATTTACATTACAGCTCACTGAGAAACTGATTTCCATAATCACTCTTGAGGTTTGTGGGACAAAAATGAATTCTAAACCGGAATGCATCTAAACTTTAAAGTTTTCCCAGGAAGTTGAAATTTTAGTGTATTCCTTATGAAAACACTGAAATGTATTTCCAGGAGAGTAGATTGCTGTCTGGCATTTCTATGGGACCTGAACTTAGCATTATTCTTATCAGCTTCATTTGAGTTCTGCAGGGGGAGGTGGTAGGAGAGTGAGAAAACTCATCTCAAGTCAGATTTGCAGTTGCTGGGGCTTGCAGCCTCTGCAGCTCCATGGATCCCCGTGCTTCTAGGCCAGGAATGAGCTTGCAAGTGTCAGACAGGGCTGAGCAGGCAGCTTGGCCACTGTGGTGTGTGTTTGTAGCATATGAAGAGAAAACACAACTGCATGCCCTTCTTGTTTGGCCTCCAGCCTTTTGGTCCAGACTTCTTGCACAGCCTGATATTCATCCATCCCTCCTCTCTTTACCCTGCTGAGCTTTTCCAACCTTTAAACTAGTTGGTTTCTGAACATTATCTATGTTGTGGCTTCTGTGGACATGGAAACCTTGGAGAACCACAGCAGAGCCAGCCAGTCGCCAGGCTCCCCTGGACGTTCATGAAAATGGAGCTGCTTCTATCAAAGTTCTCTTAAAGCCTGTCAGTCCTTTGGAAAAGAACACATTTAATCAGAAATCTTCTTTTGTTTCTGTTCCTCCTCTCTCTACTCATCTATTTCCTCGTTCCTATTCCTATGCTTGTCTTGGTCTTCTCCTTTACTTCCAACCTGAAGTTCTGGTACCAAGTGCTATTTTTGGGCTGCCAGCCCCTTGCAAGCAGTCAGACTTAGCATGTTTTGGAAAAATGCAAGCAGCTTCTCAGGGGTAACAGAGGAAGCCACAGAGCTGAAAGCTAGCCCTGATAGAATCCAGGGAGTTTTTACTGTCATGAAGTTCTTTAGCAAGAGTTGTTGTTTGTTTGGAGCTGCTGTGCAGTGATTATTTTTCAATAAGAACTTCAACTTCACCTGAGTATATCTGTAGTGATTACAGGGCCGAACCTAAATGTCTGGGGAGAATATGCTAAACTTCACTGCTACTGGTGACAGGCTTTAGTAATACCTGCCTCCACAAGCCTACGGCTTTAGACATCTGCCTCATTTGGACTTGCTGCAAATGACACCCCCAAGGAGCTTAGGGGACTGAAATAATCTGTGCTGACAGAATGTGGTGTGGAAATGTCCCTCCTTAACTGTTTTGCTGATGCATGACTTCAGTGTGGAAACAAAGAAAGATTGATGGCAGAGAGCAAGTTTAAATCACACTGATGTTTAGGCTTGACCTGGGTTAGGCACTGAAGAAAGAAATAAATGGAAGAGGGAAATTGGGTCCAGAAGTGTCATTCCTGTTGTTTCTTAACTGTCTAAGGCACTGGTGAGGGAACTCAGCATCTTGTGCCAGAAGCAGCACTGTGAATTGCTTTGCTTGGCAGTGCCATCTTTTCAGAGCATTTTGTTTCAATTCCCTTAGAACCTCAGTGGGAGAGCTGAGTCTCTGAACAGCTGTAATGAGCCCACGAGTTCATTTCCAGATGGGGTCTCCTGGCATTAAGAAGATGGTGAGATTTGGGAGGAGCAGTGAGCTAGCTGCTTCTCACTGGCTATGGCAGCTTCAAGGGTCAGCAGATCCTGAAATTAACAGGGAACAATGAGCCAGCCAGGATGTTCTGGCACATGAGCCAAGATCCTGGGTGGAAGCTAAGGGAAGAGGAGGAAGACAGTGAAAAATTTTGGGGCAGCTTTCTTCTTGCAGCTCTCAAGGCTGAACCCTGGCCATAGGAGCCCTTCATTTTAAAGAGAGAATGACATGCCCTGATTACTGAGTCATCTGAGTGTTTGAATGTATTTGAGTTCTGATGGTGCATGTGCTTGTATCCCTGTTTTTAGCTGGGTGGTTGAGGCCAAAGTCCTGCTGATTTCAAGGGGTTGGCTTGGCACCCCATGGTGTGGCCCATCACCTTGTTCAGTCCTGAAGCAATGCCACTCATCTCTCCTAGTGGTAAATTATGGATCCCCTACCAAGAAAGGAAGGGCGTTTTGGGGCCAGTTGGCAGCTCTGAAGTCTCTCTATGATCTGGCCAGAGGCAATTACAGCCTCAGCTATCTTCTGTTTGCAGGAGGCTGCCTGTGCCCGTTTCTTGATTATGGTAAGACAGCCAGGGCTATTTCAGCTGCAATGATTGCAAGTAGACTTGGGGAAGCTGATTATTCACAGTCATACCTGACACTGCTTTCAGATCTGGAAAATAAAAACAACATTTGTCAGTGTGAATCCCTTGTGAGGCAGTGAGCTCAGAGCCCCTCTGTGAGGTAAGGTGGTGTCTGTTTGCCTGCGGAACAGGTACATTTTTGGAGGTAGGAGAGCAAACTGTGCTCACCTCATCCCACTGAAACATATTGCACTGTCAGTACATCTTTGGTCTGCTGCAGAGTAATTATCTTCCTAGTTCTTCTGAATCCCCCACCTCCATCAGAACTGCCCACTGAACATAGGCCATATTTCTGGGGTTTGGACTGAGTCCCACATCTCAGAATCAGACTCCTTGTCAATTAATGCCTCTTTCTGCATGACACCCTCGGGCTCATTTCAGATCAGCTGGGCAGCTTCCAGTTTCATTCCTCCAATGTTTCTCCAGCCATCCTGTCTTAAAACCCATGTGTGTAACTTGTTTCTGCTTGCTCTTTCTAAGTTCTCTCTCAGTACTGTTTTTTCTTTCTAGTCGTTTACTTACGAGCCTTCACATAAAAGCAGAAGTTTGTGTGTTTTTCTGCTTCTGTGAGATCGTCCTTCACTTAGAAACCATGGTTACAGGGTCAGTCCCTTTAGACTTGGATACTACTGACCCACCTGTGATACTTTATGCTCCTGAAAAACTTCCTGTTTCTCTGAGCTTACTTTCTTTGTCAGCTGTTGCGAGCCTGCATTTGGCACAGGATCAGAGTTGTCAGCTTTCCAGATTTTCTTTGCCAAACCAAAATAAAATTTCGGAGTGTCTATAACATGGGAGTGCTGAGAGACAGTACCTGAAAGCACCAATTATGCAGCACTCAAACTTTCACAAAACAAAACCCAGAGTTTTGCTTTAACAATTCTATGTTGGTCTCTCTACTTTCCCTTCCAGTAGAAGAGTGTCTACTACATGTTCCTGGGCTTGGCTGCAGCGTATGTTTGGGTGTCTGTGAGTGCCAGGGATTACATGTCAGTCACCAAATGTGTCACCCCACTTTTCCAGGCCTGTGCCTTTCACCCTGTCTGCTGAGGCTTACTATTTAATTGGTGCTGTTATGATCACACAACAACCTTTGGAGGCCAGAAGGGCACTGCAGGTGCTGGAATAGCTTGTGAGCTACTATCAAACAAGTGAGAGAAATTAAGGTAATTGGAGAGAAGAACCTGGAAAAGAAAATGTGTGAGTCAGATAAACTCATATTTTGCTCAGGCATTTTTAATAATTTCTCCATGATTAATGGCCACAGTCTGTTCCTTGTTCTCAGTATTGTTACTGTTACAGTGAGAATACCATGGCCACTGTCAAGCACTGAAATTTATTTGTGTGGTTGGTGTGGGTTTTGTTATCTCTACAGCAATTACAGCTCTTTATTCTTTTATGGGTATTTTTGGACAGTGAGTATTTTCCT
This sequence comes from Prinia subflava, assembly GCF_021018805.1. Taxonomy (NCBI): domain Eukaryota; kingdom Metazoa; phylum Chordata; class Aves; order Passeriformes; family Cisticolidae; genus Prinia; species Prinia subflava. Next base: position 9,506,649 of record NC_086260.1, read on the forward strand.
GCCCTAGAAAAATAAACAAAAAGCCAAATATGCATCTTATGCTTCTAAAATTGTGAAGATTTTAAAAACCATCTGAGCCTTTTTTCTTTGGCAGTTTTAATTCTGAGACCACATTCCCTTGAAATAGGCATTAGCTTAGTATGAGTGGTTGGAAGTAGCTGGGTAAGTCCTTAATTGCTCTGCCAGGCCTGTGCTCTTTCATTTATTGAAGATTTTGAAATCTCCAACTTCAATTTCTGTAGCCACAGTTAAGCTGGTAAAATGCTGCACACAGGTGGCAAACCTCCAACATTTCCTCTTTCTCTTTTGCCTTGATTTATTGTCATGTTTATTACTTTGTAATAAAGCCAAAAGCCTCAAATAATTCACTTGAAATGCAGCAGTTGCAAGACACCAAGCTGTTGTCTTCTCAAAAGCTTCTCATGGTCTTTGAAACAGCTGGAAAATAGTGAAGGGAAGGGAATCAAATGGCAGGGCATCAGCAGAAACTTGCAGACAGGGTCAGTGCTACTGCTTGGCGTTAAAGCAGGTGAAGACTTCACGACATAAAGCCTAACAGCAGTGCTGCATGGTGTGATTAATAACTGCATCATGTTGTTCTGTCTCCAGCCTCACAGAAACTCAGAGTTATGCTATAAGCAAAACATTATGTGGTAGGGAAGGATCAGGTAAGGGCTCACCTGTGAAATAGTAGTTGGGGCAGGATGCATCTCTTTGTCTGGAGGCATTTGCTCAGGGTTGAATGAGGACATGATGTGTGTGTGGTGTCTCTGAGCTGCCGCAGACGAGCACGTTCCTGTGATTTCCTGGAACCATGGCAGTGCTGGCTTTGAGAACCTGGTGCCAAGCACCATCTCTGGAGAACAGTGCCTTCAGTTTTGCCTGAGGGTTGCCTACCAAAACAGGCCACAGGTTGGGTCTGCTTAAATCTGTCAGATCTGTCAGCTGTGACTTAGGTGGCTTGGCATAGGCAAATAGGGCAGTGGTTTTGCATCCCTTGCCCCTTGGGGTCTTCCTGCTGAAAACTTCTCTCCCTTTAGTGTTTGTGGCAGATGCACCATATGTATGCTTTATAAAAATACAGGGCAATAGTATTGGCTTCCTCCTGTTTGAAATCACTTGGCATGTCCCAGTACTGAGAAATACTGAACACTGGTTAGGGAGCAGGCTCTTCCTTAGGGCATAGAATGGCTCTACAGTCAGGGGTGGGATTAGACAGGAGCAGGAAGAAGAGCAGGATCACCAGGATGAAGGGCAGCAGGAGGCTGTTCTTGGTCATGTTGGGAAGAGGCAGCTGCCATGTGCTGCTGACTCACATAATGACCCTTGTGCTAATGCTGTTCCCTATCATTTAACACAAAAATAAAACTGCTAAATTGAGACCGATTTGAAACATGCGTGGTTTGCTTTGGAGGACATTTAATAGCAGCTATACTTGAACTGTAGGACTCTGACTGCAAAAGGAGGGACAAGTAAATAGTTTACATTAACTTAGCAATGTTATTCTGTAACTGTTGAACCTTCCTAAATTCTAGCCAAATCATGGCTCAAATCAAACAGCTTCAGATAATTTGTGAGAAGCAATAGGTGAAACTGAGTGGGAGTAGGACATGAAAAGAGTATGTGATTACCTAAATGGAAACGAAAGTGTTCCCAGTACTCACAGTAGTTTGTGAGATGCTTTGAAGGTTTTTTCACCTCTTAAATCCTTAGTGCTTTGAGGCAGCGATTTTGGCCTTCAAATAACTACAGCAACTTGCTGCCCTGACGGCAGAATAAATTTTGAAAGCAGTGTGAGTGCAATCTACAGGATTAACAGCCAGGCCGTAAAATAGAAATCTTTACAAAACAGAGAGATCTTGTGATTACTTAATCATGAAATAGTAGCCTCCAAGACCTGGGTGGTTCATAGTGGCTTGTTGCCTTTTATACTGGCAGGTGGGAAAATACGGAATGGGCTGAGAGCAGGGAGCATCTGCAGTCACAGGGGACATGCAAGTTTTATCTTTGGTCCCTGAGAGCCTATCTCAGCAAAATCTTTTGTGTTGCTCCACGCTGTCTTGCTTTCCTGCTGCTCACTGTATTGCTGCAGCTCTCTAAAATATTAATGAGATGAGAAGGAGATTGCCCTCAGATGACCCTCTGTAGCATTGCTTGCTGGACTGAGAGTCTGGGCTACAGTACAGTCCCAAATCCATGTGTTTTGTTTTTATAGAAGTGGTAATGGTGACTCAGTATGGATGACAACTTGAACTGGTTATGTCAGTTCTAACTAATGACATTGAAGACCAATAAAGTGAATCTTAGATTGGTTTTGTATTATTAGTCTCATTATTAATTATGGAGACATGACAGCAGCATTAGTGCTAATATTAACCATCAAAATAAAACAGAATTATACTCATAAATCTCCCTGATTAGGAGTACATGAAGGATTACAGCCATTTTCCAAAGGAAAAGAGAGGAAAGGGAGTGAGTCTGGTATAGGAGTGAGATGGAGGTAGAAGAAAATTTAGGGAAGGATAGCAAGTACGCTGAAGATTGTTCAGAGAAGGAGCCTGAGCAAAGGGGACTAGGACTAGGGCTAAAGTCTGTGGCTGCCAGGGTGGACAAGGTTGGATTTTCCTGCATGTTAGCAGCAGATATGGACCCCATTGCCCTTGAGCCTGGCTACCTGTGTAGTGGTTCCCACTTCCCTTTGGGACTGTGCTGCTGGCCTGACATCCAATCTGGAAACCACTGCAAAGGGTTTCTGCATGGTGTGAGGCTGGGCCAGAACCATGCCCATCTCCAGGAAGTGTGTGGGAGCCTCAATGCCTAGGAAGAGCAGGCAGATCTCAAATGGTGGAGACCAGTGCAAACTGGGGCAAGCTCTTGCTGGGAGCAGGCTCTGATTTGGATGCTGCCTGTGGACAGGAGGAAAGGGAAGCAGGCACATCCATGCAGCCCTGAAGGGGAGGCAGGGAGATCCCTGCTCAGCAGAAGAGCTGCCTTTGCTCCTGCATCGTGAGCCAAGTCTGACAGTGGTAAACTGCTGAGAGGAGGCTGTGCAAATTATCTCCTGCCCTGGAGAAAGGTGGCAGGAGAAGAATTATGCCTCAGAGTGATGCATGGGAACAGCACAATTTCCCGGGGTGGTGCAATTTGCACGATGCTGCATTTTGGGAAACATGACTCATTAAAATCTGCGCTTTAATGAGCTGGGAAGCATCTGCCAGGTCTTGCACTTGGGGTCTTCTCTGTGGCACTGCTGATGTGGCTATGTCTGGGTGCTGAAAGTTCAGGCCTTGAAGGGTTACCCAAGGCTGGCAGTGGCTGTCACTGGTGACCACGCTGTGCCCTGTGCTGGCCTTTGCAGGGTGTGGCCTGCCTCTTGCTCAGCAGTGAGTGATGGCCCTATTTATAATGCCTTAAATGAAGTGCATGATAATTTAATTTGTACGTCCATGAATACTATCTACTGCAGGGTTTGTACTTAATTATATCACTCTAAATTGAGTTTTAGGTATATTAACAGGGTCTCGGTCCTGCTGCCAGGCACAGCCATGTCCAATTCCTGCACATGGTTGCTTGGAGAAGGTCAGTTCCATTCCACGAACCCCACTGGCTGGGTTGGGGAGGGTTCTTCCAAGCTGACAGTCACTGCCCAAACCCCATCATTCCTCCCTGAAATGGACAGGAGACGATAATGAAATTTCTTTGGCATCAGTGTGGGAGATAGGATGGTGCTGACTCTCTCTGCAGGGCAGAGACAAAAGGGGAAACTTTGAGCCAGGAGCTAACTCAGTTCACAAAATTTTCCAAGGCGAGCTCTTCCTGCAGCCAAAAATAACTTTGTAGGTTGTTTGAAGATTGACCTGACTCTAGGGAACTGATAATGTACTTCTGCTATTGTTTCTTTTTGGTATAAATGGGTTAATAAACATCTGTCTTAGGTCACGTCTCATGGTGTGGTTTAAATCTGAGAAACCAGCAGTAAAGGTGTGTGTTTGTCACAGAATTGTAGAATGGTTTGGGTTGGAAGAGACCTGAAAGATCATCTAGTTCTGCCCCACCCTGTCATGGACAGGGATGCCACCTGTTACATTCATCCTGTCACCCACCTGACTCCCAGGCACACGGGGTTGTTTTCCACTTAGCCTCCTGACTCTCAAAACTGTCATTTACAAACAAAATGAGTCTTTCAAAAGGAATGCTCTTCTTACTGCTCATCCATTACTTGTTTTGCAGTGCTAGGATGAGAGCAGTGCAAGGGACTCTGAACTCTCTGTCGTTGGAGATTGCTGTGGACAGGAGATCATGTCAGAGTTTCCCACACAGGGTTCTTGCATTCTTCTCAGTGGTTAGAAGGTATCTGAGAGCAGCTGTGGCTCTGGATGGACACTATAGGCTGCATGTTGTTATCCATTAAAGTCTTTGCAAAAATACCAGAGGGTCATGTAGAGACATTTGAAGGCTCCAAATTATTTGGAAAGTTTAGAGAGCCTAAGTTTTTGAAACAGGAAGAGAAGCTATTTTCAGGGATGTATTCCTTGCTTCTGCTAAAAACATCTTGACCAGCTACTTCACCTTGCATTGCCTCAATGTCTGCAGGAAACTGGAAAAATTATTTGCCTTTTTCCAAAGATGCTAGTGAGAAAGTGCTGAAAGGTAAGCAATTGTGTGAGCACAGGAAATTCAATGTTCTTTCCTACAAGCTTGCAGAGTTATTTAGCATTTCTCATAGATGCAGATATTATTTGCTGTCTGTGTTAGCTATTTCTAGACTTTGAAAAGAAGCCAGAATTCTTTAAGAGTCACTGCTTTTTCTGAGCTGATGCTGGCTCTTTTGCCCGAGGAGTATTTGAAATCTGCCAGAATGCATGTATTGTCAAAACCAGAAATTGAAAACCCTATACAGGATCTGCTGCCCCTGTGAATTATGAGCTTTCCCAAGTTGTCAGGGAGAAGAAATGCCTGCTCTTGTTGTCTGTAAGAGCTGTGGATGGACAGAGGCAAAAGAAATCCCTCTCCCTCCTCCCCCCTCTCCCATCACCACCCAAAACTCTCTGTTTAGGTGGAAAGAAGCTTTTGAAACACACACACATACACACAAGCTCTTTCTCAGTGACCTGCCTGCTTCTAGCTGTCCCTCCTTCCTTGGGAGCTGGAGCTGCTGAGACACCGGAGTTGGGGAGATCCCGTCCCCTCTCTGCAGCCTTGAGACCAAATGAATAAAGTGAGCAAGGTTTTGAAGATCCTTAAGAAGTCATCGAGGAGAAGGAAGAGATGGAGAGAGGAGCTGAGGGTGGAGGAGGAAGGGGAGAGCCAGGAGCTCTGTGACCCAGGTGGTTTGTGCCACCTGCACCTCTGTACTGCTGGTAAGGAAACAGGAATGTTCCTGCTCACCTTGGGACAATGTGCCCGTTTTATAGCCATTGCTTATGCGTGACAGGAGAGCTTCCTACAGCCAGACACTGCTGTTCTGCGTTTTGTGAAAAATACTGGTGGGAGAAGGGGTAAAGACAGCGGACTGAAACTCCTGGGTTTCCTTTTATAAACCTTCCCTTGCTTGTGTGGGTGGCATTTTGCACATTTGTGATGTGGGGAGAGAAGGGAATATTCTTTCTGAAGGAATGGTGCTCCTGAAAATGCAGGGAGAATGTGTAGCTTATTGAGAATTTTGTTTGATATATGTGGTTGCATTTTCAGATATTCAAGCCTGAATGTTTATTCTGTGTATTTGTGCAACAGAACAACAATGGGAAATGGATGAATTTAGGTTGCTGTTTTTCTGAGGGATGTTTTTGTCCACCAAAGTTGATCTGGACCCAGGTCCATTATATCCACCCTTACCTTTCAAGCAAACAATGCTGTGGCTGTAATATCATTGAAAATGATTGTGTGTTTTGTTTCTGTATAAAACAGCAAAACGGAAGATGCCAAGAAAGTGAAAAAGGGTCATTTAGAGCATTCACTGACACGTCCCTAGCACGTTTGAACTTTCTGCTGAGGGCTGTGACCCAGCAGAAGAAAATGTGTAAGTCTGTGCAGCTGCCCATCAGGCTCAGCTTCCTTCCTTTTGCACTGCCTGTGTCCAAGGGCTATGAAGCCCTTATGAAACCACACTTAGGATGAAGCCACGCTCAGGTTCAATGTAGGTCAATGTTCTTCTTGCTGTCACATTTGGTAGTTTGTTTGCAGTAGTATTGTTGTAGCTTTTGTACATTTTACAGACTCACTCCTTTTCTTTCTCCTGTACTAGTCCTGTTGAGCTGCTTTTCTGACCCTGTCCTGGACCATCTGATGGTCCCATTCTTTCAGGACCTTGGGCAGCTTCATTTACAGCTGGAGGCCTGGGGCACAGAGAAGTTACTGGACTTGCCCAGGGTTATACAAGCTGGGGTAGGGGTGGGCACTGACCTCTGAGCTTGAAGCCTGAGAAAGTCATGATGAGCAACACTGGTCACTGTCCTGCTCTTGGCTTCAGCTTCCAGATGTCCAGACTTTCACCTCTCTTACTTCCTTAGGTAGTTCAAGAGTCTGAGATTGTTTCTGCCACCATTTTTTCCAGTGAAATATAATCAAATAATTTTCTTAAAGTTTCTGTTATATTTCATACCTTTCCTTTAGTAAGAAACTGCTCAACAGATAAGAAAGTAAATTAAAACCTGAACATATTAAGGTATCAGAATGTGAGGAGGCAATGGAAAACATTAACCAATTTTGACAGTTTGGCAGTTATTTCTATTGTTAACCCTGTGTGTATTTTACTTTCTAATAGGAAGTTGTCACTGAGAAGGTTCATCCCCAGCCCTGAGCTTCTCAGCCTGGGAATATGGTCCCATCAGGGCTGAATTTTATATTCAGTCCACTTCCTTCTAACCATCTCATCTAGTGAGCCCTAAGGTGTTGAACTGAGAGATGGAATGCTTTGGTTATTTTTTGTTTATTTAGTTTCTCTTTTGATGAAAAGAATGACACAGATCTTTTGAACCTGTAGTTAGTGCCAAGCTTTGTGGGCAATATTAGTTAGATAACCTGAGTCCATCTCTGCTGAACGTACACTGTGGACTTCTCCCTCTAAGCCATGGATTCAGGCTGCTTAGCAGGGAAAGAAGAACTGGTGCTTCTTGACCCAAAACATCCTAAACTTGTGTGATGAATTCTCTGGAGCGTCTGTTCCTCTCTGTTGATTGCAAGGGAAGTAAAACTGAAGGCTAAGATGTCACCTGTGGGCTGACTTTTTTATGGCTTGTGGGGGTTTTGGGACATGAATGTGTGACTCTCTAAGAACTTTTGGGCTTTATTGCCCATATATGCTTTAGGTGAATAAGTGACTGTGGGTTCATGCACTTCTGCCATCCGGGCAACAGTAATAGCAATGGATTGACAGAAAAAAAAGAAAAGCATCAGTTAAGGCAAATGGGGAGAAAAATAGTGCATTCCTGCAGTTGGGTTCTGTGCTGGCAGTTATTCCAACCAGTTGTATCTCCACAATAAAATGTAAATGAATGCAATCATTTATTTTGGAGCCTGGAGGCCTAGTGGTACGAAAAGATAAGCAAGCATTTTCCATTGTTTATTTGGTGGGGGTGGCTCTTCTGTGTCTGCTGCTGGCTCTCTGATACCTTGGCAGCATCTAAATGTTGCCTTTATTATTAAAAACACATATATGGGAGTCTAATATCTGAAACGGATTAGAGTGGTGTTTACAGAAGCGTCAGCCAGCCCCCACTCCCTGCAGGCTCTCAGCATTCGTGTTCCTTCTGCAGGAGCAGTGCACAGGGAGCAGGAATGCCAGCAGCTGGCTGAGGACTGGGGAAAGCAGAGGCACAAGGCAGAGAGTGATGGGTCTGTAACGTGTGTGGCTGTCACTGGTCAGAGGGACGAGCAGGAGGGACTGGGAGTCTCCAGTGAGCTGGTCTTCTGGAGGCTGAGGAGGGGGAACAAAGGGAAGGTAGAGAACAATAGAACACGACAGTGGCATTGGGATAATCTCTGATATCCTATTTAGGCTTATTTAATTGGCCTGTCAGTTTTTCACATCTCATGCATTTTCATAAGGATTCTTCTTTGCCTCTCATTTTATCTTTTCATAGTTCCTTGGATTTCCCTGTGGACAGTCTCTCTGGATTTCTTTGTTTTGTGCCCCCCCCGCTCCTTTCCCATTGCAGAGCAATGAGCACTGAGTTGCCTGGCGTTGTGGTGTCCAAGCAGAAAGACAGATTCAGCAAAGGAGCTGCTTGGGAAAGTCTCGTGTCATTCTCAACAAAGAGAGAAATTTGGTATGGGAGGGATGATTGTCAGTGACATGTATGCCATCTATCACAGCTCTTTTTGCACTGGTCTAAGGCTATGAATATAAACCTACATTCCAATCATATGTAATGTTATGGAGAACTAATTTTTTTTCCCCTCTGGTCCCTCTGAAAGCTAAGATACATTTATTCTTATGATTTTTCAACCAGTATTGGCTACCTTTAAAATATTGAGCTGCTGAACTTCTGGGTTACATAAATTAATTCAAAGGGATGTTGCTCAGCCTTTCACATCATCTCTGTTAAATTCCTACCCTTTCATTCCTAAGTGATGCCAGACCTAGTTGCTTCATCCTCCCACAAGAAATCCCCCAGGCACATGATTAAAACCAAGTCATCCTTGTAAAGTCACTGGCCGAGCTTGCCAGAATTGCTAGTGTATGTCTTGTGGCTTTGATGCTCACAAGTACTGGGGCTTGGAGGGACACGAGGACCCACAGAGGGGCAGCCTTGGCAGGAAAAGGAGATCAGAAGCTCCTGAAGCAGTGATCTCTGATGGGCTGCTCTCAGAGCTGGTCTTGTCCTACCTGATCCCTGGGGTGAAGGCAAACATCTTCAGAGTTCCCCTTGAGAAGGGGGCTGCACCAACAAGGGAGTTCAAAACTGCCAGGCTGTCCAAAGGAACTGTGTGCTTTAGGAAATCAAGGGGCAAAACTCATGAGAAAGGTATCCCAGACCCTCAGCAGGGGAGGAGATGGGAGGAGCTGCAGGTGGCCAGGGAAGGGCATCTCCTACTTTGGAAGAGGCCCCTGTACCTCATGTCTGCAGAAGTGCAGCTGCCATAAAACCCTCTATGTCCCATCAGAGGGGTTGTTTTCACAAGGTTTTTATGCATTTTGTGATGACAGCTTGGTTTGTGGCAATTTATTGTCCTGCAGGGTTGTATTCTCTGTTTATATCTTGTGGGTCTCATTGTACAGCAGTAAATCATTTCAAAGCTGATAGTTTCATTTCCAGCTATAAATACAAGTCCTGGAAAAACAGATTTGTGTATTCCTATGCCTCTGTTCTTCAAATGTGGCTGTTCATAGAGCTCTGTATGCCCCTAGATGTGAGGATGATGTTTGGTAAAAGCAGTGGTAACTTAGTGTGAGCAACCTCTACATAAATTTTTATATGGCATTGGAAGAGGTGAAGTGATTTGGGTGAGACTCTACACCTGGGAAGGTGAAGAACCAGGAAAGGGAAAGAGATGCTTTTGGCAGAGTATTGGCACAAGGCTGGGTCTATGTGTGCTGCACTATCTGGTGAAGGTCTTGGTCTGGGGATGGTACTGGAGCACAGGAAGCAGCTGATGTTAAACCTCTGGCAGGTCTGGTAAAACTCTGAAGGTCCTGGACTGAGACCTGGCACCAAGTGTTCTGCTAGTGAGGACAGTATTGTTGATGGTAGACAGGAGAAAAGCTAGAGCAGGAATTAATATGTGGCTCTGAAGAAATCAGGGTTAATAGCATTGAGGCTGGGATATTTGTAGATAAAGGCAAAGGATCCCAAAAAAGCCACAGGCTGGAGACCCTAATAATCCTCTCTCCACTGGTGCCTTGCAGTGGTGAGCAAACTGTAAATGAAGCAGTTATTAGCAGCTCTGCTCATATCACAAGATATAAACTGGTCTACTGAGCAAGAAAGAGTTGCCCTTTTTTAACCTTTCAAAGTGATTTCCCTTGTGGGGACCAGCAGAAAGAGAAAGCTGTGCTTCCCGACTGGAGTCGGGTGCCCTTTCCAAGCCCCAGCAGCTCCGATCTCCCTCTTTGCTGGGGGCATTGTGGAGCTGCATTATTTATAGCTCCTCCTGGGCACCCCACTTGCTCGTCCTGCAGTGCCCATGGAAAGGGAATTGCTGGCATTCACTGGAGATTCAGAGGTGACTAAAAGCTAAAATGTTTATGGTCTCTCTTAACTTCCAGCAAAGACAATTGTATAGAGAAAGCTTTTGATCAAACAGATACAGCCCATTGTAGCCAAACATGAATGCTGCTAAGAAAATATTCTGTTTCAACATTTCCAGCAATTAAACTCTTCTACATTTGGACTGTTTAGTGCCAGAAATTAATTAGTTGATAATATTCTCTTTAGGATGAAGACAAATGTTTTTATGTCTTTGCTGAAGGCTAATATTTGCAAAAAGAAAAAGTAGATGAGTTCCTTAAATCTCTTTAATCTTGTTCTGATAAATATATTTTCTTACTGCTAAGCATTCTTTGAATTTGTGTGCCTCTTTCTCACATTTCATATAATTCCAAGTTCTAGAGAGTGGGTAAATAAGAGCTGCAGGTTTCAGCTTTCAGAGGACCAGGGTGATCAGATTCAATCCAGTCCTTCCATCTCGGAATCAGCTGTCATAAACACCAGGGAAATGAGTGAAAATGTCTCATGAGACAGCTCTTTTTCTTCTTCAAGAGCAAGTACATAAATGCTCAAATGATCAGAGGTGGCATTCACACCTTGCTTGCTTATAAAGTACTTGCAGAAGCTGTAGTTCACTCCTTTTTGCAGCCAGACCTTGAATTTGTCTGCAGATGAGACAAGCACAGGTGAGCCTGGAGGCCAACAGCTGGATTTTCGAGGGAAGCAGAGACACGTACTGAATTAGCATCTCAAAATACTCCGCAGCACTTGCTTTGGCAAGTTTTCTGCAGTTGAGAAATAAAAATAAATAAGCAAAGCCAGGCAGCATAAGAATTTTAGAAATATCCAGGCACCATTTTTCCTCTAATCCATCTGAAGCCGCACCTGCAGGATGCATCAGCGCTGCCTTTGGAGCGAAGTGTTTTCACCTCATTCCCCTGAAGATGGGATCAACGCATAATAAGGAAATGCAAATACAGAATGAGGGTTTCAGGCTCCCTGATTATAACATGAAGCTTTGACATTGTTTTTAGACATCAACATAAATTATAAAGTATAGACTGAATTGCAGCCTTTGTGAAGGGCTGAGTTTGGCATTATTGATTAGAGAAATCAATTTGGCAATTCTGAGATGGGGAAGTGTAGGCTATGGGGGTAGGAAAACATTTCAGAAACAGGGATAATAAATTAAGTCTGAAGTCAGTTGACATGGGAGATGGAGTTCTTAAAGTCTCCCTTGGATGACAAAAGACAATATTTCACTTAGTAGGAAATATGAAATTGCTGGTAAGTGCTTTTCAAAGTATCTGTTGGCCAAATTCAATCCATTATTAATTATGCCATCATGGTGATAATTGTTACAATTTAGACACTTCCCAAACAAATCTCTAGTTAATTAACAGTGCAGTCAGTTCTTGGAAATGTGAGCATTGGGTCACCTCTGTGATGGTGCAGCCCTGGGTCTGATAACCACAGGGGCTGGTAAATCTGCACCTATCAAATTGGGTGAGAATTCAAGCCTTGTGTGAACAGAAAAATGCTTAAAAGAGGTAAAATTAATGATGAATTTTCAGATGGACATATGGATTTACTCAGGGCCAGGCTCAGTTACCTACTCTGCTGTTGGCTTCCAGTCTACTGGCTAGGCCACTGATGGGCAAATTTTCTGCCAGAGTAAATCGGGACAGCTGTTTTGCAGATGAAAAGACAATGCCAGTTATGTGTGGCAGTGGATTTGGTCATGAGATTTGATGGTGGACAAGGATAATTCAGCTTGATGTCCCATGAAAACACAGGCCAAGTCCTTTAGCCATGTATCCCTGGCAACTTGGACAAGACCAAGGCAAACCTGGTTGTTTACTGGTCAGTGGACATTTGGTTTTGATTTAAGGAAACCAGAATACACATAATGTGCTGTTGCCTTCATTAATTTGATCTTGTGGGTAAAACAGCCTTATTGGTATTATTTTGAAAAAGATGTCTATCTATAACAGTTTAAAATAAAGATAATTGTATTTCTCTTGGCCCATTCTGTCTTTACCTCTTCTACTTAAACCCTGCTCAGTGTGATCTATACACTGTAGGCAAAATGAAACCCCAGATGAGGTTTCGATAAGCAAACATAATACTGGTGCAGTGTGTTTAATGGGAATAATAAAATTCAATTTCATGAGTCCTTAAAACCTCTTGAACATTCTGCTATTGATTAATAATTAACTTGAAGCTGCCAATATTTTGCTTAAAAAACAAAGGTTTTTTTTTTTTTTACTGGGGGCTAAATATTAGTCTACAGCAAGTCTACCAGCACAAACACCCCATTTTGCAAGGTACATATACATCCTAGCATGAGCAGTACTGATTCTGCATGGTTATTTAATTTTTCCCTATATAAAATGTCTAAAATGAGGCTGTTTTAATTTCAAAGCTAAGCTGCAGTGACCGCAGCTTTCCTACCATCGTTTCTGGGGCTGGTAGTGCTCTGTAAGTAACAGATTTGTGTGTTATCTTTAACTGGGTTCACAGGAAAGGACTGCAGCTGGCACTTAAATCTGGGACACAAGAACCTGCTTAAAAGGGAGATGCCTTTTGGCCTTCGTGTTACTAACTCATCTGGGCTGTTCCTGGCTAATTGCTTCATTAGCACAACAACAATGTAAAATAGAGTGAGAGGACTGTTGGGAGTACATAGATGAAGGCAGATCGTGACCCCTGTCTAGGCAGGCATCTGCAGTCAGCATTTGCAGGAGCCTTTCATTCTCCCAAGTCAATTGGCAGTCGGAGCGAGTGGCAGTACAGCACACGGAGATAAGGCTGTTTTAATTTCTTGCTTCAGGAGACTCAGCTGCCTCCTTGGAAAAACTGATGCCTTGTCCATGGATTCACAGACTGAACAAACATACTGTGTCATTTAATTATTAAAGGATGGCTTCAGAATTTCCTGGCAAAATAAACTGTGGTCTTAGGCTGAATCCTGGCAACAGTGTTCCACCTGCAGGACCACTCCTCTTACTATGAGCAATAGGCAGTATCACTTTGGTCACTACTCTTTGGGATAATACCAACTCTGCTAACCCCATTTCCAAATATCAGCTGATAAAACACTAGGAAGAGAAGTCTACAAGTAATACTGATATGCCTTAAGCTGGAATGTCAAGAAAGGAACATAGAGGTGAATGCTTAAAGTAGTCATCTTCTTAGCTCTGGGACATAATTCAAATGCCATTCACCCACTTCAACTCCAGAAAAGTGCCCGAAAAATCCTATATATTCAGCCTTCCTGCTAATATGGGGTGTGACTTATGGAGAGGAAAAATAAGAAGACGTATTGGAAATGGGAAAAATTGTCAGCACGTATGGTGGTTCCACATGCCTGAATTTCTGGTCTGAGAAAATGCAATGGTGAGAACTAGGAATTCCTCCAAAGAGCCTCTTGCTGGTTTCTTGCAGCTGGTGCTACAGAGGGTTGAGGCTCTGGAGAAGTTCTAATTCAGGGGAAATAAGTGCATGTAGCTGAAAACTAAACATGGCATTTCTTCTGAAATGTCCTTTTGGTGAATTTGTAAGAAGTTTCACAGGATGTTAAGAGTGTGTGTGTCAGATAAGGTATCCATGGATGCAGAAAATAACAACTTTCAGAATATCAAGGGTGAGCATTAATGACTGAAGCCTATTTGCCTTTTTTGCTGAGCACAGTTTATGACAGACTGTCACCTGCATAAGTTATTGTCAGGGTTATTAAACCTCCTAGTGCCACATGACACATCCCACCCCACGTTTTACTCAGTTGGAGGCATTGCACAGGGAAAGCTGTAGCCATGCAATTAGGATCAGGCAAGGTACTTGTAAAGCATAATTTAGACCATTTCCTTTTGGGAATTGTCTACTAATGAGCGTGGTTCCAATGAAATTATTCATTGTTCGTGCTGTCACAGGATCATTTATTAAGGGTAATCAGTTAAAACAGTACAGATGTCAGTGTGGGCAGAACATCTTCCAAACATCTGTTATTGACAGTGTCAATATATGAGGAGAAACCACTTCAGGGCTTTGTTGAGCTGCCAGTTTGACCCCCCCAGCCTGAACTAACAGCATTTGTTAGCAGCATATTTGATTTAGCAGACTCCCAGAGGGAATAAACTTGGAGCCTGAGAGAGGGGTGAGCCCTTTCTGGCTACCCTGGTGCTGCTCTGCTCTCCACAGCGGATATGGGTGTTTCTGTGGGAATTCATATGCCAGGAAGGGGAGCTTCACTGCCAACAGACAGCAGCCAGTGAGTCTGTGGGATACCTGCATTTTATAGATCAGCTCATCCTGCCTTTGGTTCAAGGCTTACTGTATTGGGTTTGTTGTTTCAGCATTGATCCCTCTTGCTTATCTAAGGCAGACTTTTTGTCTCCAAATGCTTTAATGCCACAGTTGGCCAATGTTATTTGCTGCTGTGGCTCTCAAAGGGCTCCCAGGCTCTTAGGGGGAGATCTGTTGTCTGTTAATTGCAATAGATTATCTTCATATTTACTATGGTGTGAATGTTCTTGAGAGATACCTTCAGATTGTTGTTAGCCAATCTATTTGACATCTATGATGAACTTTGGTTTTTTTGCTTTCTTTCTAAATGGAAGGTGTACACTGCTTAGGCAGTTTAATGTGGTCTGATGTATAGAGATGATAAAAAGACGGTTAGTCCAATATCTAGAAATACCTGGTTTTATTTTCTTTTGCAGACAACGTACAAATGCCAGAAGAAAAGAAGAAAAGGCTGCCTTTCCATATAAATCTGCATTTTTCTCCCCAGAGCCCATTTTATGGGTCTGCCCACTGACTGTACTGATAGTCATTGAAGCACATAAAAAGTAATGTAGCAACATCCCTTAAACTAGTGAAGATGAAAATAATCAGTACAAATTCACAAAGGCAGTATTATCAGTATTTGCAACGTCAATATATTCAGCCATAACAGCACCTGTTAGTAAGGAAATACTGCCTTCTGAAATGCATTTTAGTATAGTGTGTAATTTTCAGGATATGTATTAAACACACAGGATTTTGCTTTATTATTCCTGAGGAAGGAAACAAACTGTATGGCAACTTCAAGGGAAAAAGGAACTAATTTATTGTGAGCTCTACTTTGAGTAGTTTCTGCTCCTTTAATTTTGTTCTGATACATATTTTTAAATGTTTACTTGAATAGAAGGCTGTTTCTTTTCCTTGCCATTTCTCCATTGGTTGCTGTTATAGAAAAAGTGTATTCAGTGTCAGACAGATAAACGCAGCAGTACACACATATATTCTGAATACTATATATTCATCAATCACATGGCACGTTGCTTTATTTTTTATGAAATTTGGTGTATATTTTCATTATCCTCTTGCATTATTTGCAATGGATTCTATGGCTTGGCAGAGCCACTTCAAATACTAGGCATGATAAATGGTAATAGATTTCCCATCATACAAATGCTTTTTTATCCTTTTAGTTTAATTGCTGCATTTCTCTCTCATTCTATTGTGCACTCTTGATGACCAGTGTCCCAACAGTCATTTCCTGAGCTGAAATGAGGATTAGATTAATATGTGGGAGAGCAGAAAACACATTTGTTTCAGTATCAAAGAGAAACAGCTGTGTTTTGTTTTCAACTGCAACTTCCTCTAAGGTAAAACCAATTGTCTTGGGACATTCAGGCAATTCCCCTGGATAAAGAAGTTCTCTGAGACTCTTGGAGGAGGGTAAATTGGATCTTAATATTCAGGTTTAAATCAGAATATGCCTAAATTCTAGTGATGAACCTAGAGAGAATGAAATGGCATGGATCCTCTAGTCTTATTTGTAGACTGGTACTTCAGCATCATGAAAGCAAGGAAGATCTGGTGCAAAGTCATATTTTGATTGGAAAAAGAGTGATCCTCTGCTACAGTTCCAGTGAAATTAATTGGAGATGCCTGTGCGCAGCAGAGGGGAGAGAAGAAAAACCAGCAAGCAGCTGTGTGTGGGGAGCTGGGAGTCAGCTCTCAGGCTGTCTCAGAAATCGAACATTTGGGGTCTAATCAGCCCCCAAGTGCTCAGGCTTTCCATCTTCTGTACAAGGCTTTAAATACATTACATCTAAATGTATCTATAGTTAATACACACATGCACATTCATCAATGCTATCAGCTCTATACAATTTTAAAGAAAACGAGATGGAGGCAAGAAGAAAATCTATTGTGTTGTTACATCAGGATTGACCTCAAAAGCACTGGGGGTTTATTGAGCTTTGAGGGTCTGTAATGGGAATTCTTGAATTTGGAATTCAGCATTCCAAATTCGCTCTCTGGGATTGTAATTTGTGTGTGCTGCTAATGCTTCTACATATTCAGAGCAGCTCTCCATAGCCCTTTCCCTGCTGGAAAGCTTTCTGGGTCAGTCTGTGTTATGTTTTCCTTTGGTTCCAAACTTATACCTCTGAGTCTGAATTTGCAAAACTGTTCATGTGTCCTTCTAGCCTAAAAAGTGGGAGGGTAACCCTGGTGACTAAGTGCAAAAACACAGTGGCAGAGGATTGCTGAGATCAGGCACTGGGGGTGAATTATTGTGTCATGTCTCTAAGGAGACTCCTGGAAAGCCACAGTGTGTGTGGTTTCTGCACACCATTGCAGGCAGTGAATTGCAATCTCCAAAGTCATCTGTGACATCAGCAGAAATGTTGGCTAAACTCCCTGATGTCCATCTATTGAGGGCAGCCTTTAGCCCTCAGGTATTGATTAAGTTATGAAGCTTTCTTCTACAGATCCAGAGTTTCCCAATGGTTTCCTGGAAGCCACCTCTGAGCTCCTCTGGGACCATGGTAAGAAGAAGTTGAGAACCACTACTGCTCTAGTCTGAGTTCCCATAGAGAGAGGGAAGAATATTTTGCTTATTCAGCTGCTGGGAGAGGCTCAGCTCAGCAGAAAAGGTCAACTAAAGTGCTACTCCCACTGTGATTTGGTCTAAAATTCAGACAAAAAGGAGTAGTAACATATTGGTCAGGCAGAGTCCTCAGCAGCTGGTGTTCTCCCAGAAGAGTGTGAGGATGAGCAGGGTTGGGCAAGAAAGGGAGTGAGATTTGTGTGCCATCATGAACCCTGTCTGAAGTTCCTCCACACAAAAAAAAATAGTGTGAAGTTTATTTGGGAAATTGATGTTTAACATGTAGTTTGTGGGATGGTGGCTTTCCTCTTAGGTCTGCATGACACTGTCACTGGTTTCTACAGACACAAAAAGCTTTTTCTTCAGACAAGTTTCTTCTTTTTTACTTGCCCTGCTGGGGCTGTTACCAGAACAGTCCCACTGTATTTGTGCTGGTGCTGGGTTTCTGGTGAACTGCTCCCATAAAATTGAGGGCTTTTATCTCCTTTGCTCTAGTAATCTCTGGATTAGCTTTCTGGTGAAGTGCAAGCATGCACCCGTGTATGCGAAGGAATAATCTTACTTTGCAAATTAATATGTTAATGTAGTGCCAGACTCCCAGCCTTTAACAGTGGGAGACTGGTGATAGGTTTAAAACATCAATGTGTGATTTTATTCATCTGGACGAGATAACAAAACAGCCTCACACTGAAAATACCGAGAAGGGTCTGTGCCCCCTCCAGCTCAGTCTTTGCCATTCTCCCCCCCAAAACCCCTTCCCCTCACTCCATCTGCCACTGCCTAAAGCTCGACTCTATTTCACAGTAATCATACATTAATTTCGAGCTGGCAGCCCCTCGCAGAGCCAGGCAGAGGTGCGGAGGGAGCAGCGGCACAGAGCCATGTGAGTGCAGCGCTGGAGGCTGCAGGAAGATGTTCGCTGTCTCGCTCAAGTGCCGGCTCGGGGTGGTGAGACGGAGGAGCAAAGGTATGGTCAGAGCGGGGCAGCTCCTGCCTGAGAGAGGGACTTGGAGGGCACTCACTGAGCATTTACCTTTCCTTAGCTGGGCAAGAGGAAAAAAGCTTCTTGGTCTGTGATTGCTTTTCACCCTCTGTGCATTGGCAGGCGGGAGTAGGATTATTTTAATTTCTTGCATGTCCTATATTTTTCAGACGCTGGATTTTTTTCCCATTGACTCTCTGGGTTTTTTCTCTATTCATGTGCCATGGTTATTACTGTAGTAAAGTAGATTTAGGTGTGCCTCAGAATCTCACAAGGTTTCCCTCCTCCCGTGTGGGAGCAGTTACTTTGCAGGGAGAAGCACTTGAGTGTTGGACTCCACTAGACTGTTAGGGTGTCATGGTCCCTGTCCCTCCCTACACTCCTTCCTGAAGGGAAGTGGGTTGAAAGGATGAGAAACCTGGCAGGATAATGGGGAGAAAATCACTTTGAGAAGGTCTGAGGAACAGTAATATTTTATTTCAAAGTTAATCTGAGACAGGACAGTTTCTGTGCTCACCATCCTGCAGTGTTGCATGCAATCAGAAGTGAAGAAGTTTTGCTGTGCTGGGCTGTGATCCAGGGTCCCTCGCCCCAGTTTGGCTGTGTGAGTGCTCGGAGTCTCTGCACTCCCGGCTCCTGGGGTGCGCTGCAGCCGGGGCTCGGTCCTGCTGCTGCTGTCTTTGATTTCGGGGAGCTTTGCATTTTAATGGAGCCTGGAGCAGATCTCACTGCTGGGAGCTTGACTCCCCTGTGCAAGCCCTTCCAGCCGGCGGCACTCCTGCAGCAGATCAAAGCCCTTTGCTGTTCAGGAAGATGACCTGCATTTTTATAGGGACCTCTAAAGCAAAACAGCTTTTAGGGGCTCAGTGTAACTCGGATGCTATTGATTCCAGATGAATGCATAAACTCAGCTTTTAGCCTCACTTAAGGGGAGAGACACTTACATGCTGATGCAAGGAGCTCTGTGCTGACACACAGAAACTCTTGTCAGGACCGGCAGGTACAAAACTTTGTTTGCAAAGAGAAAGGCCTGAATACAACGCACAAGTTTGTGATGTGGACTGGACCTTAAGTCTAGGGTGCAATTCCTATATATGACTTGCCTAGTAAGTAAAAAAGTATTTGCTCAGATCAAGGCTGCAATTCTATGGGACAGGTGTGAACAGAGAGCATGAACCTTATGGCTGCTTCACTTGACATTGGTTATTGGGGTGCTAAGGGAGCAAGGGAGCACCTGGGTTGTGATTCCCTCACTGTGCTCCTTCCTCCTGTGCACTTCCTCACAGGCAGTGAGATGCTCTCTTGTGCTCTTTGCTGCACACGAGGGCACATTCACCCCGGGGTTACAGTCCTGCTGTGGCATCCTTGGAGCTGGACTTACTTCAGGTGTATGAATTTATATTTGGCATCACTTGCCTTTGATAGTTTATCCTCATGCTTTGTTTCTTTGCCTCCATGGTTTGGAGGCTTCATGGGCTTCTCTCTGCACTGGAAGGAGTTTCATGTTTGCAATCAAACAGGCAAAATTTCCACCTTCTAGAGCAATGCCTGGAAGTGCTTGCAACAAACACAGCCCTGGGGTCCCTTTATGTTGGCAGATGCCAGGAGAAGGTCTGGTGTCTGATTAGTTTTTACAGTTCTTTTTCCCTGGCATGTTTTTTGCTACATATCCTTAAGGAATTGGCAATAATGTTGGAACATGACGGTTTTTTCTTCTACAGTTTTCCAGGAAAGTTAGGAACACAGGGCAGAATAAGTGCATTTGTGCTTGCAAATTCCAAAAACACTGAATATGCATCCTGAGATTGTAATGAAGGTAAAAAAAATGTTATCCCTGTACTACCTGATAAAGTTTTAGTGGCTTTAGTTGAAATATTTAGAATTGACTTAGATCACCTGCATTTCTTAGTGACAGATTTAAATGAGAGAATTGCTAATCCAATGCTAGATTTTACTGCTTTGATCAAGGATTAAATTGAGCTGGAAGTGGCTTTTGGGACTTGAGCTTTGAAATGAACAACCAGAGAGAGATGATGTTATTTGTCTTCAGCATTTTGGGACAGACTATGTTTAAGGAACATACCCAAAAGAATGATCAAAAATAAATAATGCCTGGGCACTTTGTTACTGGAATGAGCCCATCATGACAGGGCAGCAACCAAGGATGGGATCTGCTAGGAATTATGTTAGTAATGAAGAGTAATGAAACTCTGCTGCATTTCACATGTTGCTTCTTAGGAGATGGTCAGGCCATTATTTGGCACTAAAAATTCCCGCCACCTTTTGAAGAGAGACAGGAAGAAATGGCAAAGGGGATGTGTGAAAGAGAGTGGCAGATACCCCAGCCCAGGTATCTGTCCTCTGGTCCAGGCATTTATGTGACCCAGTGTCCCAAAGCCTGGCTCTGCAGGTGGGTGCTTGCTGAGGGGGACACTCCTCTGCTAAATCTGATTTTAATTAATTGTTAGGTTAGGTGTTCAAATCTCAGCTATAGTGGCTGCTGTTAGTTCTGTGTGGTATTAACTTTAAACATCCTCATAGAAATAAGGATTGATCTCCCTATACTAATTGTTACTCTCTGCTTCAAAACAGACCCCTTTCCTCAACTTTCTGCCTTCTTTGCTATTTTCTTTTCCATCCCTCAAACTTTGCCTGCCCCTCCCCAGCTAATCCCCTCACTTTGGGGAGAAATCCTTGCAGTCAGTCCTCTTGGATTCCTGCTCTCCTTCTCTCGCTGAGCCCTTGAGCTTTTCCTGGCACGAGGAACATTCACAGTTAATCCACCAGGCATTCATCCGGTTGGCCGGGGCTGGCAGCACTTCCCTGCTCACAGCTCTCAGCTGTCTTTGGCCAACATCAGCTCATGCAGCTGTAGGGCTCCTCAGTCCTCTTCAAGGACTCTTGATCCTTGCAGAAGGTGCTACTGAAGACCCCAAGGAACATACAGTCACTTGTCCAATACAATAATTAAACTTTCCTCAGTATTAATGTGTTTTTCCATCAGAAAAGCTAAATGATTTCTGTCTGGTCATGCTTGTCATTCAGCTGAGCTCCAACAGGACTCTTTGGGGAGGCTTGATTGGTGGTTGCCTGCCCTGCTAGCCCCCAATTACTGCAGCAATTCAACTGTATTTTATAAATAAGTAAACAGAAACAGTGAGGAGTCTAAATAATTAACGAGATACATGTGTTGGACTGAAAAGTAGCAAATGAGGCAGTTCAAAGGTGTCCTCACTGTTTCCCCTATTTTCCAAAGACTGCAACCCAAGGGGAGGGGGCAAGCTACCTCAACAGCACACACCAAGAGTTCTGGACCCCACTGCCATGGCAGAAGAGAAGCTTGATTACTTGGTTTGAGACTTTCAATCTTAAACCTGTTTATTTTTGTCCAGTCTAGTTTCTCCTATGGTATGTATGGTGTGAATGATGTAATGAAAGTAGTATTGCTGTTCCTTTGTCAAAAGCTGTCATCTGAAACATGCCAGGCATCACATCCTGTAAAACAAAATACATGTTCTGCTTTCCATTTACATACCTCTGTGTTTCTCAGCCTTTTAAGCTTCACTGAGTCATGTTTACTACTTTCTTTTTTAGAGTAGATGCTTTCTCTTGCATTTTGTTCTTCCTCTCTTATGTTTGACTGGAAACTGAGAAAATAAATAAGCAAAGAAAAAACACCCTGAAACTCCCAGGAATAAAATAGAAGAATATGTTCAGAAAAACTGTCATATAGAGTGAAAATTTCAATTTAAAAACCAGTTTTAGAACAGCAGCTTTTACAGTGAGATCCAGATTTTCAATGATACCGTGTTTGGGCATGTAAGCATTGTTGGCCCTTAGATAGAGGTTTCTGCACCCTGTTCAGTGTGGGAAGACATTTGGTTTTATTTCCATGTTTTATTGAGAACAGTGTCATGGGAATCAATCCCAAGAACTGGGAACATGCTCTTGTGCCACTTCACCTTGTTTGCTGTACAGCAGTGTCGAGTTGTAAAGCATCCTGGCTGTGTTCATAGCGGTTGGGTTTCTGTCACAAAAAGATTTGCTCACTGCAGGAAAACAAGAAAAGTTTTGGGTCTCTACTTGGCAAGGCGAAAAAAAAAGAAAAAAAAAAAGGCAAGCAGGTAAAGCTGCTTCCATCCTGTGGTGTGGTGCGGTGCCAAGTCCAGAGCACTGCACAGCGATGTGAGAGAGTGAAAAGTTTGATGGAGCTTCTACTCCTGGAGGAGAACACTACTGTTACTCCTGTATTTATCCTCCAGTCCCAGAGCAGCCCGTAAAACAAAGCAAATGGGCAACCAATACAGAGAAAACAGAGAAACCAGACTCTTCCCCAAAAATGAAGCTGTAGTACAGACATTGAGCCCATGGTCTCAGAAAGCTGAGGCCAAGTGCAGTGTTACAGAGCTTGCTTGGCCAGCTTTTCTTTAGGATGATTGCTGCCTCCTAGGATTTATCCTCATCCTCACCTGCCTGTTTCAAAGCAGAAGGCATCTTGGGGGTGCTGCTGTGAATATTTATGGGGCTGTTCCTGCTGCAGCAATGAAAACCAGGCAGTGGTGAACACAGGGAACTCCCTCAGCCCAAACCACTGAGCTAGCAGTGGCTGTGATTCCTTTTGTATCAGTGTGGTTATGCTTCAGCCCTTTCCCTATCTCATTAATAACTCATGACTGGGCATGTTTTATTTATATCTCCAAATGAAGCCCATTTTTCAGCCTGATGCTCCAGCATCCTGGGTGACTGTCACCTGCTCTGAGCACTGTGTGGTTCCGTCAGCCCTAGCTCATCCCTCATCTTCCTCCAGGCTCCAGCAGCAGAGAGGATTTTGATCTCTTAGGACGGTAATGGAATGAAAAAAGCCCCTAGCAGCCCAGAGGCAGAAGATAAATCCTTGCAGGGAAGCCAGTGTGCAAAACAGTGTGTCTGAGGGGGCTTTAACCCTTCCTGCTGGAAAGGTACAGTATGTGCTGGAATCCTGTGTGCAAATCCTGCCCAGATCCCACCTGTTGGAACAGGAATGAAAGACCACCCTGCCTTGGTGTGGATATATTTATGACACAAGAGCAGTTGCACTGGCCCTTTGCTGTGCTGCATGGGGAGTCCCAGGCTCTTTCTCGAGTGGTTTGAAGAATCTGGGCCTTGATTTTGATCCTGCAAAAATCACAAGGGGTGAAATCCTTGTGCTACTTGTGTGTATCCATGTATCCTTTCTGATTTGCATATAAAACTGTGTGGGGGTTTTGAGGGTATTATTAAAGCTAAAAACAGGGGCTGGGGGCTCTGTCCCATACCTTCCCTTGATGTTACTGCAATTAACAATTTGTTGTGCAGGTGGTTTTACTGGGCATTTGTTTTCTTTGTGACAACCATTCCAGCTGTCTCCTTTGAGAAAAGTCCAGGATGGCAAGAGCAGGTGCTGTTATTGATCAAGGCTTGTTTATGTGGATGGATTTGCCTCTGGCTGCAGGGCAGCACCCGTCACCCTCTGTCCCATGCATCCCCTGGCACAAGGACATGTCACAGTGGCACGGGGACAGCCCTTGAGGCTGGGAAGTGCTGCTGCTTTGCATCTCTGGCTTGCAAGCTCACACAGGCATTTTTGGAGAACAAAGAATTGTTTCCTTAACTCAGATCATGTTTAATCTGCTTTGTCATAGAGAGGAAAACCAGGCCTTGAATTTGGAAAGCTGCGGAAGGTCCATGAGGTCACAACTGGCCTGTCTGCAGTGTGTGAGTGAAGGAAATGCAAATGCACATGGTCCTGTGATTTGATAGTTGACATTTAACTGTTTTTAAAACAAAACTCAGTTCACTGAAGTTGTAAGATGCAGTGAGTTCAGGGTCAATAGAAACAAGATTTAAAAATAATATTTCATAATTACCATCTTGCTGCTTATAAGATGTGTCTGAAGTTTCTTTTTTTTTTTTTTTTTTGCATTGTGTCACCAGAGAGGGTTTGGATGTTAAACCCATGGATCTGAAGGAAATTGTTTTCCTTGTTTGCCACTGAGCTACTTTCCTCTTGACTCCGTTCCTTACATACAGCTGTGGGACATATTTGTCACAGTCTTCTAAGTCAGTGAATAATACAAAGCAGCTTGACAGGCAGCATTTAAAACAAGTGAGGAAATACCTTGATCTTCTATTCCCCTGCACCTGTAAAACTTTTTATCCATAGCATTTCTACCCTTGTGTGCAGGCGTCTGACTTCGCATACTCACAGGGATGCACCAAATCACAATTCTTCATTTATTTTGGAGTTGACAGGGAATCTGCAGTGGGTCTGTCTGGAGGCCAATCTGCTCCTGTGCCTCGGGGCCATGTCAAGGAGATTGTATTAGCTTCTCTGTTCTCTCAGTGTGGCAGTAAGTACTTTCCTTCTAATTGTAAAAATCCACCTAAATTTGACAGAATTGAAAGTCTAAAATCACCCCATGGGCACCCTCAGTAAATTCTGTATAATGCTGTTTTCCCTCCTCATCGAAGTCTAAAAATTCAAGCTCCTACCAGGCTGATCTGTGCCTCCAGTGTGACATCTGGAACAAGACAAAATTATAATCCAGCGTCAGTAAAAATGAATCTTTTTCTTTAACCTCTTGCTTCTATAATCACTTATAAAAATATATTTAAAAGTGCTAGAAAGGCAGGTGCTGAAGTTATTTACAATGTTACTAATATGGGATATTTTATACAGTTGCTGGCAGATCTAGGCTTTCTATCCTGTATCAGTGTAAATGCCTGGTAAGGAAATAGGTTTTTATTTCTTACTTTGAAGGAATTACTTCGAATGGTAATGGATAAAAAGAAATGAATTTATTAACTAGCAAAATATTTTAACAATGCATTCCCGAAGAGTAAGAGGACAAAATAATGTCTTGTGACATTTCAGCATTCTGGCTCTGGGTGGAGTCCTGAGATGATAACAAGGCCAGATATTGGCAAGGTAAAAAGATCTATTTATTTTAATTTTAATTTTGTCTTTTTGCAGTCTGGCCAAAGAAGATGTTTCCATGAGTTACAGATACAAACAGAAAACTAAACAACACTGACTTTTGCTGTAGGCTGAAATTACAGTAACTTTTCAATTACTTTCAACAAATCTGGTGGCCACCAGCTGTTCTCTTAGTGCAACTGTTAGCTAATAACAAGAAGTGCTTCCCCAGCTTTCTATTCCCTCCTGGATATGCTGTGCTGACTCATTTAGCTCAGTTAAATGGAGTGATCTGTCTCATTGTAGAATGTGTTAGGAGAGGGTCTGAACCGGATTCCTCTATTCACTTTTTACTCTGTTGCATGAGCTACTTACACTCCACTGTACTCAGGACAAAGAAAATAGCACTGTGTGACTCCTTCTAGGGTCTAAGTCCTTGGGAAAAAAAAATCCATTGCTTTCTTTTAATATGGGTTTATAAAAGGTTTTCTCTAAATGTGCTGTGCTGTGTATTTGAGGCTCACTGGGTCTGACACACTGGAGTTAGGGTTGTGTCCTTGCCCAGGCTGACAGCCTAGTGCTGAACTCTTCTCCTCTTCTTGGTTTCACTCAGCTCCTGAGGGTTATTGTAACCTAGTTTTTCGTGAGTGATTTCCTTTCCTCTCTGTTCCAGTTGCTCTTTTTGCTTTACAAAGTGTAGCCAGAGTGGTCATACAAAGCCATGGAAATCAACAGCAGTGTGTAATTCAGGGCTTGATAACTGACTGTGGGGAGTGCACAAAGGAAGGGTTGTGCTCTTTACAAAATTGCCACATGATATATCAATCCCCAAGATATATGTCTGTGTTTCCTTTTTTGCAATCTATTTCAGGAAACACAAATCAAAAGGAAACTAAGTGCCTTTTAAAATAAATGGTCTGTCTTCACAACCTATACGCCCCTTCTCATCTGAGTGCGTTGGAGTGTAGCAGAACAGTCATGAGATAATGTTTCCTCCTCATACACACTCTTTTTTCCACTGAGAAAACAGGCCTGAGCAGAAAATGAATGCTTTGGGCATTTGTCCAGAATCTTGCAGTGGGTTGTTCATGCTGTTGCTGTGTCTGTGCTGCTTGGAGAGATCAGCATGCATTGCACTGGGGCCAAATGCCAATTAGAGGATAAAAGTGATTACAAACCAGCAGTTGCTGAGATATTTTTCTGTGAACATAATTTTCACCGAGGCACCTCAGATGAAACATGAAGTTAGCAGAGGCTGAGTGCTGTGTGAAGATGTAGCCTTTTCTCAGCTGGCATGTAACCAAGAGGAAGTATCAGCCTTTTTCACCTAAAGGCTTTGCACATTACTCTTGGGGTTTTCTCCTCTCCCCTCTCTGCTTCCTTATATTTTGTTTTGCTTAAAATACACTTGCATATCTTTAAAAGTTTTGGGAATTTAGGAATGTAGCTGATACCTCTGGCAGTGAGGAAGGCAGAGTCTTTCACTCCGTCTAATTCCTTCCCAGCTCTATTGCAACCATATAAGTGGTCTAAGAAATGAAGGTAATTGGGAGTTTTTTAATCAAAAGGGAGAGTCAGAACTCAGAGATGCATGAGATCTGCAGAGTTTTGATGTACCTGCCATTAGAAACTCCTTCGAGAGTCCAGGATGAGCTTTGTAGCCACAGTCAGAATAAAAAGAAAGAGACATTTTAATGAGAAATAGGTAATCACCCAGTGTTGGTAAGGATATTCCTGTGAGCAGAGAGATCCCAGCTGAGATCCCTGATGTGCCTGATTTAGATCTGCAATTGGAATTGACATCTCAGGTTATTTTAGGTTATCAACTATGACATGTACAGCTTCTGTATCATCATAGAAACAGCAAAAGAAGTTCTGTTTTTGCAAGACAAAAAAATACTTCCCTACTTGGATTCACTACCAATGCAACAAGAAAAGCACAGCTATATGAATCCAATAACACAGGTCTCTCTTCCTGAAATAATTCTTCCTCTGCCTTTAAGGGAGGGCTCCAAGGATAAGCATTGTTTTTTCCAATATCTGTTCAGTGATCCCTGCTGGAAAATAAAATAATGTCCAGTTAGTTTACTTTACCAGCTGCTGTTACCATATATGAGCAATACCTGTGGTCTTACATCCCAGAGGTATTGGCAAGGTCTTTCTTTGATGAAATGATCCTAGACAGATAAAGCAGGAAGAAATAACTCCTTTTTGTTTCTGTGATATGTAGCTGAATGGTCATACAGATGAGACGTTTTCAGAAAGCAAGGAATTAAAATAGTAATAATACGCTGTCTGTGTTCCACCTGTAATGCAAGCATTGTTTCCCTGAGCAGTTCATTTCTTATGCATTTTCTTTCTTTGAATCTATTGTCATGTTTTCTGATGAACTCCCTTCCTGCCCTGGAAAGAGCTATTGCTTACAGTTTTGTCTTCAAGCAATAAGCATAATAATAGATATTAAAATGACTCAAGAAATTCAGGTACCAGAGCACCCACAGTTATACATTGCTTTCTGGGAAGAAAATAGAAGAAATATAGGGAGGTATAAACCAGACTGATTTCAACAACAAAAAGCAATTCTAGCATCCCTCACAGGGAAATTAAAATGGTTGTGGTGTTTCTGATATATTTTTGTTGGAAAACAGTCAGGAACTGAGCTCTTGTTGAGCAAGTTCAGGCTTTGTCTGTCTGTCTAAGGTGCTGTCATTTGGCACAGTGGAGCAGGCTGATTTCAGGTTGCCAGCAGCACAGGAGATGTGCCGATGGTTAAAGTCTCTATGGCAGGTGCACCCTGATTTTGGGAACCTCAGGGGGTGAAGTAACCCCTGTAGAAGCCCTGACGCTTCAGCATATCAATATTACTGTGGTTAATACAAATGGATTGGCTGCAGTGTTGGGCTCATGCTCCCAGTCCAAAGGGACACCCCAGTGAGAAAACAAGAGCTGGGCCCTATTCCTACTCCTAAGCATCAGGTGAAGTTCAACCCAAGTACAGGAGGGTTCAGCCTTTAAATCCCATCAAAGCTGAAGGTCTCCAGAGGCAGCCTTGTGTCACAGAAGGAAGTTTGTTCATGCATGTCCTACTCATACATGGGTCAGAGGCTGGATATCCTCTGTGGTGATTCCTTGGGGACCCATTTCAGGCCTGTCCTGTCTCCCTGCCACTGGGAATGTCATTTAGAGCTGTGGTGCCTGGAGGGAGCCCAGTCTGAGCAGTGGGTTGTTGTGTTGGGACCAGTGGCACAACCTCCATTGCTGGCTTCACCCATGGTCTTGGGACATTGGAGTTTCCAGCACTGGCTTGCCGAAACTCTGCCACACCCAGAGTGTTTTCCAAAACTCCCTTTATCTGCTACTTTTAATGTAGCTTGGGGTAACATGATATTTTATTTTTCCATAAGTTGCACCACTATTTTTTCTCCTGCACATAAGCATCAAATGGTGTTTGCTGAATATTTCACTTGTTCTTATTTGGGCTGAAGGTTTCTGTTACCACTGGCCCTTAGGGGACCAATTTAGCTGCACTGAACAAGTTTTGGTGTTGAATTCCTTCTTTTCAAAGAGCTGCATTTACACATCAGTTGAACCCTTCCTATGCTGGCATCTTCCACACTTCCAGCTCAATGAATGTTTAAAAGCGATATGTCTATCACCACACACAGATATGCCTCTGCCTACGAAATGCTGGGGGGACATGAAAGTCCTGCTGAGAAGCGGGGGAGATTTTGATGTAAATGATGTCCCGCAAGGGACACAACCTCATTCCAGCTGAGAGAAGTTTTCTGCACAGAAATGCAAAATATTCAGCCCATGTACCATTAAAGTGTTGCAGCAAAGCCTCCCCAAGCCAGTGAGTGCCTCAGTAAATTCTGAGTTGCTGACCAAGTCTCAGTTCTCTGCCCCCACCTGTGCTATGAGATTGGCCTTTATAACTGCAAATACGCCCTGCAGGTTCCTGCTGTTTGTGGGGTCCTTGCCCCTGGTAAATCTTGACCCCACTGGTGTCTTGTGGGCATACCTTGATGGGCAAGCCTACAAAATTCACTCTGTTCTCTTCCAGCCTTAGTAAGAGATGCAGGCAGAGGAAATCTATAGTCTACTGTGTTTTTCAGATAAAATACACAGGATTAAAGTTCTTTTGGTGCCCATAAGTTTACATTTGGATATTGGAAATGTGCTAATTGTGCATGTTGTTTTAGATGGCGACTTTCCTTAATTTAATCAGAGTTGTGATGTTGATATCTTGGTGGAGGAGAGAAGGCTTTGTGTTTTATTACAGGGAATTTTCAGAAGCGTCATTCTGAAATCAGCACATGGATCTTTTCTTGAACCTGGTGCCCTGCAATCTCACAGAAGCTGTAGAAAAGCCCATCTCACTGTCTTATTTGAATCATCTTCCCACACTCACCCCATTCAGACTTTACAGGATAAAGATACTAGAGCCAAAACAAGCTCCTGTAGAGGATCCCTGAAGGTGCTGTGTGCATGTATGCTGCACTGAGTGTGTGAATACTCTAAGTTCTATATATTCCTTCTGGGCCATTAAGCAGGATCCTTATTTTCTGTCAGATTGTAGCATCTGAGTGATGGATTGCAGAACCCTGCCTATTGCCTGCCTATCAGTTTAACTTCTCCAAGCCCTTTTGGAAGCCATGGTGCTGTATAAGCAGAATACATTTGATATAAGCAGAATACAAACTCTAAATACATCTAGAGTTTGTTTTCCTGTAGCTGTTGGCAAAATGGAATCTTTCACCCTACTTGGCACAACTCTTTCTCACCGTAGGATGGGGAAAGCCTGATGCAAGGGACTGTGATGCAAATGTTAGTACTTAGGATCTCCATCACGAGCTGCAGTAACAGAGATGTGTGCTGGGAAGGAAGGAGATTTAATGCTGGTACTGTCTAAATTGTGTTTTACTAGTGGTGTCCTAGTATTAGTGGTATATGATAGCCCTGTAGTCTGCACAGGGATATACTGTATGCAGGGTAATACACAATTTGAATGGTTCTATGATCTGTCCTCAGTATGGCTGACTAGACAGAGCACCCAAGAGAGGCAGGTCCATGTATCTCCCTTCCTGTCTTATGTTATCCCTAACAGTTTCTGGATGCTGCTGCTCAGTTCTGCACAGTCAGACTCTGCTATTTAGGAATGACACTGAAGCAGTATTATGTGTTTGCTTTTCCTATTTGAAATGCATATCCCCCTTTCCTTAAAGCTACATAAAGAGTGGGGTGACACGTGCACAAGGTCTCTGCAATGACCACCCAAAGCCTGGGACACTTTTCTCTCTCGGAACTCCCACCTGCAGAACATGCTCCCAGCTGGCTCCTTTGGTGGCAAAGGTGTCAAGACGATCCCCAGCAGAAGCCCAAGGGGGACACTGGGATACATTTATTTATTTGTGGCATATCCTCTCAGCTTTGGTAGTCAAGTTATGAAAATGAGGTTTGTCAGCACACTGAAGAGGGTCGGGGGGCCTTTGCATCTTCCATGCGGTTTGATCCTGTGCGGCTCGTTAACACTCAGTTGCTTTTGTGATTAATTATTTAGTCCTCTCCCTTGGTACTGGGGTATAATAGCACAACCCCCATTTCTGCTGAGATTCACAGTTCTTAGCTTTTCCCTTCAAGCCTTTCACACCACTTGAAGCTCAGAGCAAGGCTGTCCAGGCTGCAGCACTTAAAGAGACCTGCAGGTCTGGAGCTGCTGCTTGCCCTGTGGCACTGCTGGGAAAGGGCTGGGGCTCAGCCCGTGGGTGGCCATCAGTGCCAGCTCCTGCATTGCCCGAGTCAGTAGGAGCAGTGGGACAGCTGCCCCTGAGTGCTCTGTCCCTCCAAGTATGGCCTTTCATTCCAGAGGGTATTTGTGTGCGGGGAGACATCAGACAGGGCTGACTCTGACTCTGTGCAGCCAGACACAAGAATTGCAAATGGAGGCGAACTTGTCAGCAGGGAGACTTTATTTGGGAAGTCAGGCTCGGCAGCCCTCTTCCCTTTCTCTTTTGGATGCATTTTGAACAGCTTTCAGTTCAAGTTTTTGTAATCACCCAAGCGTTGCTTCTTCAGTCTTTTGTTTTTGGGGGTGTTGCTCATTGCCTTGATTTGCTGTCTCTGGTCATTTGTGCAAAGAAGTTTGTCAGGTCTTTGCACATGGCAGGGGCTTGTGCCCCTTATGGGGCAGGTGTGGGGTGACCCTGAGTGTGCTGGTCAGTGATCAGGCACTGGATGTGTGTGGACAGGCATAGGGTGAATTTGGGTCCAGTGGGTGCTGTGTTTGTTACTGGGCTTGTGTTTCAAAACAGGTGAGCTGAGAGCTTGCAACACCTGAACCTGTTCTCTAGGGCATCAAGGCCATGGATCATGTGCAACTGGTGGCTGAGGCAGGGCTAGCAGGAACCCTCAGCATTGGAAAGCACCTTCCTCCTTCCCCAATTCTCCTTGGCTGTGCTTCCATGTGAAGCTGCTGGATAAGGCAAAGCCTGGGGTCTGAATAATTACCAAGGAATTAACTGTGTTTTCTTTATGACACAGTCTCTCCCCTTCTCTGATGTTTGCATCCTTTTCCTTTCATCTCGTGCCTCTGTGGCAAGTGCCTTGTGCAGCCACGGGATGCGTGGGAGGCTCAGCCGAGGGGCAGGCAGGCGCATTCAGTGCAGCAGGGGCTGGAGCCCTGCTCGTGTCCCTGCCCTGCAGATGTGCCAGATGTAACTCGGATGGGGTGAGTCTGTCCTTCGCCCTGCTGCAGACTCCCTGTCTGCTGCTAGATGAGCCACTCTTCCCCCAGAGCCACAAAACAAGGGGAACTGCCAGCTCCCCTCCGCACCAAAGATGCTGGAAAATCTTAGAAAACTGATGAAGCATCAGCCTTGGTTTCTTTATGTTTTATTAGGCGCCATAAATTAAATGGAAATTCACAATGATGTGGAAAGAAGCCAGGGAGAGCATTTATTTGTCAGAAAGACAACATGACTAATGGCTTTGCTACGTGTTAATTGAAAGCACTGGAAATTTTAGCAGTGTAACACCTGAAGGCAGCTGGTACATGAGTGTGTAGAGCAGACTACAACAGGCTGCAGCACTCACTCCTGTTTAGGGAGATCAGTAGTAACCACAGTTCATGAATCAAAGAGCATCTTTAAGACTTGGAGCCAATGATGGAGCCACAAAGCCCCAGACCTCTGATCAGCCCCAGTGTTCTGATGTCCCTGTTTCTGTTTTTAAAGCTGAGGCTCCTGCTTGCAGACAAATTTAGTGTCTCCAAATGTCTGAGCTGCAGTTTCCCCATAGGTTATAATTTTGGAATTTGCCCTCCCTGATAGATCCATTGGGGATATTTCCCTCCCAAGGCTGTACTTTGCTGTAGACCTGTGTAAATGCCTCTTTGGGGCTGCCTGTGCAGAACCGTGGGTGCTCCTGCCCTCTGCCCACATGCCCTCATCACAACCCTGTCACACGCGGATCCAAGCCCTCAGACACCTCTCAGGTGGTGAGTCAGGGTGAGAGGTCCTGCAGCAGTGCACCCCTGTGGGCCCTGCCTCCCACCACAGCGTGATGGGGACTGTCACCCTTGTGTTGTGCAGTGTCACTGAGGCCCTCCCTGTCCCTGGGGGCACATCCAGCGTGCTGGAAGACGTTTGGAAATGGGAGAATCCCTGTGTGTGCCTCCACCTCCAGTGTCAGCTAATAGCACATTAACAGCCTGATGGGTCAGAGATTCTGAGGGTAACACATAAGCTGGAAAGAATCCAGAGCAGAGGCTGGACTGGCTGCCCTGGCAATTAGGTCATAGTAAAATTAAAATTCAGGCCACAAATATGCATTTATTTTTCAGACTTAACCAACTCTTGAAATTACATTGGGTTGCACTGTAAATGTGGGTACACCAGGTACAGTTTTTTTCACTGCAAACCAGCATTTTAGTACCCTGATGTCATAACCATTGAGCCATATTGATCATATTATTTATTAGAAATTTCAGGGTCTGGGTCTTAATATATAGGCTTCAGTTCATTCCACTGTTTAATCTACTTAGTGCTCATGGAACTATTCATATTACAGGGAAACTAATATACATAATAACTTGTGGGATTCAGGCAGTGTATAGGAATATGTTTAGTTTCTCAGTTTTCAAGAAATTAGCAAAATAGAAGGTAGTTCTGTAGTAAAAGAGTAGACAAAGTAAAGAAAGTGAAAAACATATTATATACAACATCTTGGTAAAGTCTCACAAAATCATTAAGTAACTGGAATTATTTTATTTATGATATAAATAAATATATTGTTTTTTAATATGTTTGATTACATTCTGCAGTGCCCTGAGCACCTTGACTTCATAAATAAAAGAATTATGTGGAACTTCATCATATGAAAATGAATGCTTAAATGCTTAGAGACATAAACATTTCAGCAGGTTTTCTAAGGCTAGTGATATGGGTTCATAAAAACATTAGTTTTCCACTCTTAAATATTTCAGGTCAATGGAATACAAGAGGAGATGTTAACAAAACCTGTGCTTTTTTCATAAGAGACTGGAATGTTTGGAGGGCAGCTGTTCTACTGCAGCACTCTAATAACATCTCCAGATTCCGCAGCAGCAATAAAGCATGACAGGATTGTATAACTCGATTTATCACATTTTTTTAGTAACATGAAGAGGGTATGTTACAGCAGCCATCTAACCCATGCATCCTTCTAGGGCTTTGGGCAATTTGGGGCAGTTACTGCAGAAGGCCACCATTTGTTGTTTTAGTCTCTGAACTCACTAGAACTTCTTTGGGGGGTGGTGCATGTAGTGTGTTTTGCTTGTTGGAAGGAACTGGGAGCAGGACATGCACGTGTGCCCGTCCCTGCCTGCCAGAAGAGGCTTTGGAAAGGGGCAAAGCCAGTTCAATGCAAAGACAGTTTAAATGTGCTCAGCCCAGTTTCCCTCCTGAGCTGATCTGGAGCCCTTACCTGTGTCATTTATGTGTTTTCCCCCTAGCTTTGTTACCTGGGGGATGGGGAAAGAGGAAAACTCGGGTGTGGGAGTGCCTTTGTGCTGAGTTTACAGTGGGAGCCTGTCTGGCCATCGGTGCTCTCTCCAGCCTGGGCTCAGGTCTCCTGAGGGCTGGTGTGGCTGGCTCTGCTTTGTGCACAGAAGGAACCACACATTACCACAACGTATTCCCCAGGAGGGGAACTGCTCCAAAGCCCTCAGCGGCCAAAGATTCAGCGTGGGATAATGCTGCAGGCAGTCTCTGAATGGACAGCCTCTTGCTGATTAGTATGGTGTAGGGAAACTGTGGGTTCTCTTCTCCCTTGTGTACATCTGGACATCTAATGATCAGTTGGGTAGCAGGCACATAAAATTGGATTGGATGGAGAGATTTCCAAAAGGATGCTACTTGACCCCTGCCTCCCACACATTCCAGAGCTCCTCGGTAGCCAGGAGGCGTCCCAGAAGAAGATAATTAGGCTTGTGCTATTTCAACTTCCTCTGATCCCTGAGAAAGAGTTAATTACAGTCTTTTCCCTCTTGCTCAAAGGTGGCTGGGTATTATTATCAGAGCTGT
Organism: Prinia subflava; assembly: GCF_021018805.1. Lineage (NCBI taxonomy): Eukaryota > Metazoa > Chordata > Aves > Passeriformes > Cisticolidae > Prinia > Prinia subflava. Next base: position 9,541,156 of record NC_086260.1, read on the forward strand.
AATTATTCATGCTAATTGCTTATTTGGAGAGGGAGAGAGCATGAGAGAGAGAAGCCCCAGACTCCCCCTCAGTGGTTAGCAGAGCAGCCCAGGTGCACTGTGCGCAGGCTGGTCCGAGGTGCTGCGGGGCTGGAAGGAGTTGGGGATGCCGGAGTGGTTGTGAGCGAGCCGTGGAGCAGCCCCGGTCCTGCTAATGCTGCCACCACCTCCGGGACTGAGGAAAAAGAGCATGCACTTCTTGCAGACCTTCCTCTGGTGGAGGGCACTCCGAGGTAATTGTCCTGCTAACTGGAGTTTTTGTTTGTTTTGTGGCTTAATTAACCTTTCGTCATTTGTTTTGTTTCGTTTCAAATCTCCCTACGAGGGAGCAGTGTGGGTTGTGAGATGCATGTCTGAGGTCTGTGTCTAAGCTCTTCTGCAGATCTTGCAGCTGATATTTCAATAACTGAACACAACTTCCACGATCCCCTGACTGCCTCTGCGTTCCTGGGTTTGAGCTGGGGTGGGGAAAAAGAAGGTGGCATGTCTGTCCCCTTGTCCAGTTATGGACTTCTAATTATAAGGCTGATTGTCTTTAGAGGCTTATTCCTGTAACCAGATCTTGGGCTTGCCTGTTAAAAGCAGTGGGTTTAAGCCTTATTTGTTGGCGACTAAGGGTATCAGAAGTGTGATGGTCTTGATTAGATGCTTTGAAGGCAGCAGCATAGCAAAATTTAACTTGCTGCAAGAGCTGAGACTTTGTGGGAAAACACAGTGGGAAGCTGTCTCCTTGGGCACACCTGGAGCAGATTGGAGATGTGGTGGTGTGCCATGGACATGATGACACACTGGCTTCTTCTGAAGTGACCAAATTGTTGGTCTGGTGGGTGCTTGTTGGGAGAACTTGAGTCATCTCTGAAAAGTAATTATTTTATTTGGCTTTATTTATACATTTATTTATATAGACTTTTTCCTGGAACAGCAGGACTTTGTGTTCTGCTTGACTAGGGTTGCAGACTCCTCCTGGTATCTAATCTCTGCATGAGTCAATGCAGTGGTGAGTGGTCTGTTGTGGCAGTGGGCTGTTTTCTGTTGCTCTTTCTGTTTTCTTTCAAATCTTTGATTCCTGTTGCTCTTAAGGATGAGGAATACAACCTTAAGAATTGCACTTATAGGTGATGTAAACTAAGCAGGCTTTAACAAAATAACTGGAAGTAGTTGCCCCTGCCAGATACCTTAGGGTGTTCCTCTATCCTTCTATAAAGGTATGTGTGCTGTCCTCCTTATGGGCAGGAGCCATGTGCTGTGCTGAAAGCCAAACCCACTGCTCTGCCTTATAGAGATCTAAAATTATGATCCACATGCTTTAACTTCCTAACCAGCCATAATTATGTTTTAATGTACTGAATAATCTTTTCATCTGGATATTTTACTACTTACTTAAATTTCACAGGCTTTCCATGTTCCCATCCTCTTCCTGACAGAAGAATTGGCTGGGGACAGAGCACTGCTGCAGCAGGGACTGCAGTCATCCCTATCCTGGGGGTAGGAAGCAGGGACAGGGCTAGGGAGGTATTTCCTTGTGAGTATCAGAGAAGCTGGGATTGAAAAAGAGATCAGAGGCTTGGGTCACTGTTCTAACAGGTATTGTGTTGCTGAGCCTCAGCTGAAGGTTTATTTGTAGTTTTCTAAGCCTTTTGCTTGCTGATTATTGAGAAAACTGTTCACCTTCAAGAAGCCACAGTATCCAAATATGCAGCAGTGATATACAATAGAAATTGCATTTATTAACCTAGTTCATCCAAATCTGGATCCCCTACTGACAGCAAACTTTTTCCTTATTTCAAAATCTGTAGGAATTAAGAGTCTTTTTACTTCCTGAGGCATCTGGCCAAAGTGCAGTGATATATTTTAAAAAGTTTCTTCTTCTCCCCATATTTTCTGACAATTACAACTTCATCCTTTGCTTTTTTGTTCCCAAGCTATGTGTATGAGCACATTATCCAGCTAATTACTACATACTGCTTTCTGTTATCCAGCTAATTATGACTTACTGCTTTCCTACGGACCTTAGATCTCCCAAACACCTCCTAAATAACACTGTTGTAGAAGATCAATATACCTTTGTGTGCTTTCACAGCAAACCTCCCATGCCCTGCCAGCAGAGCGTGCTGCCTCTGTATCTCTGTTGTTCTTTGTGGTGGAGTTGCAGGGCTGTGTCACTCAGAAGTTCAACTCCGTGTACAAATTGCCTGGGAAAGGCAGAAATCTTCAGGCTTTTAGACCTGATCTTTGCATTACAGGGGTTAAAGTGTGGTGTGCTGCTGCACTCCAGGGGAGTGATGCTCCAGAGGAATGTGCTCTGGGGGATACCAAAGCCCATGGGAGACTCCCTAATGAGGGAAACACGTCCCTCCTCTGGAGCACCTATGCATAGTGTGTGTGTGGCTCTTGTTGAGGTCCCTGATTGTGGGCCTCTGCAGCAAAAGAATTGCTTTGAAAATCTCAACAGTTGATCTTTTTCAAGTCATAAAGGGATTCCTTGATGGATTTTTTTGTCCCTTGTTTCTTCTCGGACATCAGAGTTAGGGTATGTAGGTAAGCAGAATCCTTAAATATTATTGGAGTTTTCCATTAGGCTGTTGTTAGTAGGGAAACAAAAATCCTGTAAGATGGTGGGATCATGATGTCTCTGCTGCCTTGTGTTAATGCTGGCTCTGGACTGATTGGGGTTAAGCTACTGCACTGCTGTGGTTTTCATTCCTGTCCCCCAGGAAGGGAAGTGACACTGCTACCAGGAGCAACTGGTCTGCTCAGTGCTCGGTGTTGGGAGCTGATGCTGGTGTGTGTGTGTGTGTTCAGTGGCTGCAGGGTGACCAACAGGAATCCTGGGAAGGTTAACCACTCTTTTAGTAATAGTAATAATAACAAATTAAAAATTATAGCCTTAATGATATGGAACTAGCTGAGCTTGTATGTCATAGGAAGAAAGGTGTAGGATGGCCAACATGAGTGAGTCCCAACTGGAGACAACACTGTTGCCCTTGACCTGCTGACATCCAGATTTCTGGGATGCAAAAAAGGAGGCTTGGAGCAAGCAGCTGCAAGTACAGGGCTGGGTAAGAAGCTGGGGAGTGCAGTCTTGTAGCAGTTTGGTGCTTGCTAAATGCCCGCCTTTCATCTGCTGTTGACCTGCACTTGGACTTGGAGATAATCAAGGAGGTATCCAGACAAGCCTTTTGGACAGCAGGTGTGTCAAAGCAGGCTTGGTGTGCTTTGATCTGTAAGACTCTTCTGTAAGCACCAACCAGCTTTTCAACTGGTTGCTGTGGGAGAGAGGTTTTGATGGAATGAGATGGCACATTGGAGTTTACTGGATTTTTTAAACTCCTGTGGTTGAAATCAGGAAATGTAGATGATTTGTAAGGGTCTGGCTTTGGGAGTAAGGGGCCAGGGAAAGCTGACCCCCCAGTCCACATCAACCATTGCAGTAGTTCAGGCAGTGTTATAATTTTCCTTTCTTTTCCTGAAAAAATCCATTAATTAAAAGGTTATATCAATCAGCATTCACTGAATTTGACAGATCTAATTCAGTGCTAATTCATGGATCAGCTCTACCCAGTGTGTGTGTGTGTCTTTAGGGGCTAGGGCAGTCAGCAAGTCATCATCTGTCACTCTGAGTTCTTGTTTCAGCTACGCCTGGTATATCTGGGAGGGGGGAAATGCAGGGGGGAGGCCTTGCACAACTGAATGTGATTAGTGAACATCACAGAAAAAACCAACCAAGCAAACTAAACAGAACACAGGAGCTGACAAAAGGTATTTGGGCAATGACCAAAATGTTCTTCTTAGAGAATACTTACCTCTATGGCCACCCCTAGCAGGACTCTGGGCCAGGCCCCAAAAGGGTGGGACTGTGCAGCCTTAGAGTGGTTTTTCTACAAGTTAGCCCTGCAAAACATCCTAGCTGGAAATAATTTTCTGCTCCAAAGTGTAATTCATGTAGCAGGTGATTTCCTTGGGGTTGGGTTTTTTTGACACTATCTGAAACAACATTGTGAAAGGCAAATGCTGATTTTTTTTAGGTTTTTATTTGTTTTTCCTTGAGATACTGCTATTTCCTTTCTTTTCCCCCATAACACTGATGAGGGCATCCCTCATTATCCTCATCCCTGACAGAACTTTCAAATCCTTCCTTGTCATTTTGTCTGACATGCATTGGTGACATAATGTGACAGGGACATATGTAACAAGCTTCTGTGGAGAGACATATGTAGGAATATATATATGTGTATAAATATTTTGGTAGCATTTAAATGTATTACCAGTTTCTCTCACATTCCTTTGGAGGTACAGCAACTGATGGTGGGGATTTTGTGTGTTATCCCCAAGCTCCCAGGCAGACACGTTGCAGCTTTCTGCTATATTCCACTTTCATGCTCAACCAGACCTACAAGGTCTTTTAGAAAGTATCACTGTTCATTTTCCAACATATCCCAAGTAAATATTCTTGATAGTATTATCTTGACAGTAAACAACCTGTGCTGCTCCTGCTCTGTGCTGTGTTGTTCTCTTCCCCACCGTGGCACTTTGCAGTTCCTTCTCCACTGTTTCCCACTGAAGTCTGTAAAACTTTAGTACTGCAACTGCACAAGGGCCTTTTGTATGTCCATCACCACAAAATGAATGGGTGCTGACCTGGTAGGGATCTGATTGAGCTGTCCTGGATGCATAAGTCAGTTGAAATAACAGTGTGTAATCTTGCTCCTTACATTATTAATATCATGGTGCAAAAAGTTCTTGTGTAAACTGTCTTAACCCACTCCCCCATCACTTTCTAGTTGGCTGCTCTATGCCTTCAGAAAGTCCTGGCTTCAGGGGCTGACGTGTACTAATTTTTTTTCTTTCTTTACGCTTTGTGAGACTTAATTCAGGTTAGCACATGAATTTTGTGTCTTGCTCAGTTTATACAAGGGGAGCAGCAAAGGCAAATGTCAAAAGAGAGTTTCATTTCTGTCAAAATGCTGAGAAAGGAGAGGATGAAGGGTATCCTGTGCTTCTGTTGGACTTGTCTGTATTATCAACAAGTTACTAGGATGGCCAAGTCAGGTCCTCCTGGCTTCAGTACCTGACTTGTGAATCCCAAAAAGCTGAGTGTAACCAGGTTGAAATCTGTTCTGAAGCCAAATTCCCCTGACTTCTGGGGTTTTTGTTTGGTTTTGGGGTGGTGTTTGTTTTTGTTGTTTGCGCTTTTTAAAGAATTTATTTTTAAACTGTCTAGCAGTTATTTACTATGGTAGGTCGGCTTATAGAGGCAACAAAGATGAAAAAAAAGATCAACCGTGCATCACAGCAGCCCCTTCTCTCTTGCAGAAAGCAAAGGGTCTTGTTGTGACCCTGTGTATATGTGCATGTAAGAATAGAAATACTAGCCTGCATCCCTTTGTGTCCTCCTGCAGCTCTCCGTTAGCCATTCCACAGGAGCTGTGCAGTCCAAGTGCAGGGACGTGCTGCTCCCTCGTGGAGCTCCACACACTGCAGGCGAGGCTGGAGCACAGCCCCGCTTTACCTTACAGCCTCAGGCTCAGCCCTGGTGCAGCAGCCTCTGAAACGACAGATGCTTCTTTTTGGAAGGGGAAATGAGATTTTACAGGTGATGAGATGAATGGCTTTCCTGTCTTTATTTTCCAGCCAGCCCTTGCCTTGGGATGGAACATGCACTGTGGAGCTGGCTTGGCTTTGGTGCGCGGTAAGGAAGGATAAGGACATGATGATTTCTCCAGCCTTTTTTAGGGATTAGTCAAGCCGAAGAGCCTGTATACATCCCCAGGATTTTAGAGGCTTGGTGCATGTCCAGCGTGCCCCTACAGGCAGCCCTGTCTGTGTCTGCAGCGCTGCAGCCTGAGGCAAGGCAGAGCGCTGGGCACTGCCAGACACGGGGCTGAGTCCCTCTTGCAAAGCGGGGAGCGAACCTGAGCTCTGGGCTTTCCCACCGATTGCCCTGCCTGCCTCTGATCTGTGAGGAATCTGCCACATCCTACCGTCATCCAGCACTTCTGTCCTTTGGAAAATTCAATGAATAAATGTTTACTTTAACATGAATGTCCGGATTAGGTGATTTTTTCTGGAGAAGAGCCTTCCCCGCTGAAGCACGGGGAGAGGGGAGAGGTTGGAAGCCTGGCTGTAATCGCAAGAGGGCAGAGTTGGCTCACGGCTCCAGAGCTCCTCCAGCTCCTGTCCCCAGCACGGCGAGCGGGACTGGCCTGCCCTTGGCACCGGGGCCAGCCTGAGCAGCCGCACTTGCTGGGCTGGCGGCACAAATGTGACTCCATCCCTCTGACTGTGCCCTTCAGCACCAGTGTTAGCAGGGGGATACACGCATGAGACAGGAACGCCTCTTGTGACCCTCCTCTAGTTGCTTTGAAAGGTCAGCAGTACCTGTGCTGCACTTGTGGGTGGTGTCTCTCTGACATTAATAAAAGCTTCATATTAATATTGATGTTAGAATTGAAAATTGATTGCTAAGTAGCAGCTGCACTGTGGCTCGAGCAGAGCTGGTAACAATGCATGGAGGCAGCTTCACTAGGATTGCCTGCTCTGAACTCTGCAAATAGCATAAATGCAGATCACAGGTCCTGTTTGCAGTTACAGTAGTAGAGGTGCCATTGCTAGTGAACACATTTTCTGAGCGGATAGCTAGCAGGCTAATAATACTGGCACATTTTGGGCCTATCTTTTGTGACATTGCCTGGAAGGAGCTGGAATGATCATGGTGGGAGAATGCCTCCTGGTCACCTGTTTGTGGTTGCTTTTTGCACTTTCAAGTAATGCAGAAATGCAGAGTTTAAGGCTTTTAAAGAAATTCTAGATTTAGAGTGATGGGAGGAAAAAATCTTGTAGCATTTCTTTCACTTCCAGTGAAAAACAGTGACTTGGATAAGTTCAGCCAGTGCAGCTGGGATCCTGTCTAGAGACTGAAGTGTAACACAGTGCAGGTACCTTTTGGAAGTCCTTCTTGCTGAGATTGAGCCTTTTGTCTCCCTCTGAGGTGCTCTGGCTCCATGTAGAATATCCTGGATGGGCGAGACTTTTGTTCTAACTTCATCTGATCAAGATCAGATCTAAAGCACGAGTGCCTACGTAGAAGACGCTGAGGTCCCTGATCCTAGACTGGAGACAAAGCCCATGTTGAGTATCTGGGCTGCAAACAGCCTGGATGCTGAAGCAAGTTCATCAGAGACATGAACTAATTTGAAACTGAAAATGTGGAAGAGCCCAAGGCTCTGTCATATCTCTGAGCATATTGTCTGGCTGAAGAAAACCCACCCAATAAAAAAGATCATCCTTCCCCATCCATCCACTGCCATCACTCTCAATCCACAACTACAGATGTCTGTCACATGGATTGGCATCCTGGCTCCCAAGTGCTTCTGAGGAAGGGTCTGTGGAGGTAAGAGATGCCATACAAACTGTCCTCAGCCTCAAGATAAGGGGATTTATATACTGTCCCCAGGACAAAGGAAAGAATGCTGCTCCCTTCAACTGGATTTCACCCTGTCACAGGGAAAGGTGTGGTCAGCCAGAGGTCCCAGGGCTGTGCAGCACTGTGGTGGAAGATAGTCCCTGCTTCCCACACTGAGACCCCAATTAGATCAAAGCTCTAAAAGGCAGCTGAAGCACAGGAGAAATATCTTGTCCTTGGGAGATTAGTGACTGAGTCACGCTGCCTTTGCCCTTCTGTATCTTGGGAGCTTCTCTTCCTCAAGGGATTTTTTTTTTTCTTTAAACTTGGAGGATTTTTGGAGCTGCATGGCAGAGAAACAACTGGCAGGGCTGGATTGCTTTACTTCAGCTCTCCTCCCAGCTGCAAGGTACAATCCAAAACCATTTCCTTGTCAACAGCTTTTCCTCTTGGCTGTTTTAGTCTCCATGCCAAGGAAACACAGGTTTCTCAGTTTCTCATTTCAGCAGTGGAATAACTTAGTGGGAAACAACCAGTGCCAACCTATCAGGCTTAGTGGCGTTGCACGTTTTCCTTCAATTTCCCCCTTTTTTTCTTTTTCTTTTTTTTTTTTTTCTAATTCGTCCTAACTGGACAATCTTTGAACATGGTGAACTGTTTGGAAGCAGTGTTATCCTTCTGAAATGTAGCTGAACTGCAGTATAGCTACTGCACAGGTACTTGCTAGACTGGGTTTTTGCTTTGTGTTGTGCTTGATGTTCTGGACAAGGAGTTATCAGGAGGAAATCTTTAATGTGTGTTATTTAGGCTGGTTTGTTTCAAAATAGAAATCTGTGGCACAGCTCTACTGAACAGTTTGAAGTATGGCAATCAATACAAGTGCGACCTGTGTGATTTTTAGGTAAGACTCCACACAATCTTCACTTGAGTTTTCTGAGTTTCATTGACGCAATGAAGTCCATCAGTAAAGTTACGATTAATGGACAACTCTACATTCTGTGGAATTTCTCCTGGGGTATGGGAATAATGTGGGATTTTTGGCTCTCTCCTCCGATTCGTTTCTGGAAAGAAAAATTGGAGTTGTAAAACTGAAGGCAGAGCCATGCCATCATCCACGTCATGCTGGCAATCTCGTCTGTGTTTGGGGAGCAGCTCCTGAGTGCAGCTTTGTTAGGGTTCAGTCAGCTCTGCCATCTAGCAGTCTGTGAGTCTGCCCTAAGCGGGTGCAATACTGGTGTCTGGATTACAGATTCTCCTCTAATGAGGTGATGGTAGGTGGTGCATGCCATTAACCTTCCAGGCTGTTCTAATTACTCAGTGTCTGATCAAACACAGCTTGTATTAATATGTGATGGCTGAACTCAGTAGAGTGTTGCTGGAGCATCTTAGGCTCTACAGACTGCACAGTAGCCTCTTCTTTTGCTTCCCTCATTCCCATGCTCCATGCACAAGGAAAGTAAGCCTGAAGCCCAGACTTGGAAGACGGGTTGGGGAGGGAATAGGGGCAAAAAAACTAACAGTAAAGAAAAAGCAAACTGCAAAAATCTCTCAGTTTTTGTGTGTGTTTCCACTTAGTAATTTTCTATATTTTTTCCCTAGTCTTCATATTTTCCTCTTAATTTTTGCCTCATCAGTCTTGGGAGTTGCTTTAAATGGGACTTTCCAAATTTATGTCCCCACCGCTCACTTATTTAGTTCAAACACTTCTTTAATCCTCTTTTGTCTCTACCTGAGCCCAGCATTTTCACAGGGGAACAAAAAAGCTTCCTTCACTGGTGGCTTGTGTTTGCTCTCCAGTTTGCTAGCTGGGTGACTTATCCCTTGGGTGTGTAATCCACAGGGAGGTGGTGTCTGGTGGCAGACAAAGCAGTGCTTAGGGTGGGCTGTGCTGGTGGGGGTGGGACGATGTGTCCCTGTAGCTCCTGGAGCAGAGCCCAGTCCTGTGCCCAAGGGTGATGGGGTGCATGTGTCTAAACAAGCAAACACCCCCCTCCAGAGCAGGTGGGTGTGCCTATGGTGATGTAGGAGGGGCTGGTGGTGGGGCTGCCAGCCATGGCCTCCAAACTGGAGCACTGTAAAAGCGTCCCAAAATCTGGGCACTGAAGCGGTTCTTCAGGATGCTGTGCAGAAACAAAGAAAAGTGGCCATAACTTCTCCCATTGATTCAAATTTTACTGCAAAGCCTAAGGAGAGATTTCCCATGTACCACAGATGAGTTGACAAGAAGACATAGAAGGAAAAGGACTTTCTGAAGTGAAACAGCCACAGTGGGAGACATTCAATTAGCAAGGGAGCTGGTGGTAAACATTGTCCTCATCTTGAAGGAAATGCATGGGGAACATAAATGTTGGTACATTTGACTTAACATGACTGAAGAGCCTCATCTAAGATGCAGAGTAATTAATCTGATGTTACTTAGATATGAACTTGTCCCTAGGCAATGACATTTGCCTCAATGAAGACTCATCTTGTACTGTATGTTCATTATAACTGAATTCTGTTTAAGGATGCTCATTGTATAGCATCCCATAAAATAAAATCAATTATGCTTCAGCCATCTTATCTCTGCTAAAAGTAAAATGGGGATTGATTGTGCCTCTGAGAAGAAAACTCCTTGTAACACTTCTCATCTGTGTCTAAATGTGTTCCTGGTAGGCCAAAACCATTTAGAAACAGCTGCAGCAAGGGTTGGATGATGGGGCTGGATGGGGGTTGGTGCTGTCTTGTCCTGTCCTCAGAGGAAGTACAGGAAGAGCTCTATGTTGCCTTAATACAGCATCCCTTTTTGCAAATGTATTTGAACAACAGTCTGGAGACCAGGACAAAATTAATACCTGATCAAATCATGCTCTTGGTGTGTCAGATTAGTTGCAGGTGCAATGGCAAAGCAGTCTTGTTTAACACATTTTTATCTTCTGTACCAGTGGATCCAAATGGATGAAAAAGATCTGGAGTGCTGGGCCACAGCATGTGGGAGGAAAGGCTGAGTCATGGGTGGTTATTAAATGACAGCAGAATTGAAACGCCACAAAAGCCCCAACCGTGCACCCTTGTAGGCTGCTAATTGTTCATGATTTGCAAAGGCCTGGCTGAACTTCTGAGAGTGCTCTATTTCCCTAAAGGAAAAGAGGAGTAAAACAGCCTTTTTTCCAGCCTCTCAGCTGAGCTATGACAACATCTATGACAGAGAAGGTGTGGCCTCCCTTGGACTGCTGGTTGAGATGGGATGGCATCACTGCCCTGGGCTCCCAAAAAGCTTCTCCCCCACCTCTCCCATGGCACCAAGTGGAGCCCATCTGAGTGGTCTGAGGTTCTCTCAGCATCCTGGTAATGGTGATGGTTTACTGTGCCTCTGCAGGTGAAAGGGCTAAGGTGCAAAGGACAGCTGCCCTCTTTTATTCTGGGGGAAATGAGTCCAGAGAGATGCTGGTGATGGCGGGAGTGTGGGGCAAAGGACTACTGGATGCAGAACTGCTCCGATAGTGCTGAGAGCCCTTTTTCTTTCCCAAAACATAAGGGTGCCCTTCTAGTATATAAAGCTCTGGGCTCTACCTCCTGATTGAGAACCATCTTCTATTCTGTGGTTCCCTTATTCACCAGGTCTCTTGCTTGCACTTGGGTTGGTTTTAATTCTCCCCAGGCTGTGCTGGAAACTTCCTGGTCAAGGCTGAGGAATTTTAGGTTAGACTGGAACGAGGTATTTTCACCAGGTAACAACTGTCCCTTGAGGATTTAGATGGAAAAATGTCTCAATCTGTTTAATTTTCCTATAACCCTGGTGTCCTGTGTCTAGTAGGACTGGCAGCTCTGTGAATCCCTGGCCTGGCGCTGGTGGCTTTAGGGACCCGATGCCAAGTTGTGGAGGTGGCATGCAGAGTACTGCAGCATGCTCTGAACAGGTTGCCCTGACAAAAATAGCTGTGCATGCCTCAGGTTGAGGCTCTGTGTGATGAGAACATATGAATTAGGAGCTTACTGCTCGCTTTTAAGTCAGTAGGAGAAGGACCAACTTGATCCTCCCTGGTGACAGACCCAAGAGATTACAACTCTTCTATCTGTAGTGTAAAATGACGTTTTGCCCCTAAACCCAGTGCTGACTAATTCTGCAAAAAAACATATTGGAGCTATAGCTCAGTGCCTGGGGAGATATTGGAGGTATTAGTAGGTCACTGGTTAAACCTATGTAAAACTCTCCAGGGCTTGGTTTGAGGACAGAGCCTTGTCCCCAGATGTAAGACCTGCTTATTGTATGGAAGGGCTCAGACACAAATACCTGCCCCCTTCCTTCCCAGCTCCTTTGGGCTAGCAGCACTGCCAGCCCCTTCCTTGCTTCCTTATCAACTTGGTCATCTCTATGAAAACACAATGCTTTCCTAAATTTAGCTTCATAAAGACTGTGGGTGTTGACTCTTCTCCCCCCTTCCACAGTTTCAAAAGCCATCTTAAAAACTGCACAGCGATTTAAATGGCAGCTTGATGGGAATCCATGGCAAATGACTCTGCAATTAGTAAATCTCTCCCATTGTGACAGCTCTATTATTAAACTGCCATAAATGCTAGGCTATTAATCTGCTGTCTGCTCAATCCCCATGCTTCCCCTTCCTTGCCTGTCCTTTTCACAATTTAATTTTTTTTTTTTAAGTATTAACTGCCTTCCAGCAAGTGTTCTCAGGGAGGGGTGTGAGGTAGCAGTGAGAGGAAGGCTTTGTGGCACTGTCCTTTTGGAGCTCTTCACCTGTAAGAAAGGTGAGAGAAAACATTGCATGGTCACCTCTCATTTGCTTTGAAACTTTTGCTACTTCAAAACCAAAGTGAAACCCTAATTTGTGGAAGTCCAAGGAAGGCAAAAGCATAGGGAGAGAATCTGTGACAGCAACTGGACAGCAATATTGTCTTGGGAAAAGCCATAGCTGTCCTGATGGCACATTGAACTTTGCAGCTGCCATTTTCTCCATCCTGTGACACAGACGAGCATCACATTTCTGAGTCCATAAATCTGCTCTGTCACCCCTGTCAGAGTCCAGGACATCCCTCTGGTCTCACTGGAGGGTTTAGAGACTGAACAGGAGGGTCTGAGAACTGTACAAGGGGGTCAGCAGCCTTACACAGAGCCCAGGAAGACACTGCTTTTGATCCCTAGCCATAAGAGTGAATGCCCACATAGTATGAAGAATCACAAGCTAAGGAAATTCAAAATTAGTAGTAGTTAGTTTATCACAGAGTGTGAATGTAGAATCTAGGATTTTTGGTATATGGGTTTGAAGGAGCAAGATAGAGGAATTAAAGAATTGTCTTGTCCTCCTTGTTCTTGGTCTCATCTCCCGTTTTCTGCTGAGCTAGATCACAAAGATTAGTTTAAAGTAGAAATGACATGTTAACATAAGCAGTGAGTATTGGTAAGATTTTGTAAATACAAAGTACATTGTGAACGGTGGTTGGACCAGAGAAGTGATACAAAAGGTCCGGGACCCTCTGATCCGCCCCAGTCCTTCTGCGTGTCCTGCTCTGCTGGGGACACCTTGCAGAGCTGAGAAAGAACTGAGAGATAATGAAAGAATAAACAACCTTAGAGGCACAGACTGGCAGACTTTGTCTTCTTTGGCTCTAGCACGAGACCTTTCAAGCATAAAAAGCTTGAAAACCCTACATACCACGGGAAACAGCAACCCTGAGGAGAATCTCAGAGAAAAGCAACCCCGAGAACCCCAGGGCTCAGGGATAGGGGATGTGCTGGTGCAGGAGCCTGAAGGGCTGCAAACATCAGTAACAGCAAAGCCTCAAATTTCACCCCAGAGAGTGTTCCCATAAGGGTGGGTGGTATGTTGTGTGAGGACTGCACACTTTTGGGCACCCATCCCTCTGGAAAGGCAGAGGCTGGCAATCCAGGGGCAAAGGGAGCAATAAGATGCCGAGGAGTGGCTGCTGCAATGTGGGACTGGAGTGGCAGGAAGGCTTTGCATTTATTCTGAGCATTGAGATCGGCCTGTTGAGATGACACTTATGTCCTGGGGTTTCTGCTAGGCAGGGAAGCTGTGTTCTCTGCAGTGGTGTAGGATGAGCTAATTGCAGGGACGTGTCCGTGGGCTGGTGAGAAGACACATGGGAAGGTCCTCTCCAGCCTTAAATCTGTGACCTCGCAGCACAGAGCTGCTGTTCAGTGTGTTCCTGGTCTCAGTGCAGAGATTTGCCCTCCCTGCAGCTCCCCAGGTACCAGGGTGGCCCACAGAGGAAGAGCTGATGATGGTGCTGTCCAATGCTGCCTGGCAGCTTTTCAGAAAACCTGGACATATACTTAGAAAATGTTCATGTCTAGATGTCCCGTTCTTCTCTGAATGCAATGACACTGCCCAGTAACCAGCCAATATATTTGCACCTGCTGCTTGGAGAAGAGTGTATGTTGCAGTACTGTCTGGACTAGGTCTTTCTGAAAACTGGAAAATTTGGGATTCTATGGCCTTTCAACAGCTGGAGTATAAAGAAAGCATCTATCCAGGGACAGGGCTTGGAAGAAGTAACAGAGAAGTGACCCATCAACACAAAATCTGAGACTTAAAAACTGTTGGGGGGATGAAACAAAGGGAAAAACTCCTCTGATGGGGAACTGCATCTTGCTTTTTCAGGCTTTTCCCTTGGTCTCAATGACTTAAACACAGATGTGATGGTGTAAATCAGGTGTGCTGCGTAAACACCTAAATTTTCTTTGTGTCCTGTTGCTATAGGAACTTTCCTAAAGCTTGGGTACCAGCACAGCCACTTTGCTGTTTTGCTTCTGAGCTGGGACATCCAGTCCAAGAGATCTGCTGTGGATTTAGGCCCGTTCTGGAGAGGACTCTTTTTGGCTGCTACATTTGGGCTGCTGAGGTGTTAAGGAAAGTGAAGATCTGCATCCACTTAGTGCCAGCTTTGGTCCCTGGTGACGGGAGATGGGCTTCCACTGAGCACGCTGCCCTCTGTTAACTGCGGGTATTTAGGAGATTCTTAAATACAGTATTATATCCCTAATTATGCAGAAATCCTTCAATCTGGCATGTTTCATCTGGAATTATGCTTGATCATCAAATCCTGCCAAATACCTTCTTAGAGCGAGGGAGGCTGGTGCACTTGGGTTGCCCTCTGCAGAGAGGAGAATCCCGGCCACGAGGCCAAGGCTCCCAGCCCTGGGCAAGATGAGCAGATGTGGATGCTGCTGGAGTGGCTCTGCCCATGTCCCTTTCCACAGTGGACAGCAGGTATAGCCACAGGCACCCACCTTCTCTCACCCATGTGGTCCCCATGTAAACATTTATGTTGTTGGAAGCTTCCCAAGTAAGGGGAGTGTTTTTATTTGTCCATGGAGTTCCTTCATGGCAGCGCTTCCAGAGAGGTTCCTTCCAACCCAAGTGGTTCCATGAAGAAGAGAAAGGAGAGAGTGGCTTGCAGAGAGGACTGATGTGGCAGATACAGCAATGACCTGTGAAGAACATTTGTACCTTCCTCCTCCAATACCCTTCTCCTCTGGCTAAATCACTGTACACCAGGAGTGAGTCATTCTGGGGATAACTACAGCTGCGTGATGCTTTGTATATTTAATAAAGTATTTAAGGTAGCTACAATTCAGATCACAAATACCCTTTGTAATGGTGTGGCTACTGCCTAAAAACATCCTGATGAGCTTGAGGTAATGCTATTTCTAAAGGAACTCAGTTTTGAATTACTTTGGGACACCACAAAAAATGTAATTGTTAGTCAGCCATACCTGGGCACCATCTACATGCAATGGTCTCCAGGAGTGCATAGTTACTGCAGGGGTGCACCTGAAATCTTGCAAGAAAGCTTTAATTTCCCCATTGTGACCTGCTCCTCAGGTGTTGCTTTTTGGTTCAGAGCCTCTGTAGGCTTCACTGCTCTGTCTGTTTTGATCAAGACCTTTTTTCCTGTTGTCTGTCCTCATAATATGTGCATTAATTCTCAGCTATAAAGAAAGCAATCGCATAGTTTTCACTCAAATCTCCACATCCTACTAAAGCCTTGTGCTGCTTCTTAGAATTTAATTAATAGTTGAGTAAAAGGGGTTTATAGTACAGTATATTTTGGAGAATAAATATTCCTAAGTGATCACTCTGTAAGTAATTGGACAGAATATTTCTATTGTGAAAAGCTTTTCCTAGGAAGCTCTTCTGTAATGCTAGTTCTATTTTGCAGTAGGTCTGTAACTGCATGTCAGGGATGTCAGCTAATATGAGGGTGGGTGATCACAAAACCACAAAACAAGGTCTTCACAGTGCTTCTTACAGCTTTTAGAAAATAATTTTCTCTGTGCTTTTTTGTTTTTTTTTTCCTTTGAAAAGAAGGAGACAGTCAAAGCATCTTTTTGCCAAATATACAGCTTTAAAACTTGGTTTTCTTGGCAATAATTTATCCAGTGTTGATGCTGGCTTGGATTCTTGTGTTCATCTTTGTGGAGCAATAAGGTTTTCAGTATTGCTCCCAGTGGCTCTTGCACAGAAATGCACTCGTGGAGTAGGAGGTGTAGCTCTAGAGAGTCAGCTTCTGCAGGATTTTTTTGCCTTTGAGTACCAGAAACAACACCCAGGAAAGCAATAATGAACAAATCTCTAACTTTTAATGCCTTCTCGCACAAGTAACTACCGCGTTTCAGCATGTGCACAGCTGCTGAGGTAGTGGAGAGTGTGCACTTGCTGCCTCTTCTCATGTGTAATCAAAAGGTACAAATGATAAGGCATCTTTCCCATAAACTGGGTCACTGGGTTAATAGAGTTTTGGAAATATGCCCTCCTAACTCATGCCTTTAGTATCTCAGCATCCATCTAGATTTTAATACTGTCATATGCTCATGATATGTGTGTCTGTCATCTGCTTGCTGTGAGGATTTTCTCCCTTAGTTGAGGAAATACTTTGCAAGATTGAGATCACTGCTGAATGCAGGATGATGCTGTGACTGGCAACAATTCATCTTCATTTGAACACTAAATATTCCAATTCACCAGCTAATGAAAGGCTTGAATTAGGATAGCAACTTCATGACTGTTCCAGGAAGGGTTTGAAAAGGCATTATTGAGCGTACTTTACACAAATTTGTTTTTTTAAAAACTAGCTGAGCTTTTGAAATTTCTGAGTCTGGTACCCATTGCCTGGACTCCTGTGTCTTCTGATTCCATGGATTTGACTGAGACACTCTTGTGTGTGTAGTGTTTGCACTGCTTCCTTCCTGGGCTTGAGCGTGTTCTTTTTGATAGCGATTCAGCAGAAAATGCTAGGTTTTAGTGATGCTAGAGAAAACTTAAAGCATCATTTGGGGGAGGAGGAATAGGGGAAGCAGTTACTGAGCTGTATTTGCTGTTCTGTCAAAAGAGATGAATCTTCTCTGTAGTTTATAGATTGCTAAAGTTAGGAATTTAATTCAAAGGGACTTGAGATGACTTGTTCTCTAGGCAAACATGTCCTTCTCCTGGGTCATTCTAGGGGAAGCCATGGTGATGCTATTAGACAGTTCATATAAGGCTGGATCCCTTCCTTAGTGCTTTCCTGAGACATTATAACACAAACCATTAGCTTGACTTGTTGATTCAAGCACTAAATGCTTCTTCCTTCTCCCCATACCTTTTGGGCCCAAGTGCTCTGTTGCTTTTCTCATCTTCAGTCTGGGCAGAATGGGCTGGCACACTTACTCCTAATGGTGTGGCCTTCCCATATCTGATCATGGGAATAGGAAAAGTTGCTTTGCTAACAGGTATGTTACCCTTTTGGGACTGGTAATCAGGATCTTTAAGGAGGTGCCAGATGCTTGGTTTTCTGCACAGCACAAGTGCAGATTTCATGTGAAGAAGTACTTGGTCTTCCTTGCCCTGCAGCAGCAAGAGCTGAATGGCCATGACCTCATTTTGTTCATTTAGGATGTCTTTGAATGTACTTTCTCTCCCTCTCCTCTCTTTCTGAGAAATAGGCTTCACTCTGCCCTTGCTATTAGGGATCTCCTTCTTTAAGTACATCGCTCCCAGAGAGATCACAGGATCGAGCCAACCCCTTTTCCTCATGTAATACAAATCCCATCTAGTCCAGGTAGTCAAGATTCCCAACTAGCTTTATGGGCAGTCTGTGAGAGCAATAGGTCGAAGCTGTCACTGTGGTTAGCAGAATTAATTTCTCTCCGTTTAAATGGAGGGCAGTTGTTCTCCCAACTGGCTCCTTTAAATCTTCTCCCAGCCCAGAGCTTAGCAGCCAGGTCCCAGCCACCCTGAGGTTTGTGGGATCATGTTCTGAATTCTGTGGGATAATGACTTTTCTGCCCATATCCAAATGACACTGACTACCAGTTACAAAAGGAAAACGGTAAAGTCATCTGTTAGCTGCCCTCCTTCCTGCAAGATTTACTTCCATCAGGGATTTTTACAGCCCAGTGCTGTGTCTTTCGTGATGGGATGTGTGGTGGAGGAAATTTATTGTTCCCTTCCTAATAGATAGCTGTAATTTCATTTCAGAACAAGCACTTTATGTGCAAGAAAGAGATTCCATTATGTCACCACACAGCATTGGGAGCATCTGTGGCAGTGGGGTATTTGGATTAAAGAGAGTAAAGGCTGCACATCTGCTGCCCTCCACCCCTATTCATAGAACAAAGTGTTAATCCTAAAGAAAAGAGAGCAATTAGCTTGTAAACCCTTCCTGAACCCACTGGAAGATTAGCCATTTTCAATTAAAGCTTTTCAGCTGGAAAGATAATGGGCTAAAATTTCCAGCTTTAAAAAAAATACTGTTATTGACCATGTGGCTTTATTTCTGTCAATTTACGTCCTTTGTAATTAGCTACCCTGGGATGATTAGGACTGTCTCACGCCATACCCCGATCCCCACTCTCTCCCTTTACAGTGCAAACGGGAATCTGACTTTATGGTCGGTCTCTTGGCCTGTCGCAGCTCTCATGGATCCACTGGTGGTGTCTGGCCCCATTCGGGGCTGAGCCCGAGCATCATTTCACAGGTTACTGCAAGGCACGAGGGAAAGGATGGAGCTCTCCAGCCTGCGGTGAGCGTGCTGGAACTGCTCCCGGGGAGCGCGGGTGGGAGCGGGGCGGCTGAACCCATCCTGCAAACCTGCACTAACAAGCAATTTGCACTCCCTCAGGGAGCTCCGCGTGTTCTAAAGCCAAAATACTTCATAAATCACTGGTCTCAGCGCTCGGGGGTTACCCGGAGCTGTGTGTGGCTCTGCTTGCCCCAGCTTGGGAGGTGAAACTTGACAAGCTGGAGCGGGAGCCAAGGCGGCAGCCCCAGAACGCGCGTCTGCCTCACCTGTCCGAGGGCGCCTGCGAGTGCCAGCCCCGCTGAACTGGGGACGGCCGGGAGCCGGCCCGAGGCAGCGGGGGAGCCTGACCTGGCTTCACCCGCGCTGGGACGCTGCTGCCTATGGCAGGCAGTGCCTATGGGTCATGTCTGTCTGCCTTCTGTGCTCGGCTCCCGCCGTGCTCCTGCTGCTGCCGCTGAGTGTGGCACCCGTGCTGCTCGGCGTGGGGGAGAGCCGGGGGCTGGAGCTGACAGCAGCCGTGTACTCGTCCAGCGCTGTGTCCCCGCTCAGCTGGGCATCCCTGTCTGCACTGCCGTGTGTCCCCTGCTAGCACGGGGTAGCAGAGTCACCTGCTTTGGTCCCTGCAGGCGAATCTGAAGCACAGCAGTGCCTGTGCTGCGGGTAGTGGCTGTGCTACATCTGAGCAAAAACCGAGGAGGAAGGCTGACTTTTCAGGGAACTGCTCGGCCATGCAGCCTGAGGTGCCTCACATGAGGTACCTCCTCAGCCAAGGACTTCTGAATGAGGTGAGCTCACTGAGATATCTGAATGCAAAACCATCCAGAGCTCTGCCTCCCGGGTGCAGTGTGGGCTGTGCTTTTTCTGAGTCACCAAAATTATTGGTATTGCTTCTAATTCTTGGCTGTCTCCCATACAGACCTTGGCCAGGTCTCACCTAGCTTTGCCTTGTCTCTTCTAGAAGAGTTGCACAGCATAGATGCTGCACAGTAACATGCTAGAGCATATGTAAAAGCCATTAAAGCTTTTTTTTTGGTGGAGGAATATAGCTTGGTGCTCTTGAGATTTCCCTGGCCTTATCATACTGCTGATACTAATATCGTCTTTTGCAGTCCGTGCTTCTCTTGCTATTTCTTTGTTGAAATGCATATGAAAATGTGCCTTGGAAAATATTTTATATCTCAGCTAGTTAATACAGCACCTTGGAGAGAAGGTGTCTGATGCAACAGAGTACAAATGAAGCCTCATTAAGCAGGAATTCAGTGATTCTACTGAATGCCCCAGCAATTAAATTTCATCTCGTTTCATATGCAGGTCAGGAGAGTTTGGAAAGAGAATAGAGGCAGCAGAGCAATGTGGCTCTGCACTATGCAAATTAGTGTTAACATGGCATTTCATTTATTGTTAATGCATTGTTACACTGCTACTCATTGAAAAGAAACTGTGGCAATGGGTAAGACTGATGACCCACTTGCTTATTTTTCCATCTGCACTGGCAGCATTGCCTCTGCAGTGACCAGTGCCAGAAGAAGACGCAGAGGTTTTTCTTCCCACAGGCAGGAGTGGAGGTGGATGCTGACTAAGACCTGTCCTATAAGTTGTAGCATTGCCTTTCTCTCTGTCTTTTGGGATGCGATGTGGCATGGCCACATCCCTGCTGCTAGAAGGGTCCTCTCTTTGGGCTCAAGCACTGCGTCCTTTTGGATCAAGAGAAAGAATTCTTCAGTCCCTACTACTGCAAACACGTGAGCTCCTGTGGCAGGTAACATAATAGAGGGTTGAACAATGCTGATGTTCTTTGCAGCTCCATCCACACGCTCACACCTCTGCTTCCTGCTGTCCTTTGGGCTGATTGAGCTCTAAGGCTGTGTCCTATTCTTCTTGTAGGGCTGAAGTGCCAGTTTCCCATTTTCTCTCAATATCCAAAGGTCTATAGCAGAATATGTTTTCTCTCATCTGTATCTTAATTTTGTTGGAGCTTGCTTCACCCAAATTGCCCACACATAGTGTGGAAGGAAGGTGGATGCTGGCCAGCTGCCAACAGACCCACTACTATTTTAATTCTTGGTGACATGAATAAAATATAAAGAAGGAACAGCATTTTTGCTGAAGAGGAGAGATCACAAACAGGCCCTTTCAGGGCAGCCACTGGTGCAGATATTGAAGTGCCAAGTGCAGCTGCCACACACTCGCTGTGAATATGAGTGGTTTAATGACCTTAAAACTGGAAATCGGTCCCATCACTGAAAAGCTTAGATGCCTACTTGCCCTCCAGTGTTGGATATTTTTTTTTTTTTTTTTTTTTTTTTTTTTTTTTTTTTTAATGTCAACAGATTGCTGTCGTTTCAGTGCATGGATCACTGAAAGCTGAGAAGATGGGAGCTATTAGATATTTTGTTTCCTCCAGTGGTATGGCGCTGCTCTGTGTCTGCATGGTTCCTCCAACCACACACACGCTTGAGGATTTTAGCAGTGTCACCAGGCTGTGGGATACATTGCTAAGAAAGATTGGAGGGGGGTAAAAA
The DNA here is from genome assembly GCF_021018805.1 of Prinia subflava. Classification (NCBI taxonomy): domain Eukaryota; kingdom Metazoa; phylum Chordata; class Aves; order Passeriformes; family Cisticolidae; genus Prinia; species Prinia subflava. The sequence goes on from NC_086260.1 coordinate 9,562,141, forward strand.
AACCCCAATTAGGAGAATCCCCAGAGACATGTATTTTGCCAAGAAAAAGTACTTATTTTATACATAAAGCCACAGAAATAGAGATAAATGGGAGAAATATGCTTTGAAAGTGTTGAACCTGCTTTCAGATGTTGTGCATGCAATTTCCAGAGCTCTGCTCCTTTTTGACCAGGTCATAAATTCGCACCTTGCCCTGGCATGGCTGATGGTTGTTGTTCTATCATTAACCTCCAGCTGTATTGCTTATTGCTGTATCTTGTCAAGCTCATCTCCATTTGGCTTAAAAAATCATCGTAAAGCCAAGATTCACTTTTGTTGGGATGACCTTTGCTAACAAGGTCCCTAAACGAGCTCTTTTGTATCATTAGAGCTGGCTGGGGAATAAAGGACCTTGTACTTTGCTGCAGCCTATTTGTCTTCCACTGTTTCTCCTATCAGCACTGGGGTCTGCAACCCCAGTGTGTCCTACTCTGATTATGCAGAAAAATGTGCAGGAACCATTTTATTGTGCTTTGGTGGGGGGGAATGGATGGGGTCTTGGAAGTACCTTTGCTTTTTAAAGGAAGTACTCTGTCTCAGTGCTCTGCATGTGTGCATGCAGCATGGGTTCTAATTGCTTACTGGCTGCGTCAATTTATCTTTCAGTGTTCATTACCCATAATAAATTAATGTTTAGGACTGGCTGGTGGAATTTGCACTTAAAAAAAAGAACAATCAAGGACTTCTTCCTCTGGCTCCATTATTAAGCTGTTTAAATACCCTTAAAGATTTTTTCTTTTCAAGTCCCTTCTCGATTTGCCATAAAAATATATTGATGAAACAGTGCATCGCATTTTGGGATTGTATGTAAAAATCAGGGCATCTGCTTAGACCAGGGACGAGGCCTGAGGCTGATATGCAGTTGTCTAGGGTTTCTAAATAAGCACAACTATGTAAAACTGGAGCAAATGAAATGGAGCAAATGTGCAGCCAGTGGGTAGTTGGGTAATCAGTTGTGAAGTCTCTTCCACCAAGAGAGTGATGGCTCTTCTTTTTGCCCCTCCTCCTCCCTATCTATTGCAACCAAAAATCAATCAAAGAAGGGTGTAGGCTCTCCAAACTTCTTGATTTTGTGCAGAGATGCTTAGAATTCCCAGGAAAAACTGTCTTTCCCAGTAAGGCAGCTGGAAGCACTGAGTCTGCTGTGCCAGAAACAAGCCTTGAGAGGGTGGATGAGCAGGAATATGAGTCCCCAGCCCCAGGGGGATCCTGATGTGCAGGCGTGTATTATTAAGTGGAAGAAGTAGGATGAGAAGAAGGAGATGGCAACAGAAAATCTTAATTTAACATCTGAACTAAAAAAAGTAGAAAGCAAAGCATCTGTGTCAGTCTCTTCTGAACCTTCCCTAACCCAAAGCAATTTCTGTTGCTATTAATATCATTTTATATGCGGTTGGAACGACGGTGTTTCTCTGCGCTCTCTAAGTGCATGTGGTTGGGGGTTTTTCCTCATCGTTTTCTTGTGGCTCACTGTTCATTATGTTCATTCAGCTGCCTTCAGAGAGTCTCCTGAGACTTCCTAATGTGGAGTGATGTAAGATTCTCTCCTTGTTCTCCACAGCTCAGAGCATGTTCAGCACTAAAATAGTTCATATCAGGATCTTGTGTGTGCCTTCCACGGTCCTGTGACTTCTGTCAAGGATCCTTTTGAATGTGGTTAAATAAGTAATGGCTACAAATACCCATCAAACATTGGACTAAATAATGGATATTCTGAATAGCCTGTGATATTCCCTCTGCTGTCCTCCCTGTCTTGTTTGCATAAAAGTGTATTCTGTAAATGTTGTCCCAACCAATTTAGGCCATTTAAGGTTTGCAGCATCAATCCCATTGAGGTTCTGGGAGGATCTGTAAGTCAGCTTTGGGGAAATATGTATGAGGTTCACGAGCAGGACAGGATGTGCTGGATACAAGAAATGCTAAACCAAGTGTAGTACAGGTCTCTGCACGTAAGGGTAGGTATTCCTTACTTACAACAAATGAACTTTACTCAAAGAGCAACCTGTTCCTGAGAAGGGTAAATGCCCATGTCTCTAGAGCAGGAGCTTGTTCACCGGCATCACCACTTGAGTTGTATGGATGAGAGCCACGAGCCTGCACGGATGGATGTTCCAGGAGGGACCACCCAGAGGCTCTCTAGCCATGGACTGTCCTCAGCCTGTGCTTTCTCCTTGAGCATTTTATACTGAAGTGGGGATGCAAGAAAGCATTCCCTAAACCCTCTTTCCTCCTGGAATGGTAATAGGAGACCAGAATATGCCAAAAAAACAGAATTGAGAATTTTGGGGTTTTTTCCCTGTGAAAAGACTTTTTAAACATCCCACCTCTGCAAAATTAACTTATTTTAGAAACCATGCATTCATAGGTGAGGCTTGTATGTAGTTGATATTGCCAGAGCACTTTTGGAAAGCTGCTAATTCTGAGCACACAAGCTTAAACTTCATGTCAAGAAGGTACAGGACAATGCACAGACTGTTCCTGAAACATCAAAGCTCTGCATACTGTTCCTCAAGTTGGTAACCATAGCTTAGGTTTGCCTCATGCTCTTTTATGACATCTACATATTTTGATGCCATGCCATATGCTTTTGGTCTGCCTTGTTTTGCTGGGGTGTGTGCTGTATCCTTTCCCTTCCCCATCAGAAACTCAAGCTGTTCACTTCAACTGGTTTTAATACAGTGCCACCTGAAATATGAAGAAAGTGTTGTGTTTGTGGATTTTGGCCAGAAACCACAGAGTAAACATCTTTATCCTCTCCAGGCTCCTGGTGCACTGGTGTCTTGCCAAGCTGCTCAACAAATGCCACCAGCAATTCTGGGCTTGAAATGCCCGAATGCCTCTTCCTTCTCCACCAACATCAGAGGGATGGGGCAGTTCCAGCCAGTTCTCATCCACAAAAACAAGCAGCTTCAGCTGTGTATTAGATCAGTCCTGTCACACACTTGCTTTGTGCAGCAGATAAGAGAAATTCTTCTGGGAAGAATTTTATGGTGATGTAAACACAATTATTTTAATTTTTTCTTTAAAACACCATTTTGGAGACATCCATTTCAAGGCATCCAAAGCAATGGGCTATCCTCAAATTAGCAGCTTCTTGTATTTGTGGTGTGACTGGTAATGTTTTTTTCCTTTAAGATAAAATTTCTCTGCAGCATTAATAGCTGTGTGAAAAGATTTCTAATTATAAATTTTGCCTCAATTACTAATTAAGTCTATTGTCAGACTGAATAACTTATTTTAAACAAATTATGGACCAAAATATCTCTTTTGTAAGTAGTTTTTTATTACTTAGTGATTTTATTGCTTTTGTGTAAGTTATCTTCTCATGAAACAGCTGAGTTTGAACCACAATAGGGATGCTGCTGCATTTGAATCTGAACAAGGACTCTGGCATTAGGCTGAAACCCAGTTCTCCTCCTCCACACAGAGTTAGGGCCCCCAGGTCTGTAAAAATTTTCTGCTGGCACATTCAGATGTGTTTAGTTCCTCTTGATTTATCCTGATTTCTTTCCTAAGGAAACAAGATTTAACTTTGCTGCTTCTACATGAGCTTCCTTCTGAATTTGTGACCTCTTGGCTGCTTTCAGACAAATCTAGTAGCAGTCTCAACCATGACTGTACCCTCATTACAAAAATGTAGATGCCTTTTGTGCCTTAGTCCATGCTCATCTTGCTCTCTTTTCACTGTTTGTGGGTATAATCTTGTTGTTATAGATGGCAGCAGTTCTCAAGGGAGTAGGGTGACTATGGAGAATGCTGCCATGAGTTGGTTGGCACAGTTTGCATCTCACAGCTTGGCTGAGCAGGGCGCCTGCACAGTGCTGGAGGCAGGATCTGACCCTGTGCCCACCCTTACAGCCCCATGGCCATGGTGTTGGCATTCCCTGCATGCTCTGGATCTTCAACACAAGTTAGCCAACTTTTCAATTTTAGTAGTGAAGGAAGGAGACAAAGGTTTACTGCAACTATTTCTTCCTAGGGCAGTGCCCTTTCTCCACCCACAGTGCAGGGCTAGCAGTTTCCAGGGAAGCCATGCAGCATCTCATCCTGGAGGGCCAAACTCCCCGTGGCCATCTGGGTCCCAGCACTGCCCCAAAGCCTCCTCTCGCCAAAATCTCAACACAGGACTTGCATGCCTTTTGCCCGTGCTGTTTCCTCTGCCCTTCCTAAGAAAGGGTTAAACTGAGCTTTCAGGAAACGCTGTAGGGAGGACACAAGACTGCAGCCTCATATTCCCTTACGAGCATCGTGTGTGTGTGTGTGTGTTTGGGAGGCACTGTAATGCTTTGACAGCAGCTTGACATTGCCTTGAAAGGTGCTGGAGGCTCTGCAAGCACTTGCCAAGAGGGGGTGGGGGAGAGGAAAGTGTGTCAGGCAACACTGCAGTCGCAGCCTCTTCTTGTGCTCAGCCCCGCTGCTGCTGCTGCTGCTGCTGCAACTCGGGGGCTGCTGCGCGGCTCCGCTGCCGGCCAAGTTCTGGCGCTGAGCGCGGCACGGCGGCAGCGCTGCCTCCGCCGCAGCACCGCCCGCGCTCCCTCCTCCCGTCTAGGCCTTTTTCTATTCCCCCACCCCCGCCTGAAATGCCCGTGAAAGCCACCGAGGGGCTCGGGCAGGAAGGGGCCCGCACAGCTCCACGGGATGATGCCCGCTCTCCGCCGGCGGGGCGCGGGGTGGAATTCCGTCGGGAATGAAGTGCTCGCTCGACATTTGCTGCGTCTGCCGGAGCGTCAGGGTTCAGTGGCTGCCTCCCCTTCCAGCAGCTGTTCCGGTTAATCACTGCGCTTCCAACTTTTGCTTGGCAATGCCTGATGGCCAGCGGAGCCGGGAGAGCTAGCACGGGATTTTTAGGACCTCATTAAAAAAAACCAAAAAACAAAAAACCATACCCTTCATTTTCCTATGTCTACACAGGACTGGCGAGCCGCACGTTAAACAGCCGTGTAAAGGTATTTCTTCCTAAAGGACTGCCACATTTCTGAGCCCTCGCAAACTGGAAAGCCCAGGACGATCTGTGTCCGATCTCGCTGCCGGGAAGTGCGGGAGCCGCGTGTGCTGCGGCCGCGTTCGGCCGTGGGAGGCAGCCCGCGCTGCCCGGGAGGGATTCCAGCGCGGGCAGGGAGAGAGGACGGAGCGGCTCTTGCAATTAGTTGAATGATTTGATAGATAACAGCAGACATGCTTTGTGGACTGAAAAAGGATTTGCAGTCAGACTTTGGTGAGTGAGTCTTGTCTGTATGTTTTTTTTCACCCTTGTCCAGTAGTTTACTTTTGTTTAATCTGATTTTCTTTAAGCATCTTTAATATCATTAACAGTTCTATATGCCACTTTCAAAGTGGTGTTACAAATCCAAACCGCTGCGTGCAAACTTAATTGCTTTGATTTGGGAAATATATCTTTGCCTCCCTGTAAAGAATTTCTCCCTGTGACCACTGGAGAGTACCCTTCAGGCTGCCTTCGCCTTCTCCACCTGGAAGATCGGCAGTCACAGGGGCTGCTCCTATGGCACCTCAGATATTGTGGAGCCTTTACAGCTGTTTTGGCGTTTTAAAAAGCAAAATCTAAATGCAGCTCCTTATCTTCAGGACCAGTGTGTGAATGGTGTGAGCATTCAGCAATGGTGATTAGGAGCCAGGAAGGAAGAGGGGGGAAGGGACTCTGCTGAATGTGGTGGGAGCACTGCCATTGCCCCCCCTCATGTGTAATCCACTATTACCTTGTCTAATAAATATTTCAGCTTTTGCTAGGAATCTCCCATTTCAATGAGCTGCTAACCTCTGTTTTAGATTCCTGGGGTGAGCAGTTCACTATTACTGTGGAGTATCTATTTCATTTCTGCAAAAGAGTAGGTAGCTGAGTGTAGAAGGGCACCTTTACAAAGGGCAGACATCAAATTCCAGCCCCAGTCTTTCCAGGATGGAGAGGCTCTTACATTTCCGAGTGCAATATTCAGGTACTTTGTTGCATGCTGTAGCTCTGCTTGTTGCAGCTGAATGTGCTGCATGGAGCTTGTCTTCCGCTCTGATGCAAGTGTTTCCCTTCTGAAAGCAAAGACGTTGGAGTTGGAAGCACAGAGGTAATTTATGGTTTCTGAATCATTTTGCACTGCCCAAAGTGATGTAGTGAGGCTGACTTTGTCCTCCCCTTGGCATCAAGAAGCCCTAAAGCATGAACCTAACTTTAGAAAATTGTTTTCCCTCCCTAAATCTGAGGGTAAGATGAACCAGGTGGAAAGCATTTTAGCCTGGCTGCGTTGCCTAATCCCATGGATAGTGACTGGAGGCAATGTCTACCTACTGTACCAGCACAGCAAGAGGCATTTTGGGGGCTTAATTTGAAGCTGCCAGAGACACGTTGATGAGTCCTGATAGGCTGAGGGAATCTGGGCGTGTGACTTAACAGGGCAGGAATGCACTTGTTCCATGGAAAGATCAAAAGACAGCTTGGTGGAATCTCGCACTGCTCTTGGGGTTGAGCCAAGAGCTGGGCCCTGGTTTAGAGGTGGCTGACACTGAGTGTGCTGGAGGGGTCTCCTTGATGCCACCAGCCACAGAGGGGGTCATTTGTGAAGCTCTTTCAACATGACACCGGAGACCCCTGGTGCTTCAAGATGGCTGCGTTGTTGCAAATGGTGATGTTGTCTGGATGCTGGGTGATCAAAGGAGAAATTTTCCTGCTGTCAGCCACAAACATTTCTTGAGAATCTTGGGCTGATGTTGTGTCACGTACAAGGGAATGGTTCAGTCACTGGGTGGGTAAGGAAGCCTTTTTTACCCTGGTATCAGACCCTCACAGCTTATGCTTGTGGTGCTTCTGAGGAACAAGCCCACGCTTTCATGGGAGTGCTTTCTAGAAATCTAGAATGGAAGCAGTGAAGGGAATTGCAGTCTTATCATTCATTTTAGCATTTTAAGTGGAATAGGCAAAACCAAATGGATTGTTTCAAAGAAGCACCCAAACATTTCAGAAGTGCTTTTTGGGCCCACTACCATTAGGGTATTGGTGATTTCTTACCTTCAGTCTCTTTCAGAAGTTTTTTGATAGGAGATTTTAATAATGTATTTTGTGTGTCCTTCAGAATGAAAGGGTCAGAAAATGCAAAGTAGCAGTGGTATTTTACGGGAGGTGGTGTCTGTTTACTATTTAGAGTGAGTGGTTCTGCTGATAGCAGGGTGATTGTATTTCCACAAGAGCCTTTGTAATCTCGCTGTTGGAGGACTTCCCTGAAATCCTTTATGTCCCTTCTGAAGTCCAGGAACATCCTCTATGTTTTGCTCTAGCAAACCTCACATTCAGTTAGTCCTTACTGCAGGATCATTTCAGGAATGGACAGAGCAGCAGAACTCACTGAAACTCCTTCCTGCTGCTTCAAGTGATCCACTGAAGATCCCATACCAAACCAGCCCATGTCAAATGTTAATTGAGGACAGCACAGACAACTTCGGAAGGCCATTTGTCTTTCAGGTGTATCCATTTGGGTGACTTAATTATTTTTGATTTTTCAAAATACAATTTGTATAGAAGGCAAAGGAAGAGTAAAGATAATAGATGAATGAGGATGTTCAATGCTTTTTTGTTTGGGATTGTTGTTTGGTTTTAGGTGTGGGGTTTTTTGTTGCCATTAGAAGTCTTCTTTTAGCATGAGATGGACTCTCTGCAGACCAAGGAGAACAGCATTTCCTATCCTTTTTCCAGACTGGCAAACTGGACCCTTTATTGCAGGGTGGGAATGGCCAGAAAAAGAGACCTGTTAATAGATCTCTGTCCCTTCCTGCTCTCGGTTTTCAAGGGATCAGCTCCCCTGTTCTCTCTCAGCTTGCCAAATAAGCAGGAGGAAGAATAGAGAAAAACATGCCTGAAAGGGATAGAAAACTAATGTGGGGAGCTAGAATAAGACAGGAGGAAATCTTTATAGATAAATCTCCTAGGAAGAAAGATTTTATCTTTCTTATTGAAGAATTCATCACAATAGTGCTGTTTAATATAAATCCTGCTCATCAGGCTGCTTACGTCACTTGTCAGCTTTCCCACAGTTGCAGCCAAATGAAAGATTAAGAGGAAAAACTAACTGGCGGGTGTGTACCAAGACAAACATCTCTGGGTCTGAATCATTGATCTTAATTTCCTTGAGCCAAAACTGGGCAGAGAGAGTTTGTGCTATTCCTCTGCCTTGATAGTATCAGCCATACCTGTGATATCATCCCTCCACATTGCATTTGAATATATCCAATCTGAGAACATGACATCAGCTCAAACTAATTCAGTACTCTGAAATATTATGGAAAAGCCTTGCTTGTTTATAATTTCCGTGCCTTTGCATTCTGTCCTAATACAGATGACAGATTATTCCTTTCCCTCTGTGCATCACACGTCTGAATATCTGAAGAGAGTAACAATACTTTTTTCCTCCTCCCTCTCTTCTTTTTAGCATAGACAACTCATCTCTCCCCTCAGCTTCAGAAATTGTGGTCTTGCAGATGTCGGACCAGCCTGCACTGATTCAACCTGAATGAACTCCAGCTGGCTCACATCATTGTTGAGCTGTGGTACCCAAGGCTAGGGACTGCATTCAAGCCAAGGCTTTTATCAGTGCTGAGTAAAATGAAAAGATGATTTTACAGATTTTGTAGACTATACCCACCTTGCTTGTAGCAGGGTGTTAGCTCCTCTTGCATATGACATGACACTGTGGATTTACATTTGGTTTGCAGCCTACAGTATCCAAAGAGTTCTTGCTGTCACTTCGATAGGTTTTCCCCATCCTTCATTCATTAGATTGTCCCTGCCTGGGTCTGGTAGCTTCTATGCCCCTCTACCAAATTGTACATCTGTCTTTTCAAACATATATGAGTCATTCTGGGTTCAAAATTTCTTTCCCAGCCTGCTTCCAGTCCCTTATGCCTTATGGCTGTCAGTGAACTTAGTAAGATCAATCTCTCTGCAACCATCCTGGTCATTTAGTGAAAACTTAGAGCTGTACCAGGCTGATGCAGGGTCCCCACAGATCTTCATTTAATACATCTTTCCCTCCTGATTGTGAACAACTGATGAATTTTCTCAGTGTGTGGTTTTCCAATCAGTTTTGCATACACTTCATAATCATCTGTATCCTGCTTCCCAAACATACTTACAAAAATAGCAAGTGAAACAGTGTCAGAAGCGTTTCTAAAATTGAGATATAGCAACTTGCATTTTCTGTCTATCCAGAAAAGTTACTCTCATATGGAAAGCAATTGAGTGGGCATGACTTATTTGTGGTAGATCCAGGTTTGCAGTTAGTCCTCCTCATTTGGTGTTAACAGCTCACACACAGATAGTCAGCTCCAGGAACTGAAAGAGATGGTGATGGATTTGTCATTCTCTCGCCCCCACTCTGATAGCATGTTGTTTTGGTTTGGCTTTTTTAAGCTGAACATTGCATTTTATTCTTCAGCCTTCTGATGTCTTACCCCTCCTCCTTAGGTTCTTACAGATACCTCCTGGTGGTTTTAGGACTTTGGTGATCAGGTCTCTAAAGTTTTGTTGACTAAACTTCTAAGTATAATTGAGCTGATCTGTGCAGTCAAAAGAAATTCTTGCTCTCTTCTCAAGATGACCCATTCCACTGAAATTGTTCCTTTATACCAGAAAACAGATGAAAATAATATCCTACAGCTTTTCATGACCTATAAAAACAAATCTTTTTTAAATTCAGTTTTTCTCTTCCAGTATGGAGTTACTGAGTTTTCCTCTCAAAACCTTGTGTTCAAGCACATCTTATTACTACAGATTTGTTAAGAGAAGGATGTTTTTTTGTGCAAAGGCTAGGGAGATTTGATACAAATGTTGGTCCACAGTGTCAGTTGAACAACTGCTACAGAAGTTTTCTCTCCAGCATTAAGTGCTGGAGTCCAGTTTCCAGCCCAGGCATTAACCTCCCTGCCACCCTGCTTAAGAAAATCTCATTGCCACTGGAAGAGGTTCATTCTGGCTTAGAGGGACCCATAGAAGGGGACTGAGTTTCATGTGGTGTGTTAAGCCTTGATTTTGGCTTTATGTCCAGGATTATTATTCTTTATAATGTTTGTTCTGTTTTATTAACCCATGGAAACCAAGGGCAATGCACTGCCAAAGTGTTTGCATATGTTAGGGCATGTAGGATTTGATTTCTTTTGAAAATGGGCTGTTAAAATTGATTGTGTGTGGATGCCAATGTTAACTGCTTGTGATATTATCCACCTAATTCAAGGATGGAAATCATGCAATTTTAGCCAGAAGGTCAGAAAAAGGTACTAGGCAACCTGGAGGGGAGGGCACCTCTGCTTTTGTGTGTAGGCATGTGTAGGTCTTGCAAATAAATAAACAAATCTAACAAGTAATAATAATCAGAAAGAAGTGTTTAATGCAGAGCTGGAGAAGAAAAAGTAGAGCAAAAATAAATATTTAGCAATGTTCATCAATTGACAATGGAATGCTACCAGACATAAGAACATTTAAGGCTCTTTTCAGCTGTCGGTTCAGCTACTGCATAATTTTTAGCATGTGAGTAATCCCATCAGGGTAGGCATGGTCTTAAGCCTTGATAGGATGGGGCCCCCAGGTCATTATATGCCTGTCTATTCAAGGTGGCAGAATTCAGTTTCAAGACAAACGTGCTTGTGTGGGCGTTAGGAAATTCTGGGTCTTTGACAGTCTGACTGCCAGTCTGCTTCTGATTTTTTCTCGTATAATATTATTATTATTCTGTTCCTTAAAAAAAATTACTAACTGAGCTTGATGTTCTTAGCTGCCGAGTTTATTAATCTGTGGATTTTCAATCAAGCTAGTAACTGGAAATGTGCAAAATCACACAGGATGAAGAATTTTTCTCTCTCCATTCCTAACAATTGCCACCCCCGATTTTTTTATTTCAATGGAAGGTTTTTTTTTTCCCTTTGACTGTGTGTTTTTGTTCAAGGATCTGATAATTACATGCTTGGAGATGATGGCTTTTCAAAAGCATCTTTCCCAGCAATTTTCAACTGGAGATGTGGATAAAAATATCTCCCCATTTTTTTATCAGAAATGTTTTCAGTAATGTGCAATTATGAGCTCTGCCTTCATTCAATTCATCCTGGAAGAATTTGCTTCACAGGGAAATTTGTTTCCTAGCTGCTGTAGATGCCAGCATAGTTGGCAGCTGGAGGTTTTGTGGGGAGGAGGGAAAAGAAAGGCCCAGAAATTAAAATTGCTCTAAAGTAAATTGATCTCAACACCTGGAAACCATGAAAAGATGGAATCTTATACTTTTTTGTTTAATCGTTGTTAAACTGCTTTTCATGTCAGTCCCAAAATGTAAATTACTTAGTGTGGCTGAGAGATGAAGAGATGATCGACTTCATCACTCCTCACAACTGATCTGCTTCTTATCGTGCAGGTTCATGTTAACAAGGTGGAAGGCATCGTGGTTTTCTTCTCAGCAGTACTCCAACTTCCAGTCTCAATATATAACCAACACTTGTGTGGTTTATTATTTATGTGGTACTGAAGCTGTAGGTTAGGAACTAGCTCAGGTCTGGGCATTGCTGAGAAGATCTGTGGAGCTGTTTCAAAGAGCATAAACATGCTTTTGTCCTGGGAGGCAAGAACTTGTGCTGATAAGAGTATGATCTGGCTTCCTGCTGCCAACTGTGTGGATGAAAACAGGATTTGTTGCATTCTTCTGCCTCACTGCATCTTCCTCTTCCCCAAAGGAGGGATGTAGGTCCCTGATCTGGTGTGTGCTTCTCTTTTGGACGTCATTTGCCAACTTGTTTGCAGAGATTGAGTAAGCTGACTTGAGTGAGACTTCAGATAATTCTTCCCTCCCAGCTTCTGTCCCTCCTCAGAGCCCTCTCAGTACCTGGGGCGCCCAGAGGTCCAACACATTCAGCCCCTGCCATATGGGAACTCTCACCTGAGGCTGAGTGCAATGGCACAGCTCCAGACATCTACTTTTCCAGCCAAGTAGCTGACTTAAGTCATGGATCTGCACCTCAGTCTTTGAGCAACCACCTGCATGACCATACAAATGGTGAGGGTCTGAGTCAGACCTCCAGCCATCCCCACTGTTGTGCCATCAGCCCACATGGTGGAGATGTCACAGCAATAAATCCGCTTCTCCACAAGATTTCAGCAGAATCCCTTTCTTTCCCCTTGTGGGCACGATGGCTGATCCATACTGCAGTGAGTCATTCACCCTGAAATATGAGGGAAGTGTCCTGCTCCTACCCCAGTCATTTATAGAAGATCATTTCTTTATGGAATGTGGTGCCACTTGGGTAGGATTACACTCTTGGCATCAGATAAAGGTATGTGTTTTGCTAAGGGTTTTTTTTTTTAATAATGTAGTGCATTTCCCATACAATCCACTGTATAAACAGACCCTGTTCCTTCCTGCCATGAGGTGCTGTGCTCTGCTGCTCCTGCTCCCAGAATGGCTCCAGCCTGCAGCCCAGCAGCCCCAGGAGCAGGGGGGATCTTGGGGCCTCATCTCTGCAGGTTCAGCTGATGCCTCTGCAGCACTGAAGCCATGCAGGGGAATCAGGGGGATGTGAGTGTGAGGTAGGAATGGACTACATGGGGTCCTGGGACACAGCCACAGAGATATGCCTGGAATCAGTGGGAAGATGCTTAGGTACGTGCAGATCTGGATTAGACAGCCCAGGTGACTTGTGAACCTTGTACCTGTGGAGTTAAAATCAGGGTGAAGTTAGAAGAGCTCAGAGACAAAAGGTGCATCACTCATTGCTTCTTGTTTTCCTCCAAACCCAGGTGTCACTCTGTGGTCTATTGCTCCCTTGCCTGTCCTTGCTGTGCAGATATTTTCCCTGCCATTCCCTGCTCCTTGGTGCTGTAGCCAGGCCATGAGAGGTAACTGCTGACATCAGCGTGGTGGCAAATACCACCCAGCTCAGGCTGGCTGCAGAGACAGTCAAGACATAGGTGCAGTGAATTGTGAGGCTGGACAAGAGGCTTGAGACAACAGAGAAAATCTTGTTGTTGTTGTTATTATTATTATTAATAATAATAATTTCAAAAAAGAAGAAAAGAAGCTGCTCTTACCCCTTGTATTTCAATTTATCCCCAGTCTTTCTCACTCAAGTAAGCTTGACAGAGGGGCCCTATTGCTTAGAGAGGGGATAAACATTCACCTTGCAGGAACTAGAAAACAAAATGTTTGGAAACTGTGGTGGAGGTGGGTGAGCAGAGCTCCACTGGCATTCCCTCCTTTCTAAAGGACTCTGTATAATTCAGCAGCTGACTCCAGCAGCATCATGAGCTATAATAGGCAATTAACTCCTAGCAGATTTATGTGACACAGTGTTTTATAAGCAAACAGTCATGTGTGTTTAGTCATTAAATGGACCTGCTGTATCTGATGTTCACAGAGACAATCTCTCCCCTCTCGCCTCCCTGAGCACACACTCAGCTCTCTTGCAGCAGTATGGACCCACAGACATCCATACTGGTGTGAAACTGGTGGAAATTTATCATCAGCAGCTGCCTTTGGTTCTGGCACGCAGTGGTAAGAGGTAAACTTTTGGCAATATTTGCCCTTGGAAAATCAAGACTTTGTCTGGAGGTTAAAGAGGTGGGAATGGGAGATACCTGGTGCAAGGATGTCCCCTCACAATCCTGACGACCCTTGTAGAGGTGAGAGGCTGGGTGGGCATTTGCACAGCACCCTGCCAAAGGCTTCCATCCAAGTGGTTGCAGTGCTCCCCAGACTTCCCCACACTTGGAAAATAGTCAGGTTTAGTTTTCATAGTTAATTTTAGATATACCTGCCCGTGCTGCTCTTCCACACATCCATTGCACACTTGACAGAAACTACTGGTTTTAATTTTTATTAGCAGAAGTGCCTTGTTGAATCAAAATTGAGTGGGTATTTGAAAGCATAATGTGAAGGTGTCACATGCATCTTCTCTCCCCAAAACTCTTTGGTCTTTAGCTACACCTGAATTTTCCCGAGTTCATTGCTATTTCCTATCATCAGTAAGCTGTAGAACTCCCAGCTGCAACCTTGCAGGTGTGTTGCATCTTTTCAGATGTATGGCCTTATTCTGGTGTAAGCCTGTCTGCCCTCGGGTGTGGTACGTGTGGAGAAGGCAGGTTTGGGGTGCAGGTGGAGCTGTGCTTCTGGAGCTGCCCAGCCCACGCCGGGGGAGCTCCTGCGCCTCTTCCCTTCTCATGCAGGTTCCTTGTTCAAAGGGCAGCAGGTGTCTGCCTAGGGCAATGCAAAACTGGCTTGTCCCTCAGTCCTAGGCATGAATCTGCCACTCCCTCTGGCGTTTGTGATGGTTGGAAGAGCTCGGACTCTCACCAAATTGCAAGTGCTGTTTTAACCAGCGTTCCCATTTCCCAACCCTTGTGAGGCTCCTTGTGGCCAACACCTTGCTCCTGGCTAATCCTTTGATTGCCATGGTTTTGGGTTTCAGAAAAGGCCAAGGGAAAATTAACCCACAGAACTATGGGGCTTGAACTCTTCACAGAGCAGGATTTCCATGTGAAAATCTCAAGTTTATCTCGCCTTACATGTACTCACAAGAAGCATCTTTGGGAGCCTTTCAGAGGGTCACAGAGCACAGCTTGCAGCATTTTGTTGTGAATTTCACCAGGAGTTTCCATGCTTTTTGTGAATTCTTGTGCTGTCTGAAGCTGACTGGATTCTTTACCTGATTCATGTCACCTCTGTGATACAGAGCAACTGGAAACCAGCACAGCAGTTTGCATTAAGGAATCCATGGAAAACAGCTGGAACACATTAATAACTCTGCTGGAGCAGGGTCACATCCATCTTTCATACTGAATAGATGTTTGCTTTCATCATAGTGGTGCTGTGCTGATCTTTGACATCAGCCTGTTTGGAGGCTGGGAGCAGAGTCTTGAGCCAAATCAAAGCTTAATGGGAAGCAAGAGGTGGGCAAACACAGGAGCTGACCTTGTTGAAAGCAAGATTTAATGGGCAATTCAGGTATATTTTTAACAGCTGGTTTGATGAGATCAGGCTGCACCAGTTCCAACATCAAATAACTTGGAGCTTTGAAACTTTCATATTTCATCTTGTCCTGCTAAATCTGATATTCCCTGACTCTTCGATTTCTCTCCTTCTCCCTCCTTCCTTTCATTTTAAGCAAGGCTCTTGCTTAAACTTTCTTTTAGCTATAAGCTTATTCCATCTCTCACACAGTTCCTGTGAATCCTCCTGACACAGTCTAGGATAAAAGCAGCCCGGGCATGTACATGGGCCATTGCATAAGAGATGGTTTGTGTGGTTGTGTCAGAGTCTAAAATCTACATATGTTTAGATCAGTCATAAAGTGGGAACATCTGTATGTCTTCATATATAAGGGCTTTTACCACATGAATGAATAATCCAACTCCCACGATTTGGTGTTTTTTTTTTTTTTTTGAAACAGTGCTACTTAGCTGAATACTGAGGGAGAATCACATTTATGGGAATTAAGTCTTAGTAAGGTTTAGCAGAGCTTCATGGATAAGCTGGAAACAAGTCTAAATGGCGTGCCAGAAATCTTTCTTTTAAAATAGTTAATGCTGTCTGGAACTTCTTCCTTATTTTTTGACTCCCACTGGTTTTTAAGCACTTTGCATCAAAATGCAGTGCAAATCTGGGATAAAGCACTTGATTTGCCGCCTTCTGCATTGAATGTCTTCCTCTGTGATGTCACCTTTCTGCAGCACCAGCTGTCTTTGCAGTGCTAAAATAGGTTCCCAAACCTTGGGGGCTGCACTGTGGCCCGGGGGCTCCAGCTGGGGCATTGCCCCATTGCTGGCAAACCTGGCTATGAGATGCCTTGGTGCACTGGCCCATGGGATGATGCAAAAAGCTGTTGGATATAGGTTTTACCTACATCTGTTTGCTCACTTCACGCCTTGATCCCTGGCTCATGCTTTTATTAAATGTTACTGCACTGAAATGCGTCTCCCCTGTTGTCTGATTTGCCATTGGTTTTGTTTTGCTTTTTTTTCTGCTGCTCTTTTTTTTTGTGGTTTGTAAGGATTTTCTCATTGCTATTGGCACTGAGATTGATGAACACCACACACAGACCTGTATCAATCTCAGCCACTCTTGAACTGGCACTGTAAATCTCCCAGATTTGATCCTTCATTTAATTTGCTGTGGCTTTCCCCTGAGTCAGAACAGACTTGTAACTGGGAGCAGAGAGAGGGTGCTAACCTGGACATGTGGGGGGTGACCTTGCTTGAAAAAGCCTTACTGGCCCCCTCTTGCCCACCCCTTGTTATATCCTGCTGGTACTAGTGTTGCTTATGTCAAACTGATGAGATCAGCAGGGAAGCAGGATGTGATTTGCTGTAGGAAGGGGCTTTCCCAGCTCATCTAAGGAGCTGTGTTTTCTAAAAGGTTTCCTTAGGCTTGGTTTTCCTCTTCTCAGCTGGTCTCCACATGGTTTGCTCTAAGTTTAGAGGTGCTAAAATTTTGCGTGTGCTCTTCAGGACACATAATTTACTTTTGTAACAAGGACTCTCTTCAAAGTACTATAGATGTAAAACAAAAAAAAGGCAGTACAACTGTAGCTAAGTCCCTCTTTGTAAAGGATTACGAGGCTGAATGTTAGCACAATGTCTTTTTGCCACGTCATCTTCCCTGTCTGGTGAATCCCATGGTTTTTTCTTTGCTTTGTCTACTGCCTGTCACAAAAGATTTGCTCTTGACAATTTACCTGCTGAACTGGGAAAAGTTATCTGTCTGCAGCAAAGCCCAGAATTAAAAACTGTTTTCTCAAGCCCCTACTTTACAAACTCAAGGATATCCAATGATAGTTTTTATTAGTTCGGCTTCTATTTCAGAACTCATGCTGGTTTTTTTTACTTCCTATTGAGGTATGTATTGATGAGTATTCCAGTTTTCCTCTGTTTGAAATAAAACATCTTTTCACCAGCAAATATCTCAGGGAACCCTGTCAGTCATTGTTTTTTTGTCTCTGCTGCAATAATATTGATGTATCCTTCTGCTTAATTTGAGGTGAGATCTCAAGCTTTGAGCTGGTCGAAACTGCAGAAAAGAATTATTATGGGCAAAATTTACCCTTTCACTGAACTGTGATATTTCTTTTCAGCCAATTTAATCCCAAATGGCACCTTCACCTGTTTTGTTTTGGGGTTTTTTTGTGTAAGACTGGGTTGGGACTGAGCCATTCAACATCTAGTCTCAGTCTCTGCATAATACAGGTCAAAGAGCTTAGTTCCTGTGAGCTGTCCTCTGAATTGCCTAAGAGGTGCCAAATGCTTTTGAGAAAGATGTCTGTCCATCCATCACAACAAGACATTCTGTAACACAGTGTCCAGGTGGTTAATTCTTTGCATTAAGTGGAAAGAAAGGAGACATGCACATGTCCCAACATCTAGGATGCATCTACAGCTTTCCTTTTCAAATTCTGGCTCTCTGCCTCTGCACTGGAGTTCTGTGCTCTCCTGCCAGGCTCACACACCAGACCAGAGTGCCTTCTCCCTTCTCTTCAGTACAGCACTACCTTGTACTTCTTAAACTCCTTTTCTTCCTGGAAAGTTAACAGCCTCTTGATTTAACAGGTCGTTTGTAAGATCTTGGAGGATGAAAGACGAGTACCGTTTTTAAAGCAATCATAATAGGGATAAAAAGGAGTTTGTAAAAAGCAAAGAGTGCCAGAATTTACTATCACTATTGCTGCAGCAAATTGATCTCCATTTCAGAAGATGGAAGTCCTGATTTCTCCCTGTTCTGACACCCCCAAGCTGTTGATTTGTGCTTCATGTTCCCACCCAGGCTGTCCCTGAAAGGTGCCCAGTTCTTGGCACTGCCCATGGCTCTTAAGTCCTGTCTGCCCATCTCCTCCCTTGACCTCTGTGAGTCCAATTCTGGCATTAGGTAAGACAGTAAAAACCCCAACAAAACACTGAGATGAAGTATCTTTTAATATGGCCATTGATAATGCTTTTGGCTTCAACTATTGCAATATCATAAATAAAAGCTTTTGCCTGTTAGGGTGTAGCCTTTTGACAAGCTGCCTTAGTTGGAAGGCAGCTTGGACCCAAACCCTGTGCAGTGAAAACAATCATGATGGTTTTCATCCAAACAAAGCCCATTTTCCTTTTCTGACTGACTCCAGGGTTTTTAAACAAGTAATAGTGGCCTCTAGACTTAGGTGGCACCAGTGATTTGAGTGCTAAAGTCTAATAAACTGACAGTACTTAATTTCATTTGATTGAAAACCCACAATAGAGCTATCTTATTTGATTTGGTTTGACTCCACAGTCACTTAGCATGGCATTTGGTGCTTGAAAGAAGGTAAGTCCTCAGGGTTTGGATTCAGCAGGCTGCATTTCTTTTCCACCACCATATTTAAGAAAGAGTTTGGAAGCTTACATGGAGTTAATAGGGAGAATTGATTCCCTTGCCAGCTAGGATTTACTGCTGCCTGCTGCTTAGATTAATAAATCCAATTGTATCTAGTGAGGCATTCTTCCTTGGGAATGATGTTAGATTTTATTGGTCATTTCTCACCATATTAAAATTGCTAACTTGGATAACTTTCATGAAAGATCAGTCTGAAAATGTATCTTATTCCTCTTTAATTTTTACTCTTGAAAGTTAGTTTCTTCAGATAACGCAATCAGTATATCAGCAATATTTCATCTTTCTAGCTTAGTGTGGGACTCTCCCCAGTACAGTCTATGCTGCTTAATAAGAGAAATTGCCAGATTGACTGGAAAATGTAACTTTAATAACATCATTTCAGGCACTAGAACGTTGAGAAATAATAATCTCATGGAGTTGGTCTCTGTACTATTCTTGTCTCTTGTGCGTAAAATTACTGTGAGTGCTCTGTGTGAGTCTGTGTGTGCAAACGACCTGCAAGGGGGTGAGGCACTGCAGGGGTTCCTCTACCACTGGGTTATCCACAAATCTTAACTGGTGAAGCTGTCTGAAAATGCCTGGGAGGATGAGAAGGATTGCGGGAAGGGAAGTCTCAGTTTCTTTCTGTTTTTTAACACTAGAAGTGCAATCTTGCTGGGGACTGCTTAAGAAAAGTGAACTGGAGAGGGCTCAGTGAGGGAAGAGGGATCTTCTTGGTGTGGATGTTGTTAGAGGATTGCTTGGAAGACATGGATAAAGGTGAAGATTCTTGGGTTTTGTTTCAGAAAAGCTATTTGTGCTGATGATCCAACCTGTGAAATCCCTCAAACAGCTCTTAATAAGCCTAACTTAATGCACAAAATCATAGAATCAGGAAAGAGTCATCCCTGATACTTTTAAATGACAGAAACGCAATCACATGCTGCTTCAGGAGAACAACATAAGCTCCTCTGTGAACAGAAGACCAAAGGAATGCTTAATTTCCATCAGTTCTGCATTCACTATCCTGTGGCCTCCTCCCTACCATGCAGAGGAAATGAGTGGTGAAGTTGGCCTAGAGCTAATTTGCACAACAGCTCTTTGCTTTTCTGACAGCAATAACTTGAGTCTTTTCTACTCAAAACACATTTTTATTGAAAATTACAAGATAATAAACCTCTTTCAGGCTGCACTCTCCCCCCTCCAGGATGATGGATATTGGCCAATGAGTTCCAGAGGTGCAGAGGACATTAGATGAGCAGCATGGGAATTTCATTTTCATACAAAACCTGGAGAGACAAAAAAAGCTGATTTTAATAAAAAGTTTTAGTCACTTTTTCAAGTATTTTTTCTTCCATCTCTCAGTACAGCTTGAGTGGAAATTAAGAACTGCTTCTAGCTACTGTATCACAGAGTCCCTTGGATGTGCTGATTAGATAAAGTAACTCGGTGTTGGCTTCCAAAGCAATAATAGGAACAAACAATGCATTGTAGCAAGGGCTCTGGTATATAAAAGGCATGAGTCTAATGGCAGGTTGATTGTAGATTCTTAAATTGTGGTTTTTTCCCTTTCTTCCTTTTTTTGGTATGTAATGTATTTAATGAAAACACAAGGAGTACCAGATGTTGGCACTGCGAGCTGAGTCCAGCATTCACTCTTATCAGATGGGACTTGGATCAGTCCTTGAGAGGTGTTTAATATCCTGTGAAAGTTGATATGAGTTAAACCTTTCCAAAGCATGGCTTTTCTGCAGACCCAGCTTAAATAGGTTTTGTGCACACAAAACTTGTTTCCTAAATGCTGAAACTCTTCTCACATCTTCATTCGAAGCAGGAATTGGTGTTATCTGCTACAGTCTTGCAGGGGGTAAGAAATATGCTCTTGTATCCCTTGGAGGCCAACCTGCGTGGTAACAGAGACATGTTCTGGCTCATCTTGGTCCCACAAAGGCCACTGCTATGCAAATAATTATCTACAGCATTTCAGTTGAAAAGGATTGCTTGAAACAAATTGTTCCTTTAAAAGTAATTTTGGTTTCTTACTAAAAAGAAAAAAAACCTCAGAAGAACAAAGCACAGAGTTTCTGTTGAACAATAAGTTATTGTATTTTCCTAGAACTGATTCCTGTGAATACAGTAGCAGGTGTTATGAAATTGTACATGCCTGAGAAGGGTTGGTAGGTGAATGAATACAGAAGAAAAGAAGGAGAGACGTGGAGTGTGTGGCGAGATGAATTTCATGCTGTGTCTTGTTGAGGAGAAGAAATTAAGAAGTACAACTTCCTTTTGGAATACCCTCAAAGTTTGGACAAGTTCCTCCTGGCTCAGAAGCAAGGAGCAATAGCTACACAAGTGGATGGAAGAGCTGCCACATCAGCCTCTGGTGGCACAAGAAGCTGCAGTTGATGGAGCACATTCCCAGGCCAGGGTTGGGAACACAGCATTGTTGCAGTAGGGCTGGCACAGGCACTGGCAGCAGGTTGATAACAATTTTTCCCTCAGAATTATCTGGGAAAATGGAATAAAGCTCAGGTGTTGTTTTTGGGGCAAGAGCCTTGTTTCTGGCAAGGGTGGTTCTTGTATAGCATGGCTGTTTTCCTGGGCTGTTCACTCAGAAATTTGTGATGAGAGAAGTTCAGAGGAAGCTTCCCCAACTTCTCATTTATCACCAGGTATCTCCTGAGTATGAGCTGGGAGGGGATTTGTTGCCAGTAAAGGGATAAATAAGAGGCTCTTCTTCACAAAAGGCAACCTCTGCAATTTTTATCAGATTTGTTGATACATGTAGTTATGAAATTAGGGAGGAGCTGCTCCCTAAATAACTTTGTCTGTTCCAGCCGTAGCTCACTGGTTAAGGCAATTTTTTTTAATCTTCCTGGTGTAAAGGAAGGGAAAAGCATTTCAAATTGCTGCTTGACTTTGGATTAATGCTGTGGGAGAGTCACATGGAAGGTGCCCTGGACTGAGGAAAGGGATAGAGCTTTGGTGGGTTTTTCACTGGGTTTTTCACTGGCATTCTTCCAAAAGCCCACCCCCCCTTCTGGAGAATAAAAAGTGAGGAAACACTGGGCCCTTTCAGAGTTGGGTTGGGGGGTGTGGTGGGTTTTTTTTTTGTTGTTTTTTTTTTTTTTTTCCCTTTTATTTTTTTTTTATGCAGCAAGCTAAAATCAATGTGATGAAAATGAAATTGTGGTGCAGTATCCTAAAGCAAAAGTGACTTTCTGTTTTCTTGTTTTAAGCCCAGGAACAGGGACTATCTTGTCTAAGGATTGAGTGTATTTTTTGCTATATGCTTGGATTAGTTTTATGTAGGGCAGGATTATGCTTTAGCTCAACTTTTGCAGTATTCCAGGAAAAGCAGTCTAGAGATCACTGATAGATGTACTTCATCTGTATTTTTGGGTTCTATTTATTTATTTTCTTAAAGTTTAATGATACAGAGCCAAACCACTCTATTTCTGGAGATGGGAAAAGAACTGAGCAGCTGTACTGGTTATAGTGAACTCATGTACAGATTTTCCAAGGGCCTGAGGAGCTGAGGATTTAGATGGGCAGAAGAAAATTCAAGCCACCTGCTGAGGGAGGCTTGGGGAGGATGGGATCCTTCATGCAAACAGCCCCTTGTCTGAGGCAGACATGTGGGAGGAGCTCTTGCTGTGCAGTGAACTTGGTAATTAGGTAGTTTGAGGAAATCATGCTGTCTGTTAGTAACAGTATTCAATGGGCTTTTTGTTTTGCTTTGTTGGGCTCTCTGGATCTGCTTGTCTCCATGTTAAAGGCTAAGTGCTTTGAAGATGGGAGGCCACTGCAGTGCTGCTCTTGTGCAGAGCTGACACCGACACCGCGGTCCCCAACCCGCTGAGGTGGTGCTGGATCACCCAAACTGCCCTGAGGGAGCTGTGCTGCAGGGGTGCAGCCTTGCAATCAAGCCCAAATCCATCACTGGTGCATGAGATGCCCCTGGGTGTGCTGCCATGTGGAGCGCCAGCCTGGGGACAGTGGGAAGGATTGTGTTACTGTCCTCCTCTAATGATGGTCCAGCCCCGGCCAGGCTGTAGTGAGGGCTGTGTCATGTGGGAGCCGAAAACCAATTTAAGATTCAGAAAGGATGTGCATGGGTATATTACTTTCCCCCTCTCCTCCTTCTGGTAATACATCAATTTTTTAAAGGTGATGAGATGCCTAAAGATGCAGCTAGATGATTATAGTCTGTTTTTGAAGTACATGTCTGCATCTTCAGGCACTCAGAGATCTTTAAAATCCCAGGCATTGGAGGTTTGCTCCCAGAGCTGCAGGTTGAATCATCACTAGCTGCCTGACCCACACTCGTGTACCCCTGGCTGCTCTTTGCCTGACTACAGATAAATGCCTCCCTTGACTTACAGAAATAACTCTCCTCAAAATGGATCAAATCGCAATTAGTTTTAGTCATTTGGATTTCTGCTTCCGGCCTCATGCTTTTATTCTAGAAAAAAAATACTGGCTTGCCTTAGTGTGAACTGCTTTTGGTTCTTAATGCTGGTTTGGTATTCATTTCTCTAAACAAGGAATGCAATTACCCTGTAGCAAAAGAACTGTCTCCAACTGTCTTTTTTCCATTAAACAAATGGGAGGTTTTACCTCTTGGTCTTCCCGTAAGATTAATGCACATTCTCTGCAGGAACTGTCTTAAAATGATCCAAGCATCTGAACAACTTGCAGACAGCCGCCTAATTGTCACAGAATCTGATTTAGCCAATGCTTATTTTCATTAAGAGGTGGTCTCTGCTAATAGCAGAGACTAATAGCTCTTCTAAATTTTTAAAAAAACTCAAACCTTACTTTTTTCCCCCCACAGGCAGGGATAATGAACTCCTAAATCAGTGCTCTTTCTAAGGAAGCTTTTTTCCCCCATTTTAACAGAGTTTGGCTTGGCAGCTAACTGATCTCATGAGATCTTGGTGCCTGTGCTTGCAGGCGTAGTGGAGTCTGCCCTGACCTTCCTTTATTCCTGCTCCCCAGCTAAAGCATGGAGATTTTTCCTGTTCCTTCATCTGTCCAGTTTGTTTTTGAAGGAGTGAGGTGGAGATTATCTTGTATTTACTGTGACTGCATACTGACGTGTATCACTGTTCTGCTCTGCTGCAGGGGAGGAGAGTTCAAAGCTCTGGGTGAAGGTGTAGGGACTCAGAAGTTCTTCTGTCTCTGGTGTTATGTAGATAGTAAGGCATGTAAATAGTAAAAACTATTGTCAAAGACTTACAGGAACTTTGTATGTTGACACAGATTCCCAGGGATCAATATATAGAAGGTATTGCAATCTCAGTTTTACTGAGGATTTTATGTACTTGGTGAGCTTTTCTGAAAGGTCTAGAGCAAGCATTACCATCGCTGCTTGAAAACCATCAATTACAGAATCTTTTTTTGGAAGATTTCTGGTGCTCTTGGTGTGAGAGAAAAAGCTTGATAAATATAACTCTAATAGCTCCAGCACAGATTGCTTGCAAAAAGAACCTGCATGGGATTAAAAAAGAGAGTTAATTTCCCAGCTTTGAGGAGAGGAAAGGTTCATAGATTTTTAGTGCTTGGATTTGTTGCAGTTTTGGCCAACTGAGCAATCAGGCTGGTTACGAGCCTCACTTCCAAATTGATGCTGTGCTAGGCAGAGGAAATAACTGAGAGCACAAAAAGAAGTTCTTTTTTTAAAAAAAATAATGTAACCCCTTGCACAAACCAACAAAAAAGTTCATAGAAAATGACTCCATTATTACCAACGTGAGTGGCAGGGCAGGAAATTGGCTGCAAATACACAAAGAGCCATGCACACGGCGGGGATGCTCCTGCAAGCAATGCCAGTTCCCATTTCAGCCAGCAGCGTGTGGCAGCCTCCTTTGCTGTTCAAACATTTTAGCCAGATAATGAGGGGAAAAACCCAAACATTTTTCACATAAACAACTGAGTTTGGAAGGGAGGAGCAATAGGAGAAGTGGAGCTATAGTGCTGATTATTTGCTGGCTGATGTGGCTGTGAGGAGCAGTGGGATGGGGCAGGGGTTGTTGCTAATTGCCAGCAGGGCCTTTAGCTCGGGTCACTGCTCTTGGCCACTTGGCTGCTGCTGGAAGCTGTTGTTAATGCACAGGCAACCCAGTTTCTTGCTTAGAGGGAAGCCAAGGCATGTTTGCCAACAGCTGTTGAGGTAGGGAGGGCAACCAGTAGCGAATTGGGGTTTCCTGTTGACACTGATGGGGTTGTGATGGGGAGATGAAGTGCAGAAGGGTGCTGGTGGCTGCCTGCTCCAGGCTGGTGTGTTCAGGTGGAACAGATGGTTCCCTGCTGCAGTTTGCCAGCAGATTGTGGAGCTGGCTTGAACCACCTTGCGTGGTTTCCCAGGAGCGCAGGGATCCCATCCCCGCAGAACGCCGCTGCCTCGAGCGCGTTACCTGTGGGCAGAGCTGGCAGCAGGGCTCCCGTGGAAGGCGCCTGGTGCTGGGTGCTCCTCGCCATCCCCAGTGGCACCAGAGGCACACTGGTGCTCCAGTGCCAGCAAGCAGCTCCAGCTGGGGTGCCCAGGGTATGTTGCAGGTGCCTTTGCACAATTACCTCCAGAGCTGAAAAAGGAACCTTGTGCTGGGGGTCCGGAGCTTTAGAGTTCCTCTTCCATTGCGCTGCTGCATTTGGGAAAGAAATAAAGGGTGGTTGTGTCTGTTGGGAACGTGGGCAGGGAGCAGTTGGATCAGCATTGTCCTGCTGCTTCCCTGGGAATTGCCACCTTCCTTTATACTCCCAAACCATCCCTGTTATCTGACTCTGCAGTTCTGCCAGGGATGAGGTGACAGAGAGTGGGTAAACCAGGATATTAGGAAAAACCTCCTGGTGAGAGAGACTAAGATTTACATCATCTTTTTTCTGTGTATAGGGAAAGTGGGCTGCCAACAAACTGAGCATTGGGATTGAGTCCTCTCTGTACAGAGCCTTGTCTTGAATGAGGCTGAACTAAAATTTTTGTTCACTTTGTATGGAGTGGGACAAAAATCTCTTTGTAACTTAAATGTAACTTACTTAAGGACTGTGGATAGGAATAAATGGATAAGGTTTTCAATAACCTATGTTTATACTATCATATACAACTTCTAAACCTTCACAGCTGCTGAAAAATTCAAGAATGTGATAACTGAGAATGGGAATTATTTGCTACTACATGGTACTGGAAATCATTGATTGAAAAAGTGCCAGCTTTTATGAAATGCCATAAAAATAGACATTTTAAATGGATGGAAATGAGATCTGTAGAAGCATGCTGCCTTCTCTGCAGATAAGCTCTGTGATAACTCTGTAGGAGTCTTTCAATAGGACAATACAAAGACATTTAGATGCTTTAAATTTCAGCTTATGCTGGACAGTGTATTTACAGTGTACAATGCTATTCTCTCTTCACTCTGACTTTTTTTTCTTTTAATCACTTAAAAGAAGGTGCTCTCTATATTGTACAGAGGCTGGAACTGCAGCAGGAAAATGTGATTCTGAAATAATGGGATCTATAAGAATAGGCAATTTCACTCAAGTATAGTGATTTAGTGCCCTGTTAGTGTTCTGATGTATAACTACATTTCCAAAGACCGTAAGTTTCTTCACAAGCATAATGACAGGCTTGAAACTTGTGAGACTAATGTCCCAGCTTTCTCTATCCTCAGCTGTTCCACTTAATTACAGGAGTAGGGGAATTTTGTTCTCTCCTAGCAGATTAGCTCCAAGAAGAATAAATCAGATAATGTTACTGCCTTCCTGTTTCCCTCTCTGTAGGGTGAGAGCCTACATGGCGCAGTGCAAAGCTGGGGCTGGTAGTGTTTTTTCCTGCCTGCAATCTGTGATACAAATGTGATTCCACTTTTGGTGTCACCAGGACAACTTCTTAAAGTGCTCTGGTTCAGTTGCTTTTGGCTTTTGGTACTAATTTCAGCTTCTGTGTTTGCTCTGCTCACAGATGATGGCCCTTACTCAAAGGGGAGCAAGGACTCTGGTGGGATGGACACAGCCCTGGTCTCCAGGAGGCAAAGCATCCCAGGTAAAGGAGGGGATCAGCTCCCGCTCCAAAACGTTGGGGCATCCATTACACTTTACCTGGATACTCCTAAAATGGGTAAAACCCCTGAAAACACTAATTTTGGTGCATCTATCAGTGGGGCTTTTGCTGGAGGACAGAAATGGATGGTGGTTACTGGTCTCAGTGAGTGGTGTATTACTGGTACAATCCCTGTCTTGTGTGAGGCTGTTAACAGGAGTTACAGACAGCTGGGAATGGACTTACTCCTCTGCTGGACTGACACTCACAAAAAAGAAAACAGCAGCAAAGGAGAGAGGGAAGAAACACTGCCATAGCTGAGCTCATCAGGCAGGGAGGGAAACTAGCAGTGTCTGGCAAGCTTTGAATTTCCCACATCTGACTAAGTTTGTTTTGATATTTAGTCAGTCACAGCAAATTTTTGTGTGAGATAAACCTTCCCATACAGAAACACCCCAGGGGCTGAAGAGGAAGTGGAGAAGTGGTAGTTTATTTTCCTCTGTTGGTCCTGGTCTTCATGTGCCAGCAGCACTCCAGTAGGTCTGGATGGGCTGCCTTGCACAACTCATCTCCCTCCTGGCAAAGCCAGGGGCTTGATTTTGACTTCTGGCTGCTAATGACCCAGTCACAGGGTTGGTTCAGTGTGTTCTAGGTCATGGGGAGGAAGTGGGCCCCTTTTGCTGTTGCTTCATCATTCGGCACTTGTTCCAGAGGATATTCTGCATCACATTATCACTGCAGTGCAGCCCTGATGGGGAGAGGCTCAGAAGAGCCAGTGTGCATCCAACAACCCCAGCTCAAGACATCTCCATGAGGAGGGAAAAAATCAGGTGTGCTCATCTTGCCCTGGGATGCAAAATCCAATCATATATGCCAGTAGAAGAAATCCAAGACTGCTCATATATGGTGCTTAAAGACTATGTCTTGAAGGACCAGATCCTCCTTAACCAGCTCACTTTCACACTGTGTGGGTCTGTGACAGTAGCAGTAGATTTATAGAGGGATGGGTCAGAATTCCTCATTGCTGACCTTGATTGGTTTATCTCAGGTCTTTTATCTTTTTTTGGAGCAATGATTTCTCCTTGAACCCATAACAATGGGTAATTGCATTCTGGGAGTTCTCATTTTAAACATTTGTCAAGAATCAAAATTAAACCCCATTGAAAAGCTAATAATCTCCCCTTGTGGCACCATCTGTGTTGATCAGTGGTGTCTGTAGTTGAGAGGAAATTTCCAGGATGGTGCTGGATGTTGTTCTTTCCAGCACAGTGGAGAGATCCCCCCAGTTTCTGGCAGCCCCTGGGCTCCCAGGTTGGTGAATTGAAAATTAACTTACTGCTGTTGGCAAGGGATCAGAACTGAGTTTAAAGAGCAGAAGTATTATGGACCTGACATTTTTACAAGCAGCTGCCAGTGCCACATTAAATGGGTGCCCAGCAGTGCCTAAATGCCTGCCAGACTGGAGTTAGATTGCAAAGAGGTTCCCTACTCACATTAATCAAGTGCATAGGTTATTCTTGGAAATGCTTTACGAAACAGGTAGTGGATGACAGGGCTCTAAGTGAGTTGCAATTTCTGGTGTCCTGGTGCCTTTGAACAGTAGCAAAGTGCTGGTGATGAGGCACCACAGTGCCAAATGAACCCATGTTTTGGATGCATGGAGGAAGCCCTGCACCAGCATGGATCTTCTGTGTCAATATGCTGTTTAAGGGGCCCTGCCTTGCTCTGGAAGTCAATGTGCAAGAGATTTCAAATGTTCTCTCTCCAAGCAGAGCATCTCGTTTGAGCCTGGTAATGTTTACTGTGCAAACAAGCACCTGGGCTGTTTGCAACATGGGATTTTTGTCCACACCTGTGGGGCTGCTGTTTGTTGTGTGCTGCCAGTGCCCATCACCACCTTCTCCTGCACAGCCTTGGAGAAAGGCACCCTGTGTGAAGGTGACTGATTTCCTCCTGTAAAATCATGGAAGATTTCAGTACACTGAGATAGTGGAAGTGAATGGATAATGCTATAGACAAATTGTGTAAAAGCTTTGAGAGGAGGCTCTGACAAGGTGTGGATGTCATCCTATTTGCCCCAGGGCTAGTCCCCCTTTGAGCACAGTGTGAGGTCTGTTGTGTGCAATGTTGCAGAGCTGCCTTTTGCCAAGTCTTGATCTTTTC
Organism: Prinia subflava; assembly: GCF_021018805.1. Taxonomy (NCBI): domain Eukaryota; kingdom Metazoa; phylum Chordata; class Aves; order Passeriformes; family Cisticolidae; genus Prinia; species Prinia subflava. The sequence continues at coordinate 9,590,734 of NC_086260.1, forward strand.
CTTAGGCCAGGACTGACTCTCCTGCTCACCTACTGCCCTTTCCATGCCAAATCCAAAAGCTGGAATAATTTAGGAACCCTGTTTTTGTAAAACCCAGACATGATCTGTTATGAGATCAAAACTGATACCAGGCTTGGTTTATATGTAGGTGCTGGACAGACAGGAGTATTGTCTTGGGCTAGAAAAGGTGAAATGTGCACTGCCTGCAGCACCCAGAGAAGCAGTACTGGTGCAGCAGGTGTGGGGTGGAATTCTCTGAGGCTGGACCTGTGTCTGATGGCAGGCAGTAGAATAAGTCACAGTGTCAGTGTGACTCGTGGCTTCAATTCCAGCTGTAGATGAGGTGGTAGTAGGGAGTCTGACTTGGACTTGGTGCAGATGGGTGAGCAAACTGCTGTGAATGAATGAAGCTCCCCCTCCGCCCCCTGATGATGGCAGGATCCCACCCCTCTCCACATTGTGTTCTTTATCTCCCAACTGTATTGATGTCTCATGACAGTTTTTTTAATCAGGGTATTTTAAGATCCACCCTGTTCTGTCCATCCAGGCAGCTACTGCAGGTCCACATCTTCTGGACCTGGATGTAGGAGCATCCTCCTCCTGTGTAACTGTGACTGCCTGACAGCTCTGTTAATGCCCTCTCCACTCTATATCAAACATAGTTCCTGAGGTGATCTCCCTGGACCATTGCTGAGCTCCCATCACCCTGGTTTTGAATTTTTCCACTGCCTCCAGCACCTTGAAACACAAGGTTTTTACTGTCTCATAAGCCCTTCTTGCTCTGCCTTGTCTTCCTTGGTCCTGCCTGCCAGACCTGCATGCAAACATTGTGTGGGTCTACCAGGACACGGTTTTACAACTTAACTTCAAATGCAAACAGGCTTTTTCTTCATGCTAGTTGTTCAAATCATCTCAGGTCTACTTTCTCACCAGCAGTAGGAAGAGGATATCATTGGGATTGAGAGGAATGCTCCTTCCTCTGAGCTGTTTGTCTTTATTCCTGATCTTTCAGAGGAGTTCAGAGGGGTCACAATCGTGGAGCTGATTAAGAAAGAAGGAAGCACCCTTGGTTTAACCATTTCAGGTGGCACAGACAAAGATGGAAAGCCAAGAGTCTCCAATCTGAGGCCAGGAGGACTGGCTGCAAGGTGAGAAATGGAAATGGGGTGCAGAGAGCACAGCAGGAATGGAGAGGAACAGTTGCATGTTCCAGCTACTGAATGAATAGAGTTATAATTAAAGTAGTTGGCACCCAAGACCTATTTTCAAGTGCACCAGAATGCAAAGTTGTTGCTTCAGGAAGTAGAACATCTTCTATTTGGAGTTATTTCCTATGCTCTGTGCAATTATGCTCTGAAATAGGGATATTTGGAGTTCTGTAAAATTAGGCAGCCTTGTCAGGAGAGCTGCATGGTACAATACATCTTGATCAAGTTAAGTGGTTTAATATTGTATCTGTTCTGAATACTGAGTGTATAAGTAACATTATTGGCTCAGAAAAGGAATGGGCAAAGAAAGGCTCCAAGAAGCAGGAAAAAGGAAAGACTAATTGAACAATTTTGCCGAAAACAGGCAAAAGGAAAGATGTTTTCTCTTTCCCTGCTGGATTTTTTCAGACAGCTCTTGGTGTGCTTTTCTTTGACTGATTGCTCTACATGAATGAGAACTTAGCAACAGCAGAGAGGTTGTGAACATATACGCTGCGATTGTTGCTGTATGTACAGAGCTGAACACTTGCCACTGGGAAAGATAGATGGCTTCAATTTTAGCACTTCCCTCTGACAGCAGACACACACAATCAGACAGCAGAGATCAGTCCAGCATTGCTGGCTTGTTCAGAAACTCCTACAGTTACTAGCCAGCTGGAGACTTTGTGCTACCACTGCTTTTTATTTTATTTCTTTGCAGGAGTGACCAGCTGAACGTGGGGGATTACATCAAGTCGGTGAACGGCATTAACCTGACCAAGCTGCGGCATGACGAGATCATCAGCCTGCTGAAGAACGTGGGCGAGAGAGTGGTGCTGGAAGTGGAGTACGAGCTCCCGCCAGCTGGTGGGTGCCCCTTGGACAATGCTGCTCTCCCTTCTTGGCTGCTTTTTCTCTGGGGTGCAGATGGACCTGCTTGGGCAGAGCTGCCGTGGCCAAGGCAGTGTCCAGGGGCTCTTTGCTGTTGCCTTCATCTGCTGGCGCGGGCGGTGGGGGCTGCGAGCTGTGTGCAGTTGGAGCAGAGCACTTTTTCCAGCACAGTGGGTGCCTGTTCATGCACACTGGCAGGGGACGGCTGATTAGGTCTGTCTTGCCTCGGAGTGACTCGACAGCACATGCCAATCTGCCTCCTGATGCTTCAGCTTCTCTTTTTCTCTTTTGGAGTGTGGCTACGGGAGGTTCAGTTCAGTCTTAAACATGTATTACCAGATGCCCTTTTCTGAACTGTGGCAAGTGCTGTTAGTCCTCTGGATTCTTTGAAGTTTTACCTGTTTTTAGAAGGGAAACTGAAGCAATCTGCTTTCCAGCTGAGGGGCCCTGGCAGAAGAAGGCAAGCTTGTGTCCTGTTGTGGGAGACTGTATGGTCTTGTCCCCATTTGTTTTGATGATTGATGTTTCTGGTTAAAACAAATTCCTCGATTCTCTTTGCAGTCTTTCCATTGTGAGTACAATCACCACAGTTATTACTCATTCATTTACCCAGATCAATCAGATGATTTTTGGGCAGAAGAAATAGAACAACTAAAAATAAAATGACAGGAAAAACAAAACTAATGAAATCCAATGTTTTGCCCCAGATAGGAAGATATTTTACACTTCAGAGCTTTGCTCTAGCTGCTGCCTTTAGATGAAAAGTATTGAATATATATTGACTGTGTAAATCCCAGAAGAGTAAAATCTAATCTGGAACAGATGAATCTGTATCCATCATTCCCCTCTCTTCTGCTGTAAATGTTAGTGAGCTTTTGCATACTATGGTAAAGCCAGCTGTGGCTCAAGTCTTCCATGTTCTCATGTTCCCTGGAGATGACCACTCTTAATCTTTCTCCATGGCATTCCTTATTCTCTGTGATATTCCTTATCAGGAATCTGATGAACTGTACTTACGAGCCAAGGAGTGATGCCAGCTCAATCAAGAGCAGCAATGTGAGATGTCCTTAGCTTTAAATGAGCAGGAAGAGCACACTGAGATAGTGACTTCTCTCCAGTGAGATTACTGGGGCTGTTTATGAATGGTCCAAACAAAGAAGCACTGCAAAATACAGGGAATTGTCAATTATTGCCTGATTCCAATTCATTGTGGGCTTTTATCTGCTGTGAGGGTTTGTTATTGCTGTGTATGCTCACCCTTCTCTCTCTCTCTGTCTTTCCCTGGACAAAGAACAGAAATACAGTGCAATTCAACAGCTTGTGCTTATGGGTTTGACTTTTTCTCCCCCTTTTGTAATTTCCTGCTTTGAAAGAGATCTTGCAAGTCCAAATCTAGTTTTTAGGATAGTGTGTTATATCATCTCTTTCATAAATAAGCCAAACCCTGTGTTAACACTGGCTTAGGTTTCCCAGGTCCCACTGATCTTATGAGAGGCTGTTGCAGCACTTCTTACTTCAATGCTTAGGACAGAAATTGGATGGCTTCTGAACTCATTTGTGGATACTTTATACCCTTTTCTTGGTATTTGAGTATCACCCCTTGGCTGGGAATGTTCCTGTGACCTGAGCACTCCCTTCTGGAGTATTTCTAGACTGTGTCCCTATTAGCTGTGTGTGCACAGCAGCAGGAGCAAAGTGGGGACAGTGTTTGGAGGTTTATTTGGCCTCGCTGTAGCTGGTCCTCAGGGCTGCCCACCTGCAGGCAGTACTGTGCCTCTGTTGTATGTCTTTTGGGTTAGTTCAAGGGCTGGGCTAAGCTTAATTT